>NC_133538.1:327122774-327787774 GCF_048544455.1 Silene latifolia
GATTGAGTCAAGCATACCGTTGACGATACACATTTCTGTTTCGTCAAAGAGCTTTCATCACCTTCGAGCACGAGGCTAGAGCACCCTCCTTACACATTTTGTTTGGATTGGTATCCCTCTCGCAAATCGGGGTTTGATTTCTTGGTGTGTAACCCACCCTTTTAAGCCAAAACCCGTGTCAGCATGATGCATAATATAATGAAACTGTGAGTGCTTATGTGCTACTTGATCATAAGTCCTTCCGTGTCATTTCAAACTTTCAAAAAACACATTTTTGCGCCGTTATAATGGCCGTTCCAAACCTCAGTCTTTCGCAGACCGTTGCACGCGTTTCTAGGCCGTCGTAATGACGATTTTTCAAACCCGGTTTTTTATAACCATTTTGACACGCTTTTCTAGGCCGTCATAATGACGATTTTTCAAACCCGGTTTTTATAACCATTTCAACACGCCTTTCTAGGCCGTCTTAATGACGATTTTCAAACCCGGTTTTTATAACCATTTCAACACACCTTTCTAGGCCGTCGTAATGACGATTTTTAAACTCGGTTTTTACAACCATTTCAAATCACCTTTTTACGCCGTTATAATCGCCGTGTCTAGACACGGACTTAAACCCGTTTCGCGCCGACAATGGCTCTTTCAAACCCCGAGAAAAGCACACACCCTTTTCTCGAGACACTTTCGAGATTCCGAGGACCATACACCGTCCCCGAGACCTCTTCAAATATTTCAAACCCGATTTTCAAAACATACAATTTTGAATTTCAAAAAACCGTCTTGGGAAACAATACACTGTTTTCCGAGACGACTCAAACTCAAAACCGTCTTTTGCAAATAAACTTAAGACAACCCTTTCAACTGACCGACTTACGGAGATCTTTATCTTCGGAAGCCGTCCATAAAGTTACAAATGAATCTTTTGAAAATTTCTATTTTCGAAAATTTCAGTCCACCATTCCAATTCCGCCTCGTGTCTATCGAGTCGAAGCAAACGTACTTATGGGTATTTACTTATGATTCGTCTCACCACGAAACTTGTCCAATGGCGTCACACCGTTACATTGGACGCATGCTAAAAGTTCGGTCAACACCGTCACGTCATAAATCGAGACAGCACCGAGGAACCACACACAGTCATCCTCGTCTTGTTGAGTCTGCTCTTTGTCTCGTCCTTTGTGTCGTCTGCGTTCAGTCTTTGAGCCGTGTTGGATTGAGCTGTAATGTGAGCCATTTTTCTGACTCAGAGCCATGGCCCCGTCTTCAACTTCGTCCAACAATAACAATGATAACAACAGAGATGTCACAACTGATCAGCTAGCCAGCCTGCTCACCTCTCTTAAGGTCACCCTAGATCGCGTCGAGATCCGTATCGACGCTGTGGAAAACAAGAAAACTAGAGAACATAATACTCCATCTTTGACTCAAACCGAGAAGAGGCTAAAGCTCTTGGAAGAACAGCTCCTAGCCCGGGGTAACAATATCCATCTTGAGAACAACCGAAGGTTCGAACCTGTTGGGGATCAATTGCCCGACAACTTTACCTTAACTGATGTGCCGAAGTTCAAAGGAGTGGAGGACCCACTCAATCATATCAGTGCCTTTAAAGACTACATGACCATAAAAGAGGTCAAACAAAAACTTTTCACCCGGATCTTTCCGTCCTCTTTGGAACCGATCCCTCGCCAATGGTACTACTCCCTTCATCCGAAGAACCTTACTACTTGGGATGAGGTCGCAGTTGAATTTGCAAAGCAATATGCCGACAATGTTGAAATCCAAGCCAATACCCGTACTCTTGAGGTCCTAACCCAAAACGACAAGGAAGGATTCACTGAGTTCTTAACCCGTTGGAGGAGGGTAAGTACTCAGTTGGTCAGCAAGCCGAGTGAATCAACCTTGGTGGAAAAGTTCGTCAATAATCTCCACCCAGTGTATTCCAACCTACTGAGGTACCAGAACATTAATACCTTCCAAGATCTGCAAATCCTCGGGACGCACATTGAAGATGACCTCCGGAAGGGTGTCTTAGCCAAGACCACTGGCAGAGGCTACCAAGGATCCACCTCAATCAGATCTCGCCCTTACGGCCAAACGAACAAGATCGACGAGGTGAACCTCATTAAACCATCCCCTAAGAAAGCTGAGCACCCCCAAAGAGAATTCATTAATATAGGGTCAACTTATGCAAGTGCCCTGAAAAGGCTCATGGACCAGGGGAAGTTACAACCAATCGGACCCACCCCGGATCCGACCGATGCTAAGAAATCCCGCTTCTAGAACCCCAATCCCTACTGTCAGTACCATCAATGAAAAGGGCATGATACAGAAACCTGCTTCAAACTCAAACACATCATCCAAGACATGATTGAGAAGGCGGAATTACCTTTACCCCCGCCGACTAAGCCAAACAACAGAACAAACCCGCTCGGAATCCACGCTATCTCCAACGATGAGCCAACTCTGGACTGCTCTCACCTCATCCTGCCAGTCGATGACGAGGTGAATGCCTGGGAGAAAGATCCCTCCGACGGGGTATTTGTATTCAATGCCGCCACTATGCTCACCATGTTCCAACAGGTGGAGGAAGCCATAGCGAGTCTCTGCGAAAGGATCATCCGACTTGACGATGCCTATCGCAGACTTATCTTCAATACTCCACCACCACGTCCGAGGAAGAGTCCCCCGAGCGCCCAAAACTACCCTCACCAGGATGGATTTCTCCCGCGAGCATTCTGGCACGCACCTCACAATAATTACCCTCACAATAATCAACCTCATAAAAAATACCCTCACAAAAACTACCCTCACAAAAATTACCCTCACAAAAACATCCCTCACAAAAACTGCCCACCGAGGAATACCCCTCCAAGGTGCCTTCGAGATCCCGAAATCAATGGCATCTAGAGAGATAATGTTGAAGATGTCTATATTGTCCCAGGGAAAGTGAAAAAGGCGAAAGAGATCGGCCACCTTACCCGGTCCGGACTCCCCTATCAAAATCCGAAAAATTCAACGGTCGTTCCAACAACGAATGACCAAGTTGTCCCGGACATGGACACTCAACCAAAAGCTCCTGAGAATTCAATCCTCAAGCAGCTTCAGAAGGCAAAAGCCGAAATCTCAATCTGGCAACTGATTGCAACATCCTTCGAGCATCGTCAGGCTCTACTACAAGCCTTTGGAAAATTAACTGTGCCCTCCACCTCTTCCCCTGAAGAAATACTGGCACACATGACAAGGGACGCCCCTGACTTGTACAACCCGGTCGTCTTCTCTGACGAGGATATCCCTCCCTTCGGAGCCAATCATACCCTTGCCCCGTACATTACCGTACAATGTCTCAAGAAGAATGTGCCCATGGTCCTTGTGGATGACGGATCCGCAGTGAATGCCATTCACCTCAAGACGGATCACAAGCTGGTTATTGAGGAAGCTAATTGGGTCCCGATAAATCAAGGAGTACGCGCATACGATGACACTCGTCGCAAGGTCGCGGGGTTTTTCACTTTAACTGTCGCAACCGGACCACTGGAAAGGCAAACCACTTTTCAGGTGGTCGACATCGACGCCTCCTTCAATATGCTCCTGGGACGTCCCTGGATCCACGCCGTCAAGGCAGTTACCTCAACTCTCTACCATAAAATCAGAGTCCCCTTCAACGGGAAAAAGATCACGATTCCTGCTTCCCCGATCAAAGCTATCATGAGAAAGGGAATAGCTTCCCAAGTCATCGAGGAGGACGACAATGAAATGTGGGGATTCTAAGCCGTGAATGCCATAACTGATGAATCAACACCTCTTGATTGTGACCCGTTTGCCAACGTCACAGCCAACCGCATTCTGATGCGCCAGGGTTACTTCCCGGGTCTACCCCTCAATCCACTGAAGAGCACCTTACCTCCCTTGAAACAGACTAAGGTCCCCAACATACCCTACCTCGAACTCGGATACGAGCCTACCGATGAAGACATCCAGGAGATGAAACTCCTAGTTCGAAAGCGCAGGAAGCACGGAGTTATCCTCCGTCCATATTATCTGACCCTCAATGGATACTTTGTCCCCGAAGGAGAGTCCGAGCTCTACCATGGCTTTCCGAAGCCGATCTATAACTCTGTGGCCAAGGCCAAGTACCCAGGTGTGGAAGTCTTCCAGGACTGCTACTTCATCCCCGACAACACTGAAGCTGCATCAACTGAGTCTAAGCTGCCCTCATGCCTCGATGGACAAGCTGTCACTCTCCTCTTTGGAGAGGATAACATCAAGCACCTCGAATATGAGGACATCATCAACATCGCCCTGAAGGACAACCAATTTGACCCAACCGCCTTGATCTCCGATACTGACCCGGAGAAAGCTACACAGGGCTGGAGGAAGACCGTCAAGTGGACCGATCGTCAAGGCCGCATTCTCATGATCACAACTGGAGAAGGCCCAATGTTCAAAAAGGGAAGTGAAGAAGAATATGAGTTTAAGTCGAAGTCAGAGTCTGTCATAGCTCCTAACACTCCTGATGTCCTAGTCAAGGTTCCCTTCTCGCTGTTTTATCACAAACTCGCGGCTGATTGGGAGGCTGAGTCTACTAGGGTCACCCCCACTCCCATGGAAGGTGAAAACCTGGAGCTTGTTCCAGGGGCCACCTCCTCTGTTGTGTCGCCTCTGACTGACCATGAGATGTCTGTCCTCTCCGAGCTTTTCGCTCGTGTCAACTTAATGAACGCTAAGTTTGCTTATGACTCGTCTCAATTTAACTGCAATGCAATTCTGAATGACTATGAGGAATTTGACTTGAGTGACTACCCACCTCACCTAGCCAAAGAACTTGACAAACGAGAAATCAGAACCCCCATCATAGAGGAGACCGAACCTATTAATGAAGGAACCGACAACACACCTCAAGAACTTAGGATAGGGACAACCCTTGACCCCTCGGAAAGACAACAGTTCATTAACCTCCTCCACGAATACAAGGACGTGTTCGCCTGGTCCTACAGAGATATGCCTGGGATCGACAGGGAAATTACAGAGCACCGGATACCCATTAAGCCCGGAGCCAAACCCGTGAAACAAAAGCTGCGCCGGATGCGTCCTGAATGGGCCCTGAAAATCAAGGAAGAAGTAGATAAACAGTTCAAGGCTGGTTTCATCAAAGTGTCTGAATACTCTGACTGGGTGGCCAACATCATTCCTGTCCCAAAGAAAGACGGGAGAATTCGGGTTTGCGTCGACTTCAGGGATCTGAACAAGGCGAGTCCAAAGGATGACTTCCCTTTGGCACATGTTGACATTCTGGTGGACAATACTGCAGAGCACGCCGTCCTATCATTCATGGATGGGTATGCTGGGTACACCCAGATTAAAATGGTTGAGGAAGATATGCACAAGACTGCATTCACTACGCAGTGGGGTACATATTACTACACGGTCATGCCCTTCGGCCTCATCAACGCCGGAGCAACCTATCAAAGAACCGATACCACTCTCCTATATGATATGATGCACAAAGAGGTAGAGGTATATATCGATGATATGATTGTCAAGTCAAGAGAACGGGACGACCACATCAACGCCCTTCGGAAATTTTCGCTCGTCTGCGGAAATATAACATGAGACTAAATCCTCAGAAGTGTGCATTCGGGGTTACCTCCGGAAAACTCTAGGGACATGTCGTTAGCAAAAGAGGCATTGAGATTGATCCAACCAAAATCAAAGCCCTCCAACAAATGTCTCGGCCTAAGAACGAGAAGGAGATTCTGGGATTTCTCGGCCAGGTTAAATACATCAGCCGCTTCATTGCCAAGCTCACCGTGATTTGTGAACCGATCTTCAATAAGCTTCGCGCCTCCGATCACATCGATTGGGACGACGATTGTCAAAAAGCCTTCGACAGGATAAAGGAAATCCTATCCAAACCTTCTGTCCTCATGCCACCTCAACCGGGGATTCATTTATCCCTATACCTGACTGTCACCGACACAGCCATGGGAGCAATGTTAGCACAAACAGTCGATGGTGAAGAACGAGCCATCTACTACATCAGAAAAAATTTCATTGAGTACGAGACAAGGTACACCCAGCTGGAGAAGACATGCCTTGCGCTAGTATGATCGACAAAGAAGTTGCGGCATTACATGCTCAGCTACACGATCCACATCTACTCCAAGATGGACCCGATCAAATACATATTCGAGAAACCCGTACTAAACGGAAGGCTGTCTAGGTGGACACTCATGCTGCCCGAATTTGATCTAAATTTTGTACCCCTCAAGGTTATCAAGGGAAGAGCACTCGCCGATTTCCTAGCAGATAATCCCGTCAACGAGGATCCAACGACCAATACATGGTCACTTCCTGACGAAGACATCCTTTGTGCCGATAACGACGTATGGGACCTATACTTCGACGGTGCATAAAATCTGGGAGGCTTCAGAGTAGGAATCCTTCTAATATCACCAGAGGGAGAACATGTTCCGATCTCGGTCAAACTAGACTTCGCCGTCACCAAAAATGCCGCTGAATATGAAGCATGCCTCATCGGGCTACAAGCAGCCATGATACTTGGCATCAAGAGACTGCGAGTCCACGGCAATTCCACGCTCATCATCAATCAGGTGTCCACATCATGGAAAATCCGAAGTGACAGCTTAGCTCCCTATCGAGCTAAAATCAATCAAGAGGCCGAGTTCTTCGACCAAGTTGACTACTTCCACTTGCCACGAGAGGAAAATCAATTTGCTGATGCCCTGGCAAAACTTCCCGCACTCGTCAATATACCTGACGACATGACATCGATGCCCCAACGTGTCGAGAGAAGGAGCGAGCCAGCTCACATTTGTACCATCAACAATGACGAGGAAAACCATGACGAACCCTGGTACCAAGCCATCCTCAACTACAAAACCAAAAACGAATTCCCTCCTAACTCTGACCCAAGAGGACAAAGAGCCATCCGTCTACTTGCATCACAATTAATGATAAACCGAAATCAACTATACAAAAGAACACCCCAAGGGACTATTCTCCTTTGCATTGATCATCACAAGGCCAAAAACGTCATGGGAGAGGTCCACGACGGAGAATGTGGCCCTCACATGAGCGCAATGATACTTACCCGAAAGATCATGCGGTTAGGTTACTACTGGACCACCATGGAAGCTGGTTACCGTAACTACGTCAAACATCGCCACAATTGCCAAATCTTCGCCAACATACAACACATACCACCATCCCTTTTATATACCATGACATCAACCTGGGGCATCGACATCATCGGGAAAGTCAACCAGGTAAGCACCAAGGGGCATTGCTCCATCCTTATCGCCATCGATTATTTCACCAAATGGGTGGAAGCGCAATCATATGCACTCTTGACCGCCAAACAAGTGGCCAAGTTCATCCAAAACAACATCATCTATCGATATAGGGTATCGCATGAAATCATCAGCGATCAAGTATCTCACTTCCGGGCGGAAACTCAAGCCTTGCTGGACAAATACAAGATCAAACGACATCGATCATCCCCTTACCGTCCCCAAATCAACGGAGCGGTGGAGGTAGCTAACAAAACTCTTGTCACCATTATCAAGAAAATGCAAGACAACTACTGCGATTGGCCGAGCAAACTCCCATTCGCACTCTGGGGATACAGAACCTCCATTCGAACACCGACATGCACCACACCCTTCTACCTAGCATACGGTATGGAGGCGGTTCAACCGGTAGAGTTAGAGGTTCCTTCTCTACGCATCCTACTGTAGAGTCAAGTCCCTGAGGCGGAATGGACCCGCCGAAGGTACGAGCAACTCACTCTTCTAGAAGAGTGGCGACTCAATGCCTTGCACAACGTCCAGCTATACCAACGATGTATACAACGGGCATTCAACAAGAAAGTCAAATCCAGGAACATAAAGAAAGGCGACTTGGTCCTCAAGTTGGTCCGAGCACCATTACCCGTCGATCCGAGGGGAAAATTCAAACCCAACTGGGCCGGGCCGTACCTGGTTAAGAAAATACTTTCGGGGGGCGTAGTGAGACTGAGTGACCTAGATGGGGAGGGTTTTACAAACCCGACCAACCTAGACCAACTTAAGAAATACTACCCTTGAACCGTAGGAACCAACGACCTAACCCTAGTTTTACAACTAGCAACCGCTTTAACCCTTTTCAAGTCAAGTTCCTCAACGCGTTCTGATTTGAAATTGCATGTTTTATCGAGTTTAAGTTGCGGCACCTTGCCCGTTTCGAATGTCCTTTGATCTGTCAAAGGCAACATCCATTTGCACTAAAACAAAATAACTTCTGAACTACGAGCATTGTTTGATTTCACCTCTTCAGGTGGATACGTAGGCAATCCCTCATATACCTGAGGGATACAACCACAAAACCCAAATAAATTTACAAAACATTTCGAACTACGATCATGGTTTGATTTCACCGCTTCAGGTGAATACATAGGCGGTCCTTTCTTAGACAAGAAGGATACAACCATCCCCGCAATCAAAAATAACCGTCCCCATAATCAAAAAAAAAAACCACATACAAAACATCCCCATCAAAAAAAGAAAGGGAAAACCATTCCCTTTCCCACAAAAATATACAAAAAAAACGAAGCCTTTCTCCCTTTCCACAAAAATCCCACTTTCCTAAGTGCAAATGTTTAGGACGATTCAAACCGAATTGCCTTTACAAAAGGGATGGAAGAAATAAGCGTTCACAATTTCGACACGAGCAATCCTCTTATTTAATTAATAATTGGAGGGATTACAATTTCAACAACAAATAAAGCTCGACGAGTCTATACCTTATCAAAGCTAAGGTGTCGACTAAAACACCTCACATAATAAAACTAGCACAAAACACACAATATATAGCTAGTACAACATAATAAAAACTCACCACAATAATACAACATAATAATAAAGTGGGTAATGGAGGTTTTCACTCTTCCATTCTACCCTTGCCTTTTCCTTCGGGGTACATCTTCCCCTTGTTCTTCTTGTTGGCCCGCCTAGCATGGATTTCCTCCTCGGAACGGATCCTCAACGGATCTAAGACGGCAGCGGCCTCCGGTCTAGCACAAGACCCCATGTTCGGCCCAAAACGAGCCCATGCACGGCCCACCATATTCTTGGGACCCGAGCTTCTCCTCTTTAGTGGCATCATCACGTCTGAGCTAGCTCCATCAACATACTCCTCAAAGAAGGCACGGTTAGCCTTGCAAACCTCTCGATACTTCAAGTCAACAACCTCGGCCTTACGGAATTTGGACCTCTCTTCCAAGAACGGAGCTCTTGACCACTTGACATAAGCGGGAGTCACCCATGTCGTACCAACAGAGTTAGGTACCTCCCAAAGCGGCCGAGTGGCCCACCACCTTTCGAATACCTCCACAAGCTCGGAGTTCCGGAAAACATTCTCTTGGACAAGGGTATCTTGAGCGGGCACCTTTTATTGACGCCCCGTTTGCTTCAAAAGCCTTTCGGGATAAATGAAGGAAGCAACCTTCAAACCCACCACCATCAAAGAACGAGGAGTAGCACCCGAAGCGGGCAACCCCGTTAAGGACCTCAAGTGCCAACATGGCACCACCCAACGGATGTGAGGACCACCTTCCTCCGCCAATCTTGTGGACCAATAAGCCTCGGTATAAGCAAAACTATCCGATTACAACTTCTTCCTCATAGTAAGGTGACGGAAGGAATAAGAAGAAGAATCAACCGGGGGCTCTACAAACCTTAGCTTTACCAATAACCACACTTGGAGGATCCTTGGGGACCTAAATGAAGGAGCTTGTCCACAAGATCCTTCCTTATCCAAAGCTTGGATGATCTCGCCAAGCACCAACCATGACGGATCTCTACCATGCTCCATTTGCTCAACCACATGTATAAGGGTCTTGCTAGCTACCATAGCATTTTGGCCCCTCCTTCTTCAAAGCATCAACAAAGAGGTATACATGGATAAGACAAAATGCAAGAGCCCTTCTCCTAGCCACCTCCGAAACATTGGCATCTAATCGGTTTGAGAAGATGTTGATAAGAGCCAACATATCCACACCATGTGGAGCAATAAGGAAGTTGACTTGACTTGTCGACAAACCCAACATTGAACGGAATTTCTCCTTGTAGCACAACCGGGTCGGAGCAAGCACCGGAACACAACCTGGCCACCCACCAATGGCTCCAACTTCTTCGGCAAGAGGACAAATTTCACCTTTCGGGAAAACGAAAACATGGTTTTTCGAATCCCAAAACCGAGAGCATGCTTCGAGCAATGAGGGCTGCACCTTGACTTGACGAAGCACCAAAAATTGACCAACTCCCATGCAAATGAGTTGATATTTTTCGGGAGGCGACAAATCCCGGCACCATTATCGCAACGCATTCTCAAAGGCATCCATGAAATATTTTTGTGGAAGAAGAAGAAGAAGTTTTGTAAAGATGTTTTTGTGTTTCAGATGATGAAACAATGAAGCACAAATATCCCTATTTATACAAAAACGATCTGCGCGTTTTTCAAAAAAAAAGGAGAGCCGGCTCCCATCGCCAGGCCGCTCGCGCCTCGTTAGGCCCTCTCCCAAGATTCCCGCTTTGACTTGTCTCTTTCTAGTTGTGTTTTCTCATGACACCTCAAACCTTCCGCCAGAACGCTCGCGCCTCTTTGGGACGGTCCAGAAGATTTTGTGTTTCCTCACACTCACATTTTCTTGCTTTTGCGTTTTACGAAATCTGACATGGTTTCCATGACGCAACTTTAAACACACGGATTTTTCTTTCTTTCTTAAAAGGGAGAAGGGCTAGTCGCCTCGATCCGCGACGGATCGTTTCCATGTCAACGAAAATTCCGAAATTTTTTCGCTATTTCGCAATTTTCCCAGCAAAAATAAAAAACGAAAATTGATAACATGACCTCAGTTTTCCTCAAAAATTCAAGCACTCACAAATTCGAGTCTCGACCTCCCAAAAATCAAATCAAATACACTCGTAAAAATCTTTTCTAAAAATTCATCCCTGACGGTTTGAATTTGAATTTTTCGAGTCACAAATCAATTTTAATAATTCCAACGCAGTTTAATTCACGACACGAATTAATTGCTCAAATTTTCAAATTAATTCCTTTTGAAGTCCAAACGTGACGACTTGTCGCGAAAATTTTCAAAATTCATTTCAAATTCTAAAATTTCAATTTTAACTTCGTGTCTTCGCGGTTAAATTTTGTTTTCAATCAAATGCTTTTACGTGTTTGCGTTTATGTATACATGCTACCTGTTGCCTGTTTTTCTACACTAATGATGCAGGAACTAGTGCAAAGCAGAAGGGGAAATAACAGCCGACAGCGCTTCTCCGAAACACAACACAAAAAAGATAAAAATTACAAAATGAACCACAAACTAAAAACACATATATACAAACCGCCTCACGCAAAATACATCGAGACACGTTTGATACAAATGACTGACCGTACAAACAGGATCCAGTACATACATTTATCATACAGACACTGGCCTTAGACAACAAACTGGGGGCTATCTGCCACCTACCGAACTAAGCACTCCCTATCCTTCCAATCGGAAAAGAAAAGGAGCAACACGGGAAACAGAGGAGCAACACCGGAAGCATAAATGGTTACCATGACCATGACGATGACACCGTGGATCGCAGCTCAGCGTGTCACCCCGACGTTGACCTCCAATCGTCAGAATTCAAGGATGAAAGGGGACCACGACAACGGACGCCACCCCGATGTTGACCCCCAATCACCAGAACTCAGCAACGATCAAAAGTGGCAACATGGGATAACACGCTCGTACTGAACCCCACTCATCGGGTATCCGAACCTCTGCAGACAAAGGACAACGATCGATACACGATCATTGGCCGGGCAAAGGCCGCTAGGGAGAAACACAACCAAGGCTGTAACAAAAAACACTCGTCTCTCCTCCTCCGGGATCATCCTCCTTCTCCAACGCCTCCGTAACAGGCCCTATAGGTCGCAAATGGTCCCCTGCAACCAAAGACAAACAAAGAACGTCAGCCGAAATTTCGGCATTACGACGGCGTAAAATAGATGAATCCAAAAAGAAATCCAAAAAAAACCTGCAAAGCAGAACAAGGGCAATCCCGCCCAAACCCAACCAGACAAAAACAATTCACAAAAAAACAACAACAAAACAATTTACAAATAAAAAACGCACAAAAAAACGACTCGCCCTTCTTTTCAAGCAAAAGACGAGTCAAAACAACCACAACAAAAAATACGGCACCCCAAGACCCATACAAGGTCCGCCAACAAACAAAAATACATTCCCAATACAATGGGGTATTTTTCTACAGCTCAAAAAGGCAATTTCTACGCCAATTTGAGCACAAGCCGGTCAAAATCTCAAAATACGACCACAAAAGGCAACCTGATTTTATCATCCTCAAAGCGACCTAATCTATCAATAAGGTCCATTTCAAGGCAAACTGACTCAATTCAAGCTCAAACAGACGCTTATTCTGTGAGACATAAGACCGTCACAAAAGGCAAAAATTCCAACTTTGCGAACAATACCCAACAAAGGCCCACAATGGCAAATACGGTCTTTCCCAACTACAATGCAACCTAGTGGGACCCATTACCCAAACAAACAAACTTGGCATTGTGAGATGAGACGGTTTCTTCACCTCTCTCACGTTTATCGAGCATAGGGAGCGGGAACGGGGACCAAAATGCAAACTAAAAGCACCCCTATACCCCTAAACAGGTTTCTAACCTAATGCAATCATCAATTTCACTCGAAATGGGCTCAATCAAAAACGCCCAAATCGATTTTCTAGGGTAAAATTTTCGCCCTAATTCAATTTAGCTAAAGGACCAACAAATTCAAATGGATTCAAGAGGAAATACATACCTTGAGATGACATTGTTGATAATGGCACGAATGGACGCAAAGGACCAACAATGGCGGATTTTTGTGTTTTATCGAAAGGTTGAAGACGATATGTGAATGGTATGCGAACCATTCTCACGTCTTTTACAGAAAAATAGGGAAGCTCCCTTGACTCGCCAGGTTGCTCGCGCCTCAATGAGGTGCTCCTTGATCTTTCAGCGAAAATTTGGGCTTTGGCCCAATTCCCGTAACAAACTTCAAGTTTTCAATGACGACGTTAAGGACCGTCATTCTTCAAATACAAAAACAAATAGTGAAATCAAAGTTCACTATTTTCCTTTCAAATTTCAAGCAAACGGCGATCAAAACCGCCATTTTCCAATTCAAAAAGAATAATGTTGAAAATTCAAATTCACTATTTCTTCAAACTTCAACGACGGCAATCAAAGCCGTCAATTTCAAAAATAATAGTGAAAACTCAAATTCACTATTTCTTCAAATTTCAAACGACGGCAATTAAACCCGTCAATTTTCAAAAATAGTAGTGAAAATTCAAAATTCACTATTTCTTCAAATTTCAGACGACGGTAATTAAAACTATCATTTTCAAAAAAAAAATAA
This sequence comes from Silene latifolia, assembly GCF_048544455.1. Lineage (NCBI taxonomy): Eukaryota > Viridiplantae > Streptophyta > Magnoliopsida > Caryophyllales > Caryophyllaceae > Silene > Silene latifolia. The sequence goes on from NC_133538.1 coordinate 327,136,267, forward strand.
TAGTGAAAATTCAAAATTCACTATTTCTTGAAAATTCAAACGACGGGAATTAAAACCGTCATTTTCAAAATAATAGTTGGAAATTAAATTCAACTATTTTCACCACACATGTCAACGGCGGCAACATAAACCGTCACTTCAAACATAATAGTGAAGATTCCAAATTCACTATTTCCTTCACATGTCAACGGCGGCACATAAACCGTCACCTCAAACGTAATAGCAAAATTCAAAATTCGCAATTTCTTTCGAAATTCAAACAAACGGCGATTAAAACCGCCACTTCAAGTTCAAAAAACGGGTAGTGAAGATTCAAAATTCGCTGTTCCTTCAAATGTCAACAGGGGGCTCCCTCGCGGAACCCGCTTATTTAAAAAACAACGGTAGTGAAAATTCAAATTCACTACTTCCACGGCGGCATCAAGAGTCCGCTATTTCCAAAAAAGCCCATCCAACGCGGCTACTATCACGGTCGATCAATCGATCCTACCATGGCTGGCGAGCCTTATTACGCATCGCGGCTGGAGAGCCCTCCTCATATACGCGCCATGGCTGGTGAGCCTTAGAACGCGTCGCGGTTGGGCCTCCTCATATACGCCCAATGGCTGGCGAGCCATACAACGCGCCGCAGCTAGCGAGCCCTCCTCATATACGCACCATGACTGGCGAGCCTTACTACGCATCGCGGCTGGCGAGTCCTCCTCATATACGCCCCATGGCTGGCGAGCCTTACTATGCATCGCGGCTGACGACCCTCCTCAGATACGTACCATTGCTAGCAAGCCTCACTACGCATCGCGGCTGGCGAGCCCTCCTCAGATACACACCATGGCTGGCGAGCCTTACTATGGATCGTGGCTGGCGAGCCCTCCTCATGTACGCACCACAGTTAGCGAGCCTTTATCCACAAATGTGCGAGGACATATCCGAAGAGGCCTCTGGTATAACTCCTTGTTATGGCTGGCGAGCCTTTGTACGTAGTCTAACGGACTTTAAACGACCCGCACGGACAGTCGACAAACTCTAAACTATTCCCGACGATAGGTCCTTGGCTCGTACCCTCGAGTCGCCTTGGCATCGCCCTTCCCGACGGCAGGTCCTTGGCCCGAATCCTTTCGAGCCGCCTTGACGTTGCTTGGGTCTCAGGGTTGTAATCTTCGATTGACCTGGGGGCTCTACTTTGACTTTTGCCCTGTCCAAGCCTCAGTCAAAGTGGGGGCTCTGTAGATACCCAGTATCTGCTGAGACTCCAACAAACACCCGATGATTATCGGACTATAACATGCTATAGAATCGCGGCGTTTGATCGACAGTTTGTGTACAACTTTACGTCGGAAAACTTAAAATGATTTCAAAAATAAAACATTTTAAAACTTTTCGAAAGTACCTGAAGTGTTTAATGCACGATGACGTGGTCGTAATGACACTAACTAGAGTCAAAACCGACACCGGACCAAAAACCGACTTAAAAATTCAAATCCCGACTCCAACAACGAGTCAAACCGAGTCAACCACAAAAAACAAACCATTTCAAACCTTCTATACTAAGATTTCCCGGATTCATGAATGGTCAAGTACCAAACATGTGACTACAAATCCTAGGATAGAACAAATCTTGATTGCACTTGTGTGAAAGTGACAGGACAACTCGAAGACCCGCGACGTGGCTCGCGCCTCTTTGAGCAGCCCAGGTGGCTACGTCGCTCAAAACTCACACAACCACTCATTTTCCTATAAATACCCCTCAAATGCCCCCATTTGAGAACTTACGCGAGTGTCCGCCCCCTCTTTTATCCCTTAAAATTCTCAAATCGACTTTATAAGTCACAATCCGACGCGTATTTACGACCTACCGATCGTAAATAAAATCCTTACACATTGTTTGGTACCATCATCGTGCATTAAATCACTTGACCGACTACTTCGACCACTACACCGTCACTAACGTCAGTTTCTTTTTACTTACGAAAACGGTTTTAAACCGATTCTTTTTCCGACCAAACGAGTTGTTACACTTACGTCAGTTTCTCGCCATAACCAAACATGTAAGTATGAGGGTGTAAAAATCCTTCTTTTATCATGTCTTTACTTGTTTTATGACTATAACATGCTAAAACATGCATAATACGATCCAAAACATAAGATAGACGAGCCAAAACTGAGTTTTGGCCTGACACAGAAGCCCCTTGTTCTGCACAGAGGCCCACGTCTCAATGGGGTGTCCAGGTTAGAACTCAACCGTGTTTGTTCTCGCCTTTCCCCTTTAAACTATTTTCATATTTGTAAACGGTTTTTACCATTTCTAATGTTTTCAAACTCTTTTATTTATTTTTACAAGTTTTAACCATGAAACATTTTTCACCCTTGGTTCTTAATACCATGACGGTTTAATCCGTGGTTCGGTGATAATATTTGATTAACTACATTAAAGAGGTATTTTAAAGCCTTTTATTTCATTTCTTTACACTTTGGAAGGTATTTTAAAGCCTCTCCTCATTTCTTTTTATTTTTCCAAAATAAATATTAGTCACCAACACGAAGTCATCCTTGGTTCTACATACCATGTTGGAGTTTAACCCGAGTACGATGACGAGTATCGACTAATTATATTCAAATGAACTTAAAATAATTAGTTCATAATTATTTTCAAAAATATTGATGTCAAGCTCATAAAGTCGAACCCGACATCGAATATCGTCAAAACAATGATGATTATTCAAGTCTCGTTCCTCAAATCAACACAAATACGATCTAAACGGTCCTTTCAAACCAAGACGGGTTCAAATACCCATTTTTCAATGCGTTTTATAAACGTTTTTCAAATGGTCAGGGCATGGCATATAACCGTTGACTAACCCACGCCTAAATAGGCCTTTTCTTTCTTATTTTCAAAACCAGAGGCGGCCCCCTTACGCCGCCGGCATGCTCGCGCCTCATATGGCTGCCTGGCACATGGCCTGTTTCTTTTCCAGCTTTATTCTAGGACGATCCCGACTCCGGCTAACCTGGATATAGGACGGATCAGACGACTAGTTTACTCATTCAAAAACCGTATTTGCAAAATGCCTTACTAAGACAAATGGATCACGTTATGCACCTTAAACCTAATACGGTAAATGGATGTTTAATTTCCGTTTTGCATGCAAATCAACCATAAATCCAACTCGACATCTTATACTTGATACTTGGATTAAATCAACCGACTTAGAAAGCTCTCACATGTTAGGTTTAAATTATTGGATGCGCATTTATGCATTTAAACCCGTTTTATCAACTTTTGCATTCAACCAACCAAGATTGATCAGTAGAGGCCGCTACCGCGGGCAGGATTAGGTGTCTGATTAAAGGGCTTCCCAATACGTACCTTGACCTCTTACTCATAAACTTTGGATTGTGGACGACCTTATCCAGGGCGTACGAGAGTCATTCTAGAGATAGGATGCTAAAGAGGGACGATTTCTTATCTTTAGTACCTATGTCAAACACTGCTTTGTGCTTCGTTTGACCGAGGTATAAAGTGGATTCGAACGGGTTCCAATTATCCCACAAATGCTTGGTGGCGACTCCGAACATCTCTAATCATTTTGAGACCCTTACCGAGACGAAACCGACCGATCTAAAATGATCCGGTCGAAAGCATTTTTACGCCGCCGAGCGTGGCTTTCAAAAGACCGCAATATGTCCACAGATCGGATGGGCTTGCAGGTGGGCCATGTCCACAAACAGAGTTCATGGAGTTGGGTTGTTTATGAGTATCGATGATTATTGTATTTTGATTGAAGGGACCGAACTGCTAGTTCTTGTGAGTTATTTGTTGAATGGACAAAACGATGCCATGCTTCTCTTAAGCCTTCCAAGCGCATATGCAAATATGTAAACTTGTCAAACCACTGCTCCCCATATGAGCAGAAATAATCATATGGTTCACCACAGACATTTTAAAACATTGGTTATTATCTATAATGCAAATGTTCATCTATGTCAGGCTACTATGAGGGATTATATGATCATGCAAATGAATGTCAATGACAACAATACACAATACATCATGGCTCCACATCCATCACACCGATGCCACAGACACTCTCACAACACCACACCTCACAAATAGGTACTCGGAACGGGTCAGTGGTACCGGGCCCGAGAGTGACTCGGATCTCCTGCCAGACGCCGTGCCTCGACCATACGAGTCCCTCTAAACTCAAGTCCTTAATGCACAATAACAAATTCAATATTAGACGACATTTATTTAGAAGCACAAGTAGTAATTGCCACCTTAGTTGTACTTCTCGTTGCATTTAATAATGCAATTGCTCTAAATGCCACCTTAGCTATTTTTTTCACTTCCCCGCGCACTATTTCCACTAGCGCTCATTTCTTCTAATTTATTTTCATTTCAATTTCAACATTCACACTTTATGTTTAAGCCACTCTTAACAAAAAAAAAAACAAATACACTGTAAATTGTTTCATTTCTCCTTCTAAGTTTCATAAACCTAAAACCTAAATTACTGGCGTCAGTTAGCCTACCTTCTCAAATACTGGTATGATTCTCAATGTTTTAGCCTACTTTATCAATTATCTAGATTAATTAAGTTCCAATGTTTCTCTTTGTGAATTAGGGAAGTTCAATTTGCTTTTGCTGCTCAAAATTGAAGTCTCGCCAATTTAGGGTAAGCACTTTACTTTGCTTCTCTAAATTCACTCACCATTGATGATTACATTACTTTACACTATTTGAATACGAAACTTTCTTTGCTAGCAATCCATTTGTGAGTTCTACCATCCATAATTCTGGTAGCATAACAAAACTTATGATATCATAATTTTTTTCGTCGTTCGCATTTAGCAAAGATAAATACAGCAAACCAAGTGGTGTTAGTCTAGTGGTAGCCGGGTTAAACCTTGAAGCTTGCAGAAATGCAGGAGTTTAGAGGTCTCGGGTTTGACTATCAGCTGGGGCGATGATCACTTGGCCACTACAGCCCCCGAAGGGGGTAGCTTACATGGTAATACGTCTTTTCATGTGTAAGAAATTTATCAAATTATCATTTTTTATTACAAACAGTATAACATTAAGTGTATATTTGGTTGGTCTAATACGTATTTTCATGTATTGATTAAATTGCTTACTTGCTTGAAGGCCAGATGATGAAATAGATCAGTGTTCGACATCTAACTTTGAAGGATTATATGTAAAGAGTGTAAAATATAAGAATAGAAGAATGTATTTTTTGATTGAATAATTACTGTGTACATGGAGGGATATATATACTAAAGTTACAGCAGCTAATTCCTAAATACATGCTAACAACTACTATAAACTAGAGATCATATAATTGACTAACAGTATACAAAGGAATAGGAGAGGAGATAGGAGATTGCGTAGACTAGGACTCTGACTTAGCATGGATAGAATTAATATCCTTAACACGCTCCCGCAAGATGGACGGTCGAAGAGTAAGGCCAATCTTGGAAGTTAGTAATGTAAACCGAGACCTTGACAATGGCTTAGTAAGAGTGTCAGCAATTTGATCATCGCCATTGACATGTTGAATGCGTATAGTACCTAATTGAACTTGTTCTCGAACAAAATGAAAACTCAACGCAAGATGCTTCATCCGAGAATGGAAAATAGGATTAGCGGAATAGCTTGTAGCACCTAGGTTGTCACAAAAAATAACCGGGGCAGTCAGTAAAGAAAGACCCAGTTCACTGAATAACGATTGCAACCATAGAAGTTCGGATGTAGTATCGGCAACTGCTCTAAATTCCGCTTCGGTGGAAGACCTGGATATAGCTCGTTGCTTTTTGCTTGACCAGGAAATTGGATTCTGACCAATAAAAATTACATAGCCAGTGGTAGAAATATAATCATGACGGTCACCACCTAAATCGGCGTCACAGAATGCATGTAGATTAAACGGTGTATGCTTGAGTAAATGTATACCGTGATTGATGGTGCCTTTCAAAAAACGGAGCAGCCTTTTGAGAGCAGACCAGTGTAAGGATGTGGGATGCGAGAGGAATTGAGCAAGTTTATTCACAGGAAATGCAATGTCCGGTCTGGTGAGGGAAAGGTACTGAAGGCTCCCGACAATGGCGCGATACTTGGATTCATCCACAATAGGTTCACTATCTTCACGTAACAGATGCGGGTAGGATAACATAGGCGTCGTTGACGGGCTACAATCAAGCATATTATAGCGCGTAAGTACATCAGTGATGTACTTGGACTGATTAAGGTGCAAGCCAGCCGACGTCGGGGTTACTTCCACGCCTAAGAAATATGAGAGACAACCAAGGTCTTTGAGGGAAAAACGTGAGGATATAGCTGTAATAAACCTGTCAATTTCAGTCGGTGTAGAGCCTGTAACAACTATATCATCAACATAAACAAGAGCGTACAAACGAACGTTGGAACGATCGAAAATAAATAGGGACGGGTCAGACAGAGAGCAACGAAAACCATACGAGATAAAATAATTTTTGAGTTCGGTAAACCAAGCACGGGGGGCTTGTTTAAGACCATAAATAGCTTTGCGTAATTTACAAATATGAGTAGGGAATTCGGAATTGACAAAACCTGGAGGTTGAACCATGTAGACATCCTCGGTCAGCCTGCCTTGCAAAAAGGCGTTGTTAACATCGATCTGTCGAAGCGACCAACCATGCATAACGGCCAGGGAGAGAATAAGACGGATGGTAGTTGGTTTAATCACAGGGCTAAACGTCTCAGAATAGTCGAGACCGGGTCGTTGATGAAAGCCTTTAGCAACAAGGCGAGCCTTGTGTTGCTTAAGACTACCATCGGGGTTGTACTTAATACGAAAAACCCATTTGCAACCAATGATATTGGGTATTGAATCTGGTGGAACAAGAGACCAGGTTTCATTGCGAGATAAGGCGTCAAATTCGGACTGCATAGCAGCGCGCCACAAGGGGTCTACGAGGGCCTGTTTCACGGTGGATGGGGTTATGAATTGGGTAGAGAGAGTGGATAATTTAGCATATTTCGGATTAGGTTTTCGAATGTTGTTCGAAAGCCGAGTGACAGCGCGAGAAGAAGGAGGGGGAGGAGGAGGAGGAGGAGGAGGTGGGGACGGGGATGAGGCAGGGGAAGAAGGTGGGTCAGGGGAAGAGGCAGGGGAGGAGTGTGGGTGGGCTGTGATCGGGTTAGGAGCAGGAGTAGGGTCCGGTTGGGTGGGTGTGGGGTCAGCGGAGGTAGTAGGAGGTGCGGGAGAGGCAGAGGTAATAGGTATGGCAAAAGTGCACCAATCATCAGAGGTTATAGATGATGGGGGAGAGTTTAGTTGAAGAATGTCAGAGTATGGAAATTGGTCATCAATAAAACGGACGTGACGGGATGTATAAATACGAGATGTGATTGGCTCAAGGCATAAATAGGCGCTCTGGGTCGTAGAATATCCAACAAAAACACATTGAATGGAGCGGGGTTGGAGTTTGTGGTCCGTGTATGGTCGAAGCCAAGGAAAGCACAGACAACCGAAACTGTGTAATTTTGTAATGTTCGGGTTTTGATGAAAAAGTTTAGTATATGGGGATTCGTTTTTGAGTGACGGAGTGGGCATTCGATTTATGAGATAAACGGCAGTGGAAAAGGCGTGAGGCCAGAGAGAAGAAGGTAGTTTGGCGTGTGTGAGTAATGACATGCCCGTTTCGACGATGTGACGGTGGCGTCTTTCAGCGAACCCGTTATGTTCGGGAGTATGAGGAGGCGAGGTTAAGTGGGTGATGCCCGTGAGATTGAGGTGGGATGTGAGTTTTCGAAATTCACCGCCATTATCACTGTAAAATTGCTTAATGGGTGTATTAAAATAGTTCTCAACAATTGCTCGGAATTTTAAAAAAGTAGGTTCGGTGTCGGATTTACGTTTAATAGGATAAAACCAAATGTAATGCGTAAAATGATCGACAAAGATAACATAATATTTAAAGGAGTCGTGTGACGTGATAGGAGAAGACCAAACATCAGAAAATATTAAATCGAGAGGAGCAGTAGAACGTAGAGAAGTCGGACCAAAAGAAAGTTTGTGACTTTTGTTAATTTGGCAGGCAATACATTGTTCGAAATTTGAAATGCGTAAGTTGAATTTGGAACGAAAAACTTGTAGAATTTTATTTGAAGGATGGCCAAGTCGATGATGCCAGGACGCTTGACCCGGAGCTACGGCTATTTGAGCTTGAGGCGGAGTAGGCGACCATACGTATGAGCCGTCAATAAGGGGACCTTGAAGAAGGACCGCTCCCGTCGGATTTGCCTTAATACAAAAGGAAGTGGGTGAGAAAATAGCATAAGCATTATTGTCAGTGCAAAATTGTGAGACGGATAATAATTTACGAGAAATAGAAGGGACTACTAAAACATTAGTAAATTTAAGACAAAAGGGAGAGGAGGAAATAGTGAATGAACCGGAATGAGTAATTGGCAAAGCGGTTCCATCGCCTATAACAAGATCGTCTGGTCCCTCATATGGCTGGTGAAGAGAAAGAGTATTGAGATCGTCAGTGATGTGGTGCGAGGCACCACTATCAACTGTCCACGAGTGGGGTGGCTGGGCAGACGGGTGGGTGGCGGTGTGAGCCTGGGGAGGGGGACCACGGCGTTGACGAGTGGGAAAGACGACATTGGGATACTTGGCTAGGAAATCACGACAATCGGATACAACATGTCCGACTTCATCACAAAAATGACAACGACCTTTGTATGGTTTATTGTACCCAGATTGAGGAGAATTGGTCTGGGATGTTTTTGGCGAATAGGAAGAATTACGATTTTGGTAGTAAGGGCGGGTTTGATAGGTGGAACGGTTGTTATTGTTGTGGTTAGGACGGTAATTTGCGGCATGAGCAGAGGGAGTAAAATTGGAGGACTCGGAGGCAGGAGCATTTTTCAAGCGAAGTTCCTGCTGAATCAATTTCTCATGAAGGGCCTCAAAAGAAATTGATGTGTCGCGGGCACGGACTGCCTCAATCACAGACCGATATTTGCCATAGTTTAGGCCATTTAAAATCTTATTGGTGATGTCGTCAACATCCATGGGATGCTCAAGTTGGGCCAAATCATCAGTACATGCTTTTATAGCAGTCATGTACTCGGTGATGGTCATATCATCGGTATGGGTTATATTCTCAAGGCGGTCTTTAATTTGGAGACGATGTCCCCGAGAAGAGTTGGCGAAGGTACGGGATAGGGTGGACCAGGCAGCATGAGAGGTGGTGTCGTTCACAATAAGGGCAGCGATCGGAGGGGATAACGTGCCAGTGAGGGCACCAAGAATGAGTTGATCTTGCCTATACCAAGTAGTATAGGCAGGGTTGGTTTCGGTTTTGACGGCTGTGTCGGGTGGGGTTGGGTTGACAGTAATGGTTTTGGGTGGCGGGACAATGGTACCGTCAAGGTAGGAGAAAAGTTCGAGCCCATTCATGATTGCGCGAACTTGAAACCTCCATTGACGGAAGGTGATAGTATCTTTTAGTTGAATGCAATTGTTGAAGGTGACAAGGGTAAGAGGATTGGTCGGGTCGGCAGGGTTGGCTAGCTGTAGTTGGTGGTTCGACATGGTGGTCGGATGCAGAGATCGAAGGGCTGACTCGAGAAGGAAAACACGGACGATTTTGATCGTGAGGATCGTATTAGACTCGTGATACCATGTAAAATATAAGAATAGAAGAATGTATTTTTTGATTGAATAATTACTGTGTACATGGAGGGATATATATACTAAAGTTACAGCAGCTAATTCCTAAATACATGCTAACAACTACTATAAACTAGAGATCATATAATTGACTAACAGTATACAAAGGAATAGGAGAGGAGATAGGAGATTGCGTAGACTAGGACTCTGACTTAGCATGGATAGAATTAATATCCTTAACAAAGAGTAACCAAATGGGAGATGCAAATGCCGAGGACGAAAATCATCTTAGTTAAAAAAAAATAGTTCTGATGGTTTTTTACGATGTTTGCATCATATTATATTTGATTTGTCTTTGTTACACTAAATTTTAAGTTGATGGCTTTGAATATACTTCAATTTTATCTAATTTTATGTGTTTCATAGATTTCAATGGTGACAAAACGACCCATGTATTTTACCATATACTTTATACTAGTTACCTTTCAACGGTGAAAAAAAAGAGGTAATGAAAGGGCACAATAGAGTAGAAGCACGAGCACCGATACTTGTCTTCACTAACTCAATTTACAATGAGATGACTCTATTTACACAAAATCGTATTTAAGACGACACTATCCGTTTTAAGCTTAAGACGAGTTAAGCAATATAGATGAGACAAAAGAATAATGCATAGGGGATAACAAAATGTTTGTCGTACGTATGTAAGTAGGTCTATATTTGACTCATTTTAATCTTAAGACGGATATACCCGTCTTAATAGAGACTTACTACTTGTTTATTACGAAACTATGTCGTACCACAAATTAGGGTGTAAATCTATTTAAATTTGTTACACTTTTAAAAAAAAATTGATACTCATATGTTTGCTTATGTTCTTGATAGGAGAATGAATTGTTAATGGGGAGATGTCATCATCACTTTAAGAGTGCTACGTGTAAGAGGAGTATTCATATGTATTCTCCTTTTCTTTGTATTAAGAGTATTTGTAGCCGTATTATGTGTCCATTCCCAAAATTGATAAATATAATTAGAAACCTTGAGGTACTCTGTTTGATACTTGTTTATGGCGTCGCCTGATTTTTTTCGCCCTTCACTAGATTTTGGAAAGTCAATCATACAAGCTGGAGTTTCCTTGAGTTGGAGTTGTGAATCGCTCTCAAGCAGGTAATAATAAAAGTGTTGATATGATGGCTACTCGTAGCAAAAAAAACAAGAGTTCTGAAGTTCTAGCCCAGAGTACAAGCATATGGCTGATAGAATGGGTTAAGAATTATTAGCTAGGGCGATGCTATAGGTATTTTTCCTGTTGAGTTAAATATAACAAGCGTAATCTTAAACGTTGCCTAGGTTTAATGGAAAACCATCTATTACATTGGATAAGCCACTTTTTCATGTATCTTTAATATTTAAGCATCTAGAAAGCGTCATCAAATGTCGGATTCCTGACCTTCAATATCTCATCAACAAAACCATTATTAATATAGAAACAGAGTTGAGCCGCCATGGAAGGCCTGTAGCTACAAATGTTGGAGTAAGTATATTTGTGGTTTCTCTTATCTTTTCTTGATTTTATATTCTATTGGTAGTAGGAATATTTAAAGTCTGTTGATTTAGATCGTTGGGTCATCTCCTTATTTAGGAGGGACATGTTTTTTGATGGTGGGTCTTGAGAGTAATAGCTATCCCTATATGGACGTCACAGATGCTTAGGGAAGTTGATTTCAGTAGGTTTCTAATAATATATATACATGGTTTTCTTGTTTATTATAGGACTTGGTGAAACTCAACCAATGTGTTTGTCCCGTTAAGTTATTGATGGTTACGCACCAAGAATATTACGAGTCAACATAACTGCTCTTGTACATGCGACAGTTGATTGATGATTCTGGTTTCTCTTATACTATTCTTTATTGATGTAGGGAAAGTTGTACATGATCATGGAAATTTGCCGTGGGTTCAACCAGATCTTTAAAGAGCATCTCGAAAGAGTGTATGTTGATGTTTGATGTATAGCTATAACATTGTTAAACTACCATTTCCTTTGGTGGGGAGATCTTTTCTAAATTGCTTCTAATCTTTATCACAATATTTCTGCTTCTACAGCCGGCCAGGTGATGACAAAATTTATGGAGTGTTTGATAATCAGCTGCTTTAAAAAGGTTACAATTTGTCAAGCATCTTTCCATAGACAATGTGCAAAAACTCATTACTGAAGCTCATGAATACCAACATCATCTTCTTGCTCATGAACAAGGGTATAAGCGCTTCATTGAATGATAGGTGTTAATAGGATAGCCTAGTCTAAAATGGTATTTTGATTTTTGGATGATATCAAGTTAGGCTTAGGTTATCTTTTAATTAAGTGTTAATGAATTGAGTTGATACTCATATAAGTCTTTTGTATTGAGAAATTTTGTTTTTCAATATTATATATACTACTATTTTATATGTCATGTCCTTTTTAAATAGATACTTTTATTGTATGCAAACAGAAATAAGCAAAAAGCTCTAAAAAAACAATGTCACGTTTATCAATGAATTATTAATAATATTAAATGGAAAAATAAATATGGTGGATTTCAATATTTATAAAAGGGGCTTAGACGGCATTTATACAGCCATTTACCAGCATAAACACGAAATGCCATTAGGACTTTTAGCGACACTGGATCTCGCAATATTTAATCAAATGTTGCTATAATTTGTCGCGGCATTTACATATGCCACCAGAAGTGAAATTAAACGCCGCTATAGAAATACGATGTTATAGTGATGTGTGCATCCCTCTTTGAGTGGGAAGCTCAAAGAGGTGACTCAAACATAAGACGGTTTTCAAACCGTCTTACGTCTCCTCAACAACCATTTATCACAAACAAAGCTAATCACCAACATATCCTCCACCAAACAACACCAAATAGATTGACAATCACAAACAGGTAGTACACTTTTCAAACTACACAAATTATGATATGGTAATAATTCCCAATTCATCACCCAATCCCCCACGTGTATGAACATTACCAAACAACAACATATAATCAAACCCTAGTTACCACTATTCATGTTATAATGCATCTATTATGTTACTAATGCCAAACAATGCACAAATAAAAATTCATATCACCAAAGCTAAGTAGAGAAACCCTACATGTTGCTAATCTTCAACATACTTCAAACTAAGAGGTTAGAAGTGCTCCTTAATGAAGTCTCCTCCAACATAATCCATAGCTACCTATTACTACAACATACTACAATACTAACAATAATAATTAACCTCTAATTACCTTATTTAATTAGTCATAACCGTAATTAATTTCTTGAGACCACACACTAATACAATTAGGGTTTACTAATGAATAGACAAAAGAAAAAGGATTGAATATAATCTTACCAAAATATAAACATGTGGCAAGAACAAGGATTTGGGAAGTGAATCTTCAAAGATGTTTACTAGATCTTTGTGGATAAGGTAGTAATGTTTTGAGAGGTTTTTAGAGAGTAAGGGATAAGGTAGGTAGTGAAGTAGGGCCAAGAAAATCTGAAAAAAGATGTTCAAAGGTGATAAGGCCACCAACCATTTCTCGTGTAAAACCATGGAAAGCGATAGGACACTCGGTCGAGTGCCCGTTCCACTCGATCGAGTGAAGTTCCACTCGGTCGAGTGGCCTTTTATCAGAAACATTTAGAAATTCCCAGATGTTACTCATTCCATCACTCAGTGGATTGAGCTACACTCGGTCGAGTAAACTAACTACTTGGTCGAGTAAAGCCTTAAAAATTCCGAGGTATTACAATCTTCCCCCCCTTAAAAAGAACTTCTTCCTCGAATTTCACACCCGACACTATACTCTACCATACTCTACATCCCATAACACCCCAAAGGTGCATGGTGGTAAGTCATAAAAGCACGAGACTAGTAAAAGAAAGACCATAAGGTGAGGTGATGATGACTTTAAGTAAAAGAAATAAAGAAAACTAGTACTTTCTTAATATGCCCCGCCCCTCTAGAAACAAGGTTACGACCTCGTAACCTGTAACACTACGGATTTTCCTTGGTGACTACTCGACCGAGTAGAACCTACTCGGCCGAGTAGTGCTGAGGTTGTGTATTGTTTTGGTTCTGCCGAGGAACACTCGGCCGAGTAAAGTGAACACTCGACCGAGTATGGGACACTCGGCCGAGTATACACTTACTCGACCGAGTGTCCGGTTTGGCGAAGTGTTATTTCGACGGTTTGATTAGGGAGCGTTTAGGATTTATTTTATATCCGCGTCAGTTTTCAAAATATCATTTCTACTTCATCATTCTTACGTAACCCTAATCTCTCCCTAATTACTCCTTAATCACCCCTTTGCTTTGTTGATTGCGAAACCTTCGAGTCCTTACGTACATTTCCTCATCCCTCTGTTGGTAAGTGTTATTCTATGTTGTTTGTATTCGTTGGGGTTCTTGTGTGTTTACGGAATTGGGGAAATATGGGGATTGTGCAATGTGTAATTGTGTGATATGATTATGTTATAGGAGAAGACTTCGTAGAGGAGCCTTTCTGAGTGTTCAAGTCCTTTCCCACTGTTGATTGCTAAGGTAGGGTTTCCCTACTCGGTTCTTCACAATTGATTTGAGATTGTGCTTGTTGTAATTGTTGTTATTTGCTGATCATCGGAGTATGGGGATTGTTGTGACGATGTTGGTATGAGCGGATTGAGATGGCTGTGATGTCATGTGATTGTGATTGTGGTGGAGTCACTTGCGGGAGTGGCTTCACACCCTAGTTCGCCCTCCGTGGAACCCGCCACGGGAGGGGATGTGCACATTAAGGGACAGGGATTGTTAGTCGCTCGTTGATGAGCCGGACTAGGTGGGGATGGGCTGCGTCACCCATCGGCGGCGAGGATTACCTGTTGCGATGGGTAATCTGCGGGGCTACACACTTCGGTGTGTAGTGATTCTTGTGTGAGATCGATGATCACCTGGTTGTATTGTTGTTGTCTTGTATTGATTGAGTAATCTTGACCCGTGTTGTTGTTTTGTAAAACTGCGGTGATCCATTCGGGGATGGTGAGCGATTGTGACAAATGCAGATGTTTAGCTATGGGACAGTCATGGGGAGTCACCACGTCAAGTCTAGCTTCCGTTGTTATGAGTTTAGATGTCTTGGATTTCATTTGTATCGAGGCCTTGTACGTTTATTTTGAGTTGGTCTGAGATAATGTAATCTTTAACTTATATACTTTGATAAATGTTGTTTGGAAATTGTAACTTTGATATACTAACCTCGGGCAACCGAGATGGTAACCACCTTTCATGCTAGGGTAGTCCTTGGTAAGGTACCTTGGTATGAGGGGGTGTTACAAAGTGGTATCAGAGCCGACGATTCCGGCACCTAAAACTAATGAACTCAATGAACTTAAGGAGTCTAAATAAAATGAACCCGGGGAGAGTTGTTTGGAGCTACCGCAAAGACTTGGGAGACGTCCCAGAGTCGCACTAAGGCCCTTACGATCTCAAGCCGGTCACATGGGGGGAAACTGTTGTATGTTTGAGTTATGTGTGTTTGATATCTGTAGTTTGAATCTTGTGCATGGTTGGATTAAATGAGGAAAGAAGTAGAATATGGTAGTAGTTGAAAGATGTATCGACGATTTGTTGATGTTGAAACTTTGAGCATGGAATATGTTGGCATGTTAAGTGTTGGAACATGGTAAAAGATGAAAAGTGAATTGTGAAATTGTATCTGGTTGATATTGAGCATGAAGAATGTGATCATGTTACCTGTTTAATACAATGTTGAGCATAAAGTATGGTAGTGGTACATGTGCATATGAATATGATGATTTTAATGCTTGATTGTTGGTAGAAGCATGTGATTAAGGTCATGCGTCTGTATATGTAAATGTGGTGTTTAATTTTAATGTGAATATGATAAATGTTCAACTATGTACTGGTTTTTAGAAGCATTGGGTCGTTATTGCTTGTTTTATCCATGTTAAAGTTGTTTTGAAAAGAAATTTTTGATTTGTATACAAACCGATTTTGGAAGGGTTGTCTTAAAACTGTCATAAGTCGAGTTCTAGAAAAGATATTGCTGTGATTCCAAGTTGAGGTGATAGCTTGTCCTCTTACGATTCTAACGATAGGTCACACGCCCAGATTGACCCAGTAACGAGTGAGATATGATTGTTTTACGAAAATTGGGCGGTCTTTGAATCTGCGCTATACTCGACCGAGTAGTCCCTACTCGGCCGAGTGTCTTTTATACTCGACCGAGTATTCCATATTCGGCCGAGTAATCTTTCTGTGATAATACTGTTTAGCGTCTGGAGTCGTGAACTCGGCCGAGTAGTCTCATACTCGACCGAGTAAGGTCTACTCGGCCGAGTATTCCCAATACTCGACCGAGTAATCCTTCTGCGACAATTGAGTTGCTTCTGGAGTCGAAAACTCGACCGAGTAATATAGTTACTCGACCGAGTACCTTGTACTTGACCTAGTATGTTATGTACTCGACCGAGTACCTCGTTGGGCGGCCACTTTGAGTCGGTGGCTATGTTCTTACTTTTGTTTTGAGTCGGTGGCTATATTTTTACTTTTGTTTTGAGCCTAGTGGCTATGTTTTTCATTGTTTTGAGTCATAGGGTATATACACATGTATGTTTTGAGTCTTAACGCATTCTTTTATATGAGAGACGGTCTTGATACGTAAGTTACCTAAGGTATGACAGGGAGAATGCTTAGGGTTATGAGAGATAAGTGTTGGATAAGGAAGACATGTGTTAATGTGGTTGTGAGAGATAGTGAAAAAAAAAAAAAAAAAAAAAAAAATGATGAGCTAATCGAAGTAAAGAGCATGTTTTGTGAGATATGATGAGTGAAATAGTCGTGTATTGAGTAGTATAAAAGTAAGTGTATATGGGCAAGGGTGATGTAAGTGCAAAGAAGCATGAGAATGAAAGATTGAGATGAGAGATACGAATAGTGACATTTCGGGATGTGTAAGGACTTATAGAGGGAGACGGTTAGCATTGTGTTGCTTAAGGATATATGTAATGAAAGGTTGCTTTAGAGGGATGGAGAAGAGGGTTATATAGTGAACTTAGATAGAGTTATGTCGCGACGTGGATTTGTAGATGGTGACCAAGTTTGGGAATTTGGAATTTTCACGATGTGAGCCTAGTGAGTAATTCTTTGGGCAGCTAACGTTATGAGATGAATTTTGGTTTCCTAGTGATGTAAAAAAGGAGATGCAATTGTTTGAACTTTAAACGTTGATTTTATGGATAGATTAGTGACAATTGGGAGTTATAGTATAATGAGAGAAGACCCATGGTAAGAAAGAGTGAGATGATATCGACATAAAATAATGGGGATTGAGTTTGGAGCAATGTGAAGGTAACCTAGAGCACTTAAGAGTTAGACAGAAATAATGAAGAGTTGAATCATTAAGGGAGTTTGTCGAGGGTAAAAGAAAAGAATAGGGGAGTAAAACTAGGAACATGTTCACTGAGGATATGTGATATAAAAGTAAGGAATCGTAGAGATGTATGATACTATCATGAGGATTTGAGTTACTGATTATATAGAAGTTCCAGGACAACATGATAATCATGAGTTTCGGGGAATTAAAGAAAGCAAAAGTTGGGTAAAGAATTTGCACGATATGAGATTTTGGTGGTGAGTCGGGTGACGATACGATTACGGATGAAATTGGAAATAGTGTTGAGGTGATTTTGTTGATATATTTGATGTTTGTCGTTTGGGATGAGAACCAAAGGGAGGAAAAGGATTGTTATATTAAGAAGTGATAGTAAGAGAGTAGTCACATGAAAAATGTTGGTGTCATAGTATTGTTACTAGTGGTTGAGGATGATGTTATTTTGGGGAAGTTAGTTGTTCTAATGAGGTTGATTTTGTGAAGGTGATTAATGTTTGGTTGTGAGGGATTTTAAGGTATGGATATATGAGGTATTCGTTAGTAGTTGGGTACAGATGATATGGCTACGTTCGCCGGGTGGTGATAATTGTGTGTAAAAGAAGATATGTTATAAAGGGCACCTGAGTTAAGTCCGGATAAGAGGTATTCATTGTCAAGTGGTAACTTACGTAATCAGGATTGGCTATTTGGATGTGATTATGGGTCTTAGGAGTATGTAAATGTTTGTGTGAGGTTGTGACCTCACGAGATGCGGTATGGTGTGATAGTCATAAAGTTGTTATATGAATGTTTGTAATATATGTTGGATACGGTAACTTAATGGAATGATGATCAAAAAAAAGTGATAGTTTGGGTGGTCTGACAAGACTGGTTATACTTGCATGTGTATTCATGATATAGGTTTAATCCATGAAAAGTATGGATGGTATGCATGAGATTCTTGTCTATTTATTCCGTATTATGTATGGTGTTGTGATCTGGTAAAGCAGTTTTGAGTAAGTTTGTTGTCCAAGATGTTATATTGAGTCAGTGTTTATGGGATTGTGTATGGCACGGTACTTACTGTTGTGATGCGGGTATTTTCGCACTGTGGTGCGGCTGTTGGTGGCAATGTTGCGATGTTGTCACCGGTTGTGGTGGAGTAGGTGAGATGACTATAATACGAGTTTTCGTAAGTGCATACCAGATTAAACATAGATTGTTGTTTTGTTTGTCTTTGTTCCTTGTGAGTTTTGGTTGAACATAAAGACTCGTTGTTTTGTTTTGTTGATGTTTCTTACCGATTTGATTTGGGAATGAGGGTAGAGTATGATGTGAAAGAGAGTTGTATATGTTTTCGTTGTTGTCATGGTATAGTGATATTCTTGATGGGACACAGTTGTGAGAAGTTGTTACAGTAGTTTTTATCTTGTTTTAAGATGAGGCATCGGTAGTCATAGTCATGGCAAGTGATTCGTGGAATATGTGTTGTAATGATCTGAAAGCGACAAGTGGTTCATAATCTTTTGTTGAGATAGTGAGTGCGGGATATTGGGAATTAGTGTCATGTTCGATTATGTATGAGTTTTGCGGTAATGAAAGAAAAGAACTTGAGGATCTAGTGTGAGTGTACGTAACAAGTGTGGAGTGTGAATTATGCTTTTGGTGATATGAGTTTTATACAGTTTATATAAAGATATATGTCATGTTGCGGTAATGTGGAAGAGTTGAAGTTTTGGGTTAAGTTAAGGATTTTGAGGTATAGGTTAGGGGGTGTGACGAGTGAATTGAAGGATGAGAGTTGTTTAAGTAAGAGAGCCTAAGATATATGCATGGCGACTGTTCAGATTATAAGTGGTTATCTTTGACATGTGGTGGTGATGAAGATAATGAGAGGTATAACGAAGGATCTAGTATTAGTGAGTTACGAGGACGTAACATTTATCTTAAGAGGAGTAGGATGCGATAAAAGAGATTTTGATGGTTGTGCATATGGTAGTATAATTGGAAGTAGAGTGTTGGTGTAGTATAAAGGACGGATATTTGTGTTGATTTTATTAAAGGTCATGACCGTGCTTGTTGTAGTTCGATGTTTAGCAATGAGAGAATATTTCAACGGTGTTGACATTGAATGATAATGATTATGAGTCTAATAGTTTTGACATTGGAAGATGATGTTTATGTGTTTGAGTAAACTTCGAGGACGAAGTTCGTTTTAAGGATGATAGAATGTAACATTCCGTGTTGATGATTGATCTTCTTTTGTGGATTGAGTGCTATTGAGCGTTATGGAAGTAATGTTATGGAGTCAGTATTGAGAGCCTATGCTATAGTTGAGACGATATCGTGAGCCATGTTGTGGAAGGAAGAGTAGTTTGTGGAGTTGGTGTTAAGTGTCCATGTTTTATAGGTTGGGTTGGAACTTTGCGGTCGTGTTTCGTTTTGTTTGTTGTTTTGCTTTGACTCGGGATAATGATTTTTGTGGTGACTTGTATAGTTCCTTGGTGTTGTTATATGTGGTTGGTGTAGCCTTGTGGCGTAGTGTTGTGCTTTATTTTTATAGTAGAGTGTGAACTTCGGGACGAAAGTTCTTTTTAAGGGGGGAAGATTGTAACACTACGGATTTTCCTTGGTGACTACTCGACCGAGTAGAACCTACTCGGCCGAGTAGTCTTTGAGGTTGTGTATTGTTTTGGTTCTGCTGAGGAACACTCGGCCGAGTAAAGTGAACACTCGACCGAGTATGGGACACTCGGCCGAGTATACACTTACTCGACCGAGTGTCCGGTTTGGCGAAGTGTTATTTCGACGGTTTGATTAGGGAGCGTTTAGGATTTATTTTATATCCGCGTCAGTTTTCAAAATATCATTTCTACTTCATCATTCTTACGTAACCCTAATCTCTCCCTAATTACTCCTTAATCACCCCTTTGCTTTGTTGATTGCGAAACCTTCGGAGTCCTTACGTACATTTCCTCATCCTACTGTTGGTAAGTGTTATTCTATGTTGTTTGTATTCGTTGGGGTTCTTTTGTGTGTTTACGGAATTGGGGAAATATGGGGATTGTGCAATGTGTAATTGTGTGATATGATTATGTTATAGGAGAAGACTTCGTAGAGGAGCCTTTCGAGTGTTCAAGTCCTTTCCCACTTTGTTGATTGCTAAGGTAGGGTTTCCTACTCGGTTTCTTCAATTGATTTGAGATTGTGCTTGTTGTAATTGTTGTTATTTGCTGATCATCGGAGTATGGGGATTGTTGTGACGATGTTGGTATGAGCGGATTGAGATGGCTGTGATGTCATGTGATTGTGATTGTGGTGGAGTCACTTGCGGGAGTGGCTTCACACCCTAGTTCGCCCTCCGTGGAACCCGCCACGGGAGGGGATGTGCACATTAAGGGACAGGGATTGTTAGTCGCTCGTTGATGAGCTGGACTAGGTGGGGATGGGCTGCGGTCACCCACTGGCGGCGAGGATTACCTGTTGCGATGGGTAATCTGGCAGGGCTACACACTTCGGTGTGTAGTCGGTTACTGTGTGAGATCGATGATCAGCTGGTTGTATTGTTGTTGTCTTGTATTGATTGAGTAATCCGACCCCGTGTTGTTGTTTTGTAAAACCTGCGGTGATCCATTCGGGGATGGTGAGCGATTGTGACAGTAATGCGAGATGTTTAGCTATGGGACAGTCATGGGGAGTCACCACGTCAAGTCTAGCTTCCGTTGTTATGAGTTTAGATGTCTTGGATTTCATTTGTATCGAGGCCTTGTACGTTTATTTTGAGTTGGTCTGAGATAATGTAATCTTTAACTTATATACTTTGATAAATGTTGTTTGGAAATTGTAACTTTGATATACTAACCTCGGGAAACCGAGATGGTAACAGCCTTTCATGCTAGGGTAGTCCTTGGTAAGGTACCTTGGTATGAGGGGGTGTTACATAACCAAACTCATACCTGCTCGAAAAGGTGAGGACACCGCCCTTTCATGGTCTCCTTGGCCTCCCATGTGGCTTCGTCTACTAGATGGTTAGACCACAATACTTTCACTAACACTGTCTCACCGTGCCTTGTTTTCCTAATTTTTTGGTCCAAGATCTCTTTGGGCATCTCCACATAAGTTAAGGCATCATCTAACTCGATCGTTCCCGCTTCAAGCACATGTGAAGGGTCACTTATGTACTTTGACAATTGAGACACGTGAAACACATTTCGAACTCGCTGCAATGCCGGGGGAAGTGCTAAACGTTAGGCTACTTCCCCGACTCTATCTAATATCTCATAAGGCCCTATGAATTTTTGGCTTAACTTGCCTCTCTTCCCGAACCTCATTAATCCTCTAATGGGAGAATCTTTAAGCAAAACCTTATCTCCAACCGCAAATTCAATGTGACTTCTTCTAAAATCGGCATAACTCTTTTACCTATCTTGTGCTGCTCTCATCTTTTCTTGGATTACATGCACTTGGTCTATCACGTCTTGGATCATTTAAGGTCCCAACAAGATGGCCTCGGTGCTATCATCCTAACATATTGGGATTTGACACTTCCTCCCATACAAGGCTTCAAAGGGTACCATGCCATGATAACATGGTAGCTATTGTTGTAAGAGAACTTGATCAAATGGAATCTATCTTTCCAAGAGCCCCAAAATTCCAAAACGCATGCTCTCAACATGTCTTCCAAGGTTTGAATTTTTTCTCACGGTTTGTCCATCTGTTGGAGGGTGAAAATCCGTAGTCATTTTCAATTGAGTATCCAAAGAATTTGTAGTTCTTGCCAAAACCTCGAAATAAACCTTGAATCGCGGTCCGACAGAATATCCTTCGAAAATCCATGAAGCTTGACCACATACTTGCAATAGGCGCTTGCTAATTCCACCTTGCTCCAAGTGTCTTTCATTGCAATGAAATGAGCCGATTTGGTAAGCCTATCCACAATGACCGAAATCATGTTATTACTCTTTTGAGTCCTAGGTAATCACACTATGAAGTCCATGGATATAGAATTCCACTTCCATTCTGCACATCAAAGGTTGGACTTTCCCTTTTGGTCTCTTGTAATCTCCTTTCACTTTTGGGCAAGTCTAACATCTTACCACAAATTCCCCCACCTCCCTTTTCATACCGAGCCACCAAAATGTTTTCTTGAGGTCCTTGTATAGTTTATCTCCACCCAGGTGTACGGAATAAGGAGTATCATGGGCTTCATCCATAATCTTCTTCTTATGCTTATCATCATTAGGCACACACCATCTTCCTTTGAACCTAAGGCTTCCATATCTATGTAACTCAAACCTCGATGCTTCGTTCCTCTCCAAATCTATGTTCCATTCTTGGATCTTAGGATCACTTACTTGCCTCTCCCGGATCTCTTCATATAACTCAAGCTCTAGTGTTAGGTCACCAATTGCCTCCTCTTTTTATATCATATGAATACCCATCTTCTTCACTACTTGCATTAGCCTTAACATGGACAAAGCGGCACACAAAGGGTGAACCGATTTCCCACTCAAAGCATCGGCTACTATATTAGCTTTCCCTTCATGGTATAAAATTTCCATGTCATAATCGCCATGAGTGCAATCCATCTTCTTCTTCTCATATTCAACTCCTTTTGGGTGTAAACATACTTCAAACTTTTATGATCGGAAAACACTTTAAAGGTTGCTCCACATAGGTAGTTCCTCCATATCATCAAAGCAAAAACAACGGCTCTCAACTCTAGGTCATGTGTTACATAATTCTCCTCATATGGCTTCACTTGTCGCGACGCATAAGCAATAACTTTACCATTTTGCATGAGCACACATCCCAAACCATTATTTGAAGCATCGGTATAAACATCAAAATTTTCACTTCCCTCCAGCAAGGCTAACACCGGAGCCATGGTTAGACGCTTCTTTAAGGTCAAGAAGAGCACCTCACAACTCCCGTCCCATTTGAAACGGTTTTCCTTTCTCATCAATGATGTAAATGTTTATGTGACTCATATTTGAGCATATTTAGTCCCCGAATTTACCTCGTTCCTATGCTTTATAGCACTTATTTGGGTCATTTATTATCTTTAGTTTCCCATTTTGCATATTCGTTGAGGTTTTGTCTCCTTGGTAGGAAAGGATTTCTAACCTTACATTTATGAGGCAAAATGAAGCTAAATGGATCGCACCTAATGACCAAGCATCAATGAGAAGACCAACACTAGAGGCCTAGGTAGATAATTAAGTGAAATGGGCAATGATTAAAGGATCCTTACATCCCCGACATGATCCTTGTGGATTGTTAGGGAGGAAAAGAAGAGAAGCACTCGGTCCAGGAAACCGAGGGGATCGAGCACGATCCGAGCGTTCCAGAACCGGGCTTCTTGTTCCTAGGACGAGCGGCTTGAAGTGCCAGGACCCGAGTGTCTCACCCAGGATCCGAGCAGATTACAAGTCAGAAGAGCCCGTGCCATACCACGGGACGAGCGGACCGGGGTATGACTAGTAAGGAGGATCTGCTCATTTCCCTCAGTAGTAGCATTTCCTCAACTTTTCTTAGGGTCTCAATAGTCATTTAAGCCCTTAGTAACCCGAATCTTGTACCTAATCTTTATTTTAAATACCCCTTTGTACTACCTAGATTAGCATCATCCCTTAATCAACTCTTATCATCTCTCTTAATCACTTCTTAGCCATCTCTTAATCAAGTTGTAATTCTCTCAAATTAGTCTTAATTTAGTTGTAATATATTTCTCAATATTAATCACATCTTAATCTTTCCTTAATTTCTCTATTGTTCTTCCTTTATTTTGGGTAATTAGAAGATTATTTGGGTTTATTTGGAGGATTGACAACCTTCCCTCAATCATCAAGTACTTCTATTATTCTTTGCTTTATTATTTGGAATCATCTTACTTGGTATAATTCTCTCTTAATCTTGTTTAATTATTGTTAATAACTTTCATTTATTCATCATGTTTTGCTTTATTAGTATGATTGACAACCGTATAAGCATGCTAAACTTGATCATGAGTGAGTAGTTTCCTTAGCTAGGGTTAATGGGAGAATTAGGAGAAACAAACATGGGGATTGATCTATGCTTAATCTAATATGTTTTCATAATTATATTGCTTGCTTGTTGTGATTTCAACTTATGCACATGTTATGTTTGATGAAATACGAGCCTATGAATCCTTGCATTTTTTTATCCATCACCTATCTATTCAATGACGTTTGTAAGCTTATAAACCAACTCGAGCCTCATTAGACCATGCATAAAGTTGAATAGGAATGAAGGATTAAGTCAACTTGTAAGTGTTGTTCAATCTAATCGATTCGGCTCTGGGACCCAAACCTTCTTAGGGGTTGTAAGATATACACTAACTCGATCCCATCACAACAATAAGTGCTTGTTATATAATCGAGAACATGTTTGTATGATCAAACTCCCATGAATCCCCTATGAAACCATGACACCTTAGTGCCTTTAATCAATTGTTTACAACTTCTTTTAATTTCCTTGCTTTGCTTTCATTACTTTACTTTCATCTTGTTGATTAGTTTAGATTACACATCACCTCAACCCAAATTGTGACACCCCAAGACATGGCAATTTGCAATTGAGAATCCTACATCAATACCCGTTCCTTGGGATCCGACCTTAACTTACCTCTTTACTAAGAGTAGTTTGTGAAGTTTTAAATATTGTTTTGGTTGGCAGCTTTTGACGACGAGTTTGAAACCGAACCAAAAATGGCGCCGTTGCCGCGGACGGTGTTAAATTGATTTGATTTTCATTAATTGTTTTTAGTTGTGTCTTTGTTTACCTTGGGGAAGTCAATCTCCTCAAGGTTGTTCTAATTGTTTTCAAGTTGTTTGATATTTTGCATGACTAGGACATCACAAGGTAATTTATTACCTATTGATTTCGAGATTGAAAGAACTTTAACCAACAATGAAAGAGTTGCTAGAGGTACTTCAAGAGTTGTAGGTATTGGAGAAATTGTGGACATTCAACCAAATAACATTGAGTTCACCAACCCTTTTGCAAGAGAAGGAGAGGATAACCCAATACAAAACCCACCACAAAATCAACCCACAATACCTAAATTTTCATCACATTCCGTACCAACCGAGGAGAACCTACCAAATGGTACTCCTACACCACCACATTTAACCGGTAATTTCATTGACAAATCCGCATTCATACAACTAGTTGAGAGAAGTCAGTTTGGAGGGATGCCTACTGAAGATCCTCATTCACATATGGAGAATTTTTGTGACTATTGTGATGTGATTTCTCAAACCGGAGTTACTCAAGACCAAATCCGATGGATATTATTTCCTTTTTCTTTGATTGGTACCGCAAAGCAATGGTCGGCGGGCCCTGATACGCAACCGAGCTTGTGAAATCAGATTTTGCAGGTTCACTTTTAATTAAGTGAAACAAAGTTTGGCTTAATCAGATTATAGAATAGCTGAACAAAGTTTGGCTATACCAGATTCCAGACCAACTAAACAAAGTTTGGCTATTCCAGATTCCAGACCAGCAAAACAAAGTTTCGCTTTACCAGCCTCCAGACTGGCAAAACAAAGTTTTGCCATTGCACTTCCCGAATTGGTAAAACAAAGTTTTACCAGCTTTATTCTGGACCAGTGAAACAAAGTTTCGCTAATTCAGCCAGTATCCAGATTCCAGCCAGCTCCATATATTCCAGATTAGTATAACAAAGTTTTGTTGTTCCAGAAACATTTTCTAGCTACTCTAGACAGGTAATATAAGAGGTCCAGGTACGTTTCTTAACCTTTATCTATCCTGACCGGACTACTTTGACTTTCGTCTTACTCAGACTCGGTTAAAGGGAGGGCTTCTGTAGACACCTTAAAGTTGTCTAATAACCTTAAGGGTACCTAATGATGGGGCTCAAACTAAATGACTAAATGGAAATTGACAATGTCGTAAATATCGGCTCTTTACGCTTATTTTCTGATAAATCATTTAAAATGGCATAAGACCACTCATTAGCTCTTTTATTTCCACTTATCCAACTTTGTTAGTTAATGACATAAAACCATTTCTACACCTTTGTTCCATCCTTGAAATCTCATTTCATATTCAAGTCATATAATTAGTTATACATTTTTATTAATTGGGCCAAGTATATTAAGGCAACCCACCTTATCATAGTTCACTAGGAAGTACGAGTAGAAAACGCATATCTAATGGGAGATTGTTGGTGGTTTCAGCTTCGTAGACATTTGCAAGTGATAAGGAAATAGACATCCTTTATCAATTTGGATTGATAAAGGTCGGAGCTTAACAATTGTTATTAGTTGGAAACAAGGAATGGATATGAATGTAAGAGTTGGATTAAAAGTGGTTTGCTAATTCCTCGTAACGCATGCTTCGTTCTTGTTAAGGATTCGTACGTACGTACAAGAATATATTTTTAACAAATTTGAAGTACGTGAGTATAGCCAGACCATCTAAAACTCTATCTACTACCACTTCGTGATTCAATAGACTATAGTGCAAGATCATTATAAATACTCAATTCCATTATCACAACTGAGGGGAACACACGAAGACGAATATTTACATTCACGAATGACCAAAAGAAGAATATCAATACAGATCACCCACCTTAAATAAACTACCTCAGTTTCAAATCAAACCACACACATTAAATTGTCCCAATTTGAATACAGGTGCATAAGAGCCATTAATTTACGATAAAGTCAAAATTCATTAATACTCAACATCCAGATAGGCCTGAGGGTACCAATATCAAATACGTTTTCTTTACTCTTTTTATTCATCTTTTATTTATTATTTCCTTTACTTATCGTATTATCTGTATAATTGTATATAAACTAACCTAATTAACTTGTCCTTATAAATAGTTGTATAAAGTTTATTTCTACCATTCTTTTCTCTGTCTTATTTTTGTCATATATATATATAATATTAAAAATAAATGGTAGAGGCCGTCAGTTTGATGGGCGGTCCTGGTGTCTAACACCTTCCCTGACCATACCTTCACCCCTGAATCCGCAATCTTTGGTTTAGACCGGAGTGATAAATCAGTCCCCATACCAGGGATCAGAAGAGGTCTTTTCCGTTAAAATTATTTTTGTAAGTTTTTGTATAAACATAATGGCAAATCCATACTATTACTTATTTCAAAAAGGAGATTTTTTCAGAAATCTCACAGAGTGATGGAGGGAGTGATGAGGTGAATGATGAAGCTATCAATGTGAGTGATGATGATTATGAGATCAATGATGATTAAGGGGATAATGAGAGTGATGATATGGCAACCTCAAGTGGGGATAATGAAGAAGAGGACTCCGATGATAATGGGATGAATGATGAAGGCAATTGAGGGTAAAGGATAACAAACACTTGGTGGATGAAGACTCACTTATCATCTTTGCGATGGTACTTGTATGTTCCTTTTATAACCCTTTCTCTCATGTTTAACATAGCTTGTACTTCATATTGCATTTCCAGTGTTGTTTTGGACTTTTGCTTGATTGTTGTCCTAGCACCATCAAAGGATCCTTTTCCACTATAGCAACATCAAGGTGAGACAAATGTTTGCTTCCTCAAGAAAAATCCAAAATGACAATTGCATAGCATGTATGGCCTTGTGGCCAAACTTTCTTCCATAGCTTTAATCGGTTTAGGGAAGTTTAGTCACAAGCAACCCAAGTTAATTCAAATTAGCTCTTTGAACAATTGAAAGCATGCATCACTTAGTGTAGTATAGATTGCATCACTTGTAATATATATCATATAGCATTGCATTTAGTATTAGTTCATGCATTAGTTCATGCATTTGCACTTAGAATAGATTCATGCATTGCACTTGCATCTATTTTCCTATCGCTATGTCCATTGAGGACAATGTCCATATTATTGTGGGGATGGGAAAATATATTTAAAAAATGATAAAAACTTAAAAAATTTCAAAAAATCTCAAAACTGTGACTTTGATTTCAAAAAAAATAAAAATTCCCAAAAAATTTGAAAAAACAAAAATCCAAAAACATGTTGTTTACTTTTAGTACACTACGCCAAATAAGTCCTTCAATAACGGTTAGATAATGCAATTACCGTTTTTAAATAGAAGCACAGAACCGTTATAAAACTGTTGTTAAATATGTTTATGGTAACGGGTATACTTTTAAGAAACTGTTATTATATCTTAATAACGGTTTCAAATCCGTTGTCATAGTTTACTATTGACAACGGTTTAGTGGTTCCAAAATCGTTGTTTAGAGGTTAACCGGTTGCCCAACAAACGATTGGCGAAAGCAAAGGACACATGCAAGCGAGGGACAAACCCCATCTCAATGTTTTGAATTAAGAAATGTGAAGGTTGTGAAAGTTCAATGAGGTCAAATTTAGAATGCTAGTCTAATCCACTTTTCTATATTGACTAAAGCATTTCATTCCCAAAAATCTTTTTGTTATGCCACCATGTCCAGCTTGGGACGATCCATGACCTTTACACTTGTGAATAATTCGAGCCTTGTCATTCTGTAATACCTCTCATATTTCATAGTTATAGGACCCTTTGTGTGTCTAAAGTACAAGGTAGACTATAAAAGGTTAATAGAAAGCTTGCACAAATGTATCATAGTTGGAAATGTGATCATTTGTTTTATGGGTATTTTGAAATGGTCATATCTAGAATTTTAGAGCTCCGATGAAGGTCATTCAAATTAGAGGTGAAATCTTATTGTCTTAGCTTTCCAATACATGATCACAAGTTTCATTATGATACGTAACGTAGAAATGGCGACCATTCGAAGTTAGGCTGACAGGATTAGGCGCGACTCGCGTGTCCTAGACGCGACTTGCACGTGTCGCGGAATTGGTTGGTCATTCTCTGCGCTGTTTCGTTATTTTTATTATTGTTATTGTTATTGTTATTATTATTATTATTATTATTATTATTATTATTATTATTATTAATCTATTCTTTTCCTAAACCTACTCTAACATGTCCTTGCCTCTATAAATACCTTTAAACATTAGATCTTAAAACCCTTTTAGCTTATTTTATAACTTTTACACAAAATCTCATAAAGTTTAATAAGAGGCGAGAAGGAGGGAGATCTAGTGAAATTGAACTGGGGATTTTCATTCTAGCTAGCAAGATCGAGCCTTTATCATCGTAAGTTGTTAGATCTATCTCCTTAATAATTAGTTTACATGTAAATCGCTCTAGTTGTTGGCCTATAGGGTGAATAAGACTAAACCCTAACCTTATAATTAGGGAATTAGATTATGTACGTTGTTGTATGGAGTACTTAGTAATTGAATACTGTTGTGTGATTAATTTAGGCGTCAACTTTATTGAGGAGCACCTGGTAGGCGTGAATAAGTGAAGATTGTGAAAAGGTAGGGATTATCCTTCATAATTTTCATTTATGTGATTGTTAATTGTATGTATATATAGATATGGGATCCTATGAGAACCATTAGGATAATGAGAACTGTGAGAACCACTCACAGCCCTTGGATCTAATGCTGAATGAATGAAAATATTAACTTATCTAACATGAAAAAACTTGGACGACCAACCACCCTCACCCTAAAACTATTCTAATTACCACATTTTACCAAAACCTATTATCATTCATCTTTATTTTTCTCTCTCTGCGATTATCACTGTCTCTCCCCTTCACTTCCAACCATTGATCAACGTTGTCACCTGTGATCTGTCTATGGCAATATGAATTGGCGGCGAGACGACCACTTCTGCCCAAGAGGACACTCTTGCTATATTGTTCATAATTTAGGTAATTATTTCCCCCAAATTTTACCTAATTCAAAGAAATCGAACCCTAATTATTTCCCCTAAATTTTACCTAATTATATAATGTTTAATTCCAGGTGTAGTTGGTGTTATAATATAGAAGAAATTGAATTTTGGCTCAAATTGACTCCCGAAGTTGATGATTAATCCAAGTGGGATTGAAGATGCTATTTCAAATACTTGGTTACGATATTCTGAACAACTTGGTTTAAGGTATTGCTAATTTCATTCTAGTTTCGTCTTCTACCATCTACCTTTCTTTTTTGGCTGAAATTTAGATGAAATTTCGCAAGACCATACTAGCCACATTTAGCGTTAATTAAAATTAACTAAAGCTGATAACAAAATATGCAAATAAATTATTGTTGTTGATCATTTTTATGCTCGAAAATTGTTCAAGTTTTGATTACATGACTTTTATACAGTTTATAATAGTTCGAAAACTCGATTATTAATTAGCAAGTTTTTTTTGCTTATTCAAATGTCGCTTATTGTGTTTCCGGAGTTGGACTCGATGTTTCGTCGTTAATTAAGCACGATTGTATCGATTTTTTGCTGAAATTGTTTATATATTGAATTTAGCCATTGTAGATTTAGAATACGTACACGCTATGTTTTGAGCTATTAAACATGTCAATATTCTTATATTCGTACGGTTTTGGAAGCTTTAGGTTCAAAATTCTCATTATATTTCATAACTGTTTTGATCTTTCCGTTTTTGTAGCTATTTTCTGTTTCTGGTAAACAATTCTCATTACATTTCAGAATTTTTCTTTTTGAGCCAAGACCTATGTCGACATTAGCATAGTCTCATTACACCTAATAAAGTGTGGTTACAACTTATTTGCAGTCTTGCTTGTATGTTCTTATGTGTTTCAAATGTTGTATGCTATGTGCATTGGTAATGTTGTCTGCTACGTGCATTGGTAATGTTGTATGTTATGTTCGATAGTCTTACGTGTTTGTTCTCACGAATCTAGATAGGTTTCAGTACAAACTAAAAAAATAATACCAGTAGATCTTATCTAACAGGGGCGAACCTTAGTCCAGGAATGTTTAGACTTTGTTGATTTTTTAGGTTCATATGCATTTAGTATCTAAATTATTATAGCATTTAGTTTTGATTCCATGTTCTTCTGTTAAATTGTAGTCGGGCCGCCTAATCTATAGCTCTTATTCCGTATTCATCAGCTTGTGTTATGTTCTCACCTTTACTTTGCAATAGTTCATTGTCTCAAAATCTAACCGAATTGATTGTGAAGTGTAATAACTTGAAAAATCTCTTCATTTTATAACAATTTGGGTTTGTGTTTTTACTATCTTAAAATCTCAATCTCACTCAAATCATTGACAGATATGAGGCGAAAGACTATTGTGATCAAGAAAAAACCACCAATGAAAGGAGGTGGGTGAGTCAATTAGAGATTATTTTCCACCAAAGTCAACAAATTCATCGAATAAGAAAAGCATAAATGATAATAGTTTGGGCTTAAATAGCCTTATCAGTGCATATCATAGCGATATATGCGCATTAAACAATCTTATGCATGCATGAAATATGTAAAATCTGCATCGTTTCGTCTTTTTTTTTTGTATTTGATCCCCGTTTGAATGACTGCTTGTGTTTTTTGTTTTTGATCCTCGGCGCAGTAATAATGGTAAGAGTTTAGTGTGCAATGGCTCTATTAGTGCATGAAATAGCCTGCTAGATGCATGAAAAAGCGATATATGTGCATTAAACAACCTTGTACATGTATGAAATATGTAAACATGTGCGCTGTTTAATCATCTTTCTCTTTAATCCTCTTTTGAAAGACTTTTCCGGAGAATGGTACCTCGAGAGTTGGCTAATCCTAGCCTAACCCTTTTCCCCTCAAAAGGGTTCACTCTGCCTCTCAAGGGTGTCTTTTGGTCTTGATCCTGGGGTTGGCTAATACTACCTTAAACCCTTTTTTCGCATACTTAAGGACACTATTCCCCCAAATATAAACTCGTCCCATCATAAGGGAAAAGGTTTAGGGTTGGATTAGGCGGCTCCGAAGTAGTGGGCCGCCTAATCCAACGTTAAACCCTTTTCCCGTCTTCAATTTTAGGACACTTTTTCTCCATTGTTTGTCCTAGTAATAATGGCTATGGTTTAGTGGGCAGTAGACTTATCAATGCATGAAAAAGTAATATATGTGCATCAAACAACCATCTACATGCATGAAATAAGTGTTGTATGGGCATGAAATAAGATTTATGTGCATGACAAAAGGTTATATCTGCATGAAATAAGGTTATATGTGCATTAAAAAGTTCTTCAGTTGCATCTAATTATTGTTCTAAAAGAATGACATGATTTCTGGCTAGTTTTACTTCTTTTTATCAATGTCTTCCTTACATTGGATTTTACTGTTTTCATGCCTTTGTCTTACAATTTGATTTCGGTTTCTATTGCATAGAAGACAAGAGAAGGGGAGGGTAGGGAAATAGAGGAAAAATGTTTTCCTCCAATTTTTATTAGGCTTAGATGATGTCTCTTTTTATGCAACTACTAACTTTTTTAGTGTATCCACTGCCTAATTTAATGCATGTGTTTGATTTTTAGTGTGCCTATAGCAAATTAGTGTATTATTATCATTTTATTTTGGTGTTTGTTTTAATGTAGAAAATGAAACATGAAATCATGATACTTTAAGAAAACCCTTCCCTGGGTCTTGATATATTTTTTTTGCCTTTTAGAATTTTGACCTTTGATAGATCTGGGAATTATGATGTTGTTAAGGAGTTGATGTTGGTGAAGGGTTTGGGTTATGAGGCAGGTTTGGTTAGGGGTCTGACTTCTAAGGGCTGATAAGTTGTGTACTAAGAAATGCTGACATTTCTGCCACTTTTTCTTTGAAAATCAACCATAATTACTGTGCTATTTGTTTCAAGATCTTCCTAAATATGAGGCATTTGTTTTGAACTTGTGGCTTTGCTTCTAAATTTATTAGCATGTTCTGATCTCTCTTTGGAGCAAATGTGTTGTGCATACCCCACATTTCATTT
The DNA here is from genome assembly GCF_048544455.1 of Silene latifolia. Lineage (NCBI taxonomy): Eukaryota > Viridiplantae > Streptophyta > Magnoliopsida > Caryophyllales > Caryophyllaceae > Silene > Silene latifolia. Next base: position 327,169,185 of record NC_133538.1, read on the forward strand.
TTGTTTTGTGTATTTTAAAGGCTATTAGCTCAATGGTAGAGCAAAGTGCTAATTTTGCACAAAGATATGGGTTCGAATCCCATATAGGCTATTAAATAAATTCCATGATTGCATCTTGTCGAGATGCAAGAGGTAAAATTTAGCTATGATTAGGCATGCCATAAACATACATTCATACTTAGACAAAGATGAGCAGGCCATAATTAGACTCGTGCGTGCAGCAAGAACGCCAAGGATGGAATGTAATAGCTTTGTAGAAATTAGAAGTTCAAAGACTAGCTTATACAATACATACTATGACCATACATTCTAGTATTTCGCGATCTTAATGTAAAAGAAACACTGGTATGTCCTAGCCAATGTAGGAGTTGAACCTAAATCTTATGCAATGCACAATGCTCTCCCATTCGAGCTAATTGGCTTTCGGAGTTGGACCCAAATGATGCGTTTTCTAGGTCTATGTTGTAGCATATCAAGTTTTAGGACAATTAAACCTGATATTTTGTGCACTTTGCTCATCTTTACGCTAAAAAGTAGTACAATAGTATAGGTGATCACTTCATATACCTTAACCTGACCCTGGATGGTTTACTTTACCCCATCGAGTCCTAAACCTTTGCTCTCATAGCAGCATTAACAATTACTTTCGACCTTCTTACTTCATATTCTTTTATTTCTCTTATGTTTTGTTTCCCCTCCTTCAAAGAAAAACACACTTTCATGTTGTATGTGATGCTCCAAACTTTGTATCTGCATTAAGAAAAAAAGGACAAAAAATATTGCTATACTGCTATTTCAATCGAACTAATTTATTGCTATTGTATATATATAGAGTGATACTCCAACCTTCGTATCGAAGAAATATTATATGTGATACTCTCAACTTCGTATCTGCATTAAGACACATACACTTCCAACCTTACTCAACACCTGCAAAATATATTAATGCACATACTATTTCAAACACCATGGAATTTAGTGTGAGACGAAGGAAGTGACAATGCTTTGTGCTATGGAGTAAAATACCAAGCATATCTTAAGGAAAGAAACTGAATACTGGGTAATCACTTGAGACGAAGTTTAGTTGATTGAACCTGTAACAATTAACTGGGTGATGCAAGTTACTACAAGTGGAAAAGCAGCTTGTCATTAAAGTTAATAGAAAGGGAGCTTGGATCTATTATAATGTGAAAGCGCTAGACTTAGAGTGGTTTATCGTATGTCGCTAGGCGGCTTATTGAAAGGACTCGGTGCCTGTACAAGCGGGCATTATAGAAGTACCTAGCTGGGCATTGGAATTTTGTTTTCAGTGAGCTGGGTTTCACCGACTTCAATGTGGGAATTGTCACAACTCACATGTACTCGTAACAAATAACTGGGTGCATCAAAAGCGGCTCCTATTCCGATAGCCAAAATAAGAAGCATGTTAAGACATAAGAGCCATTGATTAAGCACAATGGCAAGACGTCGACAATATCAGAAACACAAAATACAATGTTACGACCTTACAATACTACTACCAGAAATTGATGGCTTCCAATGACTGAAAAACAGATTTTCTTCATAGCATATCCCCATTTGCACTAATGAACACTTCCAAGTTCATAGATTACAAATAATGACAAATACTACTTCAGTACTTCTACCAGATTGTTATTGCTGCTATAATAGCAAAGGTTTAGGATGCGATGGGGGCAAAGCAGCCATCCAGAATCAGGTTAAGTTCAAAGACTAGCTTATGTATACATACTAATAAACTTGCTAAAAATCTAGGCCAAAATCATATTAAGAAAAGAAAAAGGATAAAAAAGGACAAACAATGATACATAGAAGCCTACTATACTGCTAAATCAATCAAACTAATTTATTGATATTACAGTCAAAGTAATTCCAGATTGTACTGTACATAAACCTTAATTTACTTCTATTCGAGTCAATCTAATTCATCGTTGCGTCAATTTAGGTTAAAATCGTATCAATCATATAAATTTTACTTAAAATAATCGTGCTATTGTTATAACACGGAAATAATATCTTCTAATTACAAAATTGAACGAATTTAAATAGGAAACTTACCTTTGTCAATGGTGGTGAAGGAGTGTGACGGTGGTCGATGACAGTGAATAAGGAGAAACGCAATGGCCGACGATGGAGAAGCTGGTGATGTGCGATGGTTGGCGAAAGAGAAGCAGGTGATGTGCGATGGTCAGCGACGGAGAAGCTGGTAATATGCGGTGATCGAATGAGGAGTCAGAGAGGGAGAAGAGAGACAAGTGTGTGGTTTGTAATGCGCGTCTAAAGTTAATGTTCCCAACAAAACTAAATCGTTGGAATTGTGTATAATCCAGCGGTCTTGATAGGTTCTCATGGTTCTCAATATATGGGTGGTTCTCACCGGATATATATATATATATATGTGTGTGTGTGTGTGTGTGTGTGTGTGTGTGTGGTTGATTTATAAAGTGCGATTGTGATTACGAAAGTGGAACTGAGATCATGGAGTTGGGTTGTTTATGAGTATCGGTGATAATTGTATTTTGATTGAAGGGACCGAACTGCTAGTCCTTGTGAGTTATTTTTTTGAATGGAGAAAACTATGTGATACCCGTCGTTGTGAGTACCAAAAATAAGATTTATAATTTCCTATTAAGACTAACCTAGGCTAGTGGTAACAGGGTCGAACCACAAGGAGGCAGACGTAATTTCTAGCTGTCTAATTCTAGTCTAAGGTAACGAGTGTATGGGTTGAGTTGAATTGGTCTATAGCTAAGAGTAAATAAAGACAATAAACTAAAAAGACGGATTAAACAGATAAAGAAGGGGTACTAGGATGATCGGTTCATTACAGCTTCGGCGGCAGCATACTAAATCGGTCTGAATCAAACACAAGTGAGGCGGGAAAACAAGAGGTCCTCTCAGTCCACTCTTAACAGATAGCATCTTTCGATCTCGCTATAAGTCCCTAATATCACCAATACTGACTCTCGTCCTGAAAAGTGACTAACGGTCTAAACTATACCTATCTTTCAATCTCAACATAGTCTAGTCATTTTAATTGGTGGTCTAACAACTGTCCCTATCTTTCGATCTAATGGGTCAGTTATAAATTAAGCATCTAACTGGTCGCATGCATTCGATTCGTTAAATAAAACATTAAAATCAATTAAAACGAAAGGTAACCTCATGTGGTCAGTCGATCGCCCAGGTATGGCGGTCGATCGACTGACACGCGAATTCAGTCCAAAACAATACTACGCCGCCTACGCTATAATTCGCCTACATCCTAGCACAATTGATTTAGCTATTCATACTAACGTTGATAACAACAATGAAATTAACGAAATAGGCAGAAAGTTTCATGTTTAAAACGAATGAACAAACAATTAACAATAAAGATAAATCGATTTCGGGAGACTAACTAACAATTCCTATACTAACAATGCAATAAAGATGAACTGAAAATAGAGCAAGTGAATACCGAAATTGCAGAAGGATCGTAACGGAATGATTGAAGTCACAACGAAAATCCAATGCGAAATAGTTTCCCAAACCCTAATTATTTCTAAACAATCGTATGTAAAACTTAATGTAAAAACTTGATGTCAAAACTGATGTTTCTAGGTTACGCTATATAGCAACTAACGTAACTTTATTTCCTAAACCTAACATAACTTTGGGCTTCAAGATTCACGGTCTTTTAATTCTCGTCTCGAATAGCAGTTTGGTCGATCGACTGCTAGGACTGGTCGATCGACTGAATAGCAATGAACAGTAGCTTCTAGAACCCGATGGTTGGTCGATCGACTGATGGTAGTGGTCGATCGACTGCTTGAGCTGCTACTTGACTTCTATAATCTCGTGGATTTGTCTTTTGGGCCTTGAATTGCGCACCAAGCTCGTTCCTTAAACGAATACTTCACGTCAAATGCAATGCAAGATACTCGGGGATGGATTTAGCTCGATTTCCGCTGGATTCTTCACATTTCTGCAATAATGTACAAAAATACGAAAGTAGACGGAAATAGGGAGAAATGAAGCATAAACTACATGAATGAGCTCTGAAATGCGTATAAAATGGGATGTAAAACATCATATAAAAGACACGCATCACTATGTAAGGCTGCTCTTAAGCCTCCCAAGCACATATGCAATTATGTATACTTGTCAAACCACTACTCCCCATATAAGCGGAAATCATCATATGGTTCACCACAGACATTTTAAAACATTGGTTATTATCAATAATGCAAATGTTCATCTATGTCAGGCTACTATGAGGGATTATATGATCATGCAATTGAATGTCAATGACAACAATACACAATACCTCATGGCGCCACATCCATCACACCGATGCCACAGACACTCCCACGACACCACAACTCACAAATAGGTACTCGGAACGGGTCATAGGTACCAGGCCCGAGAGTTACTTGGATCCCCTGCCAGACTTCGTGCCTCGACCACACGAGTCACTCCAAACTCAAGTCCTTAATTCGCTACAACAAATTCAATATTAGACGACATTTATCTGGAAGCACAAGTAGTAATTGCCACCTTAGTTGTACTTCTCATTGCATTTAATCATGCAATTGCTCTTAATGCCACCTTAGCTATTTTTTTCACTTCCCCACGCACTATTTCCACTGGCGCTCATTTCTTCTAATTTATTTTCATTTCAATTTCAATATTCACATTTTATGTTTAAGCCACTCTTAACAATAAAAACAAATACACAGTAAATTGTTTCATTATTCCTTCTAAGCTTCATAAATCTAAAACCTAAAACCTAAATTAATTGCGTCAGTTAGCCTATCTTCTCAATTACAGGTATGATTCTCAATGTTTTAGCCTAATTTATCAATTAACTATTTTAATTAAGTTCCAATGTTTCTCTTTGTGAATTAGGGAAGTTCAATTTGCATTTGCTGCTCAAAATTGAAGTCTCGCCAATTTGGGGTAAGCACTTTACTTTGCTTCTCTAAATTCACTCACCATTGATGATTACTTTACTTTATACTATTTAAATAAGGACCTTTCTTTGAAAATTAGGAACTTTGCTTTGGATTTAGGAAATTTGGGTCTATTTGACGGAAGTTTGGAACTTTGGTTAGGTGCTTCCTTCAAAGGTGTCTGGTTTTATATGAATTTGTTAAGGGATTATAATAATTTTAATCTAACTTTTTAACTGCTAGTTTTAGGAAAAAAATTATGATATCATAAGTTTTGTTATGCCACCAGAATTATGGATGGTAGAACTCACAAAGGGATTGCTAGTGATAATCGATATGAGCACTACGCTGGGGTTTCTGAATTTTCGTCGTTCGCATTTAGCAAAGATAAATACAGCAAGGTCCCTTATCTATGCACTAAATATTTGAATCGCTTTACTTTAGATAGGGTGGATATGTATGACCACCTTGTGATCAACAAAATGATGGTAGATTATGAGGTTCGGTACGGTCACGGTGAATCACTGTCCACTAATGTTTTTGAAATAGACACAAATACTATTGATTATCCTATCTATGGTAATGTCAATGTCAATAATGAGTGTAATAAGGATACCATGAGATTACTATCAGACATTATAAGAGCTTCCAAATTAACCCAAAGTATTGTGGAAGAAGGTGGTATGGTTCAAGAAAGTAAAAGTACACTAAATGATAATCGGGAGGGGTTAGAGATGCCTCCTAATGTTGTTGTTAAGGCTGAAATTGAAAAATTCAATACGTTTATTAAAGATGTTAATTGGGAGCTTTATCTACGGTGTAAGAAGTTTAACTAATTATCATTTTTTATTACAAATAGTATAAGATTAAGTGTAGATTTGGTTGGTCTAGTACGTCTTTTCATGTATTGATTAAATTGCTTACTTGCTTCAAGGCCAGATGATGAAATAGATCAGTGTTCGACATCTAACTTTGAAGGGTTATATATAAAGAGTAACCAAATGGGAGATGCAAATGCTGAGGACGAAAATCATCTTAGTTAAAAAAATAGTTCTGATGGTTTTTTACGATGTTTGCATCATATTATGTTTGATTTGTCTTTGTTACACTAAATTTTAAGTTGATGGCTTTGAATATACTTATATTTTATCTAATTTTATGTGTTTCATAGCTTTCAATGGTGACAAAACGACCCATGTATTTTACCCATATACTTTATACTAGTTACCTTTCAACGGCGAAAAAAAAGAGGGAAAGGAAGGTCACAATAGAGTAGAAGCACGAGCACCAATACTTGTCTGCACTAACTCAATTAACAATGAGATGACTCTGTATACACAAAATCATATTTAAGACGACACTATCTGTTTTAAGCTTAAGACGAGTCATGCAATATAGATGAGACAAAAGAATAATGCATAGGGGATAACAAAATGTTTGTCCTACGTATGTAAGTAGGTGTATATTTGACTCGTTTTAATCTTAAGACGGATATACGCATCTTAAGAGAGACTTACTACTTGTTTATTATGAAACTATGTCGTACCACAAATTATGGTGTAAATCTGTTTAAATTTGTTACACTTTAAAAAAAAAATTGATACTCATATGTTTGTTTATGTTTTTGGTAGGAGAATGAATTGTTAATGGGGAGATGTCATCATCACTTTAAGAGTGCTACGTGTAAGAGGAGTATGCATATGTTTTCTCCTTTCTTTTGTATTAAGAGTGTTTGTAGCCGTATTATGTGTCCATTCACAAAATTGATAAATATAATTAGAAACCTTGAGTTACTCTGTTTGATACTTGTTTAAGGCGTCACCTGATTTTTTTTCGCCCTTCACTAGATTTTGGAAAGTCGATCATACAAGCTGGAGTTTACTTGAGTTGGTGTTGTGAATCGTTCTCAAGCAGGTATTAATAAAAGTTTTGATATGATGGCTACTCGACGCAAAAAAACGAGAGTTCTGGAGTTCTAGCCCAGAGTACCAAGCATATGACTAATAGAATGGGTTAAGAATTCTTAGCCAGGGTGATGTTAATGTTGGAATATGTGTCCTCCGACAATAATGCGATCACGACTGTTGATCATGATGATCACATGTTTAAATCTCATTATAAAGAATACAATTGGGAAGTATTTTTTACTGTCAACTGGTCAACAGATATCGGTATATCAATCCTTGCAACCTCTAGTCATAAATATCGCTTATTACTAAGATGTTACATTGATTCATTTAGGCTCTTAAGTAAATCTCAAGGTTGAAACTATTGGTCAAAATTTTCATAAACTTAGTCAAAACTCTAGTTAAGACTTTACATTAGTCATTTTGTTCCAAAACTTTCTTTTGGTCTCCTCGTGTAGTTATCTTAAGAATATGCTCTTATGATTACTTCACTTGGTCTCTTTAGTCATATAGACCTTACTTGAGACCATAGATCTCATCTATTCGATATACTATATAAATAGATATACCTTCATTCAAATCATTCTTTCTTGCGTAGATCTCATCTACACAACCTTATCGTGGTGTGAGTTTGTGTCCTCATTTTTTCTCCCACTCTATCTTTAGAATAAATACACTAGAGATTCAAAGATAGCATATGAGACACAAATAATGAATTTGAAGTATAAGGAGAACTATCTCATAGGTTGACTAATATTTTTAGATTTCGTAAGTGTTCTTGGTGATTGACTTTCTTTTGATAGAGTTCATAGACTCAAAATCACTTTATAAATGATCATACACAAGCCTTAAGCATGTGGACATATAATGAAACCCGTCATTATATTTGTCTATTAGATCACTTTAAGTTATATGTTTCTAAGAACAAGCATTTAAACATGAATTTTAGAATAAAAGGATAAAATGATAAAACTGGTGACTTGGGTTGCAAACCAAGTCACCATTATCCAAAATACAACCCATTATCCAAAATACCTTTCCATGTCAAACACGGAAACATAATGTTCTAAAATCCATAACATGAATAAAATAAGACAATAAAAAAGAAAAGCTCCATAAAAGCTATTCCTAGCTTCTTGATGGTATCTTATGCTTGCTTTTCCTTTCCCTTGTCTTTGATTGGTGGAGGCCCTATTTACAATAAAAAGGGAGATACATTATCACAACTTTGCATCATAATACCATAGTTGAATTAGAAACATAAAAGAAGGATAGTCATTTACCTACTGGAGTAATCTTTCCAAATTTTTAATATCACCAAGGTATTTGGAACAATTTCTTTTCCAATGTCCCATACCATTACAATAATGGCATTTATCAAGAGGACCCTTCTTGATTTTTGAAGTGCTAGCTTTACAAGTCTTAGCTTTGGTGAATGTGGGAGCTTGCTTCTTACCTTTCCTCCCATTCTTCTTGAACTTTCCTTTACTCTTAGTGCTTATATTAAGCACATCCTTTGTAGGGTTCACATTTAACCCCATGTCCCTCTCGGCTTGCACAAGTAACTTGTGCAATTCTTCAAGAGACACATCCTTGTCTTGCATGTTAAAATTCACCCGGAATTGAATATACGCTTTGACTTTGAACAAGGAGTGTAGAATCCTATCTACAATGAGTTCTTTGGGGATTTCAACCTTTTGAATCTTCAAGGTCTCGACAAGCTCCATAAGTTTGAGCATATGAGGGCTAACCTTTTGGCCCTCTTTGAAGTCGAGATCAAACAATGTCGCGGCCGCCTCATATTGGACGATCCGCGGAGTTTGTGAAAACATTGTCACAAGCTTGGAGTAAATCTCATTAGCATTCCCCATTTTAAAGTCTCTCCTTTGGAGGTCCGCCTCCATCGCAAATATCAAGACATTTTTCATTGCGGCGGACTCCTTTTGGTAAGCCTCATATGCTTCCCTAGTGGCGGCGGTCGACCTAGTAGTAGGTTCGGGTGGAGAGGCCTCGGTAAGGTAACGAAGCTTGTCGTCACCTTGGGCGGCTAATTTGAGTTGGGCATCCCAATCGGAGAAATTTGACCAATTCTTTTCAAGTTTACATCGATCCATGAAGGATCGGAGCCATGATGAACTAGCGAGAGGCGTTGCAATAGGGGTTGGTGTTGCCATTTGTTATGAGAAAAAAAATGGTCTACAAAACAAAGGAGTAAAACAAATGTCGTTTTAATAATAATACTCGTAAAAATTATAATTTAAACAAGTTTTATGCATTTTTCTAGTGACTTCTACCCAACTAGATAAATGATTCCAAGACCCAAATTCATATCGACTTAGGCACGGTAGGGCCGCTTCATCCTTTATCAATATAACACGGTGGATTAACGTTTAATCGATTCTACTTTTAGAACTCTTGGTCGATAAATTTACTCTAATAATTATCTATAGCCCAAAACACATCCGACAAGGGCACGGTATGGCCGATGAAACCCTTATCGAAAAACTTTTGTTGAGTTCAATCCAAATTTCGAATAAATGTGTCCATGATCCAAATCCACATCAACTCGGGCACGGTAGGGCCGATTCATCCCTTATCAACATGAATTCGGTGGATAGACATTTATCACCCACTTCCCCTACGTAACAAGTTTTGTACCCCGGTAGGGCCGAGTGCACTCCCTCGCGAAATAGGTTTTCATGGTTTCTACTATTTGGTAAGGCTATGTCTCAATTAATTGTTTTAGCAAGAGGTCATGTCAATTTATTATCTATCACGTTTTAAGTGAACTACGATAATTCTAATTGACACGGTCGATAAACTCGATAAAATGAGAATGCATGTTTTAGTTATGGCGATTTAGCGATGCATGTGACATAAAAATAAAATGCAAGCAAAAAATAAATAAATCCTAGTATGGCCTTTACTAAAATAGAAAAACTATTTAACTATTACATATTCGGAAACCAACTCCATTGGTCCCTTGAACTTCGGTTGTGGCACGCATCTCAAGGTAACACCGTCTTTATGTATCGCCATCTTGAAGAAATCCGTCTTTGGGAACTCCGAGATAAATTAAATTACATAACAAATTACATAATTTCCTATTATACATTTGTAACTAAAATAAATCTATTAAATTACAAAACGGTGATACGAGATCACAATAAAATTACAACCGAATCGATATTCCCATACATTTCGGGAAATACCAATTTAAAACTAAGGCCAAACTAAGTAAAATTACATAATTCGAAAATTACATAAATTAAATTATGACAATCATAAGGAAAATGCTGCATTATAATATGTATGCACATGCCCAATTTTATGCTAAATCGCCTTTAATTATCCAATATCGCATATTACTCGGTTTTTACGGATTTGCGTGATTTCAACATTTTATAATCACAAAAATTACATAAATTCATATTTATGCATAAGTTAATTATCCTAACCTCTAAGGACTCAAAATTTAGTCTTCACTAATAATTTGACCATAATTAACTCATATTTATAAATTTGTTCATTAATGGGCTAAAAATTTCAAAAATAAGCTATAAACTTCAAATAAATCACAAAATTTCAAATAAATTCAAAATTTGAAATTTAAACTCATGAACATTCTGGAAAAATACCATGACACTCATAATGTTCAAAAACTTAGGTTAAAATTTTCGAATTTTATCCGGAAAAACAATGTTGCGGTTTATCGGTTTTTTAACAAAATAATCATAAAAACATGGAAAAATTACATTCATTAACTTTTCAATTTTAGATCTGAAAAATATAATAAAATCCAACATATGATGTTTTTCTTTAGTCATAGAGTATGTTTTATTAATTTTTCATTAATTAAGTCACTATTCATGCCATTTTTCTTCAAAAATCCATAAATCATGTAAAAATACTTCACTATAGCCCATTATTTTACACACATCTTGTAAAATTGCATGTGACATCATACTAAATTTCTATGATCAGATTCGAAATTTATCTCATATTAACCTATTTTTCACCTAAAACCGATTTTAATAATGAAAAATCCATTTTTCGAGCATAACATGTCCAAAAATTATGAAAATTTACAGGTTATCTCAAAATAATATAGGTGACAACATATCCAAAAATCACTGGAAAATTCAAAGTATAGGTAATTTTAGACCGAAAATGACATTTTTACTCATAAAATCATATTTAAATGCCATTATTGTATAAAATGAACAATAAAAATCCGTAAATTAACCAAAATCCTAAAAACATTTTAGGACCAGAAATTTATCATGCATGGATTAATTTCGTGATATATCATAATAACACAAATTATACAAGTGTTATATGTTATTCTTATAACTCGGAAAAACTTTTAACCGATTTGCATGCAAACAACCATGGCTCTTGATACCGATTGAAGGAAAAGTAGATCTATATACTTACATATTCATATATGTTATGATTTAATTTGTCATAAAATTAACTAATGATTTTATGCATGCAAACATTTAAACAAAATAAAGAAGAAACTTGTTCTTACATTGGAAATTTGGTTAATATGGGCACAAGAGAGATCACCTTTCTCTCTTGTTCTTGAGCTTTCCCTTTTGGATGAACAAAGACCCAAGTGTAGGATCTCTCCCAAGGATTTATACCCAAAGCTTACTCTTAATTAAAATTAATATTATAGTTACTAGTACAATATTAATCATGTAGAAAAATGACCCAAAAATATTATAAAACACTTAATATTTTCGGTTTTGGGAGAGAAGAAGAATAGAGCTTTTGTCTCTCTAGAATTCTTATTTTTGGATGAGTAAAGAATGAATTGCACTAACTACATTTTTAGTGTATTATTAGGTAAATAAGATGAAAAACCATAATGGTTTTTCCATCTCAAAAACCGGGTGGAAGGGGGGGATTTTGGGGAGCCAATGCATGCTTGTGTTGTTCTTTACAATAAGCATTAGGTTGCAAGGCTAGTCTATAATGCAAATGATTGTGTTTTCCACTAATTTAAACAACACAATATTTTGCCTAATCCCCTCTTAATTTCGGTACACTCATAAAATAGAACCCATTTTATTTTTGTCAAATTTGTCAATATGTCACATGTCATATGTAACATAAATTTGTTATGTATTTTTAACATATTAAAAATCAACGTATTAATAAAAATACGTCATATACAAAAATTGACTTAGTAATTCATAATTACTTGTACCAAAATATTTCTCCAATTATAAATCACAATAAATTGTATTTATAGTAATTCATTCAAATTTAATTGTTTCTTTAAACAATAATTTCATCTGAGTAATGATACAATTCAATTACTCAGACCGTATCTTATTTAATCAAATTTCAATGAGATACGTAAATTTTACTTCCAAAATCGTCCGTCAATTTTCAAGTAATTTAATTAACTCGTAACGTTATACGATTAATTAAATGATCAATTAAGAGTGTTGCCCTATAGGTATGACCTAGGGGGTCAACTTATCACCACAGTCGCACGACAGTAATGTCAAACTGTAGTCACCCAATCATTACCGATATATGTTTTTGACCAGTTGACAGTAAAAAATACTTCCCAATTGTATTCTTTATAATGAGATTTAAACATGTGGTCATCAAGATCAACAGAAAATTTTGACCAATAGTTTTAACTTTGAGATTTACTTAAGGGCCTAAATGAATCAATGTAACATCCTAGTAATAAGCGATATTTATGACTAGAGGTTGCAAGGATTGATATACCGATATCTTCAATAGCCAAAGTTTTAAACCACGCAGATGTCATTACTTAACCTCTTTATGAAATGGTTAAACCTCCTTGTGACACCCCTCGTTGAGGTAACTAAAAGTAACAAGTAAATCGTGGCGGAAACACGAGGTTTTTAAAACTTTTAAGGCTTCCATTGAAGTCCAACGCGAGGTATCACTAACACGATAAATAAGTTTAGACAGTTAAGTTTAAGTTTACAAAACAAGTCTATTTATTGGGGAAAAGATATCCCACGAATTAACATAGATTCGAAAAGTAGGTGAGTCTATTATGTGATAACTAAATAAGGTCCGAGGTAAGAACTCGCTAGCTCACACGGTCTTCCCCACTTAAGCTTCATCACCAACCTGTCATTCATAATAGATATGAAAGCCACAGTCAGTGGGGAGTAACTCAGGGTTCTCCCAGCCACAATATGTCAAAATACAAGTAATTAAGAATTTAATCAAATAAACAAGCATGAGAGTAAGATACTTACGGTGACGAGAGGATCATGATTAGTATACAAAATGCAATAAGAGTAGTTACGCATAAATGAGAGAAGAATTATTAGGTCAAACGGTCAAATATTGACTCAACTCAAATGTAAGACAAATTACAAAGTATAGACTCAAACAAGACAACCCTCAAGACTCCAACCTCTTGGTAGGACGACGATCATAATACGGTTCTAGTCTAAACCTGGCCAGACTCTCGGGATGGACGACACCCGATTCGACAAACGATACCAAATCGTATCCAAGACTCGAAATATGGTACACCTAACCGTGCCCGAAACTCGAGTAACCTCAAGCGGAACCTTGTCACCTAACCGTGACCCCCGGTCCGAAAAAGGCGGAAGGAAAAATAGCCCAACTCGGAAACAATGGCACCTAACCGTGACCCAATGTCCGAGGGCAAATAAATAGGGAATGTCGAGTAGTCTCACAATGTAAAACGTCACAGTCGGGTCCGAACAAGAACCATAACCATTATGCATGATCATAACATTAATGAGTCATAAAGTAACCAATTATCGATAGGAAAGAAGATGCATGCATAGCTCAATCATTATTAGAAGTCGCAAGTGAAATAGAACAAACAGGGGACTCCGTAGGGTGGTGTACCGACCGGCCAAGCCACCTACTGGGACAACACACTAATATTGAAAATCAAAAGAAACTTACATGCACTCCCCAGCCGGTCAAGAGACCCATTTGCACGTCCACCCGGCTGGGAATACGGCCAAATTTCAAAAACACATAAAACCTTCAGTGTACTCCCAGCCGGTAAGTAGACCGGCCGCAGGTCACCCGGCTGGGACTACAGACTTACTAAAATTTGTCCAAAACTTACAGAAACTCCCACCGGTCGGCCAGAGACCGCCGCGGTCACCCTACTGGGACTACACCTTTCTAAAATGCGCTTAAAATTTACGAGGATCTCCCACCCGGTCAAGAGACCGGCCGGCCACCCTACTGGGACTACAAACACGCGGATTCCATGCAAAACACTCCCAAACCATTTGAAACCAACAAAAATCGTTTCCCATCAATTGTTTACGTATCCTAGCATGATTCTAACTCGGAAAAACAACATATTTGAGCATGTGAATGGGAAATTTCGGATTCAAGTGATGTAGCATGGGATTTTCATCCAAACATGTGAGAATTGCAAACAAGCATGATATTCAACATCCAAATTAGCACCAATCATGAAAGATACAACTTTTAACATTCATATGAGATTATAACTACATAAAACCACACAATTCTAACATAAAAGTCGAGTAACCCATCACCGTTACCTTTTTCCACTTCAATCTTCTAAAGACTCGTCAATGATGTAGCTATCCTCCTCCGGGTTGTCTAAGTTCTCCCATAAACACAAAAATAAAGATATTAAGTCAAGAATCCACATCCTTGAAAGATGAGAATTTCAAAAAAGAGGAAAAGATGGCAACTTTCTTACTTAGAAACAAGGGAAATGAGAAAAGGAAGAGAATGGCGCGAAAAGGAACGAGATTGGTGAAGAATTGAGTGAATTATGGTGATTTTAGGGTTGAGAGCAAGGGTTTAACAATGGTGGAGTGGTTGTTGGGGAAATTTCAGAAATTAGAATGAGGGAGATGAAGTTGTGAGGGTTTAGTTGGGGGTTAGTGTAGAGGAAAGAGGAGAGAAATGACCCATGAGTCAAGTTAAGCCCAATAACTCAAAATGAGTCGGTATCCACTAGAATTTTCGTCCCAAGTCTACTATAACTCGAGACGGAGAATAATATTATTAAAAATCTACACTATTATTACCGTTACGATATTTTATGAAAATAAGCTTTAAATAATAATTATTTAATAAAAATTACTTAAAAGTTTATTTAAAAATATTAAGAAAGTGCGGGGTGTTACAATCATCCCACCTTTTAAAAAGTTTCGCCCTTGAAACTTGAAACGAAAAGGTATTACCTTAAGAAAACAAACTAGGGTACTTGACACGCATGGAAGCTTCCGGCTCCCAAGTCTCTTCTTCTACATCACCACACTTCCACAAAACCTTCACCAAGGGCACCACTTTGCTCCTTAGCTTCTTCTCCTTCTTATCCAAGATACGAATCGGTCTCTCCTCGAAAGAAAGACTAGGCTCAAGCTCGGGAATCTCATTTTGCAACACATGACTAGGGTCGCTAATGTATTTCCTAAGTTGAGAGACATGAAAGATATCATGAACTTTACCAAAACTCGGGGGCAAATCCAACTTATAAGCCACGGCACCAATCCTCTTTATCACTTCATAAGGTCCAATGTACTTTGGACTCAATTTCCCTTTGACTCCAAATCTCTTTACTCCTTTCATCGGGGACACTTTCAAGAATACTTTATCTCCAACTTCAAACTCCAAGGGTCGACGGCGAACATCGGCATAAGACTTCTGTCGATCTTGGGCGGCTTTCATTCTTTCACGGATGAGCTTCACTTGATCAATCGTCTCGGCTAACTTGTCGGGTCCTAGGTCACGAACATCACTTGCTTGATCCCAACAAATCGGACTTCGGCATTTCCTTCCATAAAGGGCTTCATAAGGGGCCATCTTGATAGAAGCATGATAACTATTGTTGTAAGAAAATTCCACCAAAGGTAAGCTCTTCTCCCAACTAGAATGAAAATCAAGGGCACAAGCACGCAACAAGTCTTCTAGAGTTTGAATTGTCCTCTCGGATTGTCCATCGGTAGCGGCATGAAAAGCGGTACTCATCAACAACTTACTACCCATATCATCTTGCAAAGCTTTCTAAAATCTTGAACAAAACCTCGGGTCACGATCCGAAACGATCTCCTTAGGAACACCGTGGTAACGAACGATCTCATCAACATAAGCACTAGCAAGACGGTCTAAACTCCAAGTCTCTTTAATAGGGATGAACCTAGCACACTTGGTCAACCTATCCACAACAACCCATACGGCATCTTTTCCACCAACGGTCTTAGGCAAAGCCATCACAAAATCCATGGAAATGGACTCCCACTTCCATAAAGGAACATCCAATGGTTGTAGCAAACCACCGGGTCTCTTATGCTCAATCTTTACTTGTTGGCAAGTAAGACATCTTCCCACATATGACACAATGTCATTCTTCATGTTAGGCCACCAAAACTGAAGCTTCAAATCCTTATACATCTTGTCTCCTCCGGGGTGAATCGAATAAGGTGATAGATGAGCTTCATCTAGAACTCTCTTCCTCAAGTCAACGGCATCGGACACATACATGCGTCCTCGGTAACGGAGGTAACCTCTAGCATCAATCTCACAATCCTTTGCTTTCCCTTCAAGAAGCTTGGCTTGAAAACTTTTAAATGTAGCGTCGTCCACAAGGCTATCTAGAATCTCACGGTGGAGAACGGGCTCGGCAACCATAGCACCAAGATAATCAAAACCACTCTCTACAAGTTGCAAACTCAACTTACGAAACTCGGCACAAAGGTCATCGGGGAGTACACAGATAGCACTCAAGGGATGAGTAGACTTCCTACTAAGGGCATCGGCAACCACATTTGCCTTACCTTCATGATACAACAACTCCATGTCGTAATCATTCACCAATTCCAACCATCGTCGTTGTCTCATATTCAAATCCTTTTGGGTGAAGATATACTTCAAACTCTTATGATCGGTGTAGATACGGCAATGGACTCCAATGAGGTAGTGTCTCCACATCTTCAAAGCATGAACGATGGCGGCTAATTCCAAATCATGAGTGGGATAGTTCACCTCATGAACTCTCAATTGTCGCGAAGCATAGGCAACAACTCTTCTATTTTGCATAAGAACACAACCCAAACCCATCTTAGAGGCGTCACAAAACACATCAAAGTCAACTCCATCCTCGGGCAAGGTCAACACGGGAGCGGTAGTCAACCTCTTCTTCAACTCTTGGAATGCACTTTCACAAGCTTCGGTCCACACAAACTTGGTCTCTTTCTTCAAAAGTTGAGTCATCGGTCTAGCAAGCTTGGAAAAATCTTTCACAAAGCGACGGTAGTAACCCGCCAAACCCAAAAAACTACGGATCTCACCAACATCGGTTGGACTCTTCCACTCAATCACGGCTTCAATCTTCGAAGGGTCTACCATGACACCATCCTTAGATATCACATGGCCTAGAAAAGACACCTTAGACAACCAAAATTCACATTTGGAGAATTTGGCAAACCACTTTTGACGACGGAGGATCCCCAAAATGATACGGAGGTGATCGGCATGCTCTTCTTCGGACTTGGAAAAGATGAGGATATCGTCAATGAAAACCACAACACACTTGTCTAAGAACTCACTAAAGGTCCGGTTCATTTGGTCCATGAAGATAGAAGGGGCATTGGTTAAACCAAAGGGCATC
Organism: Silene latifolia; assembly: GCF_048544455.1. Taxonomy (NCBI): domain Eukaryota; kingdom Viridiplantae; phylum Streptophyta; class Magnoliopsida; order Caryophyllales; family Caryophyllaceae; genus Silene; species Silene latifolia. The sequence continues at coordinate 327,186,692 of NC_133538.1, forward strand.
ACCTTAAACTCGAAATGTCCATATCTCGTGCTAAAGGCGGTCTTAGGGATATCGGACTCACGAACGGGAATTTGGTGATAACCGGATCTCAAATCAATCTTGGAGAAAGTAGAAGCACCTTTGAGTTGATCAAACAAATCTTCAATCCTTGGTAGAGGATACTTGTTCTTGATGGTAACACGGTTAAGCTCACGGTAGTCAATGCAAAGTCTCATAGATCCATCTTTCTTCTTCACAAAGAGAACGGGAGCACCCCAAGGCGAGGCACTAGTTCTAATGAATCCTTTCTCAATCATCTCATCAAGTTGCTTTCTCAACTCCTTCAACTCGGTTGGCGCCATACGGTGCACGGGCTTTAGCAATCGGACCGGTTCCCCGGTACAAGGTCGATAGAGAACTCAACATCACGCTCGGGAGGAATTCCGGGCAATTCTTCGGGAAAGACATCGGCGAACTCACAAACCACGGGCACTTCTTCGATCTTTGGTAAGGAAGGGGAGGTAGAAGTCACCACGCATAGAAAGATTTGGTAACCTTTCCTCCTCATACTCATCAACTTCAAAGCGGAAATCAATTTCACACCTTCTTGGGAACGGACTCCTCTATAGGACACACGAGTGCCTAGCGGACTCTTGAGGAGAATCTTTTGGTCTCTACACTCGAATCTTGCATCATACTTTGACAACCAATCCATACCCAAAATTACATCGAATTCCTCAAGGGGAAAACGAAGTAGGTTAGCGGGGAACAAGGTTCCCGAAATAGAGATAGGAATGTCGGAGAAAGAAAGGGAACAAGAGAACATTTCTCCGGAAGGTAAAGATATAGAGGTTTCCTCACTAGGAATAGGTTCAAGGGCTAATTTTTCCGAAAACTTGGAAGATATAAAGGATAAAGATGCGCCGGTATCGAATAGAATAAGGCAAGGTTGATCAAAAATTGAGAACATACCCGTAATGATATCGGGATGAGCGGCGGCTTCGGCTCGACTCATGACAAAGATAGTTCCTCTTGGCCTAGCATTTGGAGTAGGGGCATTCTTCTTCTCGGGGCAATCGGCGACACGATGTCCGGGCTTCTTACAATGAAAGCAAGTCAAGGGCTTGCCATAACATCCAACTCCGGGGTGTAGAGCTTGTCTACAATGGTAGCACTTACGGTCCTTCTCAAGTTCATTGGTTGGTGTGGGAACTTGTCCTCTAGATTCTTGAACTCTTGGTCCTTGTCCTCCATGGTCTTGCATCCTTGGCACAAACCTCCTCTTGTTGGCATAGTTGGAAGTAGAAGGCACAAATGGTCTCTTGCCATGAAAGTTAGAACGATAAGAATGAGAAGAGGAGTGGATTTTGGAATCTTCTTCAATGGCCTTCAAAGAGCTTTCGGCCCAAATAGCATCATCATAAACTTCCACAAAGGTAGTTGAGCTTCTTCTCACCATGCTTTCCACCTTAGGGTTCAACTTGTTCTTGTAGAAGTAGACACGATCTTCTTCATCTTTCACGAACTTGGAGGCATAATGAGCAAGTTCATTAAACTTGTCGGTGTAGGCTTGAATTGATAGCTTCCCTTGCTTGAAATCCATGAATTCCTTCAATCTTTGTTGCTTGAGCTCCTTAGGGTAGAAGCGAGTCTCCACGAGTGACTTGAAGCGGTTCCAATCAAAGTTGGGGTCTTGAGTAGCGGTAGGACCGGTCAAAGTCCACCACCTATCGGCTTCCTTCACAAGAAAGTGAGAGGCTAATCTCACCTTGTCCTCCTCTCGGGCATCAAAGAGAGAGAAGTTCTTCTCCATATCACGAAACCATTCCGAGAGAGCAACGGGATCCACTTCACCACCATAGGTCCTAGCCTTGTTCCTTGCTAGTTGACTTGCAATCCAAGCATAACTTCCTTGACGGTTATCTTCATGAAGAGGGGGAGCGGGTTGAACATTTTGTTGGTTAGCAAGCACTTGAGTGAGGGCTTGCATGATAGCATTATCCACATTGGTCGCTCGTGCCATCTTTTTTGCACAAGGGTAAACAAGTTAGAACCTATCACAAAGCATACACAAAAAGGCTACCAACTTAGGTCCTTAATTCTACCCATCTCTCATTCATTATTCAAGGTCAAGTAAGAATTTTAAGTTGGGGTACACGTGTGTGCGTCGGGAGCAATACATGCTCGATACCAACTGTGACACCCCTCGTTGAGGTAACTAAAAGTAACAAGTAAATCGTGGCGGAAACACGAGGTTTTTAAAACTTTTAAGGCTTCCATTGAAGTCCAACGCGAGGTATCACTAACACGATAAATAAGTTTAGACAGTTAAGTTTAAGTTTACAAAACAAGTCTATTTATTTGGGAAAAGATATCCCACGAATTAACATAGATTCGAAAAGTAGGTGAGTCTATTATGTGATAACTAAATAAGGTCCGAGGTAAGAACTCGCTAGCTCACACGGTCTTCCCCACTTAAGCTTCATCACCAACCCGTCATTCATAATAAATATGAAAGCCACAGTCAGTGGGGAGTAACTCAGGGTTCTCCCAGCCACAATATGTCAAAATACAAGTAATTAAGAATTTAATCAAATAAACAAGCATGAGAGTAAGATACTTACGGTGACGAGAGGATCATGATTAGTATACAAAATGCAATAAGAGTAGTTACGCATAAATGAGAGAAGAATTATTAGGTCAAACGGTCAAATATTGACTCAACTCAAATGTAAGACAAATTACAAAGTATAGACTCAAACAAGACAACCCTCAAGACTCCAACCTCTTGGTAGGACGACGATCATAATACGGTCCTAGTCTAAACCTGGCCCGACTCTCGGGATGGACGACACCCGATTCGACAAACGATACCAAATCGTATCCAAGACTCGAAATATGGTACACCTAACCGTGCCCGAAACTCGAGTAACCTCAAGCGGAACCTTGTCACCTAACCGTGACCCCCGGTCCGAAAAAGGCGGAAGGAAAAATAGCCCAACTCGGAAACAATGGCACCTAACCGTGACCCAATGTCCGAGGGCAAATAAATAGGGAATGTCGAGTAGTCTCACAATGTAAAACGTCACGATCGGGTCCGAACAAGAACCATAACCATTATGCATGATCATAACATTAATGAGTCATAAAGTAACCAATTATCGATAGGAAAGAAGATGCATGCATAGCTCAATCATTATTAGAAGTCGCAAGTGAAATAGAACAAACAGGGGACTCCCAGCCGGGTGGTGTACCGACGGCCGGCCACCTACCGGGACAACACACTAATATTGAAAATCAAAAGAAACTTACAGTGCACTCCCCTATGGTCAAGAGACCATTTGCTGGGTCCACCGGCCGGGAATACGGCCAAATTTCAAAAACACATAAAACCTTCATGTACTCCCACCCTGGTCGAGACCGGCCGCCACCGGTCACCCTACTGGGACTACGACTTACTAAAATTTGTCCAAAACTTACAGAAACTCCCAAATGGTCAAGAGACCGGCCACGCATTGTCACCCTACTGGGACTACTGACTTTCTAAAATGCGCTTAAAATTTACAGGGATCTCCCACCGGTCGAGACCAGGCGCGTCACCCTACTGACTACAAACACGCGGATTCAATGCAAAACACTTCCAAACCATTTGAAACCAACAAAATCGTTTCCCATCAATTGTTTACGTATCCTAGCATGATTCTAACTCGGAAAAACAACATATTTGAGCATGTGAATGGGAAATTTCGGATTCAAGTGATGTAGCATGGGATTTTCATCCAAACATGTGAGAATTGCAAACAAGCATGATATTCAACATCCAAATTAGCACCAATCATGAAAGATACAACTTTTAACATTCATATGAGATTATAACTACATAAAACCACACAATTCTAACATAAAAGTCGAGTAACCCATCACCGTTACCTTTTTCCACTTCAATCTTCTAAAGACTCGTCAATGATGTAGCTATCCTCCTCCGGGTTGTCTAAGTTCTCCCCTAAACACAAAAATAAAGATATTAAGTCAAGAATCCACATCCTTGAAAGATGAGAATTTCAAAAAAGAGGAAAAGATGGCAACTTTCTTACTTAGAAACAAGGGAAATGAGAAAAGGAAGAGAATGGCGCGAAAAGGAACGAGATTGGTGAAGAATTGAGTGAATTATGGTGATTTTAGGGCTGAGAGCAAGGGTTTAACAATGGTGGAGTGGTTGTTGGGGAAATTTCAGAAATTAGAATGAGGGAGATGAAGTTGTGAGGGTTTAGTTGGGGGTTAGTGTAGAGGAAAGAGGAGAGAAATGACCCATGAGTCAAGTTAAGCCCAATAACTCAAAATGAGTCGGTATCCACTAGAATTTTCGTCCCAAGTCTACTATAACTCGAGACGGAGAATAATATTATTAAAAATCTACACTATTATTACCGTTACGATATTTTATGAAAATAAGCTTTAAATAATAATTATTTAATAAAAATTACTTAAAAGTTTATTTAAAAATATTAAGAAAGTGCGGGGTGTTACATCCTTCCGAAAGGGTATTTCGAAGGACGTGTTCTAGATATTATTTATATTTGAATAATGACATTGCTACACATTATTATGATATGTGTGAGTTAGAGATTAAAATCACTTTCCATAAGGTTAAGATGAGACCACTTCAAAATAGGTATTTTGAAGGGATATGATGGGATCATATATGGTTTTATCTTAATAACTTGGCAATGCAATTTATATTTCAATTCTTGAAAAGTTTCGATTGAGAAGTCAATTTCGAAATATGTGGAATTGAGTGGGAGTTAGGAAATTATCATGTGAAGACATGGAATTTAGTGGGAGCTATCATCCTTTGAAAGTTTACAACTCACCACTCATTAAAGAATGACGAGCTAGTACCTTCCTTCATAGAGGAAGTTTTGAGTTTTCAATTCTGGATGAAAATGGACTATGATGAATCCAATTACATCAAGGGATATTGGATAAGTATTGGGAGATACACATCGAATCAACAGAAACATAGGTTATTTATCTAAATGAAATGGAATTGCCATTAGCAGTCATGGTCGTTCCTTGAACCTAAATATAGTTGATGACATGATTAAAAGTAACTAATGTTTCCGCCATTAGAATAATCATGTACATGTCCAATTATGAATCATATGCATAAGAGCATGATGATTGATTGGTAAGCCATAATAGAAACGTCATGAATTCTCAAGTAGAATCCGATGAGCGATTTCGGTGTTTGACAGAATACTCTATTATGTGTTAAGAGGTTGCACATATTATAGAAAGTTCGAACACACGTAAAGATTTATGAAAATCCTAAACTTTTCAAATCAAAAGGAAAAATAAGAGGTTATTGGAAAGATACTTAGTTGAATAAGAAGTTATTCAAAACTAATCCTTCCTAATATGCTAGAACTTGTGAGAAGTGCTAGACCAATCGTCTTGACAAATTGTTGTAAGACTCTACAAAATATATACCTAGTGCATTGTGTGTGGATGGAGTACTTGAACAGTACAAGTTATATCATTCACCACAAATTCGTTCGTTATGTGATAATCGATAAGGAAGTTCTTTCAAGATAAAGAACCAAAACCGAGCTCGAGAACCTTGATGTGTACTTGGTAAGATTCATGCTATGAGAGATAACATGAATGTAAAGGAAAATGCGATTATAAGAAGTTTGAACACATGGACACATGGCATGATAAACTTCTATTGCAATCAATAAGTGTTTACACTTACGATATACATCATAAGGTTGTAATATGGTATGACTACCCGAGTGTGATGTCGACATTTGTCGGTTGAGTTATTATTAACTCACCTTGTACATTGTTATATCCAAACGGGTTGTGGAGACAATTGAACACCGTTAAAGTGAACATGGATTAACATTGTATTTGCCCATAGTTACTTACATGAGGTGACGTCTCGAAGTGACTAGAGTGTGATGCGATTGATGGCAAGTTCAAGTGCCATAGAGTCATGTGAGATGACTAGTCGATCACATAGGCAGACTGTTAGGAACATTTTGTCGGGCCTAATGACTGCTTATAGAGTTCTGGCAAATTTATATAGCCTGGTCGTGGCGAGAGCTGCTATAGTATTCAAATGAGTCGATTCTTTTGACTAAAGACTATTCGCCTAAGATGGCACAGTTTCAGATTAACTTTGATTTGTGTTACTACGACCTTCGTAAATGGGGTCAAATGGGCATATTTTGGGTTATGATGGCTGTGGCTAGTCGAAGGGAATGAGTGCGATAGGAATTTTCCATCCCTAGTCAGGGTTATAACAATATCTCAGGGCCACTCGAGGAGTAATGAACTGGAAATGCGTGGCCACGCTCGGATTGTATCCATGGTGGATAAATCCGGTCAATCAGTTATTCTCCAGATCGAGGAAACCACTCTCGATATGATCACTTGCAAGTACGACCTGAAAGACACCTTGCATTGAGTGGGAGATAGTAATAGGATAAGAGAATTGGTGACGCACACTTGTCGAGGACAAGTGGGAGATTGTTGGAATATGTGTCCTCCGACAATAATGCGATCACGACTGTTGATCATGATGATCACATGTTTAAATCTCATTATAAAGAATACAATTGGGAAGTATTTTTTACACAACTGGTCAACATATATGGGTAATGATTGGTGACTAGAGTTTGACATTACTTCGTGCGACGGTGGTGATCGATTGACCCCTAGGTCATACCTATAGGGCAACACTCTTAATTGATCATTTAATTAATCGTATAACGTTACGAGTTAATTAAATTACTTGAAAATTGACGGACGATTTTGGAAGTAAAATTTACGTATCTCATTGAAATTTGATTAAATAAGATGCGGTCTGAGTAATTGAATTTTATCATTACTCAGATGAAATTATTGTTTAAAGAAACAATTAAATTTGAATGAATTACTATAAATACAATTTATTGTGATTTATAATTAGAGAAATATTTTGGTACAAGTAATTATGAATTACTAAGTCAATTTTTGTATATGACGTATTTTTATTAATACGTTGATTTTTAATATGTTAAAAATACATAACAAATTTATGTTACATATGACATGTGACATATTGACAAATTTGACAAAAATAAAATGGGTTCCATTTTATGAGTGTACCGAAATTAAGAGGGGATTAGGCAAAATATTGTGTTGTTTAAATTAGTGGAAAACACAGTCATTTGCATTATAGACTAGCCTTGCAACCTAATGCTTATTGTAAAGAACAACACAAGCATGCATTGGCTCCCCAATATCCCCCCCTTCCACCCGGTTTTTGAGATGGAAAAACCATTATGGTTTTTCATCTTATTTACCTAATAATACACTAAAAATGTAGTTAGTGCAATTCATTCTTTACTCATCCAAAAATAAGAATTCTAGAGAGACAAAAGCTCTATTCTTCTTCTCTCCCAAAACCGAAAATATTAAGTGTTTTATAATATTTTTGGGTCATTTTTCTACAAGATTAATATTGTACTAGTAACTCTAATATTAATTTTAATTAAGAGTAAGATTTGGGTATAAATCCTTGCGAGAGATCCTAGACTTGGGTCTTTGTTCATCCAAAAGGGAAAGCTCAAGAACAAGAGAGAAAGGTGATCTCTCTTGTGCCCATATTAACCAAATTTCCAATGTAAGAACAAGTTTCTTCTTTATTTTGTTTAAATGTTTGCATGCATAAGATCATTAGTTAATTTTATGACAAATTAAATCATAACATATATGAATATGTAAGTATATAGATCTACTTTTCCTTCTGTTGAAGGTATTTTTCCTGTTGAGTTAAATATAACAAGCTTAATCCTAAACGTTACCTAGGTTTTATGGAAAACCACCTATTACATTGGATAAGCAACTTTTTTATGGATCTTTAATATTTCAGCATCTAGAAAGCGTCATCAAATGTCGGATTCTTGACCTTCAATCTTTCATCAACAAAACAATTATTAATATAGAAACAGAGTTGAGCCGCCATGGAAGGCCCGTAGATACAAATGTTGGAGTAAGTATATTTGTGGTTTCTCTTATCTTTTCTTGATTTTACATTCCATTGGTAGTAGGAATATTTAAAGTCTGTTGATTTAGATCGTTTTGTCATCTCCTTATTTAGGAGGGACATGTTTTTTGATGGAGGGTCTTGAGAGTTATAGCTAGCCCTATATCGACGTCACAGATACTTTAGGAAGTTGATCTCAGTAGGTTTCTAATAATATATGTGCATGGTTTTCTTGTTTATTATAGGACTTGGTGAAACTCAACCAATGTGTTTGTCCGGTTAAGTTATTGATGGTTACGCACCAAGAATATTACGAGTCAACATAACTGCTCTTGTACATGCGACAGTTGATAGATGATTCTTGTTTCTCTTTTACTATTCTTTATTAATGCAGGGAAAGTTGTACATGATCATGGAAATTTGGCGTGGGTTCAACCAAATCTTTAAAGAGCATCTCAATGGAGTGTATGTTGATGTTTAATGTATAGGTGTAACATTGTTAAACTACCGTTTCCTTTGGTGGAGAGAGCTTTTCTAAATTGCTTCTAATCTTTATGAAAATATTTCTGCTTCTACAGCCGGCCAGCTGCTTTAAAAAGGTTACAATTTGTTAAACATCTTTCCCTGGACAATGTGCAAAAACTCATTAGTGAAGCTCATGAATACCAACATCATCTTCTTGCTCATGAATAAGGGTATAGGCACTTCATTGAATGATAGGTGTTAATAGGATAGCCTAGTCTAAAATGGTATTTTGATTTTTGGATGATATCAAGTTAATCAAATGTTGCAGTGATGTGTGCATACCTCTTTGAGTGGAAAGCTCCAAGAGGCGACTCAAACGTAAGACAGTTTTCAAATCGTCTTACGTCTCCTCAACAACCATTTATCACAAACAAAGCTAATCACCAACATGTCCTCCACCAAACAATACCAAATAGATTGACAATCACAAACAGGTAGTACACTTTTTAAACAACACAAATTATGATATGGTAATAATGCCCAATTCATCATTAACTCACCCTTTTACACAAATGCCTTCTATACATGTTATAATACATTCTATCCAACAATGTGAGACCAACCATACTTACCCAATCCCCCACATGTATGAACATTACCAAACAACAACATATAATCAAACCCTAGTTACCACTACTCATGTTATAATGCATCTATTATGTTACTAATGCCAAACAGTGCCCAAATAAAAATTCATATCACCAAAGCTAAGTAGGGAAACCCTACCTGTTGCTAATCTTCAACAGACTTCAAGCTAAGAGGTTTGAAGTGCTTCTTAATGAAGTATCCTCCAACATAATCCATAACTAACTATTACTACAACATACTACAACAATAACAATAATAATTAACTTCTAATTACCCTATTTAATTAGTCATAACCCTAATTAATTTCTTGAGACCACATACTAATAAAATTAGGGTTTACTAATTAAAATACAAAAGAAAATGGAGTGAATATAATCTTACCAAAATATAAACAAGTGGCAAGAACAAGGATTTGGGAAGTGAATCTTCAAAGATGTGTACTAGAACTTTGTGGATAAGGTAGTAATGTTTTGAGAGGTTTTTAGAGAGTAAGCGATAGGACACTCGGTCGAGTGCCCGTTCCACTCGATCGAGTGAAGCTCCAATCGGTCGAGTGGCCTTTTATCAGAAACATTTAGAAATTCCCAGATGTTACTCATTCCCTCACTCGGTCGATTGAGCTACACTCGGTCGAGTAAACTAACTACTTGGTCGAGTAAAGCCTTAAAAACTCCGAGGTATTACAATCTCCCCCCCCCCCCCCCTAAAAAGAACTTATTCCCCGAATTCACACCCAACACTATACTCTACCATACTCTATATCCCATAACACCCCAAAGGTGCATGGTGGTAAGTCATAAAAGCACGAGACTAGTAAAAGAAAGAATATAAGGTGAGGTGATGACGACTTTAAGTAAAAGAAATACAGAAAAATAGTACTTGCTTAATACGCCCCACCCCTCTATAAACAAGGTTACGACCTCGTAACCAAACTCATACCATCTAGAAAGGGTGAGGACACCGCCCTTTCATGGTCTCCTCGGCTTCCCATGTGGCTTCCTCTACTAGATGGTTAGAACACAATACTTTCACTAACAGTGTCTCACGATGCCTTATTTTCCTAATTTTTCGGTCCAAGATCTCTTTGAGCATATCCACATAAGTTAAGGCATAATCTAACTCGATCGTTGCCATCTCAAGCACATGTGAAGGGTCACTTATGTAGTTCAACAATTGAGACACATGGGAGAATCGTTAAGGAAAACCTTATCTCCCACCCAAAATTAAATGTTACTTCTTCTAAAATCGGCATAACTCTTTTGCCTATCTTGTGCCGCTCTCAACATGTCTTCCTAGGTTTTAATTTATTCTCACGGTTTGTCCATCTGTTGGAGGGTGAAAATCCGTAGTCATTTTCAATTGAGTATCCAAAGAACTTTGTAGTTCTTGCCAAAACCTCGAAATAAACCTTGAATCGCGGTCTGACACAATATCCTTCAAAAATCCATGAAGCTTGACCACATACTTGAAATAGGCGCTTGCTAATTCCACCTTTCTCCAAGTATCTTTCATTGCAATGAAATGAGCCGATTTGGTAAGCCTATCCACAATGACCCAAATCATGTTATTACTCTTTTTAGTCCTAGGTAGTCACACTATGAAGTCCATAGATATGGAATTCCACTTCCATTCCGCACAACCAAGACTTGGACTTTCCCATGTGGTCTCTTGTGCTCTCCGTTCACTTTTTGGCAAGTCAAACATCTTGCCACAAATTCCCCCACCTCCCTCTTCATACCGAGTCACCAAAATTTTTTCTTGAGGTCCTTGTATAGTTTATCTCCACCCGGGTGTGCGGAATAAGGAGTATCATGGGCTTCATCCATAATATTCTTCTTAGGCTTATCATCATTAGGCACACACCATTTTCCTTTGAACCTAAGGCTTCCAATATCTATGTAACTCAAACCTCGATGCTTCGTTCCTCTCCAAAGCTCTGTTCCACTTTTGGATCTTAGGATCACTTGCTTGCCTCTCCCGGATCTCTTCATATAACTCGGGCTCTAGTTTTAGGTCACCAATTGCCTCCTCTTTTTATATCATATGAATACCCATCTTCTTCACTACTTACATTAGCCTTAACATGGACAAAGCGGCACACAAAGGGTGAACCGACTTCCCACTCAAAGCATCGGCTACAACATTAGCTTTCCCTTCATGGTATACAATTTCCATGTCATAATTCCCAATGAGTTTAATCCATCTTCTTTTCCTCATATTCAACTGCTTTTGTGGGTAAGTATACTTCAAACTTTTATGATCGGAAAACACTTTAAAGGTTGCTCCACATAGGTACTTCCTCCATATCTTCAAAGCAAAAACAACGGCTCTCTACTCTAGGTCATGTGTTGGATAATTCTCCTCATATGGCTTCAATTGTCGCGACGCATAAGCAATAACTTTACCATTTTGCATGAGCACATATCCCAAACCATTCTTTGAAGCATCGGTATAAACTTCAAAATTCTCACTTCCCTCCAGCAAGGCTAACACCGGAGCCATGATTAGACGCTTCTTTAAGGTCAAGAAGAGCATCTCACAACTCCCGTCCCATTTGAAACGGTTTTCCTTTCTCATCAATGATGTAAATGTTTGATGTGACTCATATTTGAGCACATTTAGTCCCCGAATTTACCTCGTTTCTATGCCTTATACCACTTATTTGGGTCATTTACTATCTTTAGTTTCCCATTTTGCATATTCTTTGAGGTTTTGTCTCCTTGGTAGGAAAGGATTGTTAACCTTGCATTTATGAGGCAAAATGGAGCTAAATGGATCGCACCTAATGACCAAGCATCAAAGAGAAGACCAACACTAGAGGCCTCGGTAAATAATAAAGTGAAATGGCCAATTATGAAAGGATCCTTGCATCCCCGACATGATCCTTGTGGATTGTTAAGGAGGAAAAGAAGAGAAGCACTATGTCTAGGAAACCGAGAGGATCGAGCACGATCCGAGCATCCCAGGACACCAGGATCCGGGCGTCTTGTTCCCAGGACGAGCGCCTTGAAGTGCCAGGACCCGAGCGTTTCACCCTGGATCCGAGCGGATCACAAGTCATAAGAGCTCGTGCCATACCACGGGACGAGCGGACCGAGGTAGGACTAGCAAGGAGGATCCGCTCATTTCCCTCGAGAGTAGCATTTCCTCAAATTTTCTTAGGGTCTCAATAGTAATTTAAGCCCTTAGTAACCCTAATCCTTGTACCTAATCTTTAGTATAAATACCCCTTTGTACTACCTAGATTAGCATCATCCCTTAATCAACTCTTATCATTTCTCTTAATCACTTCTTAGCCATCTCTTAATCAAGTTGTAATTCTCTCAAATTAGTCTTAATTTAGTTGTAATATATTTCTCAATATTAATCACATCTTAATCTTTCCTTAATTTCTCTATTGTTCTTCCTTTATTTTGGGTAATTAGAAAAATATTTGGGTTTATTTGGAGGATTGACAACCTTCCATCAATCATTAAGTACTTCTATTATTCATTGGTTTATTATTTCGAATCATCTCCATAGGTATAATTCTCTCTTAATCTTGTTTAATTAGTTAATCACTTTTATTTATTCATCATGTTTTGCATTGTTAGTTTGATTGACAACCTTATTAGCATGCTAAACATAATCATGAGTGAGTAGTTTCCTTAGCAAGGGTTAATTGGGAATTTGGGGAAAGAAACATGGGGATTTATCTATGCTTAATCTAATATGTTTTCATAATTAAATTGCTTGCTTGTTGTGATTTCAACTTATGCACATGTTATGTTTGATGATATGTGAGCGTATGAGTCCTTGCATTTTTTGATCCATCACCTATCTATTCAATGAGGTTTGTAAGCTTATAAACCAACTCGAGCACTCATTAGACCATGCATAAATTTGAATAAGAAGGATTAAGTCAAATTATAGGTGTTGAACAATATAATCGATTCGGCTCCGGGACCCAAACCTTCTTAGGGATTGTAAGATATACACTAACTCGATCCCATCACAACAATAAGTGCTTGTTTTATAATCGAGAACATGCTTGTTTGATCAAACTCCCATGAATCCCCTATGAACCCATAACACCCTAGTGCCTTTAATCAATTGTTTACAACTCCTTTTAATTGCCTTGCTTTGCTTTCATTACTTTACTTTCATCTTGATGATTAGTTTAGATTACACATCACCTCAACCCAAATTGTGACACCCCAAGACACAGCTATTTGCAATTGAGAATCCTACATCAGTACCCGTCCCTTGGGATCCGACCTTTACTTACCTCTTTACTAAGAGTAGTTTGTGAAGTAAAAAATATTATTTTGGTTGGTATATTTTGACGACGAGTTTGAAACCGAACCAAAAATGGTGCCGTTGCCGGGGACGGTGTTAAATTGATTTGATTTTCGTTTATTGTTTTTAGTTGTGCCTTTCTTTACCTTGGGGAAATCAATCTCCTCACGGTTGTTCTAATTGTTTTCAAGTTGTTTGATATTTTGCATGACTAGTAGATCACAAGGTAATTTATTACCTATTGATTTCGAGATTGAAAGAACTTTAACCAATAATAGAAGAGTTGCTAGAGGTACTTCAAGAGTTGTAGGTACTGGAGAGATTGTGGACATTCAACCTGTTACACCCCGCGATAAAGCGGAAAATAGGAAACTTTTGAAACTTTTAAAATTTAAAGCGCGGGTTCATTAAAATTCAAAACACAAATAAAGATTGCAGAAATAAAGATTAAATTATACAAACGTGATAGTCAAGTTGAGGGAAAATATATACCTCGAATGACAATACAATAAAAGGTAAGTCTAAACAATCCTAATAAACCAACTACTGGGCCAAAGTGCTCGCTAGCTCACACATGTCTTCACCCCATAGATGCACCAACTAATACCTGTCACTCATGTAAACATGAACACCACAGTCAGTGAGGAGTAACTCTAGGTTCTCCCAGCCACAAAATGTCGAAACGAACATAACAAAGAACTAAAACAAGTAAGTCATATCAGATACTTACAAAAGATAAGAATATCAAGTTTATATGTAAACATGGCAGTTAAATGAGATGGAACAAGATAGACCAACATTAGCATAATAAAGATTCAACTATTAATGTGAGACAATTAAATAATATGAAAGACAAGGATACGGTCATTTATGCAAAAACACACATTTCAAGGAATTACAACATAGATATGAGACTAGAATCTAAATCATGTGAAGCTGTTAAGTAGGGATCAATCAATGCAAATTACAAAATTACAAACTGGAGCCATTACTTGGAAAACCACTTAGCAAACAATTCACGGGACGTGGCCACTAATGTCACATTCATACTTATGGCTTGCATCTCCCCAAAAGAACGGATGGTAACATCAATCCCGACGATCATATCGCAACTAGAGGGCTTATAGCTCACCCCTAGTATCTGATAGGACCAAGACAAACAACACAAGGCTTAACTCTTGCCTTGAAAGACAAATACCAATATCTATAACCAAGCAAGACCATTACTACTCATATATCAAAATATGATTCCCCTGGTAGGACGACAATGGTACTCCCAAGACTTAGTCCTAGTCTAAATCTGGCCAGACTCTCGGGACAAGTACAGTTCCCGATTCGACATGCGGCAGAACAGTCTGCATCCAAAACTCGAAGACAGATCTGAAATCGAGAACCCACAATCGGCAGGACAGTCCGAAAGAGGCGGAAGATATGAGCTAAACCCACAATCGGCAGGACAGTCCGAAAGAGGCGTAAAGACAACTCAAGCAAAAAGGTATAGCATAAAGGCATTATCATAAGAATACGACTCAACCAAGCGATACGAATCAACTTGGAAAGAGACTACTACATGTAATGAACCGATGATAATCCAAGTGAGACGCTTCATGCCAAATTATATTCATGAACATGAATAAGTAACCCATTTCTTCAATATTTGTCACTTGAATAAAAATATAAACAAACGGAAATGAACCATTTATAATAAGCAAACCAAGCATTAAATTATAAATGACTCAATTTAATTAAACAAATAGAATAATTCACTCATATTTGAAATACGATAAATAAATGGGAAAGAACGGATTAAAAATTCATATTATAGGTAAATGAGACATTTCATCAAATTTTGACTTGAATAAATAATAAATTCCACATTTATGATTAATGTGAGAAAAATAAATGAATGAACGATATTTAACGAATTAAGTTATATAAAACACGAGATGGTATTTAAACATTTCAAATGACTCGGAATTGGCACCAAAATATCCATAACAAGTGTGGCCCAAAAACATAAAGTGTAAACAACCCAATCAAATAAGCATTCCAAACCCAATTAATAAAACCTAACAAGCCCCATTGAGGAAACATGACAAGTCCAAAATATTGAGCATGACAAGCCCAATTACCAAAACCATATAAATCACTAAGTGGTGAAAGAAGGGGAAACAAGATGGCTACTCACTACTCAACCCGTGACCACCCTAGGACAGCCAGGCCGTGACCCTGCTGCCACTCACGGCCAGCCACCTCAGTCAGCCCTAAAACAACCACCATTCAACCAACCACCAAAACCTATACAAATAGCCATCAACAAAATCGTTTAACAACACTCAAACGAGACAAACTTAAGACGGGTACATACACACACGCATTCACATGCTCATTTCCCATACTAACTATTCAACCTTTACTACTCTATATCTTTTCAAAAATCAGACCCAAAACGGACCCGAAATAGGCCACCATTACGACCCAACTCAGCCAAAAATCACCTGCAAATAGTCACCCACACACCCGTCATGAAACAGGAATCACGGACTCCCTCCCCTTGTTACGGTTTCAACCTTAAATCAACAGCCCCAACAGCTTCAAAAGAGAGCCATTTAAGACATGGACAGACGAAACTAGAACAACCAATCATGAGCAAGGTCACCAAAAATTTCGCTCAAACAAAAGCCGTGTTATCCGCCCCAAAATAGCCCTCACTGACAACAATTTGAGACGGAAATTAACACAATTATTTAATGATTAACAACAATCTATTTACACCCAACACTACTCAAAATTACCATGTAAAAACAGTCCACACAACCCTTATTTCGACTGCCCAAAATAGAGGACAAGACCGTCCCAAAACAGACCATTTCAGACACTAATATCTGATGAAAATTTACCATACGAATGGGAAAAGCAAAGACTTTATCAGAAAAAGAGCATGTAAAACGATACAACAAGATGGAGATTCGACATTTGTCGAGTAACCTATCATCGTTACCTTGAACTCTTTCAACGAACTCGATTTTGACTCAAAGCTACTCCAGACCGTCCAACCTTGCGCCTAAGCATCACCATACACGAATTTGGCAATGATTATCGAGCTATGAAGGAACGACCGAACAGAAAAAGAGGGCAAGATGTCGTCTTTGTTACATACAAAGAAGGAGAATGAGGAGGGGGAGCTAATGGTACAAAAATCATGGAATTTGGTTGAGAATTGGAGGGGAAATCTGGGTTTGAATCTCGCATAAAAATGGAGTACGGCTCTGTTTGTGTGTGTTGTTGCTGCTGTTGCTTTTTCGCTGTTTTCAGGAAGAAGAAGAAAGAGTATGCAGGAGGGGGTGTGGGGACGAGTGGTTCAACAACAACAATAATATGGTAATAATAATAGTACATATAATATATATATATATAATAATAATAATAATAATATATAAATGTAGGGTGTAGGGTGAGTGTATGAGTGGATAATTATTAGACTAGTTAGGTGAAAAAGGTAAGTGGTGTGTTGTCGGTATAGGATAGGTCGAGAAAAGATTAGTCTCACAAATGGAAATGTGACGGTCTATAGCTAGACGGAATAATGTCTCGAGTCTATATTAACTTAAGACGGAAACTAATATTATTACTGTCACTATTATTATTGTCCGACCAAAAATATGTATACATATATTCTTATATAAATTATGGCTCAAAGATATAATTTAATAATACGTATTTTTATACTCCCTCCTATTCACTATATTCTTCCCTATTTCCCTTTTCGGATTATTCGGGTTTCTCCCCTATTTCCTTTTTTGGGTTGATTTGTGTGGTCCAAATTCAATTGCATGTGAGGTAGTGTATTTTGTGTGGTCCAAATTAACTTTCTTATTTCTTGTGCAAAAAGGAAAGGGGAAGAATATAGTGAATAGGAGGGAGTATAAACGAGCTTTTATATATTATTTTTATAAAAATCGGGTTTGAAATAAAATTAATTAAATTGAATAATTCAAAAATATAAAATAAAATAATCAAACGGTTTAATAAATTTTAAATGTCAAAATGGGAAATTCGCGGGTGTTACAATCACCACGCCTTTTAAAAAGTTTCGTCCTCGAAACTTGAAGGTAGAAGAGAAAGGTTATAAAAATAAAACTGTACTTTTAAAATCGGTAACCAAAACATTAAAAGGTTACTTACTTGTAAGAATGAAAGTTCTTTCAAAAGTTTCAATTAAAATTCTCTGACAGAACCAGGTCTAAAGGCAAATCATTTGTATAAATCAAAATCAAAACTCTTTCAAAAACATTAACGGAGAGTTTTCAAAATTGTAAGTCTCATTCATGGAACGAAATTGCTCTTGTCGTGCACACAAGAACGCTAACTTTCCAAGTCAAAAACAAATTTAAAACAAAAATTATTCGCCGACAAACGTAGAACAAGTTATTAAACGTCTCTAATAAAGAGTTCTAAAATCCGATCAACGTTAAAATCAAAAGAAAAGGTAATCCACACAAATTTTCTTTTACAAAAGCCAAAATATAAATAAAGGTTTTCAATTTTAAACTCAAAAGGGAGTCAAATTCCTGAAAACATAATATTAAACTTTGATAAAGAAATCATAAAAAGATCAAAGTTAACAGAAATTGGATAAAATTTAAAGAAATCTCGGGTTTTGCAACTAAAATCAAGATAAATAAGTTTATTTTCAAAGAACAAGTAGGGAACTAAATAAAATTTTCATTTTCGAACCTTTTAAAATAGGTAAAGTTTTGTAAAAAAAATAATAATATAATTTTTTTTAACAATGAACCAAAATTGATGGCTTGAAACGTTTAGAAATTGTACGAAAAGAAAAGAACTTAGATATCATAAATACAAAGTACGCTAAGAGAGTTCAAACGTAACTAATCAGAAGAACTATATGATGAACTTCCTAGGGATAAGAATTGAAGTCAAATCAACAAGGATGTAAAAGATAGAGTTTTTATAAGTCACTAGCATCAAACTTAAATGAGGAGTACGACGAAGTGAGGAAGAGAGGAATGAGCGGTAACACTTATGGTCAAAGAAGAAGGGAAATTAAACAACAAGGAAATGCCAGGTACTCAAATCTAAAATAACAACATCATCCTAAACGGTTCTGAAAACTTCCTAACAACAAAACTCATAACCACATCACTCCCAAGGATTTCCTCAAAACACTTACGTTACTTCATCCTAAGCTATTCCATGAAAAAAGCTACGTCCCTATAAGTGTGATTTCACCACTCCAAATCCTCAAACATCTACAAACAACCTCCACAAGATCAAGGTCAAAGCTTCTAACAAGGCTATTCTCATACCCAACTAGTGTCAACTATGAGTTTCGCAAAATGGTACAACCCTTAATCAAAAATCCAAATTCAAAAGTTCTTTTGCGCATTTTATCATCCCAAGGAGATCTTGTTATACTCTTGAAACCTAAAGCATAGCTGGTGACATTCTCCAAGTTACGAGATAACCACCTAAAACATCTAGCTCATCTCAGCTCAACATCTATCGATCCTAACTTATAATTACATCCTAAGGATTCTGGATACTAACCCTAATTACCGCAAAGTGAATACCCAAATAAGATTCCGAAACTAGCAACAACTCTCGCCTAACATGGTTCTTATGTAATCATCACAACACCCACAAAAGTATACCAACTATGCTAACCTCGAGCTCAACTCAAACTCCCAAGTATAAACAACAAGGCCAGGTTCCATAACCTTAGTATCATAGGCAGTTCACACTTAACACACATAATCCACCGATCGATTATACTCACTTTATCATGGAACTGGGTATAAGAATCACTAAGTATGTCTCATCACACAACCGATGTCTTTCTAACATCACAACCTCTCAAAATCAGGGTTAAGGGTCAAAACAAACAAACTCCAACAAAGGCAAATTTCCCAACCAAGTTTAACATCCCACAAAAGAAAGAGAACTATCAAAAAGGCGTTAAGGGAGGATAAGCAAGGAACAAAGGACAAGTTAGGAGGGTACAAGAGTAACTCCTAAGGAAAAAACAAAAGAGAGTTTAGAAGAATAAATAAATATTAAGAAGTAAAAGAACAAGGCAAGGTACACAAGAATGAGAAATATCATTGAGGAAGTAGAATCATCCTTCAACAGTTGAACACATCTCCAGTTTTCGACACTAGGCACCAAGTCTTGATCGCAACACGGGAAAGCTCATGGTTTGTCGATCCAAAAGTGCAAGAACCAATGCTTGATAAATAACAAACATATTAGAACCTAACAAAGAGCAAACACACTACAGACTACCACCTTAGGTCCTTAATTTTACCCATCTCTCATTCATTATTCAAGGTCAAGTTCAAATTTAAATTTGGGGTACACGTGTGTGCGTCGGGAGCAACATAGGCTCTGATACCAACTGTGACACCCCGCGATAAAGCGGAAAATATAACTTATAAATTCAACCGGAAATTAGGAAATTTTTGAAACTTTTAAAATTTAAAGCGCGGCTTCATTAAAATCCAAAACACAAATAAAGATTAAATTATACAAACGTGATAGTCAAGGTGAGGGAAAATATATCCCTCGAATGACAATACAATAAAAGGTGAGTCTAAACAATCCTAATAAACCAACTACTAGGCCAAAGTTCTCGCTAGCTCACACATGTTTTCACCCCATAGATGCACCAACTAATAATTGTCATTCATGTAAACATGAACGCCACAGTCAGTGGGGAGTAACTCAAGGTTCTCCCAGCCACAAAATGTCGAAACGAACATAACAAAGAACTAAAACAAGTAAGTCATATCAGATACTTACAAAAGATAAGAATATCAAGTTTATATGTAAACATGGCAGTTAAATGAGATGGAACAAGGTAGACCAACATTAGCATAATAAAGATTCAACTATTAATGTGAGACAATTAAATACTATGAAAGACAAGGATACGGTCATTTATGCAAAAACACACATTTCAAGGAATTACAACATAGATATGAGACTAGAATCTGAATCATGTGAAGCAGTTAAGTAAGGATTAATCAATGTAAATTACAAAAATAAAAATTGTAGCCATTACTTGGAAAAACACTTAGCAAACAATTCACGGGACGTGGCCAATAATGTCACATTCATACTTATGGCTTGCATCTGACCATCAGAACGGATGGAAACATCAATCCCGACGATCATATCGCAACTAGAGGGCTTATAGCTCACCCCTAGTATCCGATAGGACCAAGACAAACAACACAAGGCATAACTCTTGCCTTGAAAGACAAATACCAATATCTATAACCATGCAAGACCTTTACTACTCATATAACAAAATATGATTCCCCTGGTAGGACGACAATGGTACTCCCAAGACTCAATCCTAGTCTAAATCTGGCCAGACTCTCGGGACAGTACAGTTTCCGATTCGACATGCGGCAGAACAGTCCGCGTCCAAGACTCGAAGACAGATCGGAAATCAAGAACCCACAATCGGCAGGACAGTCCGAAAAAGGCGAAAGATATGAGCTAAACCCACAATCGGCAGGACAGTCCGAAAGAGGCGTAAAGACAAGTCAAGCAAAAAGGTATAGCATAAAGGCATTATCATAAGAATACGATTCAACCAAGCGATACGAATCAACTTGGAAAGAGACTACTAAATGTAATGAACCGATGATAATCCAAGTGAGACATTTCATGCCAAATTATATTCATGAACATGAATAAGTAACCCATTTCTTCAATATTTGTCACTTGAATAAAAATATAAATCAACTGAAATGAACCATTTATAATAAGCAAAACAAGCATTAAATTATAAATGACTCAATTTAATTAAATAAGTAGAATAATTCACTCATATTTGAGATTCGATAAATAAATAGGAATGAACGGATTAAAAATCCATATTCTAGGTAAATGAGACATTTTCTCAAATTTTGACTTGAATAAATAATAAATTCCACATTTATGATTAATGTGAGAAAAATAAATGAATGAACGATATTTAACGAATTAAGTTATATAAAACACGAGACTACATTTAAACATTTTAAATGAGTCAAAATTGGCACCAAAACACCCATAACAAGTGTGGCCCAAAAACATATAATGTAAACAACCCAATCAAATAAGCATTTCAAACCCAACTAATAAAACCTAACAAGCCCCATTGAGGAAACATGACAAGTCCAAAAGATTGAGCATGACAAGCCCAATTACCCAAACCATATAAATCACTAAGTGGTGAAAGAAGGGGAAACAAAATGGCTACTCACTACTCAACCCGGGACCACCCTAGCACGGCCAGGCCGTGACCCTGCTGTCACTCACGGCCAGCCACCTCGGTCAGCCCCAAAACAACCACCATTCAACCCACAACCAACCACCAAAACCTATACAAATAGCCATCAAAAAAATCGTGTAACAACAATCAAACGAGACAAACTTAAGACAGGTACATACACACACGCATTCACATGCTCATTTCCCATACTAACTATTCAACCTTTACTACTCTATATCCCGTCCCAAATCAGACCCAAAACGGACCCGAAACAGGCCACCATTACGACCCAACTCAGCCAAAAATCACCTGCAAATAGTCACCCACACACCCGTCATGAAACAGGGCTCACGGACTCCCTCCCCTTGTCACGGTTTCAAGCTGAAATCAACAGCCTCAACAGCTTCAAAAGCGAGCCATTTAAGACATGAACATATGAAACTAGAACGACCATTCATGAGCAAGGTCACCAAAAATTTCAATCAAACAAAACCCAAGTTATCCACCCCAAAACAGCCCTCACTAACAATAATTTGAGACGGAAATTAACACAATTATTTCATGAATAACAATAATCGATTTACACGCAACACTACTCGAAATTACCATGTAAAAATAGTCCACACAACCCTTATTTCGACTGCCCAAAACAGAGGACAAGACCGTCCCAAAACAGACCATTTCAGACACTAATATCAGACGAAAATTTACCATACGAATGAGACAAGTAAAGAACCAAACTTTATCAGAAAAAGAGCATATAAAACGATACAACAAGACGGAGATTCGACATTTGTCGAGTAACCTATCACCGTTACCTTTAACTCTTTCAACGAACTCGATTTTGACTCAAAGCTACTCAGACCATCCAAGCTTGCTTCTAAGCATCACCATACACGAATTTGGCAAGGATTATCAAGCTATGAAGGAACAACCGAACTAGAAAAATAGAGCAAGATGTCGTCTTTCTTACATACAAAGAAGGAGAATGAGGAGGGGGAGCTAATGGTACAAAAACCATGGACTTTGGTTGAGAATTGGAGGGAAATCTGGGTTTGAATTTCGCATAAAAATGGAGTTCGGCTCTGTTTGTGCGTGTTGTTGCTGGTGCTGCATTTTCGCTGTTTTCAGGAAGAAGAAGAAGAAGAAAGAGTATGCAGGAGGGGGTGTGGGGACGAGTGGTTCAACAACAACAATAATATGGTAATAATAATAGTACATATAATATATAATAATAATAATAATAATAATAATAATAATAATATATAAATGTAGTGTGTGGGGTGAGTGTATGAGTGGATAATTATTAGACTAGTTAGGTGAAAAAGGTAAGTGGTGTGTTGTCGGTATGGGATAGGTCGAAAAAAGATTAGTCTCACAATTGGAAATATGACGGTCTATAGCTAGACGGAATAATGTCTCGAGTCTATATTAACTTAAGACGGAAACTAATATTGTTACTGTCACTATTATTATTGTCGGACCAAAAATATGTATACATATATTCTTATATAAATTATGGCTCAAAGATATAATTTAATAATACGTATTTTTATACTCCCTCCTATTCACTAAATTCTTCCCTATTTCTCTTTTCGGATTATTCGGGTTTTCTTCCCTATTTCCTTTTTTGGGTTGATTTGTGTGGTCCAAATTCAATTGCATGTGAGGTAGTGTATTTTGTGTGGTCCAAATTAACTTTCTTATTTCTTGTGCAAAAAGGAAAGGGGAAGAATATAGTGAATAGGAGGGAGTATAAACGAGCTTTTATTTATTATTTTTATAAAAATCGGGTTTGAAATAAAATTAATTAAATAGAATAATTCGAAAATATAAAATAAAATAATCAAACGGTTTAATAAATTTTAAATGTCAAAATGGGAAATTCGCGGGTGTTACAATCACCCCACCTTTTAAAAAGTTTCGTCCTCGAAACTTGAAGGTAGAAGAAAAAGGTTATAAAAATAAATCTGTACTTTTAAAATCGGTAACCAAAACATTAAAAGGTTACTTACTTGTAAGAATGAAAGTTCTTTGAACAGTTTCAATTAAAATTTTCCGACAGAACCAGGTCGAAAGGCAAATCATTTGTATAAATCAAAATCAAAACACTTTCAAAAACATTAACGGAGAGTTTTCAAAAGTGTAATTCTCATTCATGGAACGAAATTGCTCTTGTCATGCACACAAGAACGCTAACTTTCCAAGTCAAAGACAAATTTCAAACAAAAATCATTCGCCGACAAGTGTAGAACAAGTTATTAAACGTTTCTAATACAGAGTTCTAAAATCCGATCAACGTTAAAATCAAAAGAAAAGATAATCCACAAAAATTTTCTTTTGCAAAAGCCAAAATATAAATAAAGGTTTTCTGTTTTAAACTCAAAAGGGAGTCAAATTCTTGAAAACATAATATTAAACTTTGAAAAAGAAATCATAAATAGATCAAAGTTAACAGAAATTGGATAAAATTTAAAAAAATCTCGGGTTTTGCAACTAAAATCAAGATAAATAAGTTTATATTCAAAGAACAAGTAGGGAACTAAATCAAATTTTCATTTTCGAACCTTTTAAAATAGGTAAAGTTTTGTTAAAAAAAATAATAATATAAATTTTTTTAACAATGAACCAAAAATGATGGCTTGAAACGTTTAGAAATTGTACGAAAAGAAAAGAACTTAGATATCATAAATGCAAAGTACGCTAAGAGAGTTCAAACTTAACTAATCAAAAGAACTATATGATGAACTTCCCATGGATAAGAATTGAAGTCAAATCAACAAGGATGTAAGAGATAGAGTTTTTATAAGTCACTAGCATCAAACTTAAATGTGGAGTACGACGAAGTGAGGAAGAGAGGAATGAGCGGTAACGCTTATGGTCAAAGAAGAAGGGAAATTAGACAACAAGGAAACGTCAGGTACTCAAATCTAAAATAACAACATCATCCTAAAAGGTTCTGAAAACTTCCTAACAACAAAACTCATAACCACATCACTCCTAAGTATTTCCTCAAAACACTTACGTTACTTCATCCTAAGCTATTCCATGAAAGAAGCTACGTCCCTATAAGTGTGATTTCACCACTCCAAATCCTCAAACATCTACAAACAACCTCCACGAGATCAAGGTCAAAGCTTCTAACAAGGCTATTCTCATACCCAACTAGTGTCAACTATGAGTTTCTCAAAATGGTACAACCCTTAATCAAACATCAAAATTCAAAAGTTTTTTTGCGCATTTTATCATCCCAAGGAGATCTTGTTATACTCTTGAAACCTAAAGCATAGCTGGTGTCATTCTCCAAGTTACGAGATAACCACCCAAAACATCTAGCTCATCTCAGCTCAACATCTATCGATCCTAACTTATAATTACATCCTAAGAATTCTGGCTACTAATCCTCATTACCGCAAAGTGAATACCCAAATAAGACTCCAAAAGTAGCAACAATTCTCGCCTAACATGGTTATTATGTAATCATCACAACACCCACAAAAGTATACCGACTATGCTAACCTCAAGCTCAACTCAAACTCCCAAATATAAACAACAAGGCCAGGTTCCATAACCTTAGTATCATAGGCAGTTCACACTTAACACACATAATCTACCGATCAATTATACTCACTTTATCACGGAACTGGGTATAAGAATCACTAAGTATGTCTCATCATACAACCGATGTCTTTCTAACATCACAACCTCTCAAAACCAGGGTTAAGGGTCAAACACAAACAAACTCCAACAAAGTCAAATTTCCCAACCAAGTTTAACATCCCACAAAAGAAAGAGAACTATGAAAAGGGCGTTAAGGGAGGATAAGCAAGGAACAAAGGACAAGTTGGGAGGGTACAAGAGTAACTCCTAAGGAAAAAGAAAAGAGAGTTTAGAAGAATAAATAAATATTAAGAAGTAAAAGAACAAGGCAAGGTACACAAGAACGAGAAATATCTTTGAGGAAGTAGAATCATCCTTCAAAAGTTGAACACATCTCCAGTTTTCGACACTAGGCACCAAGTCTTGATCGCAACACGGGGAAGCTCATGGTTTATCGATCCAAAAGTGCAAGAACCAATGCTTGACAAGTAACAAACATGTTAGAACCTAACAAAGAGCAAACACACTACAGACTACCACCTTAGGTCCTTAATTCTACCAATCTCTCATTCATTATTCAAGGTCAAGTTCAAATTTAAATTTGGGATACACGTGTGTGCGTCGGGAGCAACATAGGCTCTGATACCAACTGTGACACCCCGCAATAAAGCCGAAAATATAACTTATAAATTCAAGCGAAAATTAAGAAATTTTTAAAACTTTTAAAATTTAAAGCGCGGGTTCATTAAAATCCAAAACACAAATAAAGATTGCGGAAATAAAGATTATATACAAACGTGATAGTCAAGGTGAGGGAAAATATATCCCTCGAATGACAATACAATTAAAGGTGAGTCTAAACAATACTAATAAACCAACTACTAGGCCAAAGTTCTCGCTAGCTCACACATGACTTCACCCCATTGATGCACTAATTAATAATTGTCATTCATGTAAACATGAATGCCACAGTCAGTGGGGAGTAACTCAAGGTTCTCCCAGCCACAAAATGTCGAAACGAACATAACAAAGAACTAAAACAAGTAAGTCATATCAGATACTTACAAAAGATAAGAATATCAAGTTTATATGTAAACATGGCAGTTAATAAAGATTCAACTATTAATGTGAGACAATTAAAAACTATGAAAGACAAGGATACGATCATTTATGCAAAAACACACATTTCAAGGAATTACAACATAGATATGAGACTAGAATCTGCATCATGTGAAGCAGTTAAGTAAGGATCAATCAATGCAAATTACAAAAATAAAAACTGTAGCCATTACTTGGAAAACCACTTAGCAAACAATTCACGGGACGTGGCCACTAATGTCACATTCATACTTATGGCTTGCATCTGACCATCAGAACGGATGGTAACATCAATCCTGATGATCATATCGCAACTAGAGGGCTTATAGCTCACCCCTAGTATCTGATAGGACCAAGACAAACAACACAAGGCATAACTCTTGCCTTGAAAGACAAATACCAATATCTATAACCAAGCAAGACCTTTACTACTCATATAACAAAATATGATTCCCCTGGTAGGACGACAATGGTACTCCCAAGACTCAATCCTAGCCTAAATCTGGCCAGACTCTCGGGACAGTACAGTTCCCGATTCGACATGCGGCAGAACAGTCCGCATCCAAGACTCGAAGACAGATCGGAAATCAAGAACCCAGAATCGGTAGGACAGTCCGAAAGAGGCGGAAGATATGAGCTAAACCCACAATCGGCAGGACAGTCCGAAAGAGGCGTAAAGACAAGTCAAGCAAAGAGGTATAGCATAAAGGCATTATCATAAGAATACTACTCAACCAAGCGATACGAATCAACTTGGAAAGAGACTACTACATGTAATGAACCGATGATAATCCAAGTGAGACATTTCATGCCAAATTATATTCATGAACATGAATAAGTAACCTATTTCTTCAATATTTGTCACTTGAATAAAAATATAAATAAACTGAAATGAACCATTTATAATAAGCAAAACAAGCATTAAATTATAAATGACTCAATTTAATTAAACAAGTAGAATAATTCACTCATATTTGAGATACGATAAATAAAGGGAATGAACGGATTAAAAATTCATATTATAGGTAAATGAGGCATTTTCTCAAATTTTGACTTGAATAAATAATTAATTCCACATTTATGATTAATGTGAGAAAAATAAATGAATGAATGATATTTAACGAATTAAGTTATATAAAACACGAGACGACATTTAAACATTTTAAATGACTCGAAATTGGCACCAAAACACCCATAACAAGTGTGGCCCAAAAACATATAATGTAAACAACCCAATCAAATAAGCATTTTAAACCCAACTAATAAAACCTAACAAGCCCCATTGAGGAAACATGACAAGTCCAAAAGATTGAGCATGACAAGCCCAATTACAAAAACTATATAAATCACTAAGTGGTGAAAGAAGGGGAAACAAGATGGCTACTCACTACTCAACCCGTGACCACCCTAGCACGGCCAGTCCGTGACCCTGCTGCCACTCACGACCAGCCACCTCGGTCAGCCCCAAAAGAACCACCATTCAACCCACAATCAACCACCAAAACCTATACAAATAGCCATCAACAAAATCGTGTAACAACAATCAAACGAGACAAACTTAAGACGGGTACATACACACACGCATTCACATGCTCATTTCCCATACTAACTATTCAAACTTTACTACTCTATATCCCGTCCCAAATCAGACCCAAAACGGACCCGAAACATGCCACCATTACGACCCAACTCAGCCAAAAATCACCTGCAAATAGTCACCCACACACCCGTCATGAAACAGGGCTCACGGACTCCCTCCCCTTGTCACAGTTTTAAGCTGAAATCAACAGCCCCAACAGCTTTAAAAGCGAGCCATTTAAGACATGAACAGATGAAACTAGAACGACTATTCATGAGCAAGGTCACCAAAAATTTTGATCAAACAAAACCCAAGTTATACACCCCAAAACAGCCCTCACTAACAACAATTTGAGACGGAAATTAACACAATTATTTCATGAATAACAACAATCGATTTACACGCAACACTACTCGAAATTACCATGTAAAAACAGTCCACACAACCCTTATTTCGACTGTCCAAAACAGAGGACAAGACCGTCCCAAAACAAACCATTTCAGACACTAATATCAGACGAAAATTTACCATACGAATGAGACAAGTAAAGAACCAAACTTTATCAGAAAAAGAGCATATAAAACGATACAACAAGACAGAGATTCGACATTTGTCGAGTAACCTATCACCGTTACCTTTAACTCTTTCAACGAACTCGATTTTGACTCAAAGCTACTCCAGACCGTCCAAGCTTGCTCCTAAGCATCACCATACACGAATTTGGCAAGGATTATCGAGCTATGAAGGAACAACCGAACAGAAAAAGAGGGCAAGATGTCATCTTTCTTACATACAAAGAAGGAGAATGAGGAAGGGGAGCTAATGGTACAAAAATCATGGACTTTGGTTGAGAATTGGATGGGAAATCTGGGTTTGAATCTCGAATAAAAATGGAGTACGGCTCTGTTTGTGTGTGTTGTTGTTGCTGCTGCTTTTTCGCTGTTTTCAGGAAGAAGAAGAAAGAGTATGCAGGAGGGGGTGTGGGGACGAGTGGTTCAACAACAACAATAATATGGTAATAATAATAGTACATATAATATATATATATATATATATATATATAATAATAATAATAATAATAATAATAATAATAATAATAATATATAAATGTAGTGTGTAGGGTGAGTGTATGAGTGGATAATTATTAGACTAGTTAGGTGAAAAAGGTAAGTGGTCTGTTGTCGGTATGGGATAGGTCGAGAAAACATTAGTCTCACAAATGAAAATGTGACGGTCTATAGCTAGACGGAATAATGTCTCGAGTCTATATTAACATAAGACGGAAACTAATATTATTACTGTCACTATTATTATTGTCCGACCAAAAATATGTATACATATATTCTTATATAAATTATGGCTCAAAGATATAATTTAATAATACGTATTTTTATATAAACGAGCTTTTATATATTATTTTTATAAAAATCGGGTTTGAAATAAAATTAATTAAATTAAATAATTCAAAAATATAAAATAAAATAATCAAACGGTTTAATAAATTTTAAATGTCAAAATGGGAAATTCGCGGGTGTTACACAACCAAATAACATTGAGTTCACCAACCCTTTTGCAATAGAAGGAGGGGATAACCCAATACAAAATCCACCACAAAATCAACCCACAATGCCTAAATTTTCATCAAATTCCGTACTAACCAAGGAGAACCTACCAAATGGTACTCCTACTCCAACACGTTTAACCGGTAATTTCATTGCCAAATCCAAATTCATACAACTAGTTGAGAGAAGTCAATTTGGAGGGATGCCTAGTGAAGATCCTCATTCACATATGGAGACTTTTTGTGACTATTGTGATGCGATTTCTCAAATCGGAGTTACTCAAGACAAAATCCGATGGGTGTTATTTACTTTTTCTTTGATTAGTACCGCAAAGCAATGGTCGGCGGGCCCAAATACGCATCCGAGCTTGTGAAGTCAGATTTTGCAGGTTCACTCTTAATTAAGTGAAACAAAGTTTTGCTTAATCAGATTCCAGAACAGCTGAACAAAGTTTGGCTATACCGGATTCCAGACCAGCTAAACAACTAGTGGCTATTCCAGATTCCAGACCAACAAAATAAAGTTTCGCTTTACGAGATTCCAGACTGGCGAAACAAAGTTTTGCCATTCCAGTTCCAATATTGGTAAAACAAAGTTTTACCAGCTTCATTCTGCACCAGTGAAACAAAGTTTCGCTAATTCAGCCAGTATCCAGATTCCAACCAGCTCCATTCCAGATTAGTATAACAAAGTTTTGCTGTTCCAGTCCTAGTTTCTAACTACTTCAGACAGGTAATATAAGAGGCCCAAGTACGTTTCTTAACCTTTATCTATCCCGACCGGACTACTTTGATCTTCGTCTTACTCAGACTCGGTCAAAGTGGGGGCTTCTCTAGACACCTTAAAGTTGTCTAATAACCTTAAGGGTACCCAATGATGAGGCTCAAACTAAACGACTAAATGGAAATTGACAATATCGTAAATAACAGCTCTTTACGCTTATTTTCTGATAAATCATTCAAAATGGCATAAGACCACTCATTAGCTCTTTTTTTTCCACTTATCCAACTTTGTTAGTTAATGACATAAAACCATTTCTACACCTTTGTTCCATCCTTGAAATCCCATTTCATATTCAAGTCATACAATTAGTTATACATTTTTATTAATTGGGCAAAGTATACTAAAGCAACCCACCTTATCATAGTTCACTAGGAAGTACGAGTAGAAAACGCATATCTAATGGGAGATTGTTGGTCGTTTCAGCTTCGTAGACATTTGCAAGTGATAAGGAAATAAACATCCTTTAACAATTTGGATTGATAAAGGTCAGAGCTTAACAATTGTTATTAGTTGGAAAAAAGGTATGGATTTGAATGTAAGAGTTGGATTAAAAGTAGTTTGCTAATTCCTCGTAACGCATAAACGTACAAGAATATATTTTTAACAAATTTGAAGTATGTACGAATAGCCAGGCCATCTAAAACTCTATCTTCTACCACTTCGAGATTCAATAGACTGTAGCCCAAGATCATTATAAATACTCAATTCCATTATCACAATCGAGGGGAACACACGAAGACGAATATTTACATTCACAAAAGACCAAAAGAAGAATGTCAATACAGATCACCCGTCTTAAATAAACTACCGCAGTTTCAAATCAAACCACATACATTAAATTGTCCCAATTTTAATACAAGTGCATAAGAGCCTTTTATTTACGATAAAGTCGAAATTCGTTAATAGTCAACATCCAGATAAGCCTGAGGGTACCAATATCAAATACGTTTTCTTTACTATTTTTATTCATCTTTTATTTATTATTTCATTTACTTATCGTATTATCTGTATAATTGTATATAAACTAACCTATTTAACTTGTCCTTATAAATAGTTGTATAAATTTTGTTTCTACCATTCTTTTCTCTGTCTTATTTTCGTCATATATATATATAATATTAAAAATAAATAGTAGAGGCCGTCAGTTTGATGGGCGGTCCGGGTTCCTAACACATTCCTTGACCGTACCTTTACCCCCGAATCCGTAATCTTTGGTTTAGACCGGAGTGACGGATCAGTCCCCATACCTGGGATCAAAAGGGGTCTTTTCCGTTAAAATTATTTTTGTATAAAACCTACTGGCAAATCCATACTATTACTTATTTCAAAAAGAAGATTTTTTCAGGAATATCAAAAAGTGATGGAGGGAGTGATGAGGGGAATGATGAAGCTATCAATGTGAGTGATGATGATTATGAGATCAATGATGATATGGCAACCTCAGGTGGTGATAATGAAGAAGAGGACTCTGATGATGATGGAATGAACGATGAAGGCAATTGAGGGTAAAGGATAACAAATACTTGGTGGATGAAGACTCTCTTAGCATCCTTGCGATGGTACTTGTATGTTCCTTTTATACCCTTTTTTCTCATGTTTAATATAACTTGTACTTCATATTGCATTTCTAGTGTTGTTTTGGATTTTTGCATGATTGTTGTCCTAACACCATCAAAGGATCCTTTTCCACTGTAGGAACATCAAGGTGAGACAAATGTTTGTTTCCTCAAGAAAAATCCAAAATGACAATTGCATAGCATGCATGGCCTTGTGGCCAAACTTCCTTCCATAGCCTTAATTGGTTTAGGGAAGTTTAGCCACAAGCAACCCGAGTTAATTCAAATTAGCTCTCCGAACAATTGAAAGCATGCATCACTTAGTATAGTATAGATTGCATCACTTGTAATATATATAAATAGCATTGCATTTAGTATTCGTTCATGCATTAGTTCATGCATTTGCACTTAGAATAGATTCATGCATTGCACTTGTATCTATTTTCCTATCGCTCTGTCCATTGAGGACAATGTCCATGTTATTGTGGCGAAGGGAAAATATATTTCAAAAATGATAAAATTTGAAAATTTTCGAAAAATCTCAAAAATATGCTTTTAGTTTCAAAAAAAATAAAAAATCCCAAAAACTTTGAAAAAATAAAAATCCAAAAACATGTTGTTTACTTTTAGTACACTACGCCAAATATGTCCTTCAATAACGGTCATATAATGCAATTACCGTTTTTTAATAGAAGCACGGAACCGTTATTGCAACGACGGTTGTTAAATATATACCACGGTTGTAAAAACACGCGACCGTTATATAACATAAATAACGGATCTATAATACTGTTATCACAACTCAAGAACTGTTATAAAACTGTTTTTAAATATGTTTATGGCAACGGGTATACTTTTAAGAAACCGTTATTAAATCTAAATAACGGTTTCAAATCCGTTGTCGTAGTTTACTATTGACAACGGTTTAGTGGTTCCAAAATCGTTGTCTAGAGGTTAACTGGTTGCCCAAAAAACGATTGGCGAAAGCAAAGGACACTAGCAAGCAAGGGACAAACCCCGTCTCAATGTTTTGAATTGTGAAATGCGAAAGTTGTGAAAGTTCAATGAAGTCAAATTTAGAATGCTAGTCTAATCCACTTTTGTATATTGACTTGAACATTTCATTCCCAAAAATCTTTTTGTTATGCCACCTTGTCCAGCTTGGGACAATCCATGACCTTTACACTTGTGAATAATTCGAGACTTGTCATTCTGTAATGCCCCTCAAATTTCATGGTTTTAGGACCCTTTGTGTGTCTAAAGTACAAGGTAGACTATAAAAGGTTAATAGAAAGCTTGCACAAATGTATCATAGTTGGAAATGTGATCACTAGTTTTAGGGGTATTTTGAAACGGTCATATCTAGAGTTTTAGAGCTCCGATGAGGGTCATTCTTATTAGAGGTGAAATCGTATTCTCTTAGATTTCAAATGCATGATCACAAGCTTCATTCCGATATGTAACGAAGAAATGGTGACCGTTCGAAGTTAGGCTGGCAGGATTAGGCGCGACTCGCGTGTCCTAGACGCGACTCGCCCGTGTCGCTGAATTGGCTGGTCATTCTCTGCGTTGTTTCGTGGTTATTATTATTGTTATTGTTAATGTTATTATTATTATTATTATTACTGTTACTATTACTGTTACTATTACTGTTATTATTATTATTATTATTATTATTATTATTATTATTATTATTATTACTATTACTAGTACTACTATTATTATAATTATTACTATAATTTTTATTACTATAATTTTTATTATTATTATTATTATTATAATTATTACTATGATAATAATAATAATAATTATTATTCTTAATATTATTCTATTCTTTTCCTAAATCTACTCTAACCTATCCTTGACTCTATAAATACTTATAAACATTAGATCTTAAAACCCTTTTAGCTTATTTTATAACTTTTACACAAAATCTCATAAAGTATAATAAGAGGCGAGAAGGAGGGAGATATAGTGAAATTGAACTGGGGATTTTCATTCTAGCTAGCAAGATCGAGCCTTTATCATCGTAAGTTGTTAGATCTATCTCCTTAATAATTAGTTTACATTTAAATCGCTGTAGTTGTTGGCTTATAGGGTGAATAAGACTAAACCCTAACCTTATAATTAGGGAATTAGGTTATGTACGTTGTTGTATGAAGTACTTAGTAATTGAATGTTGTTGTGTGATTAACTTAGGCGTCAAATTTATTGAGGAGCACCCGCTAGGCGTGAATAAGTGAAGATTGTGAAAAGTAGGGATTATCCTTCATAATTTTCATTTATGTGATTGTTAATTGTTTGTATATATACATACATATATATATATATAATATATATATATATATATATATATATATATATATATATATATATATATATATATATATATATATATATGTATGTATGTATATATATATATATATATATATATATATATATATGTATGTATGTATGTATGTATGTATGTATGTGGTTGATTTATAAATTGCAATCGTGATTATGAGAGTGGAACTGAGATCATGGAGTTGGGTTGTTTATGAGTATCGGTGATTAATGTATTTTGATTGAAGGGGCCGAATTGCTAGTTCTTGTGAGTTATTTGTTGAATGGACAAAACTATGTAAGGCTGCTCTTAAGCCTCCCAAGCGCATATGCAAATATGTTAACTTGTCAAACCACTGCTGCCCATATGAGCGGAAATCATCATATGGTTCACCACATACATTTTAAAACGTTGGTTATTTTCAATAATGCAAATGTTCATCTATGTTAGGCTACTATGAGGGATTATATGATCATGCAAATGAATGTCAATGACAACAATACACAATACCTCATGGCTCCACATCCATCACACCGATGCCACAGACACTCCCACGACACCACACCTCACAAATAGGTACTCGGAACGGGTCAGTGGTTCCGGGCCCGAGAGTGACTCAAATCCCCTGCCAGACGTCGTGCCTCGACCACACGAGTCCCTCCAAACTCAAGTCCTTAATTCGCTACAACAAATTCAATATTAGACGACATTTATCTAGAAGCACAAGTAGTAATTGCCACCTTAGTTGTACTTCTCGTTGCATTTAATCATGCAATTGCTCTTAATGCCACCTTAGCTATTTTTTTCACTTCCCCGCGCACTATTTCCAATGGCGCTCATTTCTTCTAATTTATTTTCATTTCAATTTCAACATTCACACTTTATGTTTAAGCCACTCTTAAAAAAAAAAAAAAAAATACACTGTAAATTGTTTCATTTCTCCTTCTAAGCTTCATAAACCTAAAACCTAAAACCTAAATTAATGGCGTCAGTTAGCCTACCTTCTCAATTACAGGTATGATTTTTAATGTTTTAGCCTACTTTATCAATTATCTAGTTTAATTAAGTTCCAATGTTTCTCTTAGTGAATTAGGGAATTTGCTTTTGTTGCTCAAAATTGAAGTCTCGCCAATTTGGGGTAAGCACTTTACTTTGCTTCTCTAAATTCACTCACCATTGATGATTACTTTACTTTACACTATTTGAATAAGAACCTTGCTTTGAAAATTAGGAACTTTGCTTTGGATTTAGGAAATTTGGGTCTATTTGACGGAAGTTTGGAACTTTGGTTTGGTGCTTCCTTCAAAGATGTCTGGTTTTATGTGAATTTGTTAAGGGATTATAATAATTTTAATCTAACTATTTAACTGCTAGTTTTAGGAAAAAAATTATGATATCATAAGTTTTGTTATGCTACCAGAATTACCGATGGTAGAACTCACAAATGGATTGCTAGTGATAATCGATATGAATACTACGCTGGGGTTTCTGAATTTTCGTCGTTCGCATTTAGCAAAGATAAATACCGCAAGGTCCCTTATCAATGCACTAAATATTTGAATCGCTTTACTTTAGATAGGGTAGATATGTATGACCACCTTGTGATCAACAGAATGATGGTCGATTATGAGGTTTGGTACTGTCACGGTGAATCACTGTCCACTAATGTTTTTGAAATAGACACAAATACTATTGATTAGTCTATCTATGGTCATGACAATGTCAATAATGAGTGTGATGAGGATACCATGAGATTACTATCAGACATTATAAGAGCTTTCAAATTGACCCAAAGTATTCTGGAAGAAGGTGGTATGGTTCAAGAAAGTAAAAGTACACTAGATGATAATCGGGAGGTGTTAGAGATGCCTAATGTTGTTGTTAAGGCCGAAATTGAAATATTCAATACGTTTATTAATGATGTTAATAGGGAGCTTTATCTTCGGTGTAAGAAGTTTAACTAATTATCATTTTTTATTACAAATAGTATAACATTAAGTGTAGATTTGGTTGGTCTAATACGTCTTTTCATGTATTGATTAAATTGCTTACTTGCTTGAAGGTCAGATGATGAAATAGATCAGTGTTCGACATCTAACTTTGAAGGGTTATATGTAAAGAGTAACCAAATGGGAGATGTAAATGCCGAGGACGAAAATCACCTTAGTTAAAAAAAAAATAGTTCTGATTCTTTTTTACGATGTTTGCATCATATTATATTTGATTTGTCTTTGTTACACTAAATTTTAAGTTGATGGCGTTGCATATACTTCTATTGTATCTAATTTTATGTGTTTCATAGCTTTCAATGGTGATAAAACGACCCATGTATTTTACCCATACACTTTATACTAGTTACCTTTCAACGGCGAAAAAAAAGAGGTAAAGGAAGGGCACAGTAGAGTAGAAGCACGAGCACCGATACTTGTCTGCACTAACTCAATTAACAATGAGATGACTCTGTTTGCACAAAATCGTATTTAAGATGACACTATCTGTTTTAAGCTTAAGACGAGTCATGCAATATAGATGAGACAAAAGAATAATGCATAGGGGATAACAAAATGTTTGTCCTACGTATGTAAGTAGGTGTATATTTGACTCATTTTAATCTTAAGACGGATATATGCGTCTTAAGAGAGACTTACTACTTATTTATTACGAAACTATGTCGTACCACAAATTATGGTGTAAATCTGTTTAAATTTGTTTCACTTTTAAAAAAAATTGATACTCATATGTTTGTTTATGTTTTTGGTAGGAGAATGAATTGTTAATGGGGAGATGTCATCATCACTTTAAGAGTGCTACGTGTAAGAGGAGTATGCATATGTTTTCTCATTTTTTTTTATATTAAGAGTGTTTGTAGCCGTATTATGTGTCCATTCACAAAATTGATAAATATAATTAGAAACCTTGAGGTACTCTGTTTGATACTTGTTTAAGGCGTCACCTGATTTTTTTCGCCCTTCACTAGATTTTGGAAAGTCAATCATACAAGGTGGAGTTTCCTTGAGTTGGTGTTGTGAATCTCTCTCAAGCAGGTATTAATAAAAGTGTTTATATGATGGCTGCTCGACGGAAAAAACGAGAGTTTTGGAGTTCTAG
Source organism: Silene latifolia (assembly GCF_048544455.1). Classification (NCBI taxonomy): domain Eukaryota; kingdom Viridiplantae; phylum Streptophyta; class Magnoliopsida; order Caryophyllales; family Caryophyllaceae; genus Silene; species Silene latifolia. The sequence goes on from NC_133538.1 coordinate 327,223,996, forward strand.
CCCAGAGTACAAGCATATGGCTAATAGAATGGGTTAAGAATTCTTAGCCAGGGCGATGTTAAAAGTCTTTTTCCTGTTGAGTTCAATATAACAAGCATAATCCTAAACGTTGCCTAGGTTTTATGGAAAACCACCTATTACATTGGATAAGCCACTTTTTTATGAATCTTTAATATTTCAGCATCTATAAAGCGTCATCAAATGTCGGATTCCTGACCTTCAATCTCTCATCAACAAAACCATTATTAATATATAAACAGAGTTGAGCCGCCATGGAAGGCTTGTAGCTACAAATTTTGGAGTAAGTATATTTGTGGTTTCTCTTATCTTTTCTTGATTTTATGTAGGGTCTTGAGAGTAATAGCTAGCCCTATATGGACGTCACAGATGCTTTGGGAAGTTGATCTCAGTAGGTTTCTAATAACATATGTACATGGTTTTGTTGTTTATTATAGGACTTGGTGAAACTCAACCAATGTGTTTGTCCGGTTAAGTTATTGATGGTTGCGCACCAAGAATATTACGAGTCAACATAACTGCTCCTGTACATGCGACAGTTGATTAATGATTCTGGTTTCTCTTATACTATTCTTTATTAATGCAGGGAAAGTTGTACATGATCATGGAAATTTTCCGTGGGTTCAACCAAATCTTTAAAGAGAATCTCGATGGAGTGTATTTTGATGTTTAATGTATAGCTGTAACATTGTTAACTACCGTTTCCTTTGGTGGAGAGAGCTTTTATAAATTGCTTCTAATCTTTATGACAATAGTTCTGCTTCTACAGCCGGCCAGGTGATGACAAAACTTATGGAGTGTTTGATAATCAGCTGCTTTAAAAAGGTTACAATTTGTCAAGCATCTTTCCATGGACAATGTAGAAAAACTCATTACTGAAGCTCATGAATACCAACATCATCTTCTTGCTCATGAACAAGGGTATTGGCGCTTCATTTAATGATAGGTGTTAATAGGATAGCCTAGTCTAAAATGGTATTTTGATTTTTGGATGATATCAAGTTAGACTTAGGTTATCTTTTAATTAAGTGTTAATGAATTGAGTTGATACTCATATAAGTCTTTTGTAATGACAAATTTTATTTTCAATATTATATATGCTACTATTTTATATGTTATGTCCTTTTTAAACAGTTACTTTTATTGTATGCAAACACAAATAAGCAAAAAGCTATAAAAAAACAATGTCACGTTTATTAATGAATTATTAATATTATTAAATGGAAAAAGAAATATGGTGGATTTCAAAATTTATAAAAGGGGCTTAGACGACATTTATACAGCCATTTACCAGCATAAACAGGAAATGCCATTAGGACTTTTAGCGACACTAGATCTCGCAACATTTAATCAAATGTTGCTATAATTTGTCGCGGCATTTACATATGCCGCCAGTCGTGAAATTAAACGCCGCTATAGATATACAATGTTGTAGTGATGTGTGCAGCCCTCTTTGAGTGGGAAGCTCCAAGAGGCGACTCAAACGTAAGACGGTTTTCAAACCGGGTCTTACGTCTACTCAACAACCATTTATCAAAAACAAAGCTAATCACCAACATGTCCTCCACCAAACAACACCAAATAGATTGACAATCACAAACAGATAGTACACTTTTCAAACAACACAAATTATGATAGGGTAATAATGCCGAATTCATCATTAACTCACCCTTTTACACAAATGCCTTATGTACATGTTATAATGCATTCTATCCAACCATGTGAGAGCAACCATACTTATCCAATCCGTCACATGTATGAACATTACCAAACAACAACATATAATCAAACCCTAGTTACCACTACTCATGTTATAATGCATCTATTATGTTACTAATGTCGAACAATGCACAAATAAAAATTCATATCACCAAAGCTAAGTAGGGAAACCCTACCTGTTGCTAATCTTCAACAGACTTCAAACTAAGAGGTTAGAAGTGCTCCTTAATGAAGTTTCCTTCTACATAATCCATAGCTAACTATTACTACGACATACTGCAATAATAACAATAATAATTAACCTCTAATTATCCTATTTAATTAGTCATAACCCTAATTAATTTCTTGAGACCACATACTAATACAATTAGGGTTTACTAATTAAAAGACAAAAGAAAAAGGAGTGAATATAATCTTACCAAAATATAAACAAGTGGCAAGAACAAGGATTTGGGAAGTGAATCTTCAAAGATGTGTACTAGATGTTTGTGGATATGGTAGTAATGTTTTGAGATGTTTTTAGAGAGTAAGGGATAAGGTAGGGAGTGAAGTAGGGCCAAGAAAATCTGAAAAAAGATGTTCAAAGGTGATAAGGCCACCTACCATTTCTCGTGTAAAACAATAGAAAGCGATAGGACACTCGGTCGAGTGTCCGTTCCACTCAATCGAGTGAAGCTCCACTCGTTCGAGTGGCCTTTTATCAGAAACATTTAGAAATTCCCAGATGTTACTCGTTCCCTCACTAGGTCGATTGAACTACACTCAGTTTAGTAAACTAACTACTTGGTCGAGTAAAGCCTTAAAAACTCCGAGGTATTACAATCTTCCCCACCTTAAAAAGAACTTCTTCCCCGAAGTTCACACCCGACACTATACTCTACCATACTCTATAGCCCATAACACCCCAAAGGTGCATGGTGGTAAGTCATAAAAGCACGAGACTAGTAAAAGAAAGACCATAAGGTGAGGTGATGACGACTTTAAGTAAAAGAAATAAATAAAACTAGTACTTGCTTAATACACCCCACCCCTCTAGACACAAGGTTACGACCTCGTAACCAAACTCATACCTGCTCGAAAAGGTGAGGACACCGCCCTTTCATGGTCTCCTCGGCCTTCCTTGTGGCTTCCTCTACTAGATGGTTAGACCACAATACTTTCACTTACACTGTCTCACCGTGCCTTGTTTTCCTAATTTTTCAGTCCAAGATCTCTTTGGGCATATCCACATAAGTTAAGGCATCATCTAACTCGATCGTTGCCGCCTAAAGCACATGTGAAGGTTCACTTATGTACTTCCATAATTGAGACACGTGAAAGACATTTTGAACTCGCTGCAATGCCGGGGGAAGTGCTAAACCTTAGGCCACTTCCCCGACTCTATCTAATATCTCATAAGGCCCAATGAATTTTTGGCTCAACTTGCCTCTCTTTCCGAACCTCATTACTCCTCTCATGGGAGAATCTTTAAGCAAAACCTTATCTCCCACCGCAAAGTCAATGTCACTTCTTCTAAAATTGGCATAACGTTTTTGCCTATCTTGTGCCGCTCTCTTCTTTTTTTGGATTACATGCACTTGGTCTATCATGTCTTGGATCATTTAAGGTCCCAACAAGATGGCCTCGGTGCTATCATCCTAACATATTGGGCCTCGACACTTCCTCCCATACAAGGCTTCAAATGGTGACATGCCATGATAACATGGTAGCTATTGTTGTAAGAGAACTTGATCAAATGGAATCTATCTTCCCAAGATCCCCCAAATTCAAAAACGCAAGCTCTCAACATGTCTTCCAAGGTTTGAATTTTTTCTCATGGTTTGTCCATCTGTTAGAGGGTGAAAATCCGTAGTCATTTTCAATTGAGTATCCAAAGGACTTTGTAGTTCTTGCCAAAACCTCGAAATAAACCTTGAATCGCGGTCCGACGCAATATCCTTCGAAAATCCATGAAGCTTGACCGCATACTTGTAATAGCCGCTTGCTAATTCCACCTTGCTCCAAGTGTCTTTCATGGCAATGAAATGAGCCGATTTGGTAAGCCTATCCACAATTATCCAAATCATGTTATTACTCTTTTGAGTCCTAGGTAGTTATACTATGAAGTCAATAGATATGGAATTCCACTTCCATTCCGCACATCCAAGGGTTGTACTTTACCTTGTGGTCTCTTGTGCTCTCCTTTCACTTTTTGGCAAGTCAAACATCTTGCCACAAATTCCCCCACCTCCCTCTTCATACCGAGTCACCAAAATGTTTTCTTGAGGTCCTTGTATAGTTTATCTCCACCCGGGTGTACGGAATATGGAGTATCATGGGCTTCATCCATAATCTTCTTCTTAAGCTTATCATCATTAGGAACACACCATCTTCCTTTGAACCTAAGGCTTCCATATCTATGTAACTCAAACCTCGATGCTTCGTTCCTCTCCAAAGCTCTGTTCCACTCTTGGATCTTAGGATCACTTGCTTGCCTCTCCCGGATCTCTTCATATAACTCGGGCTCTAGTGTTAGGTCACCAATTGCCTCTTCTTTTTATATCATATGAATACCCATCTTCTTCACTACTTCCATTAGCCTTAACATGGATAAAGCGGCACACAAAGGGTGAACCGACTTCCCACTCAAAGCATCGGCTACTACATTAGCTTTCCCTTCATGGTATACAATTTCCATGTCATATTCCCCAATGAGTTCAATCCATCTTCTTTTCCTCATATTCAACTCCTTTTGGGTGTAAATATACTTCAAAATTTTATGATCGGAAAACACTTTAAAGGTTGCTCCACATAGGTAGTTCCTCCTTATCTTCAAAGCAAAAATAACCGCTCTCAACTCTAGGTCATGTGTTGGATAATTCTCCTCATATGGCTTCAATTGTCGCGATGCATAAGCAATAACTTTACCATTTTGCATGAGCACACATCCCAAACCATTCTTTAAAGTATTGTTATAAACTTCAAAATTCTCACTTCCCTCCAGCAAGGCTAACACCGGAGCCGTGGTTAGACGCTTCTTTAAGGTCAAGAAGAGCATCTCACAACTCCTGCCCCATTTGAAACGGTTTTCCTTTCTCATCAATGATGTAAATGTTTGATGTGACTCATATTTGAGCACATTTAATCCCCGAATTTACCTCCTTCATATGCTTTATAGCACATGTTTGGGTCATTTACTATCTTTAATTTCCCATTTTGCATATTCTTTGAGGTTTTGTCTCCTTGGTAGGAAAGGATTGCTAACCTTGAATTTATGTGGGAAAATGGAGCTAAATGGATCGCCGCTAATGACCAAGCATCAAAGAGAAGACCAACACTAGAGGCCTAGGTAGATGATAAAGTAAAATGGGCAATGATGATAGGATCACTGCATCCCCGATATGATCCTTGCGGATTGTTAAGGAGGAAAAGAAGAGAAGTACGTACACTCTGTCCAGGAAACCAAGCGGATCGAGCACGATCCGTGCATCCCAGAACAGCAGGATCCGGGCGTCTTGTTCCCAGGACGAGCGGCTTAAAGTGCCAGGACCCGAGCGTCTCACCCAGGATCCGAGCGGATCACAAGTCAAAAGAGTCCGTGCCATAACACGGGACGAGCGGACCGAGGCAGGACTAGCAAGGAGGATCCGCTCATTTCCGTCGGGAGTAGCATTTCCTCAACTTTTCTTAGGGTCTCAATAGTCATTTCAGCCCTTAGTAACCCTAATCCTTGTACCTAATCTTTAGTATAAATACCCGTTTGTACTACCTATATTAGCATCATCCCTTAATCAACTCTTATCATCTCTCTTAATCACTTCTTAACCATCTCTTAATCAAGTTGTAATTCTCTCAAATTAGTCTTAATTTAGTTGTAATATATTTCTCAATATTAATCACATCTTAATCTATCCTTAATTTCTCTATTGTTCTTCCTTTATTTTGGGTAATTAGAAGATTATTTGGGTTTATTTGGAGGATTTACAACCTTCCATCAATCATCAAGTACTTCTATTATTCTTTACTTTATTATTTGGAATCATCTTCATAGGTATAATTCTCTCTTAATCTTGTTTAATTATTGTTAATCACTTTCATTTATTCATCATGTTTTGCTTTGTTAGTATGATTGACAATCTTATTAGCATGCTAAACTTGATCATTAGTGAGTAGTTTCCTTAGTTAGGGTTAATGGGGAATTAGGGGAAACAAACATAGGGATTGATCTATGCTTAATCTAATATGTTTTCATAATTAAATTTCTTGCTTGTTGTGATTTTAACTTATGCACATGATATGTTTGATGAAATGGGAGCCTATGAATCCTTACATTTTTTGATCCATCACTTATCTATTCAATGAGGTTTGTAAGATTATAAACCAACTCGAGCCTCATTAGACCATGCATAAAGTTGAATAGGAAGGATTAAGTCGACTTGTAGGTGTTGTACAATCTAATCGATTCGGCTCCGGGACCCAAACCTTCTTAGGGATTGTAAGATATACACTAAGTCGACTTGTAGGTGTTGTACAATCTAATCGATTCTGCCATTGGATCCGAGCGGATCACAGAGGATCCGAGCGTCTCCCTCCACCACCATCCGAGCGTCCCATGCCAAGACGCTCATTCTGAAGCAAGAAGATCCGAGCGTCTCCCTTCACAATCCGCTCGAATCGTATGTAACGCCAGCAAATTTCCCATTTTGACAATTATAATTAATTAAACAGTTTGATTACTTTATTTTATATTTTTGAATTATTCAACTTAATTCATTTTATTTCAAACACAATTTTTATAAAAGTAATATATAAAAGCTCTTTTATATAAAAATACGTATCTTAAGGCGTAATTTATATAAGGATATATGTATATATATTTTTGGTCGGACAATAATAGTGACAATCGTGATAATAGTTTTCCGTCTTAAGTTGATATAGATTTGAGACTTTTTCCCGTTTAGCATAAGACCGTCACATTTTCACATGTGAGGCTAATTTATTCTCGACCTATCCCGTATCGACAACACACTCACCTACCTCTCTTACACTCTACATTTATAAAATCCTTCTATTATTATTATTATTATTATTATTATTATTATTATTATTATTATTATTATTATTATTATTATTATTATTATTATTATTATTATTATTATTATTATTATTATTATTATTATTATTATTATTATTATTATTATTATTATTATTATTATTATTATTATTATTATTATTATTATTATTATTATTATTATTATTATTATTATTATTATTATTATTATTATTATTTTATTCCCTCGCCAACCCCAACCCTTCATTTCCTTCTTCTTTTCCAATTACCAAACTCAGTGAACAACAACATACAAACACAGGAGCTGCAAACACCATTTTTCGACCATTCAAACCCCGATTTCTGTCTCATTTCTCAACCAAATTCCATAATTTTTGTACCATTCTCTTCCCCTTTCCTTCCTTCTCCTTCCAAGGTAAGAAAGTATCATTTTTGTAGTGGTCTCGTTTTTCGCCGTCTTATAAAAATTTCAATTTTTGCCCCAATCCTTTCTTTTCCTTGCTCCTTGATAAAGGTTTCGAAGACCAGGTGGAAGACTCAAGCTTTGGGGACTGTTTATTCAAAGTATAAAGAGCATTTGAGGTAACGGTGATAGCTGACTCGACAAAAATGTCGAAATTCCGTTTTATGTGTTGTTTTATATGTGCTTATTTGATAAAGTTTGGTCCTTTATATTTTTCTTATTCGTATGGTTATTTCCGTCTTAATTTTGGTTCTAAAATGAGTGCTTGAGTCGGGTTTAAGTGAACCAAAATCTGGGTTGTGTTGGGTCGTAATGGTGACCATTTTGGGACGAAAGTAGGGCATGTTTTGGTACCGTTTATGAGCACGAAATTATGCTGTTTTGGGACTATTTTTAGACGGACAATGTAGCGTTTATAGTTTCTGTACTCGGCTGCTTTAGCAACCTATTTTGATGGTGGTTACGGCCTGTTTTGGGTGGTCGTTTGCACCTTGCTTTGGCCTGCTTTGTGGTCTGGTTTTGGTGGGTTACTAATCGGGTGAAATCCCATCCTAAAGATGGACTCTTTTTATACTTTAAAATGAAATGATTTGTCTCTGCTGGCTACTACGCTCTCAAGACTGCTATTGCATTATATTCTGTCTTGGAACGGTATTATTCAGTTTTCGGGACAGTTTTTGAGACAGTTTTTGCAGGTATTTCGAGACAGTTTTGAGCGTGATAATGGTGTCTTTCGAGACTGTTTTTGGTGTAGTAATGGCTATTTTTGACATAGTTTTAAGTAGCCCTATAGGGTTGTTTTGGGTAGTCGGGATGAGGGATTATATGGACTGTTTTTGGACGGTGTTTGGATGTCATTTTGGATTAGGTCGGGTGTTGTGTGGTTTCAAAGTAAGATGCTCATTCTTTTGTTCCCTTTCACGAAGAGAAACATATGTCTTGATACATTACTATCCAGAGATTACCAACACCAGAACGCTAAGACCTTCTAAGTTAATAATTTTGTCGTGTTTTGCTTTGGTTATTGTTTTTATGAATATTAGGATGTTGTCATGCTTTGGTTTGGTTAGCCCTCTTGTCTAGTGAGAAAGCTCAGACCTTACAAGGTAATATATTTGTGTGGGAAGTTGGAATTAACAGCCAGTTAGTAGCTACAGTGATATATGCTGGGAACAAGTGAAATGAAAAATCAGTTATAGAATGAACGTTAAGAAGGATCAGCTTAAAAGAAAATAGGAATAAAGATAGTCTACTTTCTATCTGATTTCTATAGCATCATTGAGTTAGACCCGATATTATCTGTTGAGAAACATAATTGTGTGTAAGTTATTGAATTTCCGTCTCATGCTTTATATAACGTAATTCGTTAAATATTGTCCATTTACATATTTTTCTCACATGAATTATAATTGTGGAATTCATTATTTGATTATTTCATTTAAATAGGAAATGACATGTTTTCATTTTAAGATGAGTCCAATTCAATTATTTATGTGTTATAAGTATTAAATGGTCTATCTTACATTGGTGTCATTTATAATTCCATTCTTCTTTTGTCCTTTATAAATGGTTTGTTTCCTTTCCCTTACATTTTTATTCAAGTGACAAATATTAAAGAAATGGGTTACTTATTCATATTCATGAATATAATTTTGGCATGAAAGTCTGACTTGGATTATCATCGGGTCATTACATTATTAGTTTCTTTCCAAGTTGATTCGTATCGCTTGGTTGAGTCGTATTCTTATGATAATGCCTTTATGCTATACCGTATTGCTTGACTTATCTTTACGCCTCTTTCGGTCTGTCATGCCGATTGTGGGTTTAGCTCATATCTTCCGCCTCTTTCGAACTGTCCTGCCGATTGTAGGTTCTCGATTTCCGATTTAGGGTTTGGGTCTTGGATGCGGACTGTTCTGCGGCATGTCATGCCGGGAACTGTACTATCCCGAGAGTCTGGCCAGATTTAGACTAGGACTGAGTCTTTGGAGTACCATTGTCGTCCTAACAGGGGAATTATATTTTGATATATGAGTAGTAAAGGTCTTCTTTGGTTATAGATATTGGTATTTGTCTTTCAAGGCAAGAGTTATGCCTTGTGTTGTTTGTCTTGGTCCTATCGGATACTAGGGGTGAGCTATAAGCCCTCTAGTTGCGATATGATCGTCGGGATTGATGTTCCCATCCGTTCTTATGGTGAGATGCAAGCCATAAGTATGAATGTGACATTTGTAGCCACGCCCCGTGCAATGTTTGCTAAGTGGTTTTCCAAGTAATGGCTACAATTTCTATTCTTGTAATTTTGCATTGATTGATCCTTTATTTGATTGTCTCACACGAATAGTTGATTCTTTATTGTGCTAATGTTGATCTATCCTATTCCATCTCATTTAGTTTCCATGTTTAAATATAAACTTTATATTCATATCTTTTGTAAGTATCTTACATGACTTACCTGTTTTAGTTCTTTGTTATGTTCGTTTCGACATTTTGTGGCTGGGAGAACCTTGAGTTACTCCCCACTGACTGTGGCGTTCATGTTTACATGAATGACAGGTATTAGCTGGTGTATTTATGGGGTGAAGACATGTGTGAGCTAGTGAGCACTTTGGCCTAGTCGTTGGTTTTATTAGGATTGTTTAAACTCACTTTTTATTGTATTGTCATTCGAGGGATATATATTTCCTCACCTTTGACTATCACGTTTGTATAATTTAATCTTTATTTCCGCATTCTTTATTTGTTCTTTATATTTTAATGAACCCGTGCTTTAAAGTTTAAAAGTTTCAAAAATTATCCAAATTTCCGCTTGAATTTTATAAGTTATATTTTCCGCTTTATCGCAGGGTGTAACAGTTGGTATCAGAGCCTATGTTGCTCCCAACGCACACATGTGTACCCCAAATTTAAATTTAACTTGACCTTGAATAATGAATGAGAGATGGGTAGACTTAAGGACCTAAGGTGGTAGCCTGTAGTGTGTTTGCTCTTTGTTAGGTTCTAACATGTTTGTTGATTGTCATTTAATAATTTTTGGACCCTTGGATCAATAACCGTGAGCTTAACTACGTAAAGATCAAGACTTTGTCCTTATTGCCGAGAATTGAAGATTTGTTCAACCTTTGAAGAATGCTTCTTCTTCCTCGAAGATATTCCTCCTTCTTTGTGTACCTTGCCTTATTCTTTACTTCTTGATGCGTAATTCTTCTTCTAAACTCTCTTTTCTTTTCCCTTGGAAGTTACTCTTGTACTCTCCCAACTTGCCCTTTATCCCTTGCTTCTCCACCCTTGACGCCTTGTTTATAGTTCTCTTTATTTTGTGGGATGTTAACCTTGGTTGAAGAATTTGGATTTGTGGAGTTTGTTTATGGTTGACCCATAACCCTGGTTTGAGAGGTTGTGATGTTGGAAAGACTTAGGTAGTATGGTGAGACATACTTAGTAATTCCTATACCTAGTTCCTTGATAAAGTGAGTATAATTAATTGGTGGATTCGGTGTGTTAAGAGTGAGTTGCCTATGTTACTAAAGTTATAGAACTTGGCTTTGTTGTTTATGTTTGGGATTTGAAAGCTTAGTAGGTTGAGCGTTGTTACCTTAGGAGTAAACATGGAGTAAGGTTTATGATGTGATTTTGGAAAGAGATACCTTTAGAATGTTGATAGCCATACATAAATTGGTGTTACCTTTTGACGTTGTTGGGTATGAGTATAGCCTTGTTAGTAGTTTCGATCTTGTTTTGTGGAAGTCCTTATGAATGTTTGGTGATTGCGAATTGTTGAATCACAAGTGTAATGAAGTACCTTGTTTAATGGAATAGATTAGATGTAGAGTGGCGTAAGTTATCTTGAGGAATCCTTGGAAGTAATATGGTTGTGAGATTTATTTTATTAGGAAGCTTTAGAAACCGTTTAAGATTGTTGTGTTATTTGAGATTTGACTATCTGGCGTTTCCTTGTTGTTTAATTCCCTTCCTTCTTTCACCATAAGCGTTATCGTTCATAGCTCTCTTCCTCGCTTCATTATGCTCCTCCTTTAAGTTTGATACTCGTAACCTATGAAACTCTATCTTTAACATCTTTGTTGACCTGGCTACGATTCTCACCCCTAGGAAATTCTCCAAATTTCCGCTTGAATTTTATAAGTTTTATTTTCCGCTTTATCGCGGGGTGTCACATCAGACCCCAGAGAGCCCGTGCCTGTTTTCAAGTCGCTCGGATCATGGCAAGACTAGCAAAACGGAGATGCTCATTTTCTTCGAGAGGAGCACTTCCTCAACTTTTCTTAAGGACTTAAAAGTCATTTAAGCCCTTAGTAACCCTAATCTTTGTACTTAATATTTAGTATAAATACCCCATTGTACTACCTAGATTAGCATCATCTTGTAATCAAGTAGTAATCAATTAGTAATCATTCCTTGATCTTCTAATCAACTCTTAATCTATTCTTAATACAAATCTCAATACTTAATCTTTCCTTAATTTCTCTATTGTTCATCATTTATTTTGGGTAATTAGAAGATTATTTAGGTTTATTTGGAGGATTGACAACCTTCCATCAATCATCAAGTACTTCTATTATTCTTTGAATTATGATTTTGGAATCTCCATAGTATAATTCTCTTAATCCTTGCTTTAATTATTGTTAATCATTTTCATTCATTCATCATGTTTTGCCTTGTTAATGTGATTGACAACCTTGTTAGTATGTTAAACTTGATCATGAGTGAGTAGTTTCCTTAGCTAGGGTTAATAGGTAATTAGGGGAAATCCACATGGGGAATGATTCATGCTTAATCTAATATGTTCACATAATTTATTTGCTTGCTTGTTGTGATTTCAACTTATGCACATGTTATGTTTGATGAAATGCGAGCCTATTAATCCTTGCATTTTTTACCCATCACTTATCTTTTCAATGAGGCTTGTAAGACATAAACCAACTCGAACCTCATTAGACCATGCTTAATGTTGAATAGAAAGGATTAAGTCGACTTGTAGCTGTTGTACAATCTAATCGATTCGGCTCCGGGACCCAAACCTTCTTAGGGATTGTAAGATATACACTAAATCGATCCCTTCACAACAATAAGTGCTTGTTATATAATCGAGAACATGGTTGTATGATCAAACTCCCATGAATCCCCTATGAACCCATGACACCCTAGTGCCTTTGATCAATTGTTTACAACTCCTTTTAATTGCCTTGCTTTGCTTTCATTACTTTACTTTCATCTTGTTGATTAGTTTAGATTACACATCACCTCAACCCAAATTGTGACACCCCAAGACATAGCTATTTGCAATTGAGAATCCTACATCAATATCCATCCCTTGGGATCCGACCTTTACTTACCTCTTTACTAAGAGTAGTTTGTGAAGTTATAAATATTGTTTTGGTTGGTAGCTTTTGACGGCGAGTTTGAAACTGAGCCAAAAATGGCGCCGTTGCCGGGGACGGTGTTAAATTGATTTGATTTTAATTAATTGTTTTTAGTTGTGTCTTTCTTTACCTTGAGGAAGTCAATCTCCTCAAGGTTGTTCTAATTGTTTTCAAGTTGTTTGATATTTCGCATGACTAGTAGATCACAAGGTAATTTATTACCTATTGATTTCGGGATTGAAAGAACTTTAACCAACAATAGAAGAGTTGCTAGAGGTACTTCATGAGTTGTAGGTATTGGAGAGATTGTGGACATTCAACCAAATAACATTGGGTTGACCAACCCTTTTGCAAGAAAAGGAGAAGATAACCCAATACAAAACCCACCACAAAATCAACCCACAATGCCTAAATTTTCATCACATTCCGTACCAACCGAGGAGAACCTACCAAATAGTACTCCTACACCACCACATTTAACCGGTAATTTCATTGCCAAATCCGCATTCATACAACTAGTTGAGAGAAATAAATTTGGAGGGATGCCTAGTGAAGATCCTCATTCACATATGGAGACTTTTTGTGACTATTGTGATGCGATTTCTCAAACCGGAGTTACTCATGACCAAATCCGATGGGTATTATTTCCTTTTTCTTTGATTGGTACCGCAAAGCAATGGTTGAAGAGCCTAGACATGGCTACCTTTGGTATTGACTCATGGAAGAAGCTAGCATTTGCTTTTTACAATAAATTCTATCCTCCGGAGAAGACTAACATGTTGAGAGCCCAAATCACCGGGTTTAAGCAAATAGATGAGGAATCATTGTATGAAGCATGGGAGATATTTAAGGACACTTATCGTTCTTGTCCACACCATGGACTTAGTGAGTGGTTCCTTGTGCAACAATATTGGAATGGTATATATAAAGACTCCCGCAACATTCTCAATATGGGATCCAATGGAATGTTCACCGAAGTTGATGACAATCAAACATGGGCCAAAATTGAAGAGATGGTGGTTCATAATTCCCAATATAATAGGCCTCGAAAGGCTACTAGAGGAGGAAAGCATGAGGTAGATTCCATCACTCAATTGGGTGCTCAACTAAGTGCTCATATTGACAACTTTAATTTGAAGTTTGAGAAGGCTATGGCTAAGCTTGATGAAGCTTCCAAATCACCCAAACAATATGTTAATTCTATGGTGGCATCATCCTCAATTCCAAGTGGAGTATGTGAGAGTTGTGGAACTTTGGGACATGACCAAAGTGAATGTAGGGGAATAAGTGAATGCTTTCCAAGCATACAAAAGTGGCCCTTATTCCAACTATTACGATGAGAATAACAAATTTCATCCAAATCTTTCATCCAAGAGCCAAAATGTTCAGAACCCTCAACCAACATACACCCCACCCCCAATGAGAAATCAAGCTCAAAGACCCTTTTACAACCAAATCCAAGATTATCAAAATCAACCTTCTTACAATCAATCCAATGACCAAAGTTTTGATGTTCAAAAAGTGATCCTCCAAATGCAAAAGAATCAACAAGAATTTTTCACCCAAATGCAAAAAGATAGCCAAGCAAAAGACATCACCATCAACAACATACTAGCCCACTCCAAGATGCTAGAAACTCAAATGACTCAATTAGCATCATCTAACTCTCAAAGACAAAAGGAGAAATTACTACCTCAAGTTAATCCCCCTAGACATGAAACAGTGAATGCCATCCATTTAAGGAGTGGTCAAGATATGAAGGGCCAAAGAGGCCAATTGATGAAGATGTTGAGAATACTAGTGACAATCAAAGAGTTGTTGAGAACTCTTAGGAAGAAGAACCCGCCACCAATGAAGTTTCAAAGAAGAAGAGTGATGAGAAGGCTAAGGAAAAAGAGCCTATTGTGATTATACTTCCATTCCCAAGTCGTCAAGCTAAGCCTAAGTTTGATGAACAACTTGGAAAGTTCATGGAGATTGTGAAGAATTTTGAAGTCTCAATCCCATTCGCGGAATTGATCAATCATGTTCCGGCCTATGCAAAATACATGAAAGACATTCTTACCAAGAAGAAATCCATCTGAAAGCTAGTGACTATTGCCTTAACCAAAGTGATTAGTGCTATTCTACAAGGGAGTTCCCCTCCAAAACTCAAAGATCCGGGAAGGTTTTCTTTTCCATGCACCATTAGCGACACTACAATCAACAAATCATTATATGACCTTGGAGCAAGTGTAATTGTCATGCCATACTTGGTGTGCAAGAGGCTAGGAATGGGAGAACTCAAGTTCACCAAAATTACGCTTCAAATGGCATATCGATCAACAAAGATACCTTTAGGAGTATGGGAAGATGTACCCGTGTGAATTGGCAAATTCTTCATTCAGGTAGACTTTGTTATTGTAGACATGGAGGAGGATTCCAACATTCCTATCATTTTAGGAAGACCTTTCTTGCACACCGCGGGAGCGGTAATTGATGTGAAACATGGAGAGCTTACACTTGAAGTGGGGGATGAGACAATCACTTTCAACCTTGACAAAATGATGTGAACATTATTTGCGCACATTTTGTCCCCTAATTAAACCTATTTTGCATACTTTTATAACATTTCATGACCATTTTACCCGTCAAATGCTTTCTATTTTGCTTTCCTAGTGCATTTTATATGTTTGTAGGAAAGGAGATAATAAGGCGGAAATTCCCGTCTTTCATGCATATTTGCAAGCTTGTTGACGATATTTCATGGACTAAGTATGAAGAGGAGGCAAGAATGATCACCAAAGAAGAAGAAATAAAGAGTATATAGAGGCATCTAAGGCTTAAAAGCAAAAGGAAAGGGAATAATAGCTCAACCCGCGCGGGTCAAGCCTATCTGGAGCAGGATACTGATGAACCCGCTCGGGTCAATTTCAACCTGCTCGGGTTGAAGCTGTGGCTGCTCGTTTTCAGCTCGGGACGAGCGTATTACTGGACAAGAAGTTCTTCCTTGCTACGTGAACCATGATCCGCGCATATTTCTTGAAAGACTAGCAAAAAGGACCCTCGCATATTTTTTCGAGAGGAGCATTTCCCTACTCAAACTTAGCAATGCTATTTACTAAAATACCCTTGCTTAACCTAATGATGCACCACTATATATACGCTATTTGTAATAATCAAACCACCAAGTTTTCATTAGATTAAATCAATCCTTCTTTAGATTCGGTTAAGCTTTCATTAGGAGTAGATTAGAATAGATTACTCTTTAATCTTTCCACAAATCACACATTAATCTTTCCTTTAATTATTGTTCAAGTTTATTATTGAGTAATTCAAGTTTATTATTGGGTAATTATAAGATCATTTGGGTTTATTGGGAGATTGACAACCTTCCATCAATCATCAAGTACTTCTATTATTCTTTGCATTATTATTTTGGAATCTCCATACGTATAATTCTCTTAATCCTTGTTTTAATTATTGTTAATCTTTCCTACTTGTTCATCATGTTTTGCATTGTTAATATGATTAACAACCTTGTTAGCATGCTAAACTTGATAATGAGTGAGTAGTCTCTTAGCTAGGATTAATGGGTAATTAGGGAAACTAACATGGGGGATGATTCATGCTTAATCTAATATGTTCACATAATTAATTTGCTTGCTTGTTGTGATGTCAACCTATGCACATGTTATGTTTGATGAAATGCTAAGCCTATGAATCCTTGCATTTACAACCATCTCTTATCTATTCAACTTGACTTGTAAGATATAAACCAACTCAAGTCTTGTTAGACCATGCATAGAAGTGATTAGGGGGAAAGTAAGTCAACTTGTAGGTGTTGTACAATCTAATCGATTCGGCTCCGGGACCCAACTCTTCCTAAGAACCGTAAGACATAAACCAACTCGGTTCCTTTACAACAATAATTGCTTGCTTATAATTGAGAACATGTTTGTATGATCAACTCCCATGATTTCCTTATGAACCCATGGTATCCTAGCATTTTTAGTCATTTGTTTACATCTTTCCTTTTGTTGCTTGTTTATTGCTTTTATTAGATTAGAATCAACAATCCATTATAATTGTGACAACCCCAAGCACAACCATAATTAGATTGAATAATTTGAGTAACCACCGTCCCATGGATCGACCTCGACTTACCGCTAACTAGTTCTTTGTTGAGAATTATAAATGTGTTTGATTTGGAGACTCGATGACATCTAACCCATCAAAATGGCGACGTTTTCGGGGACGGTGTTGTTTATTTGAATTGTTCTTTTGTCTAGTTTTAGTTGTGCTTCTTCTTGAGGAATCTTGGTTCCTTGGGAATTTATTTTGTACTTGTTCTATTTCATATGGTTATCATGTCTACATTCACTTTTTGGCAATATGAAAATGAGTCATTTGATAAATATGTTGCAAGATTTGAAGACTATATGACTCATGCTTGGCATCATGGTTTTACTCTTTCAAATTATGAAGCATGTTGTGTTGTTTATGATGGCATGAACCTTGAAACCCGCAACTTGGGATTTCACTTGAGTGGTGGTAGGATATGTGATATGAGTTGTGAGGAATTTTGGGAATTTGTTGAGTTCATGACCACCCATTGTCTTAAGCAAACTATACATGACATATTTGAGAGTGTCAAGGAGGGTATGGAAGCGACAAAAGCCACATTTCAAAACTTCATTAAGGAAAACTATAAAAATGAGAATTGTGAAAATGAGACACTTTCCTATAACCTTGAGCCAACCCACTTTGTCCAAAAATTTGGCCCTCCTTGGGAAGATGGTGTGATAGATGAAGAGAGTGATGATGAGGAGGAATACATTCTTGATTGTAAAACCAATGCTTGGATGCCGTCAGCTTACTCTTCTTGTGTACCAATGAAACCAACTTCCATGGAATTTGATGATAAAGGGGAAAGTGAGAGAGATATGGATGTAAACTTGAGTGAAAACTCACCCTTTGAGGATGACATATTAGAGGGAGACAATTGTGTTGAACTAGGTGTGCCTTGTTATGACAACCCCTTTGATAATGGTCCTTGTTGGGATGAGGAATATGATGAGGACATTTGGGAACCCCAAATAGACACCCTTGAAATCACCTTAAATGATAATGAGAGTACTTGCACTAAATGTGGTGATTTTGACTATTTGGAGGATGAGTTGAGTGAATTGCCAACCAACTACCCATTTTATGTTCCTACCATCCATCATTTCTCTTATGATTTTTGTCATAATGTTCTTGACATGCTTGTTCGGTCTCTTACTTGGGCATTATTTCATTACATAATTTTGGGTTGTTATACATGCCTATTTATTTCTCACTCCCAAGAATTTGACCGACATCTACGTGCTTTGAGTGCTAGTGATAATCTTCCATGAAATTGTTTATTGATAATCCTTGTTTTGATGTAGTTCCTTAATAACCATTAATTTGTATATATGCATTTAGTATAGTTTTGCATTCATTTAATTGCATGAGAGATGAAAGGGAGGGATCTCATATTTTAATTGAGTTTTTGAAGGAAATTAATGAAAATGAGAAGATGAAAAATGAAAAGAAATGAAGAAAATGGAGAATTTGAGCTTGTGAGTAAGTTTGTTATCATGAGAAAGGTGTTGGGTCGAAATTTCAAAAAATATGCGCATCCCGAGACAAATCCGAGCGGGTTGAAGGACAAGAAAAGAAAGAAAAGTTCCTGACAAGGAATCCGAGCAGATTTTAAGAAAGACGCTCGTCTTTACTGTCAACCCGAGCGGGTTAATATCATCTGGAGCGGGTTCTCAGTCAACCCGAGCGGGTTATTTCTGTCTGGAGCGGGTCCACTCTCAGAATGCAGAATATGCTCAGTATCACGGGCAGGTTAATCCTACCCCACCCGTGTTCAGCCTAACCCGTGTACGTGTAACACCCCCATACTCCAAGTGCCTTACCAGGACCACTCAGGTATGAAGACATTACCATCTCGGTTACCCGAGGCAATGATAATCAAATAAACAATGAAGAAACAACGTTTAAATATAAATACTTAGCGAAGAGTTACAATTCTCAAAATCAAACCAAATGTGTAATACATGTTCTCAAACTAACTGTTCTAGCTGAAATGTAAATAAACTAATAAGCTACAGCGGAAGACTCCTATCATCATATCGTGGCCATCCCAGATATCCCAGTACTCATCTCATACCTGCTCAATATCTGCTCACCATCCCCGAATGGATCACCGCAGGTTTACAAAACAACACCGGGGTCAGTACTAATCACACAACTCAATATATATTAACAATAAGATAAACAGACAGCTTAACTGTCATACACACACAATCACGCCAAATCCAATCATCTCAATCACCGATCGTCCACCGGACCAGCCACGCCACCAATGGGGGACCGCAGCCGTACCCACCAAATCCCCGCTCCACATAGTGAGCGATAACCCTGTCCATTAATGTGCACATCCCTTCTGTGGCGGGTTCCACAGAAGGCGAAACTAGGGCGTGAAGCCACTCCCGCAAGTGACCTCACTCAGCCGAGGCCACGCCTCGCGAACCATAGACAACGATCACAACCACAATCACAATACAATTACTATATCAAACAACCAATCACAACACATCAACCAATATCCCATTATGGGCCTAATACTGAGTAGGAAATCCTACCTGGAAAGCACACTGTCAGACGGTCTCTACAGCTGTACCAAAAAGCCTCCTCTATGAAACCTCCTCCTATCATACAAAACATAAATGCTACCCAATTACATACTACTCAAAAACCCGCAAATCCCTATATTAGGGTTTAACCAAATAAAAGGAAAGACAATAAAAAGGGTACACAGATCTTACCCTTGACGCAAGGAACTCAACGGTATAACCAACGCTAAGAACTGACCTTCCAAACTCCGGGGATTGCTAATAATGCGATTAGGATGAAGAACTTGCTTGCTTTCTCTCTTAAACAGTAATTTAGGTTTTGCAAAAGTGATTTAGAATAATGACGGCAAAGCTTATATACCTTAATCGCATAATTAACAAAACCCGAGAAAACTCCCCGTAAAATCGGACACTCGATCGAGTAACCGAGGTACTCGATCGAGTACCCCCTTACTCGATCGAGTACCCAACAGGTCAGAAACTTTTCTAAAACGCAACTTACCCTTACTCGACAGAGTAAGGCCTACTCGATAGAGTACCCCAAGACTTATAAATACGGAGTATTACAGTCTTCCCTCCTTAAAAGGAACTTCGTCCCCGAAGTTCAAACCACTACTAAACAAAGGTACTCCCATAACATTCCCGACTCATCAACCAAAACAAAATTCAAAATAAAACATGTTACTAACCCAGCTCATCCCGACAAACATACCAACGCAACATACAAAAGAGGTATAAAACTCTTAAAAACTGTTCGCGATCATCTCCTACCCCCCTAAAAGAAACAAGGTTACGTCCCCGTAACCATATATACCTGATCAAAAAGGAAAGGGTAACGCTCTTTCATAGCCTCCTCTGGCTCCCATGTAGCTTCCTCGGTCTCGTGGTTAGACCAAAAGATCTTGAGCAGAACTGTCTCACCACTCCTAGTCTTTCTAACCTTTCGGTCTAGAATCTGCTTAGGCACCTCAAGATATGATAAGGACTCATCTAGCTCTAAGCTCTCTGCCTCTAACACATGTGACGGGTCACTCACATACTTCCGCAGCTGCGATACATGAAACACATTATGCACTCTCTCTAATGCAGCTGGTAAAGCCAGACGATATGCAACTTCCCCAACTCGCTCTAAGATTCATAAGGCCCAATAAACTACTGACTTAACTTGCCTTTCTTCCCAAATCTCATAACCCCACGCATAGGAGACACTTTCAAAAGAACTTTGTCCCCCACTTGAAATTCTATGTCCCTGCGATGTAGATCTGCATAACTCTTTTGCTTATCCTGAGCTGCCCTCATCCGTTCCCTGATCATCTTAATCTGTTCCACCATCTCATGCACCATCTCTGGTCCTAAAACCACTACCTCAGCACTATCGTCCCAACAAATTGGACTCCTAAATCTCCTCCCATACAAAGCCTCAAACGGTGCCATACTAATACTAGTGTGATAGCTGTTATTATAAGAAAATTATATCAAGTCCAACCTCTGTTCCCAGCTACCACCAAAGTCCATAACACAAGCTCGCAACATATCCTCAAGAGTCTTGATTGTTCTCTCAGTCTGTCCGTCTGTCGCAGGATGAAATGCTGTACTCATCTTTAAAGTTGTTCCCAACGATTCCTGCAACTCCTTCCAAAACATCGATATAAACCTCGCATCTCTGTCAGACACTGTGTCCTTAGGGACTCCATGTATCTTAAGCACGTTCTTTCGATAGGCCATAGCCAATTGTGCCTTAGTCTATGTATCTTTCATTGGAACAAAGTGAGCTGACTTGGTCAGTCGATCCACTATTACCCAAATCATGTTGTTACCTTGTTGACTCTTTGGCAAACCCACAATGAAATCCATGGAAATGGATTCCCACTTCCACTCAGGTATCTCTAAAGACTGAATCTTACCTTGTGGTCATCGCTGTTCCCCTTTAACTCTCTGGCATGTCAAACAACGGGACACAAACTCAGCTGTCTCTTTCTTCATCCCAGGCCACCAAAACGTTTTCTTCAAATCCTTGTACAGTTTGTCACCACCCGGATGTACTGAGTATGGTGTACAATGCGCCTCTGTCATGATAGTCTTTTTCAACTCCTCATCATTAGGAATACACCACCTACCATCGAACCTCAAACTATCATCTGTATGAATAGAA
Organism: Silene latifolia; assembly: GCF_048544455.1. Classification (NCBI taxonomy): domain Eukaryota; kingdom Viridiplantae; phylum Streptophyta; class Magnoliopsida; order Caryophyllales; family Caryophyllaceae; genus Silene; species Silene latifolia. The sequence continues at coordinate 327,245,429 of NC_133538.1, forward strand.
AATCGGGACACTATCCCTTTCTCTACTCCAGCTCTCCACTCCACTATCTTAGGATCCAACACCTGTTTACCTCGAATGTCATCATAAAACTCAAGATGTACTGTCATATCACCCATGGCGTCTCCTTTCTGCATCATATGTATCCCAAACCTCGCTACCTCATCTCTCAAATCATCAAAGATGGAGCTGTACACGAGAATGTACACTCTTCCTACTCAAAGCATCAAAGAACTACATTGGCCTTCCCTTCATGGTAGATGATTTCCATGTCATAATCGCCAATCAACTCCATCCACCTCCTCTGTCTCATGTTCAACTCCTTTTGAGTGAAAATGTACTTGAGACTCTTGTGATCAGAAAATACCTTAAAGATTGCTCCATAAAGGTAATGTCTCCAAATCTTGAGAGCAAACACCACCGCACCCAACTCCAGATCATGAGTAGGGTAGTTCTCCTCATAAGGCTTCAATTGCCTAGAAGTATAGGCAATCACTTTACCGTTCTGCATCAACACACATCCTAACCCATTCTTCGAGGCATCTGTATAAACCTCAAAGTTCTCGCTCCCTTCAGTAATGCTAAGACAGAGGCGTGGTCAAACGCTCCTTTAATGTTTGGAACGCCGTCTCACAACTCTCATCCCAACGAAACCTGTTCTCTTTCCTCATCAACGCTGTCATAGGTCAGCTATCTTGGAGAAATCTTTCACGAACCGTCTGTAGTATCCAGCTAAACCAAAGAAACTCCTAACCTCAGCAACATTCTTTGGTGCTTACCACTTTGTCACTGCTTCTATCTTTGCCGGATCCACGACTACCCCTCCTTAGAGATCACATGCCCCCGAAAAGCAACTTTCTCTAACCAGAACTCACACTTGGACAGCTTAGCATACAACTCATGCTCCCTCAAAGTTTGCAACACGATCCTCAGATGCTCCTCATGCTCCTCCTTAGTCTTAGAGTAGACTAAGATATCATCGATAAACACCACTACAAACTTATACAAAAACGGTCTAGAGATCCTATTCATCAAATCCATAAACACTGCCGGTGCATTAGACAACCCAAACGGCATCACCACATACTCATAATGGCCATACCTCGACGTAAAAGCTGTCTTTGGTATGTCCACCTCTCTAATCTTCACCTGATGGTACCCCGACCTCAAATCAATCTTAGAAAAGACTGATGTACCACTCAACTGATCAAACAGGTCATCTATCCTTGGCAAAGGATACTTGTTCTTCACCGTCACTCGGTTCAGCTCCCTGTAATCTATGCACAACCTCAGACTCCCATCTTTCTTCTTCATAAAAAGAACTGGTGCTCCCCACGGTGATACACTAGGTCTCTAATGTATCCCTTCTCTATCAGATCATCTAACTACTTTCTAAGCTCCTCCATCTCCTTAGGACCCATGCGGTACAGTGCCTTAGAAATTGGCCCCGTCCCTGGTTTCAACTCTACTGTGAAATCTATCTCTCTTCCCGGCGGCAACCCCGGAATCTCGTCAAGAAAAACATCGGCAAACTCTCCCACCACTGGTATCTCATCAACTGTCGGACTCTCTATCCGGTCATCTCTCACATGGCACAAGATCAAAGGACATCCCTTCCTCAGATAAGACTTCAAGGTGACAGCTGCAATCAACTTAACTTTGGGTTTGACTAGAAACCTACGATAAGACACACTAATGCCCTTAGGACCTCTTAAAGACACTTTCTTTTGATCACAGTCTATCTTAGCTTTATACTTTCCTAACCAATCCATCCCGACTATCATCTCAAAACCGTCAAAAGGAAACTCTAGCAAGTCTACAGGTAGATCAACTTGCCCAACTATCATAGATACATCTCTAAACAATCTCCCACATGATACAGACTCACCCGAAGGTATAAACACTTGCTCACTAACAGACTCATATACCCTCATACCCAACTGTTTAACATGACTTGAAGACACAAACGACTGAGAAGCCCCCGAATCAAACAAAACAAAGGTTGGAATACCATTAACAAGGAATGTACCGGTGATAACGTGCGCATCTTCCTCAGCGCTTTCTTCTCCATCATGAATAACTTTCCATCGGTCTTCTGTCCACCTCCCTGGACAAGATCTTGGCTGATGTGGTCGGCTTAGCACCCGACCCTTGATTGTTGTTGTTATTCGTTGGTGGTTTCGATAAGAATTACCGCTGTTGCGGTTGCCTCCACTGGTAACTCGACTTCCCGGTTTGGCCATGACCCACGTGCATTTGCTCGTGTAGCTCTGCGCAGTCTCCGGAAAGATCCTGGTGCACTTGTGCACTCATGTCTCTTGTGGCCTACACCACCGCAGCTATAGCAGGTCACTCCCCAACTACCACTAACACTTCCCCGGCCGCGCCCAAAGGAAGCCCCAAAGATCAACCCCGACCCGAAGAAAACCCCTTAGACTGATTGTGGTTTCCTTTCTTGTGATTAGATTGGCCACCACCCTCGCTCTCGGACTTCCTCTTCTCACCACCCGACCTCTCCCGAGCCATCTCCACCAACCTCTCGGCTCTCCCACCCTCTCATAGGCTTCCTTAACATCGCAAAGGACTCCCACGGGTAACTTATCCATAATCTTAGGGGTCAACCCTCTCTCAAACCTCAATGCCAAATTCTCCTCACTCAAACCCATATCCTCAAAGATACCTAGACTTATCATTGAACTGCTGTAGTACTCGGCCCACGACATCTCGGTCATCTTAAAATCACAAACTCTTCTCTCAACTTACTCCTCACATGCTCCGGTATAAACTCCTTTCCCACGGCCCTACGAAACTCCTCCCAAGGTATAGCAGGTAAACCTTGGTTTGTATAAATTTCCTTAGCACTCACTTTCACTGTATCCCACCACTTTCCACCGCCTCCCTCGGATAGAACGCAGCTGTTCCACACTCATCTCATCGGACAAAGAACCAAATCTAGTATGTTCTCCATCTCTCTAAGCCAACTATCGAGAAGGTTAGGCTCCCCAACTCCCTTATACTCTTTCGGGTTAAACCTCGCTATATAGAGGCTGATTTTAGAATGATCAACCTCCTTCTCCTTATCCTTATCCTTATCTTTCCCCACAGTCTTTAAAGCCTCAGTGAGAGCATCCTGATGCTCCAACATCTTAACGATGTCATCTATGTTTATAAGCTCAGCTCTCGCATACAAAGCAGTCTTCTTGGGCGGCATCTTGAAACTATCATAGAAAAAGGGGTGGATATAAACATACGCGCCAAAACCTCAACACAAGAAAACACGTTGCCCAGACCCCTACTCGATCGAGTTCCCAAACATACTCGATCGAGTAACGGGCTACTCGATCGAGTGCCCAACATACTCGATCGAGTGCCCCAACATCAGACCTCAAACAGACCTTCTGATCTCTAACATACTCGACCGAGTAGCTAGGCTACTCGATCGAGTGACCCCCTACTCGATCGAGTGCCCCAGGTACTCGATCGAGTGCCCAAAGACACGATTCTGGACTCAAAATTGTCAAAAACCCACCCGATCGAGTCAGTCCCACTCGATCGAGTCATGCTAACTCAGAAACGCTACCCGCATGCTATATCATATGCTAACATGCTAAAAACTTTATAAAACCACATATTATATCATAAATAAGCATATAATGCTACGCATCCTTTCGTACGATCTACGAGATCATTATATCATGTTATTAAATGCCACCTTATAAACATCCAACATGTTATCACTCCAACAACAAGTCTATATATATCATTAACCTTTCTTTCACATTCTCAACTTTCTACTTCAAACATCCAACAATTACACACACTTCATCACATTCTTACACAAGCTAACCAAACAACACATACGACCTTGACATACACCCCCCATGTGACCGGTTCAAAATTGTAGGGCAAGTTCGCGACTTTAGGACGTCTCCCAAGCCTTTGCATTAGCTCCTACAACTTTTACCCCGGGTTCATTTTAATTGACTCCCTATGTTCATTAGGTTCATTGGTTACAGGTTTCAGGATCGTCGCTCTGATACCATTTGTAACACCCCCATACTCCAAGTGCCTTACCAGGACCACTCAGGTATGAAGACATTACCATCTCGGTTACCCAAGGCAATGATAATCAAATAAACAATGAAGAAACAACGTTTAAATATAAATACTTAGCGAAGAGTTACAATTCTCAAAACCAAACCAAATGTGTAATACATGTTCTCAAACTAACTGTTCTAGCTGAAATGTAAATAAACTAATAAGCTACAGCGGAAGACTCCTATCATCATGTCGTGGCCATCCCAAATTATCCCAAGACTCATCTCATACCGCTCAATATCTGCTCACCATCCCCGAATGGATCACCGCAGTTTACAAAACAACACCGGGTCGTACTAATCACACAACTCAATATATATTAACAATAAGATAAACAGACAACTTAATCATACACACACAATCACGCCAAATCCAATCATCTCAATCACCGATCGTCCACTGGACCACCACCGCGATGGGGGACCGCACCGTACCCACCAAATCCCCGCTCCACATAGTGAGCGATAACCCTGTCCATTAATGTGCACATCCCTTCTGTGGCGGGTTCCACAGAAGGCGAAACTAGGGCGTGAAGCCACTCCCGCAAGTGACCTCACTCAGCCGAGGCCACGCCTCGCGAACCATAGACAACGATCACAACCACAATCACAATACAATTACTATATCAAACAACCAATCACAACACATCAACCAATATCACATTATGGGACTAATACTGAGTAGGAAATCCTACCTGGAAAGCACACTGTCAGACGGTCTCTACTACTGTATCAAAAAACCTCCTCTATGAAACCACCTCCTATCATACAACACATAAATGCTACCCAATTACATACTACTCAAAAACCCGCAAATCCCTATATTAGGGTTTAACCAAATCAAAGGAAAGACAATAAAAAGGGTACACATATCTTACCCTTGACGCAAGGAACTCAACGGTATAACCAACGCTAAGAACTGACCTTCCAAACTCCGGGGATTGCTAATAATGCGATTAGGATGAAGAACTTGCTTGCTTTCTCTCTTAAACAGTAATTTAGGTTTTGCAAAAGTGATTTAGAATAATGACGGCAAAGCTTATATACCTTAATCGCATAATTAACAAAACCCGAGAAAACTCCCCCGTAAAACGGACACTCGATCGAGTACCCAAGGTACTCGATCGAGTACACCCTTACTCGATCGAGTACCCTAGTTACTCGATCGAGTACCCAACAGGTCAGAAACTTTTCTAAAACGCAACTTACCCTTACTCGACAGAGTAAGGCCTACTCGATAGAGTACCCCAAGACTTATAAATACGGAGTATTATAGTATGCTCTTGTTTTTCAGCTATAATTTCACTCTACACTTAAAGCTCACCTACCATCTTCATCTTATACCTTCAAGCTCAACCTCAACTCACAAAACTCACCCAATAACCATAAAATCCAACCAAATCACCATCTAGTTACTCTAAAGATCATTCTAATCCATTTATACACAATAAAAACCAACTTTCCAACCTTCTATTTGCTCAAAATCACCCATTTTCATCATTTCAAAAATTGGAGCTCCAAAAATCCGTGAGCAACAATTGATTTTCGGGTTTGATTTTTGCCTTCTAGCTTCGCTACATTGCTTTTAGTGTTCTAGTAAGGCATTTTTAAGGTTGTTTGGCTCTTATTTGTGAAGATTTGTGGCATTCTTGAGTAGTGATAATTGGTGGATTTCAAGACTACAACAATGAATTTTTGGGGCAAGAGTAAGGCTACTACTTCTAAGGGATCAAAAAGAAGAAAAGGAAGCAATTCTAATTCTCCACCGGAGTACCAAATGCAAGAAGAGGAGTTAGTGCCGGAGGTGGTATTCATCAAAAATGAGCATAGGAGGCGATTTTTGAAACTACTTGGTAAGGAATTCAAACCTACTCGTTTCATTTGTCGTCAAACTTTGGATAAGCTTGGTATTGAAGGACAAACCGAGTCCTTATTTAGAGGAATGGGTCTTTAGACTTTATTTAATATGCATGAGGAAACATATCTTAGCCTCACATTGGAATTCTTGTGTAGTCTCAAAGTATTTGAAGGAGAAAGATATGGGGTGTCTTTGGAATTTAGGTTGTGTAATGAGACCCATCAATTACATTTGGGTACCTTTGGTGAAATTTTTGGACTTATGATTCCCGAGACCGACCTTGAAAACCCCGTGGGGTTCACGGAGTCACACTTATGGAGAGCGATCACCGGGTTGGAATAAGAAGGTTTTAAAAGGTGTCATGCCTTTTACATTCATCATCCGGTTATTAGGGTGTGGAATCTATTTATATCAGGGAGTATTCATGGTAGGAGTGACACGGGATGTGTGAGTCAACTTGACATGACTTTTCTTGAGTCGTATTTGAATGTCCAAGGTTTGCCAAAGTACAACTTTAATCCCGCTCTTGAATTGCTTATCCGATTTCGAAATTTTTCAAGGGGTGCGACAAAATCAAAGGGAATTGTGATGGGTGGTCTTGTGACTAGGATGGCCGATATTCTATGTCCGGGGTTTAATGATGATAGGAGATATGTGGTTCTACCCGGAGATACTTTACTTGATGAGAAGGCAATCTTTAGGCATCACAAGTGGTGCAAATATAATGATTTCGGAGGTATTGATTGGTACACCAAGGGAAGCACTACATTCACCCTTCCTTGTTGGGACCTTCCTCCTACCACACCTAGGTCAAATTACCTTGCACCTATGCTGAGCTACCTCCTCCCCATTGAGAGGATTGGGGTTCCACCACCTAGAAGACGTGAGGAGGCACCTTCTACTCCTTCCCATGCACCACCATCGTCCCAAGGTCCAAGCCTTGGATTTCCACCATTCCTTCATGGTGTTCGGCCCTCTTATGCGGAGATACCTCCATACCCCCATGTCTACCGACCCTATGCACCTCCTCCCTCTCACCCGAGTAGCCCGCCATCGGCCATGGATATATTGATGGGTATGATAAGCAACATGGATGCTAGGATCCACCGAGGGCAAGAAGACAACTATTTGGCCCTTTATCCTCAATACTATCATATGGCACAACACGGGTTTATTGATCCTAATAGTCCTAGCCCTTCTTGAGTGAAACCACGCCTTGTGTTCCCAAACCATGGAATGAACGAAGATCACCAAAGAGGAGGAGAGGAAGAAGGATAAGAAAGTGATGATGATGATAGCCTTAATGATAGAGGCTTTGATTGAGATCATGATTGTAAGACCCTTTTCTTTCCCTATCTCTCATGTATAGTTTGCACGATTAGATTAGTTTGCATTGTATTTATCTCACATGATTCATATAAATAGTTGTATATAGATTAGAATTCATGCATAGTCACTAATGGTCAAACCTATTCATTTCTATACTAGAAATAGTGTTTAAATCGGTTTGGGGAGGTTTGATCATAGGTGACCATAGTAGACTACAAAACATGCATCATATAGTATAGTTTAGATTGCACTCATTTGTTATATATGTCATATAGAATTGCATTTAGTTAGAGAATGCATTCATTCATATCATATCATGCATTTGTACTTCATTTCAAAAAAAAAATCCAAAATCCAAAAACATGCTTTTCTTTTTCATTCCTACTCCTACATGTACAGTGAGGACAATGTCCAAAATAAAGTGGGGGATGGGAATTTATATTCCAAAAATGCATAAAAATTGAAAAGTTTCGAAAAATCACAAAAATATGTCTTTTAATTTCATAAAAACAAAATCCATAAAAATTTGAAAATTTCAAAAACCAAAAACATGTTCTTTAATTTAGTAGTGTAGAATTATATATACCTGTGCTTTTGTTCTCTTCTCACATAGATACGACACTACATTTGAGGCATTAGCAAGGGAAAATGAAGACCGCTTGGTATGATCGTTCTAATCTCTATTTCCCTTCAATTTCTTTTTCATTAATCATATGAAGAGGATGGGCTTACATGTCAAGGAGGATGTGGTGTATTTTGTTGTTGCGGTTTGTGTATCTATGTGTTGTTAACAGTTGCATTTAGTTTATAGGACATACTAGTTGGTAGAAATATATGCAATAGGATGTATATGTTAGTTGCATCATGGCATGTAGTTTGCATGGTTAGAAAAATTTTGTGAAACCATCTACTTGGGAAGCTTGACAAGTGTATATAGGCCATAGTAGATGCTTTTTCTTCTTAAAACTTTGCTTGTTAGAATACTTGTAAAACACCCTAGGATGTGTCATGCTAGTATCCTTTGACCCATGGATTAAGGCCTAGTCAAGAGTACCTTGTGGTGTGATAACTCCTTGGCTACCGTTTATTTCAAGGTGACCCTTGAAACCATGCAACCATCATCCATGTTCTACCACATTTTGTCATCAAAGGGAATGAGCACAAAAAGAAATTGTTCAAATTTGAGTTCAAGAAATGAAAAGAAAAGAAAAGAAAAAGTTTACAATTGCATCAAAAGAAAAGAGGAGTAGCAAAATGAAAACTCCTATGCTTCAAAAATAAGGCACCCTCGTTACTAATTGGGGTGACATCGAAAATGTTAAAAAGAAAATGCAAAGGTTGAAAAGTTATCAAGTATTGAAATGCCAAAAATCAAAAGAAATGGCAAAAAGAAACTGTTCTCAAATGTTATATGCCACAAGAAATTGGGGGGGGGGGGGGGGGGGGGGAACAAACAACAAAATCAAACTCCCAAATAAAACTAAAATTCTATCGATCCCTTTATCCATCGTATCCATTTTTGTGCATGGTAGAGAGGGGACGACCCTTCTTCTTGTCTAGGCAAGAGGGGGAATTCCGCGATCCTCCAGTGTTTCTAACACCATAGGGAGTCTACTCTTGACAAAAGCATTTAACGATTGAGTACAAAGGTACCCTAGCTTGACACAACCTGGAGGTGATTTATTGGTATCCTTCTAGGCTTAGTAGTTTGAAGAAATTGTATCTATGAAGGAGTGTGTACCCTTGAATTGCTTCCCTTGTAGATAATTTCCGCCACTTAGATGAGGAAAGTGGCTATTCTTTTGTAGATGCATCCATTACTTGATTTCATGTGCTTTAATGCTTGGATGTGTCGCCATTTTGGCAAGACCCACCTTGCCTTGCAAAAAGGCATCCTATCTCATGGTTGTCTTGTTGTGAGTTGAAGGGGCGGAGTGAGACCCGCTAATTGTCTCATATCGGTTATATTAGTAGGATAGTTTAAAGAAAGGTCTAGTTTTTGTCATCTCTTTACTCGGGACGAGTAAAGGTTCGGTTTAGGGATATTTGATGTGAACATTATTTGCGCACATTTAGTCCCATAATTAAACCTATTTTGCATACTTTTATAACATTTCATGACCATTTTACCTGTCAAATGCTTTCTATTTTGCTTTCCTAGTGCATTTTATATGTTTTGTAGCAAAAGGAGATAATAAGGCGGAAATTCCCGTCTTTCATGCATATTTGGAAGCTTGTTGACGATATTTGATGGACTAAGTATGAAGAGGAGGCGAGAATGATGACCAAGGAAGAAGAAATAAAGAGTATATAGAGGCATCTTAGGCTTAAAAGCAAAAAGAAAGGGAATAGCAGCTCAACCCGCGCGGGTCAAGCCTATCTGGAGCAGGATACTGATGAACCGGCTCGGGTCAATTTCAACCCACTCGGGTTGAAGCTCTGGATGCTCGTTTTCAGCTCGAGACGAGCGTATTCCTGGACAGGAAGTTCTTCTTTGTTACGTGAACCATGATCCGCGCATATTTCTTGAAAGACTAGCAAAAAGGAGACTCGTATATTTTTTCGAGAGGAGCATTTCCCTACTCAAACTTAGCAATGCTATTTACTAAAATACCCTTGCTTAACCTAATGATGCACCACTATATATACCCCATTTGTAATAATCAAACCACCAAGTTTTCATTAGATTAAATCAATCCTTCTTTAGATTAGGTTAAGCTTTCATTAGGAGTAGATTAAAATAGATTACTCTTTAATCTTTCCACAAATCACACATTAATCTTTCCTTTAATTATTGTTCAAGTTTATTATTGAGTAATTCAAGTTTATTATTGGGTAATTAGAAGATCATTTGGGTTTATTTAGAGATTGACAACCTTCCATCAATCATCAAGTACTTCTATTATTCTTTGCATTATTATTTTGGAATCTCCATAGGTATAATTCTCTTAATCCTTGTTTTAATTATTGTTAATCTTTCTTACTTGTTCATCATATTTTGCATTGTTAATATGATTGACAACCTTGTTAGTATGCTACACTTGATAATGAATAAGTATTCTCTTAGCTAGGATTAATGGGTAATTAGGGAAACCGACGTGGGGGATGATTCATGCTTAATCTAATATGTTCACATAATTAATTTGCTTACTTGTTGTGATGTCAACCTATGCACATGTTATGTTTGATGAAATGCTAAGCCTATGAATCCTTGCATTTACAACCATCTCTTATCTATTCAACTTGACTTGTAAGATATAAACCAACTCAAGTCTTGTTAGACCATGCATAGAAGTGATTAGGGGGAAAGTAAGTCGACTTGTAGGTGTTGTACAATCTAATCGATTCGGCTCCGGGACCCAACTCTTCCTAAGAACCGTAAGACATAAACCAACTCGGTTCCTTTACAACAATAATTGCTTGCTTATAATTGAGAACATATTTGTATGATCAACTCCCATGATTTCCTTATGAACCCATGATATCCTAGCATTTTTAGTCATTTGCTTACATCTTTCCTTTTGTTGCTTGTTTATTGCTTTTATTAGATTAGAATCATCAACCCATTATAATTGTGACAACCCCAAGCACAACAATAATTAGATTGAATAATTTGAGTAACCACCATCCCATGGATCGACCTCGACTTACCGTTAACTAGTTGTTTGTTGAGAATTATAAATGTGTTTGATTGGGAGACCCGACGACATCTAACCCATCACAAAACAATGAGAGCTCCCCGACTGCATGAGCCATGTTTCATGATCAACCATTATAGCCGAGAAAGTGATAGGAAGAAGTTGGCATCTCAATGCAAAGATCAAGCTATGGGTAAAGAATCACCACCCATATGGAAGAAGAAAGTGGATAATCTTCAAGATGCTCTATCCGGAGAGCAAGGAAATTTCAACAACAATGAGAGCTTGAATAACTCACCACCAATCATGACAAGAAAGGAAGAAGGCCTCATTGGCCGTGACAACAAGAAAGAGGAGTTGCTCTTGTCAACTCATGATACCATTGGGGATCAAGTAGATGAAATTTGTGGTCTATGGGATGACGAATTTAAAGGATTAGTCAATCCCTACATCGACAATGCTATGACCCTAGACCAAGGCTTTGGTGATCCTTGTCATCATCTTGACTCAACTAATCACCACCATGAAGAACACAATGTGAAAAGGTCTATGCAAGATCTTTACAATGAAAATGAACAAGCCTTCGATTACTTCTACAAGGTGTTGAGCAACACCAACAACACCTTGGCTTTGCCCCCTTGACTTCTCATTCAAGAATGAGAGTTTGGTGGAGTCCTCCCTAAACCACCATTTGTAAATATTCTAAGCCTTTAACTGGCATTTTATTTCATTTATTGCATTCTTGTCAATTTTGGAATTGCAATTTCATACTTTGTTCAAGATTTTCATTATGAGAGAAAGTGAGGGAGGTATTTTAATGTGTTTTGATGTGTAGTGTCTGATTTAGTGTGGGGATAGCTAATGCCTAGGTAAACCGAGCCTTCATAGTGCACCCACAATGTTGAACAAAGAAATGAAGAAAGAATGATACGGGAAATGAAGACCCCCATGGGTGGAACTAAACTCGTGGGTGCAGAGGAGAACCCGAGCGTCCCAGGAGGGAGTCAGCTCGAGCTGGCTATGATCCGAGCATCCTGGCTATAGGACGTGAGTCTTGGGAGTGCTAGAATTGAAGAAATGGGTCTGTTGCAAAATCTGAGCATATCACTTACAGGACGAGCGTCCCAGGCCATGAGCCGCTCGTCTTGAGAGAAATCCGCGCGTCCTAGCTACTGTCAAAGTTATCATACCACGCTGTTTATAAATCCGAGCGTCCCCAGCAGGAATCCGCTCGTCTTGGCAGAGATCCGCGCGTCCCAGCACGGGATTGAAATTCCAGAGCATACTGACTGTAGATCCGAGCGTCCCCAGTCCAAGCCGCTCATCCCCTGCTGCTACATAACCAAAAACACGGGATCCTCCTTCCTTCCACAATTCATTTCTATCTTTTACAAATACAAACACACACCCTTTCTCCCTCAAAACCCTCAATCCCCTCATCAACAAAACACAAATTACTCAACTATATTCACCAAAATCAAAGCAAAATTTCCTCAAATCAAAATTAAACTACTCCTTTATCAACAAAAGACCATCCAAACATCAAAATCCTCACAAATTGAATCGATTTTGTAGGGTTTGAGCACAATTTCGAAAATCCTAAAATCGATTGGTAATTGATTGAAGCTTGAGGAAACAAGGAGCATTCAAGCACAATATTGGTTTGTTGATACAAATTTGACAAGGAGAAAAACATGGCAAGAACAAAAGGTGGAAACAAGGCACCCACAACCTCAAATCTATCCAAAAGGCAACAAGCTCTTCTTTCCTCAAAGGCTATGGTAGTGCATCAACCAAGGGTGGAGATTCAAGAAATTGCTACTCCTATGGTGGAAGCTACACCTACTCCGGTCATAGAAACGATTGCAAGATTATCCGGAGGTAACTTTCATAAACGATTCTCATAGGAAAGCATTTGTATCCCTTACTAAGAAGACCATTATTGCTACCAAGTTTATATGTTAAGATGCCTTAGACAAATTGGGTGTGCTTGGGAGAACTAAGACATTTTTCGAGTCCATGAAATTACTTACCGTCTTTGAAATACAAGAATTGACTTACCCTTCCCTTACCATGGAGTTTGTAAGCTCCTTGAAGGTGACTAAGATAGATACTCGGAAAAATGTTAAATTCCGTCTTGAGAACAAGGATAGACGAATGTCTATGAGTGAGTTTGGCAAAGTGTTTGGTCTTGAAGAACATTATCATTATGAGAAAAAGCCTTCACAATATGATGCGGCACCCCTTTGGAAAGCGATCACCGGGCGAAAATTTGAGTTTTTCCGGGAGTGCCATGTTCTATATATCCACCATCCGGGTATAAGGGTATGGCACAAGTTTGTGGGCAACACTTTAATTGCAAGAAAAGGCAACAATCACTTTACCGAGCTCGATTTTATCTACCTTGAATCTACCATGAATATCAATAAAAAGTTCACCAAGGAATACAACATACTTCAACTCTTACTTGATCGGTGGCTTGAAATCGATAATGGTAAAGAAGGAGCGGCTTTTATTGTCAACGGAGGCTTAGTAACATGGTTAGCCAAACACTTTAACCCGGATTTCAACAAAGTCAAGATATATAAACCGGGTAAAGGAGGCAACCTTCTTGATTTGGCCATTATGATCAACAAGTTCCAATGGGTCAAGAATGATAATCTTGACAACAAGTATGAGTGGCTCACTAAAGAAGCTAAGTCCTTCATCTTGCCTAGCAAGATATGCCTCATCAATGTCCAAAGTCCAAGCTACCTACTACCCGTCTCCGATGAAGCCGTGATGATTATGAAGCAACATAGGGAATCGCATGCCGAGCCCTCCTCCTCCTCCATTGTGACTCCACCATATCCATTTGCCTACCGTGAATTCACACCAATTGGCACTAATGTCGTGGTAGGCAACGACTACTTGACTCAACTATTGCAACATATGTATAAGGAAGCTCATGAGGATCGGGCCAATGCTTACTGAGCTCAATATCCGACCCTCCTTCATTTAGCTAGGCAAGGACTACTTGATCCTACATGTCCTTTGCCTAGTTGGGCAGATAGAGAGGTATTCTTCCCAAATGCTTCTAGAGATGCCAACAAGGATAGTGAATTTGCTAAGGGGAAGGAGATTATTATTGATGACGGGGGAGGTAGTGACTCTGGCCATGAGGAAGAAGAGGAAGAAGTGGAAAGTTCAAGTGATGATGAAGATGGTGAAACCTCCAGGTCCATGGAGGTAAATGAAGATGATGATAATGAAGAAGTTGATGATGATGACAATGATAGTGTTGAGGATGTCGCAATGAGCGACAATTGAGGATTGACAAGCTTTTGGAGGATGCCATAATCCATTGTGAGTTTCCTAAGCCTCTTCTTGCTTTGTTTTTGTCTCTTGTTTACAATTTGTAAATCTTGATCATTGGTTTTGAGTTCTAGCAACACTTAGAGGACTCCCACCTCGGTCTCATTGAGGTGTCTTAAATTTTTCCCACTTTTGAAAATCCAAAATGACAATTAGTTTCATGTATTGCATACTTGTGCATGAACTCCCTCATTTTTACACTAGAAATAGTGTCTTACTTGGTTTGGGGAAGTTCAAACACAAGCAGTGGGAGTTAATCTAAATTAGCTTTCCAACCAATAAATTCATGCATCATATAGTGTAGCTTAGATTGCATCACTTGTGTATATGTCATATAGTTTGCATATTAGTGTAGAAATCATGCATTCTCATTTAGTTTGCATAATTTCCTATCGTATTGGCCATTGAAGACAATGTCCATACTAGTGTGTGGATGGGAAATTCTAACTTAAATTTGAAATCAAAAATTATAAAAAGTGAAAATTTTTGAAAAATACAAAAATAAGTTCCTTTATTTCACAAAAACAAAAACCATAAAAACTTGAAATTTTGAAAACCCCAAAAACATGTTCATTCCTTTATAGTGTAGATTGTATATTTTGTATATACTTGTTTGTTTGTTTATCCTTCTTTCATATTGATCGACTATGCCACATCCGAGGCATGAGGATTATGAAGACCGCATGGTATGATCTTTCCAATCTCCTTTTTCCTCTCTATGTTAATGATTATGTGGCTTTATTTTGATTGATGCGGTATACACTAATGTGATTGTAGGAGTTGCATTTAGCTTATATGGCATACTAGTTGGTAGAAGCATATGCATTAGAGTTATATATATGTTAGTTGCATCATGTCATGTAGTTGCATGGTTAGAAAATTTTGTGAAAATGCCTATTTGGGAATCTTGACAAGTGTATATAAGGCCCTTGTAGATACTTTTTCTTCTTAAGACTTTGCTCATTAGAATGCTTCTAAAACACCCTAGGATGTGTCATGCTAGTATCCTTTGACCATGGATTAAGGCTTAGTCAAGAGTACCTTGTGGTGTGATAACTCCTTGGCTACCGTTTATTCCAAGGTGACCCTTTAAACCATGCAACCATCTTCCATATCCATCACATTTTGTCAACAAAAAGGGAATGGGCACAAAAAGTATCAATTTGAGTTCAAGCATTGAAATGAAAGACATGAAGTTTGCAAAATGCATCAAAGAAAAGAGGAGTACAAAAATAAGAACTCCTATGCTTCAAATATAAGCACCCTCGTTACTAATTGGGGTGACTTTGAAAATGGTCAAAAATGCAAAAAGTTGAAAATTATCAAGTATCAAAATGCCAAACATCAAAGAAATGGCAAAAAGAAAGTGTTCTCAAAAATGTCAAATGCCACAAGAAATGGGCATTAACAACAACATCAAAACCAAACTCCCATATGAAACTCAAAACACATTGATCCCTTTATCCATCAAATCCACTTTTGTGCATGGTAGAGAGAGGACAACCCTTCTTCTTATCTAGGCAAAAAGGGGAATTCCGCGATCTTTCAGTGTTTCTAACACCATAGGGAGACTACTCTTGACGAAAGCATTTAACGATTGAGGACAAAGGTACCCTAGCTTGACACAAATTAGAGATGATTTATTGGTATCCTTCTAGGCTTAGTAGTTTGAAGAAACCGTATCTATAATGGAATGTGTACCCTTAGATTGCCACCCTTTTAGATAATTTCCGCCACTTAGATGAGGAAATTGGCTATTCATCTTTGTAGATGCATCCATTACTTGCTTTTGTGTGCTTAATGCTTGGATGTGTCGCCATTTGGGCAAGCCCCACCTTGTCCTGCAAGAAGGCATCCTACCTCATGGTTGTCTTGTTGTGAGTTGAAGGGGTGGAGTGAGACCCTCTAATTATCTCATATCGGCTATATTAGTAGTTTAGTTTAAATAAAGGTCCTAGTTTTAGTCACCTCTTTACTCGGGACGAGCAAAGGTTCGGTTAGGGGATGTTTGATGTGACTCATATATGAGCACATTTAGTCCCCGAATTTACCTCGTTTCTACGCTAACCTTGTATTTATGAGGCGAAATGGAGCTAAATGGATCGCAACTTATGACCAAGCATCAAAGAGAAGACCAACCCTAAAGGCCTAGGTAGATAATAAAGAGAAATGGGCAATCATGAAAGGATCCTTGAATCCCCGACATGATCCTTGCGTATTGTTAAGGAGGAAAAGAAGAGAAGCACTCTGTCCAGGAAACCGAGCGGATCGAGCATGATCCGAGCGTCCCAGAACACCAAAATCCAGGCGACTTGTTCCTAGGACAAGTGGCTTGATGTGCCAGGACCCGAGCGTCTCACCCAGGATCCGAGCGGATCACAAGTCATTTAAGCCCTTAGTAACCCTAATCCTTGTACCTAATCTTTAGTATAAATACCCCTTTGTACTACCTAGATTAGCATCATCCCTTAATCAACTCTTATCATCTCTCTTAATCACTTCTTAACAATCTCTCAAACAAGTTGTAATTCTCTCAAATTAGTCTTAATTTAGTTGTAATACATTTCTCAATATTAATCACATCTTAATCTTTCCTTAATTTCTCTATTGTTCTTCCTTTATTTTGGGTAATTAGAAGATTAGTTGGGTTTATTTGGAGGATTGACAACCTTCCATCAATCATCAAGTACTTCAATTATTATTTGCTTTATTATTTGGAATCATCTTTATAGGTATAATTCTCTCTTAATTGTGTTTAATTATTGTTAATCACTTTCATTTATTCATCATGTTTTGCTTTGTTAGTATGATTGACAACCTTATTAGCATGCTAAACTTGATCATGCGTGAGTAGTTTCCTTAGCTAGGGTTAATGGGGAATTAGGGGAAACAAACATGGGGATTGATCTATGCTTAATCTAATATGTTTTCATAATTAAATTGCTTGCTTGTTGTGATTTCAACTTATGCACATGTTATGTTTGATGAAATGTGAGCCTATGAATCCTTACATTTTTTGATCCATCCCTATCTATTCAATGAGGTTTGTAAGCTTATAAACCAACTCGAGCCTCATTAGACCATGCATAAAGTTGAATAGGAAGGATTAAGTCGACTTGTAGGTGTTGTACAATCTAATCGATTCGGCTCCGGGACACAAACCTTCTTAGGGATTGTAAGATATACACTAACTCGATCCCATCACAACAATAAGTGCTTGTTATATAATTAAGAACATGTTTGTATGATCAAACTCCCATGAATCCCTTATGAACCCATGACACCCTAGTGCCTTTAATCAATTGTTTACAACTCCTTTTAATTGCCTTGCTTTGCTTTCATTACTTTACTTTCATCTTGTTGATTAGTTTAGATTACACATCACCTCAACCCAAATTGTGACACCCCAAGACATAGCTATTTGCAATTCAGAATCCTACATCAATACCCATCCCTTGGGATCCAACCTTTACTTACCTCTTTACTAAGAGTAGGTTGTGAAGTTATAAATATTGTTTTGGTTGGTAGCTTTTGACGATGAGTTTGAAACCGAAATAATGTTCTAGCAATCTTATAGAAGTTTTTCAAAAATCTTCGGAAGTAGCCGCTGGACCAAGAAAACTCCTTATCTCCGGGACATTCTTCGATGCCTCCCACTTTGACACGGCTTCAATCTTGCATGGGTCCACGGCCACTACCTCCTTGGACACCACATGCCTTAAGAACGCCACCTTCTTCAACTAAAATTCAAATTTACTAAGCTTGGCAAAGATTTGATGGTCCCTTAAAGTTTGCAACATCATCCTCAAGTGCTCTTCATGTTCTTCTTTGGTCCTTGAGTAGACCAAGATGTCATCTATAAACAACAAACTTATCCAAGTTTGGACTAAACACCCTATTCATGAGGTTTATGAACACGACCGAGGCATTTGTCAGCCCAAACGGTATCACTACGAACTTATAATGCCCATACCTTGACCGAAATGCGGTTTTTGGAATGTGTTCATTCTTGATTTTCAATTGATGGTAGCTCGATCTCAAGTCGATCTTGGAAAACACGCCGTCTCCACTAACTTGATCGAATAGGTCATCAATCCTCGGCAAAAGATACTTGTTCTTGCTTGTGACGCTATTCAACTCTCGGTTGTCGATACACAACTTCATAGTACTGTCATTCTTCTTTACAAATAGAACCGGTGCTCCCCATGGTGAAACACTAGGCCTATTGTACCCTTTTTCTGCCAATTCACAAAGTTGTTTCATCGATTTTCCTAACTCCTTTGGAACCATCCGGTACGGTTCCATATAAATTTTTCTCGCTCCCGATTTCAAGTCCACACTAAGCTCTACTTCTCTTGGTGGAGGTAATCCGGGTAACTCCTCCGGAAATACATCCTCAAATTCTCCCACTATCGGTATATCTTGAGCTTGTGGCCTTTCCATGCTAGTGTCCCACACATGACACAAAAGTATAGGGCAACCCTTCTTCAAACATGACTTTAAAGTCATCACCGTAATGAATTTCACCTTGGGTTTAACCAGGTAACCTTTGTACGACGCCCTAGCACCCTTGGGTCCTTTTAAAACTATCTTATTTTGATGACAATCTATATTAACCTTGTGCTCACTTAGCCAATCCATCCCCCAAATTAGTTCAAACCCCTCCAAAGGAAATTCAAAAAGATTGACAAGAAAGTTTATTTCATGCACCAAAACCGACAACCCTTTATACACTTTTGAACACACAACAAACTCTCCTGAAGGTAAAGATACGTCGTTGTTTACTGACTCACCCTCCCTCAAGCCTAGGGTTGACACATGACTCATAGACACAAAAGAATGTGTGGCCCTCGAGTCAAACAAAACAAAACAAGGATGAGAATTAACAAGAAATGTACCGGAGACAACATGAGGATCCTCCTCGGCACTTTTCTTCTCCATGGCAAAGAGGTTGCCACTAGCTTTGCTCCCCTTGTACCGTGCTTGCTGAGTTAGTCGGCCTAGCTGTTTGGCCTCCAATGTAGCTTGTTGCCTTATATGGTGCTCCTCTATTGAAGTTCCCACAGCTATTTCCACCATTAAAGTTAGAGTTTAAATTCCGGTTGCTTGCTCCACTTTGGGAAGGTGTGTGGTAAGAGCTTCCTCGTCCAAACTTTTGGTTGGACCCTTTTGGTGTCCTAGTTCAATCATTCCTTTTGTGGATAAGGCCACCACATTTGTAAAATCGAAAGCCACCACCTTCACTCGCGACTCTTTCTCCATAGCCTCCCGGCTTCCCATAACCGCCTACTTGTGATCCCCCCGAATAAGACTTAGTTTGATTATAGGTGAAATTCTTTTGGTGATGTCCACCGCCTTCACTCTCGGATTTCCTCTTTTCCCCGTCCTCTCAATAGCATCCTTGGTCATGTTGATGAGCCTTTCCGCGTTACCGGCTCTAGCATACAGCTCATTCACGCGAGTCAACACTCCCGGTGGAAGCTTCTCTAGAATTTTCATGGTTAATCCTCTTTCAAACCTGAGAGCCAAGTGGTGTTGGCTAAGGTGGTGGTCTTCCACATAGGTAGCAAGCTCGTTGAAGCGAATGTACTAGTCTCGAACATTTTGGGGGATAAACTCATTCCTCATATCAACTTTAAAGTCGCCTACGAAATAGCGACCTCGCCCTTTTCCTCATAGTACACTATCATGGCATCCCTCTCCTTGTACCACCATCCTCCCGCTAAACCCTCTATGTAGAAAGCGGCTTGCTCTACCTTGAGTTCCTCGGGGCACCTCACCACTTCAAACATATTCTCCATCACTCTTACCAAATCACTAAAGGGATTGGGTTCGCCCACCCAAGATACTTTAGTGAGAGCCTTATTTTGTGTAACAATCCGTTCCACGTCCTCCTCGGACCTACGGGGTGGTGGTGGTGTTGAAGTCCTTCCATGAGCTCTCGGCATCTTATCTCTTGAATAAGCATCACAAACGTCAATACATGTCTCACCATAAGAGAGAAATGATATTGACCAACATACAAGTAGAATCGGTCGAGTATAGGGCTCCACTCGGTCGAGTGAACTTCACTCGATCTAGTGTCCGTCCTACTTGGTCGAGTGCCTAAACTTCCAGGAGGTTTCCAAAATTCACCAGGTCACCCACTCGGTCGAGTGGCAATGTCACTTGGTCGAGTGGCTCACACTTGGTCGAGTGGGTCCTCTACTCAATCGAGTGCTTCAACATCAAGTGTTTTTCCAGAATCTGGAAATCTGCGCACTCGGTAGAGTGGTATGGGTACTCCATCGAGTGTCTTCAACTCGGCCGAATTTTCTTTCCACTTGACAGAGTACACCCCTCAAGCACCCATCCTGACTCACATAAGTACACATGTTACCCTATTTCACATGTTTCTAAGCGCAATCACGCAAAAATATAACATAGATACAACATGAAACACATGTAAAACGATGTATATAGCATGTGAGTAACGCTTTTCTTATGTTGTAGATGTATCTACCACACTAACATATTGATACACATCTATTCACATAGTTTTCATGGATTTTATCATCACTACTCTTAGGATCACATCATGGTCTACCAACACGGATTCATCTTTCATGCACCAGATAAGGATATGCAACATCCATATGTGTGTATGTGGGAAATCGGTATATCCACGGAGTGCTTTAAAAAAGGAGTCGCCACCAACTTTAAGGAAATTTGGAAACCATTTTGAAAAGGGATTTGAGTTCGATGTGAAAGTACATGGTGGGAAGTTCGTTAATAAAACACCCACCCCCGCCCATTGTAAACAACGGCCTCTACTAATTGACTATGATGGCTAATCGGATAAGACTATGATCATTGTATAAAAGTGAAAACACCCTTTTTGATCCTAGCATGTGAGTTTAGTTCTATGTCAATTTAATGCAATTAATTCGTCGAGCTGTTTAGCATGCGAGATTAATTTAAAATAAAAACGCAAACAAAGAGAGGGATAAAAAGGCTTACGCTTCGCATAAGATAGATTAACACATGGTTAAGGTTAGTATAAAAATGACGTGCTAAATTGATAAAAATTACATAAGCATTTTCGAGAAAACAGTAGCAACATGGCAACTTTCAGTCGAGCTTTGAAGGTGCAAACGAAGTCCAATATGGGTATTCTTAGACTTGATGGAATCTTGGAAGTGAAAAGTTATCAAATATGGTCAGAGGGGTGGTCAATGGTCATCCTAAGGGTGGTCAAATGGGTGCTAAACACGTGCTGTTCACGGACTGGATTGCACTTTTCTGGCCAGTTTGGTTACGGACAGGTTATCTTCTAATGATCTTTTTTCAGGGTTAGGTTAGTCATATAAGGCTGAAATTTTGTACAACCGTACAGGGTAGTGTAGAGAAGGACGTGGTTTTTTCGCTCATGGTCGAAAGTGGAAGTAAAGCGGTGTTTTGAGGAGTTGTACAGGGTCTGGTTGTGGTCTGAAACATGTGCTTGTCATAATCGAGTTTAAACTATAATGCGTTCATTAACATACTTTAATCAAAGTTACAGTGATATTAATATAACACAGGTTATAGTAGTGATTTACATATGAGATACAACATGGGAAAAGGGAGGAATTAACGAGACAAATAAACGATAAAAAACATGCTACAAACGAAATAAAAGAAAGACGGAATTTGTAAAAGGAATTATTGCACCCTCAACTTACATGTATGATATGGGACGCCTGACTCGGAGTCGATATCGATCTTGAAATGTTCTTAAGTTGACAGAAGGTACGACTTTTCTAGTCGGTTTTTCGAAATATGGGTGCTTGTTTGCGATGGTTTTTACTGCGGTCGTTGGAGGGTCAAACGATAACGAAAATTCAATTTCTTGGATGTTTTGGAACCGTGAGACTACAAAGTTTGTGAATATGAAAAGATTTTTGGTCTTATATGGTCCTAAGAGGTGCTAAAATGGACGAGAACAGGCCTGGTTCGCATGCTCTGTTTATCGCAAAACAGGGGCTGTTTCTCGTGGTTTTGTGCGTCTGTTTTAGCCCGATTTTCTAGGGTCCTAAGTTAAGTTTTTAGGTGATAATGGGAGGTGTTGATCTGTTCTCTTAAGGGAGTAGTGAATGGGGTATATATAGGAGAGAATTAGGGTGCAAATGTAGTGTTTTTGAGGAGGTGTAGCAGTTGGGCTCGGGTGGTGTTGCAGTTGGTTTTGTGAGTTTGATAGGGTTTGGAGAGTGGGTTTCTTGAGGGTTAAGGCACGAGAATACGGGCATGGATAGGAGGTAGTCAGGTCTTGGTTTGTGTAGTTGGTAGATGCAAGTTTTGGGCTGCAAAGGAGCAGGTTTGCAGATGAGAACTTGAACGGTGTTGGGCTGTTTTGTGTGGACTGGTTGGAGCTCGAAAATGGCTGGTATTGAGGTGGGTTTGATTGATTTTTCATGTTAAATTGGGACAAAGGTGAGGTGAGTGGATTAGGTGGAAGTCGGGTTCAAATCGGATTAAAAATCGTCTTTTTAAATCGCTTTGAAAACTCATTTTAAAACGAATAACCGAACGATAAATAATCAAAATAAAAACTCGGAAATATGATTATTTGATTAAAGATCATTTGGTCAAAAATGCATTTCATTTAAAATTAATTTGCTAAAAAGATTATTTTTCTAATAAACTTTTAAATTAATTTCAAATAAATAAAACATTAAAGACCTTATAAAAATTAATCAAAATAAAGACACTTTTATTAGATCTATATCATCAATCGAACTCCATTGATCTCGTCAGCCGGATTTTACCCCGCTCATACATTAACGTCCTATCTTCATCGGGTATTTTTCGGGAGTCTTATAAATGCCAATATCGTGACAGAAACGGGTATCTACAATATGACACACAAAAGAATGTTCCATACACCCCATCGCGTTGTGATCGACTCGAGTTGTGAGGGTAAGCGTACAACCTTGGGACGTCTCCCAAGCTTGTCACTAACTCCTAACGAGTCAAACTAGGTTCATTTTAACTGATACTCCTATATTCATTGGTTGAATCTTCAAAATCGTCACTCCGATACCACTTTCTAACACCGCCATAATTCGGGGCCTTTACTCTAGGCTATCCCAACCCATAGGAGTGTCACATGTCTTATTTTCCCAAATTTGTAATGCGTACAAACGAGTAAAGAGTAATTTATAACAACAATTTAAGATAGTTAAGTTGTAGTTAAATAGTTAAGTCACAAGTTGTGGGATTTAAATAACAATCCCCATAATACAACCCAATCAAAATAAAAGTGGAGTTTATAAAGAGTCAAAAACTAGACAACTAGGAATGGTGACAAAACGATGTAAGGCCTCTCCTAAGCCTCCCAAGCGCATATGAAAATATGTAAACCTGTCAAACCACTGCTCCCCATATGAGCGGAAATCATCATATGGTTCACCACAGACATTTTAAAATATTGGTTAGCTTCAATAATACAAATGTTCATCCATGTCATGCTACTATAAGGGATTATATGATCATGCAAATGAATGTCAATGACAACAATACACAATGCCTCATGGCTCCCATCCATCACACTGATGCCAAGGATACGACCACGACAACGCACCTCATAAATAGATACTCGGAATACGTCCGTCATATTGGGCCCGGGAGAGACTCGGATCCCCGGCCAGACGTCGTGCCTCGACCACACGAGTCCCTCCAAACTCAAGCCGTTAATGTGCACATCCCACTAGGAGTAGGAAGCTCCAAGAGGCGACTCAAGCGTAAGAAGGTCTCCCAACCATCTTACGTCGTCTCAACAAACATTTATCACAACCAAAGCCAATCACCAACATGTCCTCCACCGAAAAACACCACATAGATTAACAATCACAAATAAGTAGTACACTTTTCAAACAACACAAATTATGATACGGTAATAATGCTAAATTCATCATTAACTCACCCTTTTGCAAAAATGCCTTATGTACATGTTATAATGCATTCTATCCAAAAATGTGAGACCAGCCATACTTCCCCAATCCCCCACATGTATGAACATTACCAAAAAACAACATACTATCAAACCCTAATTACCACTACTCATGTTAGAATGCATCAAATATGATACTAATGTCAAACAATAAACAAATAAACATTCACATCACTAAAGCTAAGTAGGAAAACCCTACCTCTTACTAATCTTCAACAAACTTCCAGCTAAGAGGCTAGAAGTGCTTCTCAATGAAGTCTCCTCCTAAATAATCCATAGCTAACTATAACTAAAACATAGTATAACAATAACAATACTAAATAGCCTCTAATTTCCCCATTTAATTAGTCATAACCCTAACTAATTTCATAAGAGCACATACTAATCAAATTATGGTTTACTAATTAAAAGACAAATGGAAAAGAAGTGAATATAATCTTACCAAAATATAAACAAGTAGCAAGAACAAGGATTTGGTAAGTGAATCGTCAATGATGTGTACTAGATCTTTTTGGATAAGGTGGTAATGTTTTGAGAGGTTTTTAGAGAGAGAGGGATAAGGTAGGGAGTGAAATAGGGCCAAGGAATTCTGAAAAAAAGATGTTAAAAAGTGATAAGGCCACCTACCATTTCTCGTGTAAAACAATGGAAAGCGACAGGGCACTCGGTCGAGTGCCCGGTCCACTCGATCGAGTGAAGCTCCACTCGGTCGAATAAAGTCTTAGAAACTACGAGGTATTACGTTAGTCTAAATACCCCTCATTCCATTAGGGTTTGGAGATACTTTTGGAGGGATAATTAGGATCAACTAGTTTAACTAGCATCTTAATCCTTTAATTAGCTTAATCTTTTCACAATTATTCATAGATCTAATCTTGTTCTCGAAGAATTCTTTGGTTTTAATTGGAGAAGGTTACAATTCTTCATCAATAAAAGGGTTTCTTCTATTTTACTCATAATTATTGTTCATCTCCTTAAAGTTTGGTATCATTATATATATAAAAGAAGGCCCCAAAACAGATGACATGGCTCAAGGAGATTTCAGAAAAATGCATTTGGAGCTCTCTTATTAAAAGGATAAAATTGTCCATATTTTCATATAATCTAACAAATCAGTAGAAAACACAAGGGTGAAATAGTCCACTTTTCAGCATTAATACGACCTCTGAAGCACAAGTTACTGCGTCTGTACGTATTCCGATGGAACAAGTAACAAATTCCCATATACAACTAACAATACGAGCAGTAGATTGCAGCTACTACCTACCAATTTATTTATCAGTAAAGAAAGTAAATGCCAACCCATTTACCATTACCTACCTGACTACTCATTTACCATTGAACAAACTATCTTACAAGAGTGATGGCTCAATTTTTTTAAAAAAATAAAATAAAATTGTGGTGATGGTCTGGCGACGGTGGAGTTGAGGTGCTGCGCCGGCAAGGTCGCCGGAAAGATATGAACTATACATTTGTTAAAGTGCAGATTTACGAAGGATGAAGCAAGCATATATGTTTGTTGTAAATGCAAAATAGGTGAACTGAAAGTATGGGGCATCTTTGTTACAGAATACTTGATTTTTTCAATTTTCCACCTTGCTATTCTTTCTACAATACTGTATACTCCATTTGTCATACTCCCTCCATTTTTCTATTTTCACCCCATTTGCTTTATTGCGGTCTCCAAGACGTCACTTTGACCGTATTTTTCGATGTCTATATGTTGCTTTTTTTTCTTGATTTTTTTTTCGTGAAAGATGTCTTGATATTAATTGTAAATGTTTTAGTTTTATAAATAAATAATTTTTATTCTCCAACTTATTGACGGTCAAAGTTCGGAAACTTTGACTTGTAAGATTAACTTTACGATTTCAATAATGAAATCAGTCCCAAGAATCAATATAGACTTGAATTAATTCAACCCTAATACAATCAATAGACGAAATAAAGGACTAACCTTGGTCCATATCTTACAGACGCAATCAATACAATAAGAAGTATAAGACGATTGATTCTCCTCCTTAACCCTTTCCTTTATGTTCTTTGTTGATGGAGGAAGAAATTGACTTTCCCCTTTCACTTCTTTAATGTATGTATGTTCCTTTTGTTTTTGTCAGGATGATTATAATTGTTATTGTTTTCTTACTGTATCTCATCATATATATATGATGGGTTACGTACCTTTTCGCAAAAACAAAACCGTTCGTACCTTTTCCTGAAAGACGAATTATTAGGATAAGGTAAGAGGGAATAATAATTCCCGTACTTTAATTACATTTAATCGAGACCGATCCATCATGGTATCGTCTTTTATATTAAAGTCTCGTAATATTTAATATGAACTTAACTTATATTAAAACCCGAAACACATTGGTTATACGAATATTATTAATTATTCTAACATTCTCCCACTTGGCCTTTGCGTTGACTTAATGGTTTAATAACTATAATGTGCACTTTTATGTTAAACTTACTAACTTTCATATCCTTAATCGAAATAGAACTAATTGGATCATGGCGGTCACACGTCATTTACTAATCGACATGATTCCTTCCATGTATCACAAATCAATTCCAAATCTAGGTATACTTTTAATTTGAGAAGAACATTAATTCTCACAATTAGTAACATGTAATCTAATAACTGTAATGTATACATATACTATAATGATTTAACATGTCTATTATAATAGAAACAATAATATAAGTGAATTCTAGATGTCATATTTATTACAAGCATATTAATTTTATAATAACAAGGCCTTTGATACAACACCCATGCGTTCTACATGGCCAATGAACGCCTTGGGTGGTAATACCTTAGTTAATGGATCTGCCACCATTTTATCCGTTCTTATATGCTCAAATGACACTCTTTGCTTTTGTACCTCCTCTTTGACCGATAAGAACTTTAATTCCATGTGTTTAGCACCCTTGGAGTATTTATCGTTCTTAGACAAGAAGACGGCTGCAGAATTGTCACAATAAATTCTCAGCGGCTTGGAAATACTATCGACAATCCCAATTCCCGAGATAAAATTTCGCAACCACAATGCATGAATAGTGGCCTCAAAGCATGCCACAAATTCGGCTTCCATAGTAGAAGTAGCAATGACAGACTGCTTCCCACTTTTCCATGATACTGCTCCTTCTGCTAAAAGGAACAAGTAGCCAAATGTTGATTTTCTACTATCCACACATCCGTCATAATCTGAATCTGAATAACCAATCACTTCAAGATGATCTGATCTTGTATAAGTAGGCATGAGCTCCTTAGTGCCTTGCAAGTACCTAAGGACCTTCTTTGCAGCATTCCAGTTGTCCATCTCGGGATTACTTTGCTACCGACCCAACATTACAACAGCAAAGCTGATATCTGGTCGAGTACATATCTGAACATAGTTCAAACTCCCAACCACAAATGCATAGGGAATTTTCTCCATTTCTTTTCGTTCCAATTCATTACGGGGACATTGCATTTTACTAAATTTATCCCCTTTCTGTATAGGAACTATCCTTGCGGAGCATTCATTCATTATATATCTCTCTAAAAATTTGTCAATGTAAGCTTTCTGAGACAATCCTAACAATCCTTGTGATCTATCACGAAAAATTTCAATTCCGATCACAAAGGATGCCTCATCCATATCTTTCATTTCAAAGTTCTTAGATAGATATTTCTTTACATCATGCAACATGCCTAGATCATTCGCAGCAAGCAAAATATCGTCAACATATAAGACTAAAATAACTAATATACTCCCACTGATCTTAATGTAGATACACCGATCGACGGTAATCTCTACAAACCCATATGACGTGATGGTATCATTAAACTTTAAATACCATTGTCTGGAAGCTTGTTTTAGTCCATATATCAACTTTCTCAGCCTACACACCTTATCTTTATTATCCGGGGATGCAAATCCCTCGGGTTGGTCCATATATACTTCTTCCTTAAGCTCATCGTTTAGAAAAGCGGTCTTTACATCCATTTGGTGAAGTTGTAGTTCATAATGAGCGACCAAAGCCAAGACAATTCTTAAAGAATCTTTCTTTGACACCGGAGAGAAAGTTTCTTTATAGTCAATACCGTGTTTCTGAGTAAAACCTTTGGCAACAAGTCGAGCCTAGTACCTTTCAATGTTACCTTTAGAGTCCCTTTTGGTCTTATAGACCCATTTCGACCCAACAGCCTTAGAACCCTCATGTAACACTACTAAGTCCCATACTTTGTTGTCATCCATAGATTTCATCTCCTCTTTCCTAGCAATTAACCACTTTTCAGAATTATCATTTTCCATGGCCTTACGGAATGAGACGGGATCCTCACTAATGCTCAAGTCACATTCAACGTTATATGTCTCGTAGTCATCTGGGATGTCTGATCTTGTTTCTCTTATAGATCGCCTTAATTGTTCCTCTGGAACATTAACTACCCTTCTTCGCCTTACAGGTTGCCTTGACTTTTCACGTGACATATTATTCTCCCCTTGAATTCTGTCTTGATCATCATTGTTATTGTCATTTTGTGGGTCTTGCACTTCGTTTCGTTGTTGTCCCATTATATCATTTGACTGTGACGACACGATTGGTACAACAATTTCACGTGCAACTTCAGGAGAAGAAACTTCAACCTGGATTTCTTTAATGTCCACATTTCGTGGTTCAATTCTCTCACTAGTTTGACCGTTCTCAATGAATCTAGCATTTCCAGTCTCTAATATTCTCGTACTCTGATTAGGACAGTAAAATCTATACCCCTTTGACTTTTTAGGATAGCCAATGAAATAACCACTGACTGTCCTAGGATCTAGCTTCTTTTCATTTGGGTTATACAACCTTACTTCAGCTGGGCAGCCTCAGACTCGAAGATGTCTTAAACTCGGTTTCCTTCCCGTCCATAGTTCATAAGGAGTCTTAGGAACTGCTTTACTAGGAACGCAGTTTAAAACATAGGTTGTTGTCTTTAATGCATAAATCCATAATGAAAGAGGTAAAGAACAATTACTTAACATGCTCCTAACCATTTCCATTAAAGTACGGTTCCGCCTTTCAGCAACACCGTTCTGCTGAGGTGTACTGGCCATTGTATATTGTGCACAAATACCCCTACTTTCAAGTAACTTTGCAAATGGACCAGGACATTGTCCATTTTCAGTAAACCTTCCATAAAACTCACCACCTTTATCCGATCTCACAATTTTCACTTTCTTTTCTAGCTGCCTTTCCACCTCATTTATGAATATATCAAGGACATCCACAGAATGAGCCTTTTCATGCAACAAATAAGTGAAACCATACCGCGAAAAATCATCTATAAAAGTGATAAAGTACTTTTCACTACTCCAAGATAGAGTGTCCAAAGGTCCACAAATATCGGTGTGTATAATTTCTAAAAGCTGAGAGCTCCTTGTAGCTGATTTCTTTACTGTATGTTTAGTCTGCTTACCTTTAATGCAATCTACACACACATCTAAGTCACTAAAATCCAATTGAGGTAGAATTTCATATTTTACCAACCTCGTTAACCTTTCTTTGGATATTTGACCTAGCCTTTGATGCCACAAGTAAGCTGATTTTTCATTCGATGCACTACATTTAATACCTTCAGACTCAACATAAAATAGGGAATCAGAAAATTTAACATCAAGATTGAACCTATAACGTGAATCAATCAAAGTACCACTACCATAAAAGTATTTATTACGGTACA
This sequence comes from Silene latifolia, assembly GCF_048544455.1. NCBI lineage: Eukaryota > Viridiplantae > Streptophyta > Magnoliopsida > Caryophyllales > Caryophyllaceae > Silene > Silene latifolia. The sequence goes on from NC_133538.1 coordinate 327,275,385, forward strand.
TAGAAAATACACCATGTCCAAACATAAAATTAAAACCTAAATTATCCAATTTACTTAATGATACAAGATTTCTAGCACAATCGGGTACATCGAGACAATCTGTAAGATCTATATGACAACCAGTGTCTAAGATTAATCTGTAAGTCCCAATGGCCTCAATGCGTGCATTCATTCTGTTTCCCATGGATACAAACTGTTGAGCTTCTCTTATGGGCTGGATCATACGATAACCCTGTTTAATGTGGGAAATATGAGTAGTTGCACCAGAATCTAATCACCAAGTATTACTAGGTACTTCTATAAGATTTGATTCAAAGCAAACAAAACTATAATGTTTACTTTTCTTTTCGAACCATGCCTTCCTTTTAGGACAATCCTTCTTGAAGTGTCCAGGTTTCTTGCAAAAGTGACACTTCTTTTCTTTCTGGATCGCACTTTCAGGTCCTTTAAAGAAAGACTTTCCCTTCTTACCCTTCTTACTCGGTTTAGCCTTACTGCTGCTGGCACCATCATGACTCATGAAATGAACAGCTTGATCTTTCATCTTCTTTAATCTCCCCTCCTCCTGTATAAGCATGGCTTTTAACTCTTGATAGTTCTATTTATCTTTAATGGTGTTATAGTTCACCTGAAACTGGCCAAACTCATAAGGTAGAGAGTTAATGATGAATTGGACCAATAAAGTATCACTTACATCCATCCCTAAAGTCTTCAACTTTGCTGTCAGGTTAGACATGTGTGTCATATGATCATGAATCGGTTGAGACCAGTCAAACCTTTTAGTAGTCAGCTCACTCATTAAACTACCAACAATTGACTTATCAGCTAAATCCGACTGTGAACACTCCTTTACTTTAAGCATGAATTCCCTTGGTTTCTCTGTTTTAGGCATGGAGGGCTTAATATTATTCGCCATTGTCACCCTCATGAGGTGTAAACCCAACCTATTAGATTTTTCCCAAGCCTGATAATGACACTTTTTGGCTTCAGAGCTTTGAGGTGTAATTTCTGTTGGCACCTCATCTGTTAGGATGACAATGTCCAAAGCCATTATACCCAGTGTATACTGGATCTTTAAGGCCCACTCATCATAATTAAGCCAATTGAACTTTATAAAAGAGTCAGCAGATGCAAACATATTTGGAGATGCTGCAAACATTTATACATGTTACCAATTAATGCTTTGAAAACTATCATACAAATTCAAATAATATTATATAAACTTTTATACAAGTATTTAAATGACCTTTGGGCAACACTTAAACACAAGCAACCATCATTGATATTAATATATATACTTTAACAATTAATTATAACACACATGAATCACATAAGAATGCTATATTTGGATATACATACTATTAGACCCACTTTATGAATAATTAATCCTTTTATATTATCAACTATATTTAATGACCCACCTTTGGGTGATCTCCCAAAATATAGATGACAAAAAATAATAATTGATCAATCAAACTATAATGTCATTTAACCATCTCTTTTAATCATGATCAATTAAAACTTTAATTTCAAATGTCTAAATGTAATATAACAAGGCCACTTTGGTGACTAACATGTGATATACAAAATAAACATTTAAACTTAATGGGTTATATATAATCTTTTATGTGTTAATATTTCACAACACTTATTACCCATTTTTATGACATACTAAAGTACTGCCTTATAATGTTTTTCTTTCATTACTTGTATGTGCAAATCAACAATAAGTGAACATTTATCATGGTCTATAAAAGAAACCAAGTGAATAATGTAAAGTAATATCATACATGGCTTCTGTTTATGTATGTATTAACAATCATTTGAGAACAACTTTTAAAGATGGTGCATAGAAATAACTAAAATAAGATAACTCCGTATAAGATAACTGAAAATCAAACGATATTTTGGATATTTCTGCTATTTGGCCAATATTGCAAATTATAGGCCGATATAAAAACACACCATCAATATCGGACCATTACATATGTAAACTTATTGATACGATCATAAGCAAACAAACAAGTCATTCAATATCTAGTAATTCCTCAATGTAATAGAACTAATGATTTGGTTGTATGCATAAAATTGTTTCACAGAAGGATCGCGATCACATTTATAATGGAGTATATTTGTATACTTACATTCTTCAAAACAGAAAAAAAAACTTCATGAGTAAATTAATCAAGCCTAAATTGCTCTGATACCAAATGTAAGATATACTTTACGATTTCAAAAATGAAATCAGTCCCAAGAATCAATATAGACTTGAATTAATTCAACCCTAATACAATCAATAGAAGAAATAAAGGACTAACCTTGGTCCATGTCTTACAGACGCAATCAATACAATAAGAAGTATAAGACGATTGATTCTCCTCCTTAACCCTTTCCTTTATGTTCTTTTTTGATGGAGGAAGAAACTGACTTTCCCCTTTCACTTCTTTAATGTACGTATGCTCCTTTTGTTTTTGTTAGGATGATTATAATTGTTATTGTTTTCTTACTGTATCCCATCATATATATATGATGGGTTACGTACCTTTTCGCAAAAACAAAACCTTTCGTAGCTTTTCGTGAAAGACGGCTTATTAGGGTAAGGTAAGAGGGAATAATAATTCTCGTACTTTAATTACATTTAATCGAGACCGATCCATCACGGTATCGTCTTTTATATTAAAGTCTCGTAATATTTAATATGAACATAACTTATATTAAAACCCGAAACACATAGGCCATACGAATATTATTAATTATTCTAACATGACCTCCAAAAAGCAAATGGGATGAAAATAGGAAAATGGAGGGAGTACAAGGTAATACTACTACCATTTCATATGTATGAAGACTTGAATCATCACTCTATTTAGCAATATATCAACCTTTTTTCGAAATATTTTGATTAGTTGTGATTGTTGGAAGTACCTTGCAAGTTAATGATGTAAATCATGTCATTTCCCTTCCTTAATTACATGTTCTTCTCAACTTACTTTTTGGTGTCTTCTGGGCCTTCTGGCTGATATTATAGCTGTGTTTTTTTAGCATTTACATTTGTTTTGTTGTCAGAATATAATTTGTTGATACTAATTTTTATAACTAATGTCAATATGTTTGTATCATTTCATAATTTTTTATTGTTGTCTATATGTTCATGGTCAAACATTCAAACTCCTAATCTAAAAATATTTAATTGAGAAAAATACCACCTTAATAATAGAGTAATTGTGTGCTATGTAAATATGATTTGTACTATAAAGCAACAATGCAACAGTAAGCTTAATGGATGTTTAATTTTTTTACCAACTCATTTTTCTTTTTTCCAAATAGATCAAAAAAATATCTAAGCCAATTGTAGAGTATACAGGGGTATGATTAATTAAACAAAATTCGGACATTAATAATTGACTGCTTCGATGAATTGAAATACAGGTAAATATTTTTAGATAATAAGCAATAAAAGGACATCATTTGTGTAGTTTACATAAGCCGTAATCAACTTTATGTTTAAATTGTGATCTTCATGGTTCTTCCTCTACAATTGTTATATCAGGTAAAGACATCATTCATGTCATTCACTTGGTTTATCTTAAAACTGTGTGTCGAATTTTAATCACAGGTAAACAAATAATTTAGACGGATGAGTATTTACCCTATTTCCTATGGTTTTTTATGTGTCATGCATTCTCACTTTTAAAGACATTTCTTCTCTCTTCAATACCTTCACAACATAAGAGAAATTATACTCATTTAAAAACTCTTTTTTTATAAGGAATCTTAAAATGAAATTTTTATAATTTTCGGACTAATATATTTTTGTAAAAGTCAAAGTTATAGACTCACCTAAAATAGTGTCATATAAAAAGAAATGAGTAGAGGGATCAAAGTATGTTATTGTGTCACCTAAAATAGTGTCATATAAAAGGATAATTGTCTCGGGACACTATAGACTACTTCAACAATGTGAACTATCCAATATTTCAATTTTTTCATGTACCAAAAAATATTTCAATTTTTTCCACTCTAAAAATACGTTCAAAAAATAGATAGTAGTGAAATTAACCGTAGTATCAGTAGCTAGAATAAATACACTTCTAATATTTATTTTCAAAAATTAATAAATAGATTTATTTATAAAAACTAAAAACAATCCTGTGAATTTTCACGGATGTTATACTAGTAATTCCTTAATCTCTACTTTATTTCTTGTTAATCCATGTTATTTACTTACTTTGTTCATCATGTCTTATATTGATTTGATGATTGACACCATTAATTGCATGTTCATCATGATAACGAGTGAGTAGTCTTTTAGCTAGGGTTAATAGGAGATTAGGGAGAATGATTAAAGGGTAGATCCATACTTCATGAGTTAACTTGGTATATTAAATTGTTGTTATAAGTTCTAGTTTTAGTGCACATGTTATGTTTGATGAAATGCATAATTGACGACCTTGCATGAGTCTCAACCCATTCAACAAGCCTTGTAAGATATATAAGCTAACTCAAGGATTGTTAGACCATGCACTATGCTTGTGGGAAGACTGGGTGTACGCCGAAAGCTAACTAGACTCGACCTATGAGTCGCAGGACCGAAAGTTCCGTCTCTACTATATAATGACCTTGACCAAACCAAAATCATACATTTTGGATTTACTATTTGATTACCCCTATGAACCCATGACACCCTATGTAACACCCCACGTTAATTGAAAAGGTCATGTGATAAGCTTAAATGACTAGTGCTTAAAGTGCACTTTTTTTAATGGTCATCCATGCGAAAGAACTCCAAAGTTAAGCGTGCTTGGCTGGGAGTAGTCTTTGGATGGGTGACCTTCTGGGAAGGTTCCAGGGATGTGCATGAGTGAGGACAAAAATGCGCTATAAAGGACATGTGTTGATCTGTGAGCCATGTACACAGCCTGGTGAGCTATCATAAGTAATCGCTCCCGACCTGGTTTGGGCCGGGGTGTTACACCCTAGTTTTTTTCTCTTATTGATTTCATCCTTATTACATTACTTGCTCTTGTTTTCATTAGTTTATATTTCATTTTATTTGCTTTAGTTATAGTTGTTACACTCATCCTTTACCATTCAATTTGTGACACTCTTGACACTATTACAAGCACCTAACTAAACATTGCAATTTACTTCAATTCCGTGAAATTAAACCGTCCTTTGGGTTAGACCTGTACTTGCTACTTGCTACGTACTAAGTTGTTTCTTATGTGATATACATTGTTTGATAGAGATTAAACCGACACTAATTATGGACATCAATTGCAGCCATTGGTGTCGTGATTTATCCCCGAACAAGAAGTACCAACTTGATGTCATGCGAGTTGGTCAATTGCTAGTGATTCGTCAAGTGAAGGTGAAAGACCGCTTTCCTTGATGCTTGTGTTCAGTTTAAAACATGATGTTTTTGTCTTCCCGAAAGGCGAAATTTGCCCTCTTGCCGAAGAGTTGGGTGCTATTGGAGGTTCATCGAGTCATACGCTGGTTCTTCCTCGGACTTGCTTGTGATATAAAGAGAAGTTTTATTCCATTCTTGGCTTATCCACGAGCCAAATCGATTTCCCCCTCGATCCTCACGGTGTTGATATGATGGCCTTTATCAACATCTTTTCCAAGTGGTTGGATACTAGCATCTCAGAGGTTGCTAGAAGAAGGGTTGTTGCCGTTTGCTTGGTGCATGCCTACATTTTCGTGGAGCATGGGTACGATCCCTCTTGGCTAGTGCTCGGCGAGTTTATCTACTCCACGGATAGAAAGAAATATCATGGGGAGTTGCCTTGGTTTGGTTCTCCTAGAATCCTCCAAGTTTGGCTCATGGAGAGGCTACGATTGATTGAGCCTCCGATGGATGCTAGTGCTTTTTCTTTCCGTCACTTGACCATCAGGAAGAAGTTGTATGCAGATATCTTTCCTTGTATCGGGGCTTATTGGGGCACGAGATTGACGGAGAAGGGTGGTCCTCTTATCCGTTAGGTTGTGCCTTTGTGGCATTTGCGATCTTTCACGGGTTTGCCCGCTTCTTCCTCCCACTCTTTGACGGTCATTGGGTTGAAGATAGCCTCGTTCATTTCTCCGGAATGCTTCATGAAGCAAATGGGTCATCAACAAAAGATTTCAGATCACGACACGTTGGTTTAAGAGAGCTTGTTTCGAACATCTGAGCTAGTGAAGGGGCTTGAGAGGTAGTGGGCCAGCCGGCCAATATGGGAGGTCCCTAATTCCGCACCTACATCATGGGTGATCCCGTCTTATGTCAAATGGGCAAGAGCTTCCACCTTGGAAGAAAGGTTAAAGTTCCGTAAAGATGTAGTCGACGATTTGAAGTACCCGGAAGCGGCCAAGGCAAATCGTGCACTCTTTAATTATTTTGATGTTGATATGAGCCCGAGTGTGGGCCGAGATGTGGGCCGTGTGTGAGTCCTATTGCGGTGGTTGTAGAGGATCCGTTCCGAGGTGGAGATTGGAGCTAGGCGTGCCAGCAAGAAGGGTAAGGGGTAGATGGATCCCGATGGAAAAGACAAGGGTAGGATAAAAGAGTGAAGATCTCCACTTTCTTTATTATTATGTTGTATTAGGGTGTGCTTGTGTGTTTTTACGGTTCTTATGTCGTATTAGTTGTGTTGTTGTATGTTAGTTATATGTGTACTAGTGTATGTGTTATGGTTTAAGAGTGTCCTTGTCGATGCTCTAGCTTTGCAAGTTATGAACTTGCTTAGCTTTTGTTGTTGCTAAGTTTTTTTGATCCCACTTATTATTAATTAAATAAGAGGATTGTTTATGTTAAAATTATTGTGAACATTTGTTATTTTTTCTCAATCCATTTTATTCAGGTAATTCGGTTTGAATCATCCTAAATTTTGAACGTGTGAAGAGAGACTTATTTTGGAAAGGGAGAAAGGATTTTTTTAGGTTTTCGTTGTTTTTGAAATTTTTATGGTTCGTTGTTTTTTTATGTGTGTGGGGACGGTTGTATCCCACTTTTGCAAAAGAATACTACCTACTTATTCATCTGAAAATATGAAATCAACCCGTGCTCGTGTATCAGGTGTTTTTGTTGGTGAGGTTGAAGGTGGGGTGGTTGTGTCCTTCTTGTATAAGAAAGGACTACCTAAGTATTCATCTGAAAAGATGAAATCAAACCATGCTCGTAGTTCAGATATTTTTATTTGTGCAAATGCATGGTGCTTTTGACAAGTCAAATGCTATCGGAAACATGGCAAGGTTCCGTAGCTTAAACTCAATAAAACATGCAGTATTTCATTCTGAACTTTAAGGAATTGACTTGAGAAATGGGTGAGGTTACTAGTTATGAAAACAAGGGAAAGCTGTTGGTGCTAGGTTTCAAGGTTAGTACTTTTTGAGTTCGTCTAGGTTGGTTGGGTTTGTAAAGTCTTCCCCGTCAAGGTCTCTCAATCTCACTGCGTCCCCGAAAGTTTTTTCTTAACAAAGTAAGGACCTGCCCAATTGGGTTTGAATTTCCCCCTCGGATAGACTAGTAAGGGTGCTCGAACTGAATTGAGGACCAAGTCGCCTTCTTTGATGTTTCTGGGTTTGACTTTGTTGTTGAATGCTCGTTGTATACGTCACTGGTATAGTTGAACAATGTGCAAGGCATTGAATCAACGCTCATCTAGAAGGGAGAGTGACCCATACCGGTGACGGGTCCATTCCGCCTCCGGGACTTGACTTTTTAATAGTATGCGTCGAGATGGCTCTCTAGCTCTACTGGTTGTACTGCCTCCATATTGTATGCTAGGAAAAAAGGGGTTACTCCATTGGGTATTCGGATGGAGGTTCGGTATCCCTAGAGTGCGAGCTAGAGTTTGCTCAGCCAATCACGGTAATTGTCTTACATTTTCTTGATGATGGCAACGAGTGTTTTGTTTCCTGCTTCTACTGTGCCGTTGGTTTGGGGACGATAGGGGGATGAACGGTGTCGTTTGATTTTGTATTTTTCTATTATGTCTTATACTTCGGCTCAGAAGTGGAAGCCTTGGTCGTTGATGATCTCATGCAGTACCCCATATCTAAAGATGATGTTATCTTGGATGAGCATGGCCACTTACTTGGCGGTCAAGATGGCGTAGAATTGCGCTTCAACCCCTTTTGGTGAAATAGTTGATTGCGACGAGAACGAAGTAATGTCCTTTGCTGCCTATCGGATTGACTTTGTCGATGATGTCGATTCCTCAGGTCGAGAAAGGTCAAGGTGATGTCATAGTGTATAGGAGGGATGGTGGTATATGTTGTATGTTGGCGAAGATTTGGCAGTTGTGCCAATGTTTAACCTAGTTTCTACAATCGGCTTCCATGGTGGTCCAATAGTAGCGCAACCCCATGATTTTTCGGGCTAGCATCATTGCGCTCATGTAAGGGCCACATTTTCTGTCGTGGACCTCTTCCGTGACTTTCCTTGCTTTGGTATGGTCAATGCAAAGGAGACGGATTGCTTTTTGTCCTCTCGGATTGGAATTGGGAGGGTATTCGTTTTTGGTTTTGTAGTTAAGGATGTTTTGATAGCAAGGTTCGGCATGGTTTTATTCATCGTTGTTCATGGCATAGATTGTGGGTTAATATCCGTATACTACCCTTTAATTGCAGGACTATAACGTAAATTTAAACATGCAATTTATAGTCATAAAACGAAAAACATAATGAAATGATTAATGTATAGAAATCAACCTCGGGTCCTTTGATGCACGGCGTAAAGAACAGAAATCAAACCAGATTCCCTCCTAATTGTTGCACCCAAGACCTTGTCCGAGATATGCCCTTGTGCTAGATGGTGTTCTCCGATTGCCTTGCAATATTGGGAGAACTGATGTGAGGTTTTTCGAGATGTGAGATCTCGGTTTCTTCAGAGAAGAATGCTCTTCGAAACCCTAGTTTTTTGTAAAATGAATTGTCTAGGTCAAAAGGAGAGGGAGCCTCTCCTTTTGTTCTGCGTTCGCCGAGAGCTTTAACAGGGGGAGTGGGCTTTGTCCACTTCCTCCTTATTAAACTCGTGGTCTGACAAATTTCGCTAAAATGTATATGACGCGGTAATTATAAATCGTCATCGGTTATCGGATATTAAAGCATCAACTAATAATACGGATTAGTTGAATTATTAATACGTGTCCGACAAAGACAATATTGTATAATTAAATTCAATATACATTAATTAAATATAAATCGCTTATATTTAATTTTACGAATTAATCGTTAATTCGCTTTAGCCCATGATATTTAATCCGTATTAAATATAATATCTCAACATCACATATTTGACTAATTACTAGTCAAATAACTCGGACTAACTGGTTAGTCAAAATTGGCATCTACATGACAGTATTTTCATACCGTCACATCTCTCGAACGTATCTTATAGGTGTGACTTTTAGGGACCAGTTGATCACCGCCATCTGTATGACAATAACGTCAAACTTATCTAGCAAGCCAACCGTTATTGATAAACGTGGATCAACTGATAATAATACCAAAGTATGCCCTTTGATCCTTTTAGAGGTTTATAAGTCCTTGCACAAACTGTTAAGGACACCAACCCCAACAAGCTCCCACTTGTCCGTACAAGTGCATGTGCAATGACGTTATCCGCACTAAATGGAGGACACAAGCTCCAACAAACTCCCACTTGTCCGTACAAGTGTATGTGCGATAACCGATTCTCATATTCATTTAAAATTTCTCCCACTCAATGTAAAACAATTTGCAGATCCGGATCCGCAAAGGTCGTATTTTACAATCGATCTGTATCTAGAGTGGTTTCCCCGACTAGAGAGTAACTTAACTGATAAAACGAATCCGTATTCGAGCATGGCCATGCATTTCGATTCTGACTCCTCGAGTGGCCCTGAGAAATATCGAGTACCCGATAAAGGCTGAATATTTCCTTCAACTCGAACTCCTTCCGATCTAAGCACAACATGAAATGACCCAGAAAAAATCTACTTGGCCCCTGTTACGGATGACCGTGAGAAAGAAACCAAAGTCACCCAAAATCGCCGTAGTCTCAAGAGGCGATCGATGGTCAAAAGAATCGACTCTTAGGATCACCATGGAAGTCCTATCCACGACCGGGCACCGAATGTTATAAAACATTTAGGACTCCACGTCGATGTCACAATTGTGTCCTACGAAATATCCGTATAAATCGCCACCGTGATTGGTCACCAACCGGTTGACTTATGGCTCGTTGAACCCACCATCAACCAACGTCACAAAATAATTGCCGAGTTATCACTCATGTGGGCAATTAAGGACCAAAAGATATAATGTTCGTTCGATTCACTTTGTGGTGTTCAAAATCGTCGTACAATTCCACATGAAAAACAAAATATATATATAAAATATCAAAACGACGATGTCGGATAGAGTACAAGAGAGGATGAATCTGATCCATAAAAGAGTACTACAACTTAGGAACACGTTTAATTCCCATGGAATTAACATGCCCTTCATGCTTATCTTGTCGTAATGCTTTAGTGAGAGGATCTGCTATGTTATCATCTGTAGCAATCTTTTCTATCACTACTGTCTTTTGCTCCACGTAATCCCGGATTAGATGAGCTTTCCGTTGTACATGTCTAGACTTGTTGCTAGACTTTGGCTCCTTAGCTTGGAAGATGGCACCACTATTGTCGCAATAGATGGTGATCGGGTCATTCGAACTAGGCACTACAGAGAGCCCATGTAAGAATTGACGCATCCATATCGCTTCCTTTGTAGCTTCGTGACGCGGCATAGTACTCGGACTCGGTCGTAGAATCTCTTTCAATGATTTGTTTCGAACTCTTCCACCGATCGGCAGCTTTTTAAGAGTAAAAACGAATCCAGACCGAGATTTCGAGTCATCTCGATCCGTTTGGAAGCTAGCATCTCGAATCGGTTGCGCAGAGCTTTTGAGAGCCTCCATAAGTCAATGCCCAATCTTTAGTCCTCCTGAGGTACTTAAGAATGTTCTTGACAACCAACCAATGTGGTTCACCTGGTTGCTGTTGGAATCGACTTGTCATACTCAATGCATATGCCACGTCTGGACGTGTGCATATCATGGCATACATGATTGATCCTATAGCCGAAGCATAAGGAATCCGTGTCATGCGCTCTTTCTCTTCCGGTGTCTCGGTGCCGAGACTTGCTCAAATGCACCCACGAGCCATAGGAAGGAACCCCTTCTTGGAGTTAGTCATGCTGAATCTCTCTAGGACTTTGTCTATGTAAGACTCTGATCGAGAGATAACATCCGTCGTGATCTATCTCGATAGATACGGATGCCTAGAATTCTTTGTGCCTCTCCCAGATCTTTCATCCGGAAATGGTTTTTCAACCATACTTTCACCGAAGTTAAGAGAGGTATGTCATTCCCAATCAAGAGTATGTCGTCAACATACAATATTAGGAAGACAATCTTGCTCCCACTCGACTTGATATATAGACATGGTTCCTCGACAGATCGAGTAAATCCATTTTCTTTTATCACTTGGTCGAAGCGATGATTCCAACTCCTTGATGCTTGCTTAAGTCCATAAATGGAACGCTTAAGTTTGCATACTTTCTTAGGATGTTTTGGATCGATGAAACCTTCGGGTTGTACCATGTACAACTCTTCCTCCAAAAAGCCGTTTAAGAAGGCGGTTTTCACGTCCATTTGCCAAATTTCATAGTCATGAAACGCGGCAATCGCTAAGATAATCCGAATGGAACGTTGCATGACTACGGGTGCGAAAATTTCATCGTAGTGCAAACCTGGCACTTGGGTGAAACCTTTAGCAACTAGTCGTGCTTTATAGATATCTTGTTGACCTTCCACAGAATGCTTTATCTTGTAAAGCCATTTGCATTGAAGGGGACGAACCTTAGCAGGTAAGTCAACAAGATCCCATACGTTGTTCTCATACATGGAGTCCATCTCGGATTGCATGGCCTCCAGCCATAGCTTTGAGTCAGAACTAGTCATGGCACCTTTATAGGTTGCGGGTTCACTACTCGTTAAGAGTAGAACGTCATCTATGTCATGTTCCTCGACCATACCAATGTATCTGTCCTGGAGGAATAGAGACTCTTCCCGACCTTCTAGGTTCCTCGGGAATGTTCACCGCAAATGGGATTGAAGGAATAGGTTCCTCCAATGGTTGCTCTGTTTGGTTCGGAATCTCCGACAGTCGAAGGTTCTATCACTCTTTGCATTCTCGAGAAATTCCTTCTCTAAGAATGTCGCACTAGCCGCAACAAAAAACACGTTGTTCGGTTGGCGAATAGAAGTAATGACCACGTGTTCCTTTAGGATAACCTATAAAGTATGTCTTGACCGATCGCGGGCCGAGCTTATCTTCAGGTCTCCACTTGACATAAGCCTCGCAGCCCCAAACCCGTATAAAGGACAAGTTAGGGACCGTTCCCTTCCATAGTTCATATGGAGTCTTGTCAACAGACTTTAGACGGACTTGGTTAAGTATTAGAGCGGTGACAAAGAGCATAACCCCATAATGAATCGTAAAAACCGTGTGACTCATCATGGATCGAACCATATCAAGTAGTGTTCGATTTCTCCGTTCGGACACACCATTCAAATTGAGGTGTTCCGGTGGAGTTAACTCAAGGCAATCCCACGTCTTTGAGGTGTTGATCAAACTCGTGAGAAAGATACTCGCCACCACGATCCGAACGCAGTGTTTTTATCTTTCTACCCAATAGGTTCTGTACCCTATTTTGGTATTCCTTGAATTTCTCAAAGGATTCACTTTTGTGCTTCATTAAGTAGACATAGCCATATCTACTTGAATCATCCGTGAAAGTGATGAAATACCTATAGCCTTCTCGTGCGGTGATTGACATAGGGCCACATACATCCGTGTGTATGAGTCCTAATAGGTCGCCAGCCGCGATTCCAACACCTTTGAAGGAAATACGAGTCATCTTACCGATGAGACATGATTCACACGTGCCAAATGATTGAAAATCAAAGGCCGAGATAGCTCCATGTTTAATGAGCTGTTTTACGCGTTTCTCATTAATGTGTCCCATACGGCAGTACCATAGATACGTTTGATCTTTGTCACCAACCTTTAACTTTTTATTCATTACGTGTAATATTTCGGTGGTCCGATCTAAAACATAAATTCCGTTCATGGAGACTCGCCTTGTCAGAAATCATATCGTGTAATGAGAAAATGCAAGAATTATTTTCTATTACAAATGAAAAACCAAGTTTATCAAGTGCGTAAACCGAAATAATGTTTTTCAAAAGACTAGGAACATAATAACAGTCATATAATGACAACTCGAATCCGCTAGGAAGCCGGATCACATATGTTCCCTTGGAGATGGCAAATACTCTTGCTCCATTCCCAACACGCAGTCCACCTCACCCTTTACGAGGGGTTCGATGTTTCGAGCCCCGCACATGATTACACAGATGAGAACCACAACCAGTATCAAGTACCCAAGTTCCGTAACTTGCGTGGTTAATCTCAATCATATGAATAAAAGTAGAAGAAGAGGAAGACATACCAACAGGTTTAACACGACCTGCCTTTAAGTCCTCATGATAAACAGGACATGTGCGTCTCCAATGCCCAGTCTTGTGGCAATGATGGCATTCCATGTTTTCATTCTTGCTCTTTGTCACGCCTGATGAGGTGCTCGACTCACCAGGCCCACTCTTACCTCGAACCCGACTTCATGAACTTCGCCTTACCTACTTTGCTAGGTTTGCCTCGAGCTTTGCCCTTACCCTTGCCCTTGTTTGACACAACGAGAACATCCTGTTTCATGCTCCCACTGAACTTCATGTCCTTCTCGGTCTGTACGAGGAGGGAGTGCAGTTCATGCGGAGTTTTCTTCAAATCATTCATATAGTAATTCGCTCTAAATTGCGAATAACCATCGTGGAGTGAATGAAGAATACGGTCGATAACAATATTCTCGCTGATGTTACGCTTAAAGGTCTCCGCTTTCTCGACATTCTCAATCATCTTTGAGAATGTGTGGGCTAACCGGTTGGCCCTTCTGGAGTCTCGCATCAAAGAAGCGAGTGGTATGCTCATAGGTCACGATTCTCGGTGCTTTCGAGAATTCCTTAGTGAGCGTGGTGAAAATCTTGTTTGCACCATGGGCTATGAAGCGTTTCTGCAAATTGGGTTCCATTGCAAAAATGAGTACGTTTTTAATCGCACCCGCTTCCATACGAAATCATTAAACTTGGTGACTTCAAAGACTCTAGCCGTGGGACCTGGGTTTGCCGGGATGGGCTCCAAGAGATATTTGAGCTTCCCGTCAAGAACGGCGATTCCGTAATGCCGCCTCCCGATCCGCGCGGTTGGATCCATCATTCTTCGATCGAGTAGACGATTCATCCGATTCATGAAGATCCGAAGCCAGGACTCACGGTCCAATGTGGCACTTGGCATTGGGTTATCACTTGAACCAGCCATTTTGTTGTTTAGCAGTTTAAAATCGTGATCTACACTGAAAAAGAAAGAAAAACAAAACGAAATAAGCAACTCATCGAGGTGATTTAAGTCTATTTTAAAATTCATTTTAAACATGTAGACTCTCGCACTTGCATAATTGATCTCCCTCAAGAAAGATACAAGTGATCCCAAGACTCAATTTTCTGTAAATTGATAAGCCAACTGTTTAGCTAATTCTTCCCTAAGAACTCTTGGTCGATAGATTTCCGTAAATCCTATCTATAGTCCACCATAGTCACAGGATCGTTTAGTGACCACAAAGGTGTTGAGATAAAATAGGTCAATCGGTTCCAACTTACCCGACGTAGAAGGGGTCATATTATGCCTACCGACGAAGAAGGGACTCATTGGAGTTTGACCTATAAAGACCGTTCTCAATTTTGGTTTATAGGAGGAAGATCCCATCAACAAAATTATAATTCATTTTAAGTGAACGAATAACTAGCGTCTGTCGTGAATGAATTTATTTGGATGATGGCTTTAAAACGTGTGACATGAGAATGTCAATGAAAACTAACTCGTGACCTCTACATGTGTCAGTTTTCATGCAATAAATAGGTGGTTTGGTTTTTAGGCGGAATATGATGCATATTATCGTTACGAAAAATAAATAAATGAATGCAATACGTAAATAAAAATTCCTAGTGTGGCCTATCCTAGTAAAACAAAACATAAAACAACTTTGGAATCCACCGTTGGACCCGAGAAGCTTGTCTTGATGTTCCATCTTGATCCAAGTAGCGGGAGTGAGCATCCGGTCTCCATCTTTGGTCTTCTCAAAAATTACAATTTAAAATTACAAAAATAAACCTATTTACATTCTAATTGAAAACTGTAATTACAAGTGAAAAATCCAAAACGGAGATACGAGATCTCAAAATACAACCAAGACCGTGTTCCATCATTACGGTAACACGTTCTACTAAGGCCACACTAAGTTACAACCGTTTGCAAATTAAAATAAATACGTAATTAAAAGGCATTCAAGGCATTCATAATTAACGAAAATAAATGCATCAACTAAAACAAATTCATTCGTGACATAATTCCGTAATTATGTTAAATTTATCCAAACCACCTTTTAATGATTAAAATTCATGTGATAAAACCGCTTCTATCATTTAATTTTAATCCATTACAATCCGTTACTTTAAAAACGCTTTAAAATAACTTAATGGTACGTGTGTGAACCGTTTCACAATCATAGCGAGTGTACTATATCCGTATAAAGTACATATTGAAGCCAAAAGAAAAATTTAAATCAAAAGAAACAAATTTTCAAAGTCATCAAAGATTTAAAATCCCTCGATCCAGGGACATAAGTGCTCGATCGAGGGACGGAGGGCTCGATCGATCAACTCAAGTCGATCGAGAGGTATGCTAATCAGAGGTGCTCGATCGACAGAACTGGTGGTCGATCGAGGACTTATATCAGCAATACTGCTCGATCGAGTACGAGGACTCCTCGATCGAGCAGTGGGGTTTTAAAAACAAGTCGATCGAGTACAACAAGGACTCGATCGAGCAAAAACTTGTCAGAAAAACCACTCGATCGATTAAAAACTTGGTCGATCGAGTGCAAAAACCTCTGAAAACTTCAAACCCTCGTGAAACAGTTTTGGCGAGACAAAACAAACGCAATTTAGATCAAAATCGCATCAAAACAATTTAACAATTTGACAAAACTTGACATATTGTTATAATCTCCGTATAAAACAACAATATGCATAAAACAAATTGATAAACAAGATGAATGAACCGTGTAATACATGTCACGGTTTCAAAAAAAAAGATTTAGCCGTAAAATCGGACACGGTTTTGAGACAAAGAAAAACGCAGCAACACAAAAAAAATTTTCGTGATTAAAAACCTGCTGCCTCACGGTTTTAAAGCAAAAACGCAACATCCGTGTATACAAGGCACGGATTTCGAGACAAACACAACCGTTTCAATATCGTTTTATGAAAAACACAATGAAAATTTACGTGGCCTCGCTCTGATACCACTTGTGGGTTAATATCCGTATACTACCCTTTAATTGCAGGACTATAACGTAAATTTAAACATGCAATTTATAGTCATAAAACGAAAAACATAATGAAATGATTAATGTATAGAAATCAACCTCGGGTCCTTTGATGCACGGCGTAAAGAACAGAAATCAAACCAGATTCCCTCCTAATTGTTGCACCCAAGACCTTGTCCGAGATATGCCCTTGTGCTAGATGGTGTTCTCCGATTGCCTTGCAATATTGGGAGAACTGATGTGAGGTTTTTCGAGATGTGAGATCTCGGTTTCTTCAGAGAAGAATGCTCTTCGAAACCCTAGTTTTTTGTAAAATGAATTGTCTAGGTCAAAAGGAGAGGGAGCCTCTCCTTTTGTTCTGTTCGGCCGAGAGCTTTAACAGGGGGAGTGGGCTTTGTCCACTTCCTCCTTATTAAACTCGTGGTCTGACAAATTTCGCTAAAATGTATATGACGCGGTAATTATAAATCGTCATCGGTTATCGGATATTAAAGCATCAACTAATAATACGGATTAGTTGAATTATTAATACGTGTCCGACAAAGACAATATTGTATAATTAAATTCAATATACATTAATTAAATATAAATCGCTTATATTTAATTTTACGAATTAACTGGTTAATTCGCCTTAGCCCATGATATTTAATCCGTATTAAATATAATATCTCAACATCACATATTTGACTAATTACTAGTCAAATAACTCGGACTAACTGGTTAGTCAAAATTGGCATCTACATGACAGTATTTTCATACCGTCACATCTCTCGAACGTATCTTATAGGTGTGACTTTTAGGGACCAGTTGATCACCGCCATCTGTATGACAATAACGTCAAACTTATCTAGCAAGCCAACCGTTATTGATAAACGTGGATCAACTGATAATAATACCAAAGTATGCCCTTTGATCCTTTTAGAGGTTTATAAGTCCTTGCACTAACTGTTAAGGACACCAACCCCAACATAGATAAGCGCTAACTCGTTCCTTCTTTCAATGCATAAGGGCATGGATGTCATGTTATCGGGTATGTTGATGAGTGAGGCTAGTTTTGCTAGGGTATTGGCAAATTGGTTTTCTTCTCGAGGCAAGTGAAAGTAGTCAATTTGGTCGAAGAATTCGGCTTCTTGATTGATTTTTGCTTGATAAGGTTTTAAGTTGTCGCTTTGGATTTCCCATGATGTGGACAATTGGTTGATGACGAGTGAGGAATTGCCATGGACCCTTAACCGTTTAATGACAAGTGTTATGGCTGCATGTAGACCGATTAGACATGCTTCATATTCCGCGGTGTTGTTGGTGACTTTGAAGTCTAGCTTGAATGAGATTGGAACATGCCCTCATTCTGGTCATATTAGAAGGATTACTACTCCAAAGCCTATCAGGTTCGATGCACCGTCGAAGTATAGATCCCATGCTTCGGTGTCTCCATAAAGGATGTCTTCGTCGGGGAGCGACCAGGTGTCGGTCGTTGGATCCTCGTTGACAAGATTTTCTTCTAAGAAATTGGCGACAGCCCTTCCTTCAATGCCCTTGAGATGTCGAAATTTGAGGTCGAACTCTGATAACATAAATGTCCATCTGGAGAGTTTTTCCTTTAGTATGGGTTTTTCAAAGATGTATTTGATGGGGTCCATCTTGGAATAGATATGAACCGTATGACTAAGCATGTAATGTCGTAGCTTTTTTTTGTGGACCATACCAGGGCAAGAGATGTTTTCCCCAATTGGTTATATTTGACCTCGTATTCAATGAACGATTTACTAAGGTAGTACATAGCTCGCTCCTCGTCGTTGACCGTTTCTGCTAGCATAACTCCCATGACGGTGTCGGTGACAGTCAAGTATAGGGATAGAGGTGTACACTATTAGGACGGTACAAGTACATGAGGTTTGGATAGGACCTTCTTGAAGATTGGCTTGTAAATCATGGTGAGCTTGGCTAAGAAGCGGCTGATGTACTGAACTTGACCCAAAAATCCCCGAATCTCGTTCTCATTCTTAGGCCGAGGCATATGTTGGAGAGCTTTAATTTTGGTTGGATCGATTTCGATGCCTCTTTTTCTGACGACATGTCCCAGTAGTTTTCCGGAGGTGACCCCGAAAGCACACTTCTGAGAATTTAGTCTCATGTTGTATTTCCAAAGACGGGAAAAGAACATTCGAAGGGCTTCGATTTGGCCATCTCGTTCCTTTGATTTGACGATCATGTCATCAACGTACACCTTGACTTCCTTATGCATCATGTCATGTAGGAGATGGTGGAGGTTCTTTGATAGGTTGCTCTGGCATTGATCAGGTCGAAGGGCATGACAATGTAGCAATATGTGCCTCACTGTGTAGTAAATGCAGTTTTGTGTATGTCTTCCTCTGCCATCTTGATTTTGTTATACTCGACATACCCGTCCTCGAAAACTTCGATGAATCTGGCTTTGAATTTCTTGTCAACCTCTTCTTTAATTTTCAATGCCTATTCAGAGCGCATACGACGCAGGTTTTGCTTCACTGGATTGGCACCTGGCTGAATGGGTAGCCTGTCCTCGGCAATTTGCCTATAAATCCCACGCATGTCTTTGTAGGACCACGCGAACACGTCCTTTTATTCAAGCAAGAGGTCGATGAATTGTTGTATTTCCGAGGGGTCGAGGGTGGTTCATATCTTAAGTTCTTGAGGTGTTTGAACAGTCCCTACGTTTAGGGGTTCGTTGTCCTCAATGAAGGATGTTCTAAGTTCGCTTTTTTCGAGTTCTTTGGCTAAATGAGGTGGGTAATCATTCAATCAAATTCTTCATGTTTATTCTGAATTGCATTGCAATTAAATTGAGATTAGTCGTAGGCAAACTTAGCATTAATTAAGTCAATATGAGCGAAGAGCTCGGACAGGACATGTATCTGGTGGGGAGTCAGAGGTGACACAACAGAGAAGGTGTCCCCTAGGACATGCCCTAGGTTGCTGCCTTCTACTGGAGTAGGGATGACATAAGTTGACTCGGCCTCTGAGACAGCTCCAGATTATGATAAAACAGTGAGTAAGGGACTTTGTTGGTGGATGAGGGTACGGCCTCTAGGACACCCACCAGCTTGTCGTAGAACAGTTGTAAAGGGATTTTGACAGGGGTGTTGGGAGTGTCAAGACCCAAGACAGACTCTCACTCAAACTTATCATCAGGCTCAGACTCAGACTCATCTTCACTTCCTTCCTTGAACATGCGGCCTTCTCCAGTTGTGATTTTGAGAGTACGACCTTGGCGATCGGTCTATTTGACAGTCTTCCTCCAGCTCTGGACAGTTTTCTCTAGGTCAGTATCAGAGATCAAGGCTGTAGGATCGAATCTTTTATCTTTGAGGGTGATGGCTATGATCTCCTCGTGGTCAAGGTATTTGATGTTGTCTTCCCCAAATAGAAGGCTCACCTTGACATCCTTCGTCTAGGGACAGTGCCTGTATGGACTTGGCAGGGGTAGCAGCAGTTCCATTGTCGGGGATAAAGTAGCAATCTTAGAAAACTTGTATTCCCGGACGCTTGATTTTCTGCATAGGATCAAAGATCGGCTCAGGAAAGCCGTGGTAAGGTTCGGTTTCTCCTTGTAAGACGAAGTATCCGTTAAAGGTAGGGTGATACGAACGAAGGATGACTCCTTGGTTTTTGCGCTTTCTTACTAAGAGGTTCATCTTTTGGATATCCTGATCAGTTGGCTCATAACCTAGCCCGAAGGGAATGTTGGGGACCTTGACCATTTTCATTGAAGGCAAGGTGACTTTTAGTGGATTAAGAGACATGCCCGGGAAGTGACCATGTCGTATCATAATGCATTTGAATGTGAGGTTTAAAAATGGCTCACAATAAAAAGGTGATGGGTCGTCAGTTAGGGCGTTCACAGCTTGAAAACCCCATATTTCATTATCGATTTCCTCGGTCACGTGGGAAGCTATCCGTTTCTCCATGACAGCGCAGATAAGGGATGCAGGAATGGTAATTGTTTTCCCGTTGAAGAGGATCCTGATATTCTGCTGGAGGGTGGAGGGTGGATGTAACAGCTTTTGTGGCTTAAATCCAGGGACGTCCCAGAAGCATGTTAAAAGACGCTTCGATGTCGACTATTTAGAAGTTAACTTGCCTCTCCTGGGGTCCAGTTGCGTTTGTCAAGGTGGGTAAACCTTCGACTTTTCGGCAAGTACCGTCGTAGGCGGGAATCCTTGGTTGGTCGGCATAAGGTCAGCTTCCTTAATCCCCAATTTGTGAGCATTTTTGAGAGGGATGACATTCACAGCAGAACTATCATTGACCAAGACCATGGGTACATTATTCTTCAAACATTGAACGGTTATGTACGATGCTAGGTTGGGGTTAGCACCGAAGGGAGGGATATCTTCGTCGGAGAAAATGATAGGATTGTTTAACTCATGGACGTCCTTTATCATGTGAGCTACCACTTCTTCAGGGAGGAAGTGGATGGTTGTAGATACCTTATTTCTGCACCTCCCGTCAAACACCTAGTGATGATTGGGCTGCATTTTTAGCGTATGTTTTGATTTTATGACAATTCGTAAATCAGTTAATAAAAGGCAACTCATGCACTTGTGTCTACCTTATGGTTGTCATCTAGGTATCACTACGGTCGTTTTAGCAGTAATTATAGTCAAATTGGAGTCCGGGGACAAAATCGTTTTTCATAATTCTGAAACCGTCAATCCCGAGTCAAAGCAATGTGCTTGTCTACAAAGGTTAGGATGTCATTAAATGTAGAGATTATATCTCATTTTAAGTCCCATGTCACTTACTTAGGCTAAACTTATGTTTACATTACAAAATGTGCATTTTATTTTAGCTAAATACCACAACCCGGCCTCTTAGCTTTTCAACGCCACCGTAATCACCTTAATACGAGTCTTGTAGAGAAAGTTATGCCTAAAATACGACAGACTGTCAAACGTGTTTTCTTGCACAGAAGAAAACTACCCGAGAAAGGACGCACCAGGTGACGCGCCTATTCCGTAGGACGAAGCATCTGTTGCGCCTTTTATAAAGGTTTTCTTTTTCTCCAGGTTTCCGAGTTTTGACCTATGTCGGTTGTTTCCGGATCTATTTTGCCATATTCCTTTCGTAAACCTACCCTTCTCGCCTAGTATAAATAGAGGGCTCCGCCCTTCATATTCTTCACGCGAATGTCCGTCCCTTATCTTCTCCCTTTGTAATCTAAGACCTTTGCTATTGCTATTGACGCCTACATGCTTGATCACTCGACCACGTAAGCCCAAATCATTTTGGGTACTAGTCTCGTTGCTTAACGACCAATTTAACCAATTCCACCATAATTAATTAATCAACCAAACTCAATTTATTTAAAATCCTTTTTCAAGGGCACTTTCATATTTCCATTAAATCGAGTCGAGTTACCACTAAAAACCGATTTTAGTTAAATCTCGCTACGCTAACATGTAATTCTGAGGGTGTAAAATCTCATTTAATTTCGTTTTAAAAATTTTTTTGTATCTTTTATTTACGTTTGCATATTATATAATGTCAATTACCTTTTAATCTTTCATAAAAATCAGTTTTTTTAGACGAAATTATGCGAACTGACCAGATTTGGCCTGAGGAGTAAACGCACTAACAGGTGCGCCCCTTGGAAGGATGACAGCACCTGTTGTGCCTCTTCCAAGAGTCGCATGAACTGCTACTGCTTTTCTCCTTTGTCTCGGTTTGCGTTCTTTAGTCATCTTTAATCGATTTCAATTCTTTTCCTTTCTTTTATTTTCAAACCCTTTATTAATTTTTTCTAGACTTTTTAATCTTGATTTGAATTAATTCTATTTAGACTACTAATAATTAATGTTAGTCCGTTTAAATCCTCTTAAAGCAATTAATCTTAGTTTAAGAGGTGTAATACTTGATATATGGTCCCCTTAATCAGAGTTTTGCGCATATAATCTAATTTTAATTCTTTAATTCTTCTTATTCAATTTCATTTTATTTTAAGCTTTAAAATCGTTCTTTAATCCTTAATAATCAATGTTAAGCGGTTTTAGAGCGATTCCTTTACATTTATTTCATCCAAATCTTCTATTTCATCTTTCGACATCTTGTTTTATATTAATTTGTAAATCAAAATAAATTTTATATTTAGCCAACCGTAAATAACAAACGGATCTGATTTTCACAGTCAGAATCAACCTAAGAGCAAGCGAATAAAGTGTTGCGCCTCTTCCAGACGACGCACCTTCAGTTGCGCCTACTTTTGGTCGGTTTATGCCCCTGAATTCGTTTTCGTTTTGACATAGTTTGTATTTGGATATATTAATCGACTATTATCCCATATTATCACCTTGTAACCTATTTATTTTAGTTTTCTTATTTTAGTTTCCTTATATTTAAATTTCCTTTTTAAATTTATTTCCTTTTCTTTAAACTTCCTTATCTTTTATTATTTCCTTTTCTTTTGATTTTCCTTATTTATTTTATTTCTTTATTTCTTTATTTTATTTTCTTTATCTTTTTCAAATCTCGTCTTTGGCATTTATATGATGTACATTCGTCATGTATATCTTGTATTTATTCGTCTTGTATGCTATTCATGTGTAATGAATCTAATTCTAACTTCGACCCCAATTGTATGCTAAATTGTTTGTTCAACCTGCTTAGTCTAATTTTCACATGCTAAGATTAATCTTATGTTTGTTGTACTGCATGCATATAATCAAGAAAACATCGATACAAATGATTTCTCTGATCATTAGGAGAGGCCGCTATCGAGGCGGGTGGGATTATGTGTTAGATTAAAGAGCTTCCTAATACGTACCCTTACCCCTTACTCAATATCTCTTTGGACATCCTTGTTCAATGGTATGGCGAGAGTCATTCTAGACATAGAGTGCTAAGGGTAAATGGATTCTTTGGGGTCTATGTCACGCTTCATGTTGACATAGCATGAAGTATTCGAACGGTTTCCAATTTTCCACAAAAATTGATGGCGTTTCCACAAATAATGGCTTGTTCAAACCTTTTATCGGTTTCGACGCCTTTCAAATCGCTAACTGCCCATGACCGTAGCTCGATCTCATTCTTGATTTTCAATTAATGGTAGCCCGATCTCAAGTCGATCTTGGAAAACACGCCGGCTCCACTAACTTGATCGAATAGGTCATCAATCGTCGGCAAGAGATACTTGTTCTTGATTGTGACGCTATTCAACTCTCGGTTGTCGATACACAACTTCATAGTACCGTCATTCTTCTTTACAAATAGAACCGGTGCTCCCCACGGTGAAACACTAGGACTAATGTACCCTTTGTCAGCCAATTCACAAAGTTGTTTCTTCAATTTTTCTAACTCCTTTGGAACCATCCGGTACGGTGCCATATAAATTTTTCTCGCTCCCGATTTCAGGTCCACACTAAGCTCTACTTCTCTTGGTGGAAGTAATCCGGGTAACTCCTCCGGAAATACATCCGCAAATTCTCCCACTACCGGTATATCTTGAGCTTGTGGCCTTTCCATGCTAGTGTCTTACACATGACACAAAAGCATAGGGAAACCCTTCTTCAAACATGACTTTAAGGTCATCACCGTAATGAGTTTCACCTTGCGTTTAACCAAGTAACCTTTGTACGACACCCTAACACCCTTGGGTCCTTTCAAAACTATCTTCTTTTGATGACAATCTATATTAACCTTGTGCTTACTTAGCCAATCCATCCCCCAAATTAGTTCAAACCCCTCCAAAGGAAATTCAAAAAGATTGACCAGAAAGTTTATTTCATGCACCAAAACCGACAACCCTTTATACACTTTTGAACACACAACAGACTCTCCTGAATGTAAGGATACGTTGTCGTTTACTGACTGACCCTCCCCCAAGCCTAGGGTTGACATATGACTCTTAGACACAAAAGAATGTGTGGCCCCCAAGTCAAACAAAACAAAACAAGGATGAGAATTAACAAGAAATGTACCGGAGACAACATGAGCATCCTCCTCGGCACTTTTCTTCTCCATGGCAAAGAGCTTGCCACTAGCTTTAGGCTCCCATTGCACCGTGCTTGCTGAGTTAGTCGGCCTAGCTATTTGGCTTCCAATGTAGCTTATTGCCTTGTATGGTGCTCCTCTATTGAAGTTCCCACAGCTATTTCCACCATTGAAGCTAGAGTTTAAATTCCGGTTGCTTGCTCCACTTTGGGAAGGTGTGCGGTAAGAGCTTCCTCGTCCAAAATTTTGGTTGGACCCTTTTGGTGTCCTAGTTCAATCATTACTTTTATGGATAAGGCCACCACATTTGTAAAATCGCAAGCCACCACCTTCACTCGCGACTCTCTATCCATAGCCTCCCGACTTCCCATAACCGCATACTTGTGATCCCCCCGAATAAGACTTAGTTTGATTATAGGTGAAATTCCTTTGGTGATGTCCGCCGCCTTCACTCTTGGATTTCCTCTTTTCGCAGTCCTCTCTTTAGCATCCTTGGTCATGTTGATGAGTCTTTCCGCATTACCGGCTCTAGCATACAGCTCATTCACGCGAGTCAACACTCCCGGTGGAAGCTTCTCTAGAATTTTCACGGTTAATCCTCTTTCAAACCTGAGAGCCAAGTGGGATTGACTAAGGTGGGGGTCTTCCACATAGGTAGCAAGCTCGTTAAAGCGGATGTACTAGTCTCGAACATTTTGGGGGATAAACTCATTCCTCATATCAACCTTAAAGTCGGCCTACGGAATAGCGTCCTCGCCCTTTTCCTCATAGTACACTCTTATGGCATCCCTCTCCTTGTACCGCCATCCTCCCGCTAAACCCTCTACGTAGAAAGTGGCTTGCTCTTCCTAGAGTTCCTCGGGGCACCTCACCACTTCAAACACATTCTCCATCACTCTTACCCAATCATTAAAGGGATTGGGTTCGCCCACCCAAGATACTTTAGTGAGAGCCTCATTTTGTGTAACAACCCGATCCACGTCCTCCTCGGACTTACGGGGTGGTGGTGGTGTTGAAGTCCTTACATAAGCTCTCGGCATCTTATCTCTTGAATAAGCATCGCAAACGTCAATACATGTCTCACCATAAGAGACAAATGATATTGACCAACATACAAGTAGAATCGGTCGAGTATAGGGCTCCACTCGGTCGAGTGAACTTCACTCGATCTAGTGTCCGTCCTACTTGGTCGAGTGCCTAAACTTCCAGGAGGTTTCCAAAATTCACCAGGTCACCCACTCGGTCGAGTGGCAATGTCACTTGGTCGAGTGGCTCACACTCGGTCGAGTGGGTCCTCTACTCAATCGAGTGCTTCAACATCAAGTGTTTTTCCAGAATCTGGAAATCTCGCACTCGGTCGAGTGGTATAGGTACTCCATCGATTGTCTTTAACTCGGCCGAATTTCCTTTCCACTTGATAGAGTACACCCCTCAAGCACCCATCCTGACTCACATAAGTACACATGTTACCCTATTTCACATGTTTCTAAACGCAATCACGCAGAAATATAACATAGATACGACATGTAACACACGTAAAACGATGTATATACCATGTGAGTAACGCTTTTCTTATGTTGTAGACGTATCTACCATAGTAACATATTCATACACATCTATTCACATAGTTTTCATGGATTTTATCATCACTACTCTCAGGATCACATCATGGTTTACCAACACGGATTCATCTTTCATGCCCCAGATAAGGATATGCAACATCCATATGTGTGTATGTGGGAAATCGGTATATCCACGGGGTTCTTTGAAAAAGGAGTCGCCACCAACTTTAAGGAAATTTGGAAACCATTTTGAAAAGGGATTTGAGTTCGATGTGAAAGAACGTGGTGGGAAGTTCGTTAATAAAACATCCACCCCCGCCTGTTGTAAACAACGGCCTCTACTAATGGACTATGATGGCTAATCGGATAAGACTATGATCGTTGTATAAAAGTGAAAACACCCTTTTTGATCCTAGCATGTGAGTTTAGTTCTATGTCAATTTAATGCAATTTATTCGTCGAGTGGTTTAGCATGCGAGATTGATTTAAAATAAAAACGCAAACAAAGAGAGAGATAAAAAGGCTTACGCTTTGCATAAGATAGATTAACACATGGTTAAGGTTAGTATACAAGTGATGTGCTAAATTGATACAAATTACATAAGCATTTTCGAGAAAACAGTAGCAACATGGCAACTTTCAGTCGAGCTTTGAAGGTGCAAACGAAGCTCAATATGGGTATTCTTAAACTTGATGGAATCTTGGAAGTGAAAAGTTATCAAATATGGTCAGAGGGATGGTCAATGGTCATCCTAAGGTTGGTCAAATGGGTGCTAAACCCGTGCTGGTCACGGACTGAACTGCACTTTTCTGGGCAGTTTGGTTACGGACAGGTTATCTTCTAATGATCTTTTATCAGGGTTAGGTTAGTCATATAAGGCTGAAATTTTGTACAGCAATAGAGGGTAGTGTAGAGAAGGACATGGTTGTTTCGCTCATGGTCGAAAGTGGAATTAAAGCGGTGTTTTTAGGGGTTTTACAGGGTCTGGTTGTGGTCTGAAACATGTGCTTATCAAAATCGAGTTTAAACTATAATGCGTTCATTAACATGTTTTAATCAAAGTTACGGCGATATTAATAAAACAAAGGTTATAGTAGTGATTTACATATGAGATACAACATGGGAAAGGGAGGAATTAACGAGACAAATATACGATAAAAAACATGCTACAAACGAAATAAAAGAAAGACGGAATTTGTAAAAGAAATTATTGCACCCTCAACTTACATGAATGAGATGGGATGCCAGACTCGGAGTCGATATCGATCTTGAAATGTGCTTAAGTTGACAGAAGGTACAACTTTTCTAGTCGGTTTTTCGAAATATGGGTGCTTGTTTGCGACGGTTTTTATTGCGGTCGCTGGAGGGTCAAACGATAACGAAATTCGATTTCTTGGATGTTTCGGAACCATGAGACTGCAAAGTTTGTGAATATGGAAATATTTTTGGTCTTATATGGTCCTAAGAGGTACTAAATTGGACGAGAACAGGCCTGTTTCGCGTGCTCTGTTTATCGCAAAAGAGGGCTGTTTCTCGTGGTTTTGTGCATCTATTTTAGCTCGATTTTTTAGGGTCCTAAGTTAGGTTTTCAGGTGATAATGGGAGGTGTTGATTTGTTCTGTGAAGGGTGTAGTTAATGGGGTATATATAGGAGAGAATTAGGGTGCAAATGTAGGGTTTTAGAGGAGGTGTAGCAGTTGGGCTCGGGTGGTGTTGCTGTTGGTTTTGTGAGTTTGCTAGGGTTTGGAGAGTGGGTTTCTGGAGGGTTAAGGCACGAGAATACGGGCATGTATAGGAGGTAGTGAGATCTTGGTTTGTGTAGTTGGTAGATGCAAGTTTTGGGCTGAAAAGGAGCGGGTTTTGTAATACTCCGTATTTATGAGTCTCTGGGTACTCTATCGAGTAGGGCTTACTCTGTCGAGTAAGGGTGAGTTGCGTTTTAAAATAGTTTCTGACCTGTTGGGTACTCGATCGAGTAACTAGGATACTCGATCGAGTAAGGGGGCACTCGATCAAGTACCTTAGCTACTCGATCGAGTAGCCGGTTTACGGGGAGTTAGTTCTCGGGTTTTGTTAATTATGCGATTAAAGTATTTAAGCTTTTTCGTCATTGTTCTTAAACACTTTTCAAAATCTAAATTACTGTCAAGAGAGAAAGCAAATTACGTTCTTCACTTTAATCGCATTGTTAGCAAATCCCGGAGTTTGGAAGGTCGGATTTCACCGTTCGTTATACCGTTGAAATCCTTGCGTCGAGGGTAAGACCTATGTACCATTTGTATAGTATTTCCTTTAAGTTGTTTAAACCCTAATATGGGGATTTGGGGGTTTTGTGTAGATTGTGATTTGGTAGTGTTATATGTTTGTATGATAGGAGGAGGTTTTGTAGAAGAGGCTTTTTTATACAGCTGTAGAGACCGTCTGATTGTTGTGCTTTCCAGGTAGGATTTCCTACTCAGTATTAGTCCCATAATGAGATGATTGTTGATGTGTTTAGATTTATTGTTTTATTAATATCGTAATTGTATTGTGACGGTTGTGATTGTGATTGTTTGTCTATGGTTCTCGAGATGCATTCTCGGCTGAGTGGAGTCACTTGCGGGAGTGGCTTTACGCCCTAGTTTCGCCCTTCGTGGAACCCGCCACGGAAGGAGATGTGCACATTAATGGACAGGGTTATCGCTCAATATGAGGAGCGGGGATTAGGTGGGTACGGCTGCGTCCCCCATCGGGGGTCGGGTCCAAAGGGACGATCGGTGATTGAGATTGATGGGACTGGTGTGATTGTGTGTGTGTGTGTGTGTGACGGTGTAAGCTGTCTGTTTGTCTTATTGTTGATATATATATATAAGTTGTGTGATTAGTACTGACCCCGGTTGTTGTTTTGTAAAACCTGCGGTGATCCATTCGGGGATGGTGAGCAGTAATTGAGCAAGTTTGAGTTGAGTACTGGGATAGCTGGGATGTGCCACCGTCTGACGATAGAAGTCTTCCACTGTAGCTTCGTAGTTTTATAAACTTTACTTTTAGTTGATTATACAGTTGGTTTGAGGACTTGTACCCGTATTTTGGGATTTGGCTTCAGTTGTACTTTTCACTAAAGTTATATCATTTAAAGTTGTTTCGTTATTGTCTTATGAATATCATGCCTCGGGTAACCGAGATGGTGGCATCCTTATACCTGAGTGGTCCTGGTAAGGCACTTGGAGTATGGGGGTGTTACAAATGGTATCAGAGACAGGTTCCTGAAACCTGTAACCAATGAATTTAATGAATATAGGGAGTCAATTAAAATGAACCCGGGGTAAAGGTTGTAGGAGCTAATGCAAAGGCTTGGGAGACGTCCTAAAGTCGCGAACTCGCCCTACAATTTTGAACTGGTCACCATGGGATATGAGTCGGGATCGCTATGTGTTTATCTTGTGAATTGTGTACTTATATGGTGATGTGTGCCATGAATCAGTGGATGTATGTATGTGGAGAATGGGGAATGTGTAGAAAAGATGGTGATGATGTGATTTCGTAAGCTATTGATTGAAAGCATGATAGTTGGTTTACAATGTTGTTTTGAATCGTAGGAAAAGTATATGAGAATGATGAAAGATGTGGTAGAAAAAGGAAGTAGTTCATATGTGATGATATGTGATTAGTAATGATGTTGCAGGATGGATGATTCATAATGTGACATAATAATATCATGTGAATAGAATGTTGTGTTGTATACGTATATTTTGTTTGCATAGAGTTGTATGATAAGTTTATGTACTTGTCCACGATTGTTCATGTGTATATGTTGTAAGAAGTGTGTAGCTGTAATGGATGAATTGGTTGGAAGAGATTAAGTAAGTAATTGCATAAGAATATGAAATTCATGTGTGTGGAGCATGTTTATGTGGGTAATGGATTGTATAATGTTACAATGTTAGTAACATGTGAATAGGAGATTTTATGTCGTATATTATGTTATTGTGTACGTAAAGTTATAAAATAAAAGCATGTGGGTAAATCGTGATTGACAAGTTAAATAATCTATGTGCATGATGAATGTTGTTGCTTGACTTTTGAAAATAGTAACATATGATTATGAATACTGGTTTTATGAGTTTTGGACTGGTTTTGTTTGCTTGGTTGTTGTTTAAGCTGTTTGGAAGTAAAAATCAAATAGTTATGTCGTCTGGTTACAGCAAAGTTGTCTTTAAACTGTTATAACTTGAAATGCATAAATGAATTTTATGTGATTTCAATTGGAGGTGATAGCTTGTTCTTTTACGATTCTAACGATAGGTCACACGCCCAAAACGACCAAGAAATGAGTGAGTTATGACTGTTTTACGAAAACTGGACAGTTCTGAGAAATGCGTAGGTACTCGATCGAGTAGCCTTGGTACTCGATCGAGTAGGGGGGAACTCGATCGAGTACGTCAGTTACTCGATCGAGTGGCCCTGGTAATTTGTTTTTCGTGCTTCGGATCTTCACCTACTCGATCGAGTAAGTCACTTACTCAATCGAGTGGCCTGTACTCGATCTAGTGACCCCTGTTTTAGGTCATATGCTTATATTTTGACATTCGTTGCATATTGCGTTTAATTCAAAGGTATTATTTTGCTGCTTTATGCACCGTTTTACATGTATGTTGATCCTGATGCGTAAGTTACCCAATCCTATGGTGTAGTGAGTGGCACCTGTGGTGAGTAGGAGTTCGGTGGGAGGACATGAGTTCTATGTGTTGTGATAGATAGTGGAAAAAGAAAAGGGAGATTGGTATGGCTTAATTGAGGCATAGAGCATGTTTTATGAGACGGGATGAGTGATATGATTGTGTGTTGAGTAATGTAAGAGTAATTGAATGTGGGCAAAGAGTGATGTAAGTTTAAGGAACGTGAGAATGAAAAGATGAAAGAAAAGATGTGGATAGTAGCAACCTGAGATGTATAACGAATTATGGAAGGAGATGGTTAGAAATAGTGTTGAGTAAGAATATATGTAATGAAAGGTCGTTTTAGAGGAATTGAGAAGTGGTATATAGTGAACTTAATGGAGACATGTCGCGACGTGGATTTGCAGATAGTGACTGAGTTTGGAAATTTGTGTTATCGAGAGACGAAACTAATGTGTGATTTCCTTGGGCAATTAACGGTAAAAAAAAAATTGATTTCTAGAGATGTAATTGTTTGAACTTTAAATGTTGATTTTTATGGATAAATTAACGACAAGTGTGAGTGAGTGGAGTGATGAGAGGGGACCCATGGTAAGGAAGAGTGAGATAATATCGATAAGAAATAATGGGATTGGAATTTTGGAGCAATGAGAAGGTGATCGGAGCACTAAAAAGTTAGGAAGAAGTAATAAGGAGTTGAATGGTCAATTGCTTTAGTCGAGTGTAAAAAGAAAAGCATGAGGGGAGTAAAACTAAGAAACTGTCCACCGGAGTTATGTGATATAAAAGTAAGGAATCGTCAAGATGCATGATAATATCATGAGGAATTGAATTAATGATTATACAGGAGCTTCGGAACAACAAGATTAGTCTTGAGTTTTGAGGAATTAAGGAAAGTAAGAAGTTGGTAGAATATCTGCAGGATATGAGATTTTGGTGGAGAAATAGATGATGATACAATTAAGGATAGTATTGAAAATAATGTTGAGGTAATTTTGTTGATGGATTTGATGCTCGTTATTGGGGATGATAACCAAAGATAGGGAAGAAACGGTGATGTTTAGAGATGAGTGTAAGAAGTTTGATGTACGAACGGTAGTTGTGTGGAGGTGTTGTCGCTAGTGGTTAAGGTTAATGATAAATAGGAAAGATGGCAATTCTACAGAGGCTGATTTTGTAGAGATTGAATTGATAGGTATGGTTGTGAGGAAGTATAAGACATAGTCTTAGGAGGCGGTTTCTCATAGTGAGTGTTAGCTGTATAGTTATGTGTGGCAGAAGGTGCTGGTTATGCGAATGGAAGAATGTGATGAGGGGCATGCGAGTTAAGCTCGGGCGACAGGTAACCTTTGTTGAGTGGTAACTTACGTGATCAGGATTGACTGGTTGGATGTGATTACGGGTCTGTGATATATAAATGTTTGTGTGAGGTTTTGACCTCACAAGACGTGGTATGGTGTGATTATCATAAAGTTGTTATTTGAATGTTCTGTAATGCATGTTGAGTACGCTGATCTAATTGAATGATATTCAAAAAGGTAATAATTTGAGTGATCCGCATGATCGCTATACTTGTATGTATTCATGATACATGTCAATCTGTGATATGGTAAGGGGATGATATTCACTTGGTTATTATCTGTTTAATTCATAAAATATGTTGTGTTATGATTTAGTAAAGTGGATTTGAGTAAGTTTTTCTTGTCTGAGAAGTTATTCTGAGTCAGTATTTATGGGAGTTGTATGCAGTTGTGATGACTATCGATGTGGTTGTGGTGCCTCGGGTGGTGATCCGGGCACGATATTTAGTGTTGTGATGCGGGTATTTTCGCACTGCGGTGTGGCTGTTGGTGGCGGTGTTGTGATGCCATAACCGGTTGTGGTGGAGTAGGCGGGATGATTATGATTCGAGTTTCGAAAGTACATACCAGTCATACATAGATTGTTGTTTTGTTTGATGTTGCTTCCTGTGAGTTTCAGTTTGTACAGATAGACAGTTGTTTTGTTATCGATGTTTCTTACCAGTTAAGTTTTGGAATGAGGGCAGAGTATGATATGAAAGAGAGTTGTATATGTTTTCGTTGTTGGCATGTTATAGTGACATTCTGTTGATGGGACACAGTTGTCATAAGTTGATGTGACCATAATTAGCGCATATTTAGCCCCCGAATTAGCATTGTTCCCATGTTTTTTAGTGCATATTTGGGTCATTTATTGTCTTTAGTTCTTTGTTTTGCATATTCTTTGAGATTTTGATCCCTTGGTAGGAAAGGAGTGCAAATCTTGCATTTCCATGGCAAAACGAGACTAAATTGATCGAATCCAATGACCAAGCATCAAGAAGAGACAATATTAGAAGGCCTTTGTACATATTATAGTAGATGAGCAATGTTGAGAAAGGATCCTTGAGTCCCCGAGGAAATCCCCAAGGATTTTGTGAAGAAAAGGGAAGAAAATAAGAAGAAATATTGCTGAGGTACAATCCGTGCGGTTTCTCCACAATCCGCCCGTCCTCCACAGCACAATCCGTGCGTTTTCTCCTTAAGACGCCCGGGTTAGCAGCCACCACAATCCGCCCGGATTCACCTGAAGACGCCCGTTTTCCCCCGCCTGAATCCGCCCGTCCCGACTCCAAAACACACGGATTTACATGACAGCAATTTCGTCTTCTCCAAGCTACAAAGAAAGAAGCCCTTCCTTCAAAAATACCTAGGCTCCTCCCCGCTCAATCTAAAAAGTGTAATTACTAGTTTAGCCTTTAGTTAACCCTAATGCATCCACCTAATTTTCACTATAAATACCCCATTAGTCTAATTAGAAGAGCATGTTCTTCTTATCAATAATTAGAGTAGTTAATATCAATCAAATCTCTCTTTAGTTTTGTAATCAACAATTAATCAAGTTTTAATACAAGTTTTATTTCCTTAATCTCTCTTTTGTTCATCCTTTATTTTGGGTAATTGAAGATTATTTGGGTTATTATTGGGAGATTGACAACCTCTCAATCAAGTATCAAGTACTTCTTTTATTCTTTGCTTTATTATTGGAATCATTAGTAGGTATAATTCTCTTAATCCCTCTTTAATTATTGTTAATTACTTTTATTTATTCATCATGTTTCCTTTTGTTGGTATGATTGACAACCTTGCTAGCATGATCAACATGATAATGAGTGAGTAGTGACCTAGCTAGGGTTAATGGGTAATTAGGAGAAACAAACATGGGGAATGATTCATGCTTAAATTAATATGCTTTCATGGTTTATTTGCTTGCTTGTTTTGATCTCAACTCATGAACATGTTATGTTTGATGAAATGTGAGCCTATGAATCCTTGCATTTTTTACCCATCACCTATCTTTTCAAAGAGACTTGTAAGACATAAACCAACTCGAGTCTCATTAGACCATGCATGTTGTTGAGTAGGGAAGACTAAGTCGACTTGTAGGTGTTGTACAATCTAATCGATTCGGCTCCGGGACCCAAACTTTCCTAGGATTGTAAAATATAACCCAACTCAATTCATAACAAGAATAATTGCTTGCTTATAATTTGAGAACATGTTTGTATGATCAATTCCCATGATTCCCCTATGACCCCATTACACCCTAGTGCTTTTTATCAATTGTTTACAACCCTTTTAATTCATCTTGCTTGTTTATTTCCATTGCTATTTTAGTTTAGTGACCTTCTACATCAACCCAAATTGTGACACCCCTAAGACACCACTAGTTTCAATAGAAATCTCATCTCAATTCCCGTCCCTTGGGATCCGACCTTTACTTGCCTCTTTACTAA
Organism: Silene latifolia; assembly: GCF_048544455.1. Lineage (NCBI taxonomy): Eukaryota > Viridiplantae > Streptophyta > Magnoliopsida > Caryophyllales > Caryophyllaceae > Silene > Silene latifolia. Next base: position 327,309,885 of record NC_133538.1, read on the forward strand.
TTGTAGAGTTGTTTGTGAAGCTATATATTGTGTTTTGATTCGGACGTGACCCAACGACCACATCTATTTAATTGTGAACACGAAACGGACCGATCAAAAATGGCGCCGTTGCCGGGGACGGTGTTTACTTGATTTAGATTTTCTTCTATTGTTATTAGTTGTGTCTTTCTTTGCCTTGGGGAAGTAAAATTCCTCAAGGTTTGTTCTAATTGTTTTCGAGTTGTTTGATATTTTGCATGTCTAGAAAGTCAAAAGGTGATTTGTTACCTTTTGACCGTGAAATTGAAATAACCTTGACAAACAATAGGAGATTTGCTAGGAGGAATTTGAGAGGTATTAGTGAGGTTGTTCAACCAACTATTGAGTTCATCAACCCTTTTGCAAGAGAAGGTGAGGAGAACCCATTACAAAATACCCCACAAAATCAACCTATAATGCCTAAGTTTTCATCACATTCCGTACCCACCGAGGAGAACCTACCGAATGGTACTCCCACACCACAACATCTAACCGGAAATTTTATTGCTAAATCCGCCTTCATCCAATTAGTCAAAAGGAGCCAATTTGGGGGGATGCCTAGTGAAGACCCTCATTCTCATATGGAAACCTTTTGTGACTATTGTGATGCGATTTCTCAAACCGGTGTGACTCAAGACCAAATTCGATGGGTCTTATTTCCTTTTTCTCTAATTGGCACCGCGAAACAATAGTTGAAGGGCCTTGATAAGGCCACTCTCGGAATAGATTCTTGGAAGAAGTTGGCTCTAGCTTTCTACAAAAATTTCTACCCACCGGAAAAGACTAACATGCTAAGAGCTCAAATTACGGGTTTTAAGCAAAGGGATGAAGAATCTTTGTATGAAGCTTGGGAGCGGTTTAAGGGAATTTGTCGCTCATGTCCTCACCATGGATTTAGCGAATGGTTCTTGGTACAACAATTTTGGAACGGTTTATATGAAGATTCAAGGAACATTCTCAACATGGGATCAAATGGAATGTTCACCGAAGTTGATGACAATCAAACATGGAACAAGATTGAGGAAATGGCGGTCCATAACTCACAATATAGTAGACCTCGCAAGGCTACTAGAGGAGGAAGGCATGAAGTGGACTCCGTTACTCAATTGGGTGCTCAACTTATTGCTCACATTGACACAATCAATTTGAAGTTTGAACAAGCTATGGCTAGACTTGAAGAAGTCTCAAAATCACCAAAGCATCATGTTAATGCCATGACGGCATCCTCCTCAATCCCAAGTGGGATATGTGAGAATTGTGGAACTTTGGGACAAGACCAAAGTGAATGTAGGGGAACAAATGAACAAGTAAATGCTTTCCAAGCATACAACAGTGGTACCCCTTATTCCAATTATTACAATTAAAACACCAAGTTTCATCCAAATCTCTCATACAAAAGCCAAATTGTTCAAAATCCTCAAACAACTTACACCCCACCTCCCATGAGAAACCAAAATCAAAGACCCTTTTACAACCAAAACCAAGGTTACCAAAATCAAAATCCATACAATAACGAAAATGACCAAGGTTTTGATGTTCAAAAAGCGGTCCTCCAAATGCAAAAGATTCAACAAGAGTTTTTCACTCAAATGCAAAAAGATAGTCAAGCAAAGGAAACCACCATCAACAACATTCTAGCTCACACCAAGATGTTGGAAACACAATTGACTCAACTAGCATCTTCAAGCTCACAAAGACAAAAGGGGCAATTACCACCTCAAAGTAATCCCCCAAGACATGAAACGGTTAGTGCCATTCACTTGAGAAGTGGTACAAGGTATGAAGCACTGAAGAAGCAAGTTGAGGATGAAGTTGTGGAAGCTAGTGATAAGGAAGAAATTGTGCAAAACTCCAAACATGGAGAATCATCAAAAGAAGAAATTTCAAAGAAAAATGAAGACAAGGTCAAGGAGAAGGAGCCCATTGTGATTAGACTTCCTTTTCCAAGTCGTCAAGCCAAGCCCAAATTTGATGACCAACTTGGAAAGTTTATGGAAATTGTGAAGAATTTGGAAGTCTCAATTCCTTTCACGGAATTAATCAATCACGTGCCGGCCTATGCGAAATACATGAAAGACATCATCACAAAGAAGAAGTCGATCCGGAAGCTTGAGACTATCGCCTTCACTAAGGTGAGTAGTGCAATACTTCAAGGGAGTTCACCTCCAAAACTAAAGGATCCGGGAAGCTTCTCAATACCGTGTACCATTGGCGATACCACGATCAACAAAGCCTTATGTGATCTAGGGGCTAGTGTGAGTGTTATGCCGTACTCGGTAAGTAAAAGGTTGGGGATGGGAGAGCTTAAATGCACCAATATAACACTCCAAATGGCCGATATATCAACGAAGACACCATTAGGGATATGGGAAGATGTCCCCGTGCGAATTGGGAAGTTTTTCATCCCGGTGGACTTTGTCATTGTTGATATGGAGGAAGACTCGAACATTCCAATCATTCTTGGAAGACCCTTCTTACACACCGCGGGTGCGGTGATTGATGTAAAACATGGTGAGCTCACTCTAGAAGTTGGAGATGAGAGTATAACTTTTAATCTTGACAAGACTATGAGAGCTCCCCGTTTACATGAACCGTGTTTTATGATCGATCATTATAGTCGGAAGGATGAAAGGAAGAAGTCGGAACTCCAATGGAAGAAGAAAATTGAAGATGCTCCATTTAAAGAGCAAGTGAATTGTGACAAAGAGAGCTTGCAAAGCTCATCAAAGACAAGCAATGAAGAAGATGGCCTCATTGGCCAAGAAAAGGAAATGGGAAAGTTGTCTCCATCAAATCAAGAGATTTTCAATGATCAACTTAATGAAGTTTGTGGTCTTTGGGACGACGAATTTGAAGGGATTTTTAATCCCTACATTGGTAATGCCATCGATCAAGACCGACAACAAGGGCCAAGGTCTATTGAAGACATCTACCATGTCAATGAACAAGCTTTTGATTACTTTTTCAAGGTGTTGAGCAACATCAACAACACCTTGAACATGCCCCCTTGACATCTCATCAAGAATGAGAGTTTGGTGGAGTCCTCCCTAAACCACCATTTGTAAATATTTCTAACTCCCTAACTTGCATTTCAATTCTTGTATTGCATTTTTGTTATTTTTGGATTTTTATACTTTGATCAAGATAATTATCATGTTTGAGAGAAGTGAGAGAGGGATTAATAATTTCAATTAATGTGTAGTGCTTTAGCTTAGTATGGGGATGGCAATTGCCTAGGCTATCCATGCCTTAGTAGTGCCCCCACAATGAAGAACACAAGATATGAAGAAGAATGGAAGAATAACAAGAGATATGCGTTGTACATGGATGGAACTGAATCCGGGTACAAAGGGGTCGAATCCGAGCGGATTCAGGAGAATCCGAGCGGATTCAGGAGAATCCGCCCGTTTTCAAGCAATCCGGGCGTGTTGGGTAGAAGAAGCACGTCCTGAAATGAGCTGAAGTTTTGAAATTTTTGACTGTCAGCGAATCCGGGCGTCCTACATCCTAATCCGTCCGTCTTCAAAAAGCCGCCCGTCCTGAAAGGAAGACGCCCGTCTTCTTGGCTGAGGAAAACAAGAAAAATTCCTGGACTGAAATCCGCCCGTCTTCTACAGAAGACGCCCGTCCCGTGTTTGCAAATCCGAGCGTCTTCCCTTAAAGACGCCCGTCTTTAGGCGAGTTTTTCACAACCCAGAAAAGGTAGAATCCGCCCGTCCCGAGCAGAAACCGCACGGATTGCCCCTGCAGTTCAAATTTTTTCGGGCTTTATAAAACCCCTCCCACATTCATTTCATCATTCCTTCATTCATAACACTACTCAAAACCCTCAAAACCCTCATCCTCTCCATCACAAAAACAAAATTCCTCAACTACATTCACCAAAATCAAATCAAAACATCCTTTTAATAACAAATCAATCACTCCTTTTTCAATAAAAATCAAAACCAAGCACAAAATCTTCAACCTTTGAGTCGATTTTTGAATTCATAAAGGCAAAGCCTTTCATCTTTAAATCGATTTAGGTGCACTAGAAATTGAAGATTTTTCACTCTTTCTTGGTTAATTCATCAATGGCAAGGACTAAGGGAGCAACAAAGGCAACAAAGGCAAAGGCACCAAAGGCAAAGACACTTTCATTAAGGCAAAAGACTCTTCAAGCAAAGAAAGCATTGGCTATGGTGGTAGAAAACCCAAACTTGGAAGTGCAACAACAACGACAACCTCCCATGGGTGCAACAGCATCTACTACTCCGGAAATTGATCAACTTGCAAACTATCCGGAGGTAATTTTCATTTCCAAAACCCATAGGGACACTTTTGCTAAGTTTGATAGAAAATCATTTCAATCCACCAAGTTTATTTGTGAAGATACCTTAAATAAGTTGGGTGTCCTTGAGCAAACTAGAGCCTTTTTCAAAGCCATGGGGTTGGAGAAATTGTTTGAATCAAAAGAATTGACATACCCCTCCCTTACCTTAGAATTTTTGAGTTCTTTGAAAGTTAACAAGGTTGAGACTATGGAGAACCTCGAGTTTCATCTAGTTAATGTTAGTAGGCGCATCTCCTTTAAGGAATTGGGTGAAGCTTTGGGTCTTAGTGATGAACCGAGTTATTTTAAGAATCTTGGCAAATATGACCCCGACCCTCTTTGGGAGGCGATTTCCGGAAGGAAATTTGAAGACTTTCATGCGAGTCGTGCTCTTTTAGTCCACCATCCGGGCATAAGAGTATGGCACAAGGTCGTAAGGAGCACCATCAATGCAAGAAAAGACACCAACCATTTCACCAAACTCGATTTTGTTCTTCTTGAGTCGGCTTTGAACATTAGAAGAGTACACACTAAGCCTTTTAACTTTCTAAGGCTCTTGGTGGATAGATGGCTCAACATTGATTGTGGGAAGAAAGGCACTACCGTTATTGTGAATGGAGGCCTAGTCACTATCCTAGCTAAATACTTTGATCCTAATTTCAACAAAGATAATAAGTATGAGGAGAAAGAAGGTGGTCATCTCATTGATTTGCATACTATGATACACAAGTACAAGTGGGTTGCCCATAACCCTCTTGACACCAAGTATGGATGGCTCACTAGTGAGGCTAGTTCTTTCACTTTGCCTTCAAAGATTTGTTGACTGAGTGTCCACCGGACCAATTATCTACTTCCCCTTTCAAAAGAGGCCGAGTATATTATCCAACAACAAAAGGGTGAACTTGAAATACCCTGCTCTTCCATTGTCACACCACCTTACCCTTTTGAGTACCAAGAGTTCAAGCCGGAAGGTGTTGAAGCAAGAAATGATTATTTGACTCTTCTCATGCAAGCAATGCACAAGCAAGCCTTTGAGGATCGGAAAAATGCTTACTTAGCTCAATATCCACCCCTCTTACACTTAGCTAGGCAAGGACTACTTGACCCATCATGTCCTTTGCCTAGTTGGGCGGATAAAGAAGTCCTATTTCCGAGTGCATCTAGGGTTGTTCCGGGTGATAATGAGGTTGTTGGTAATGAAGAAGTTGATGATAACATTGATGAAGAAGCTAGTGAAGAAGGAGAAGAGGATGATGAGCAAGGTGAAGAAGAAGGTGAAGAAGCAAGTGAAGAGGGAAGTGGGAAGTGGAAATGAGACCACTTCTAATGAGGAAGATGATGATAGTGATGATATGATGGAAGATTAGCAAGCTTTGGAGGCTCCTACCCTCTCAAGGTTTGTCTATTTCTCTCTTTGTTCTATTTATTTATTTTTCTTGATCATTGTTGGAGTAGTCCTAGCACCATTGAGGACTCACACCTCGGTACCATTGAGGTGTCTCATTTTATTGTTCCCACTTTCAAAATCCAAAATGACAAATTAGTTTCATGCATTGCATAGTGTGTGCATGAACTACACCCATCCTTGGACATTAGCAATAATGTCTAGATCGGTTTGGGGAAGTTAATGCATACACAACGGGAGGTAATCTAAATTATCCTCTCCGTCATAAACAAAAACCATGCATCATGTAGTGTAGACTAGTGTAGATTGCATTTAGTGTAGAAATCATGCATCATCTTTGCATAATTTCCCATCATTTTGGCCATTGAGGACAATGCCCATATTAGTGTGGGGATGGGGAATTCTAACTTAACTCTTATTCAAAAATCCAAAAACATTGAAAAATTTCGAAAAACCATAAAAATTTGAATATTGAAAAACCCAAAAACATGTTTATTCCTTTTGTAGTGTAGTTATATTGTATATATTGTATATATTGTGTTTTTTCTATCCTTGTTCACATTGATTGACTACGCCACATCCGAGACATGAGGATCATGAAGACCGCATGGTATGATCTTTCCAATCTCCTTTTTCCTCTTTATGTTAATGACTATGTGGCTTTATTTTGATTGATGCGGTATAACAATGTGAATTTAGGACTTGCATTTAGTTTATATGTCATATTAGTTGATAGAATCACTTGCATTAGGATGTATATATTAGTTGCATCATAGCATGTAGTTGCATTTAGACAAAACTTTTGAAAAATGCCTAATTAGGAACTTTGACAAGAGCAACTAAGCCATTACAAATACTTTTTCAACTTAAGACTTTGCCTACTAGAATGGCTGTAAAACACCCTAGATAGTGTCATACTAGTGTCTTTTGACCCATGTCCCAAAGCCTAGTCAAGGATTTGCATGTGAGTCACCTATCCAACCCGTGATGCGATGTGGACTTGGTTAACTTGTCTAGGTGACCTTGATTGACCTTGTGGTAAGGCAACCCAAAAATACTTTTTATCAATAAGTTTGAAGTGCTCATTTCAAAGAATTTTGTCATGTGGAAGTAATTTATTGCCAAGGAAACCTCAAATGTTATGAAATGTTGAAATGTTGAGAAATTTAATTGTTTTGATTGAGGCGTACCACTTCGATGTGCTTTGGAGCGGGATCCATTGAATTGGGCCCCCACACGGTTATGAATTCGGCCGCCCAGAGACAGAGTGACTATCACCCCGAAAAGCTATTGTCTAGAGGTTAACCGGTTGCCTAATAATCGATTGGCGAAAGCAAAGGACACTAGCCCGGAAGGGACAAACCCCATCTTAAAATTTTTGAAATGTGAAAGTTGAATGAGGACAATTTTGAATACTAGTCATATCCACCCTTGTTTATAAAGATTTGAGCATTTCATTCCCAAAAAGCCTTTTTGTCAAGCCACTTTGTCGAGCTTGGGACGATCCATGACCTTTACTTTTGTAGAGAATTCGAGACTTGTCATGTCATATGCTACTAGCATCATAGGGATCATCATTCCACCACCATCCGATCGCCCTTGACGAAAGTATTTGGAAATTAAGGACGAAAGTAGTCTAGTTTAACACCATTTGGAGGTGATTTAGTGCCATCCTAGTAATTTGTTGAACTAGTATTTGTGAAGGATTACATGCTCTTAAATTTTTTCCTCTTTAGTGCCTCCGCCACTTGATGAGGAAGTGGCTATTCCTTTTGTAGATGCATCCATTATTTGATTTTGTGTGCTTAATGTTTGGATGTGTCGCCATTTTGGCAAGACCCACCTTGCCTTGCAAGAAGGCATCCTACCTCATGGTTGTCTTGTTGTGAGTTGAAGGAGCGGAGTGAGACCCGCTAATTGTCTCATATCGGCTATGTTATTAGGTTAGTTTAAATAATGGTCCTAGTCTTTGTCACCTATTTACTCGGGACGAGCAAAGGTTCGGTTTGGGGATATTTGATGTGACCATAATTAGCGCATATTTAGCTCCCGAATTAGCCTTGTTCCCATGCTTTTTAGTGCATATTTGGGTCATTTATTGTCTTTAGTTCTTTGTTTTGCATATTCTTTGAGATTTTCATCCCTTGGTAGGAAAGGAGTGCAAATCTTGCATTTTCATGGCAAAACGAGACTAAATTGATCGAATCCAATGACCAAACATCAAGGAGAGACAAGATTAGCAGGCCTTTGTACATATTATAGTAGATGAGCAATGTTGAGAAAGGATCCTTGAGTCCCCGAGGAAATCCACAAGGATTTTGTGAAGAAAAGGGAAGAAAAGAAGAACAAATATTGCTGAGGTACAATCCGTGCGGTTTCTCCACAATCCTCCCGTCCTCCACTGAACAATCCGTGCGTTTTCTCCTTAAGACGCCCGGGTTAGCAGCCACCACAATCCGCCCGGATTCACCTGAAGACGCCCGTTTTCCCCCGCCTGAATCCGCCCGTCCCGACTCCAAAATGCACGGATTCTTGTACAGCGCAATTTGTCTTCTCCAAGCTACAAAGAAAGAAGCCCTTCCTTCGAAAAATACCGGCTCGTCCCTGCTCAATCTAAAAAGTGTAATTACTAGTTTAGCCTTTAGTTAACCCTAATGCATCCACCTAATTTCCACTATAAATACCCCATTAGTCTAATTAGAAGAGCATGTTCTTCTTATCAATAATTAGAGTAGTTAATATCAATCAAATCTCTCTTTAGTTTTGTAATCAACAATTAATCAAGTTTTAATACAAGTTTTATTTCCTTAATCTCTCTTTTTTTCATCCTTTATTTTGGGTAATTGAAGATTATTTGGGTTATTATTGGGAGATTGACAACCTCTCAATCAAGCATCAAGTACTTCTTTTATTCTTTGCTTTATTATTGGAATCATTAGTAGGTATAATTCTCTTAATCCCTCTTTAATTATTGTTAATTACTTTCATTTATTCATCATGTTTCCTTTTGTTGGTATGATTGACAACCTTGCTAGCATGATCAACATGATAATGAGTGAGTAGTGACCTAGCTAGGGTTAATGGGTAATTAGGAGAAACCAACATGGGGAATGATTCATGCTTAAATTAATATGCTTTCATGGTTTATTTGCTTGCTTGTTTTGATCTCAACTCATGCACATGTTATGTTTGATGAAATGTGAGCCTATGAATCCTTGCATTTTTTACCCATCACCTATCTTTTCAATGAGACTTGTAAGACATAAACCAACTCGAGTCTCATTAAACCATGCATGTTGTTGAGTAGGGAAGACTAAGTCGACCTGTAGGTGTTGTACAATCTAATCGATTCGGCTCCGGGACCCAAACTTTCCTAGGATTGTAAGATATAACCCAACTCAATCCATCACAACAATAATTGCTTGCTTATAATTTGAGAACATGTTTGTATGATCAATTCCCATGATTCCCCTATGACCCCATGACACCCTAGTGCTTTTTATCAATTGTTTACAACCCTTTTAATTCATCTTGCTTGTTTATTTCCATTGCTATTTTAGTTTAGTGACCTTCTACATCAACCAAAATTGTGACACCTCTAAGACACCACTAGTTTCAATAGAAATCTCATCTCAATTCCCGTCCCTTGGGATCCGACCTTTACTTTCCTCTTTACTAATTGTAGAGTTGTTTGTGAAGGTATAAATTGTGTTTTGATTCGGACGTGACCCAACGACCACATCTATTTAATTGTGAACACGAAACGGACCGATCACAAGTTTTTACGGTACTTTTGACCTTGTTTTTAAGATGAGGCGTTAGACATAGTCATGGTAAGTGACTAGTGGAACATGTGTTATACTAATCTAAAAGCTGCACGTGGTTCATAATCAGTTTTTGGGACAGTGAGTGTAGGGTGTTGGGTATTAGTGTCATGTTAAGTTGTGTATGAGTTTTGCGATAATGAAGGAAAGAGCTTGAGGATCTAGTGTGAGTGTACGTAACGAGTGTGGATCGTGAGTTATGCTTTTGGGAGATAGGTGCTTTACATAGAGAGGTATATTATTTTGCAGTAATAATGGGGAATTAGTATGGTGTTTTTGCTACGAGTTTTATGGTATAGGTTAGGTGGTGTGCCGAATGAGTTGAGGTATGAGAAATGTTTAAGTAAGAGAGCCCTGGATATATGTATGGCGAGTGTTTAGATTATAGGTGGTTATCTTTGACATGCGGTGGTGATGAGGATAATGAGATGATATAGCTAAGGATTTAGTATTAGTGAGTTACGAGGACATAACATTTGTCTTAAGAGGACTAGGATGCGATAAAAGAGAGTTTCATGGTGGTGTATGTTGTAATATAATTGGAAGTAGAGTGTTAGCGTAGCGTAAAAGAGGGATTTGTTTTGTGGATGATACTTATAAAAGGCCATGACCGTGCTTGTAGTAGTGTGATGCTTCAGAGTGTGAGAATATTTTATATAGTGTTGACAGTTGGAGGATGATGTTATGAGTCTGAGTAAACTTCGAGGACGAAGTTCCTTTTAAGGGTGGTAGAATGTAACATTCCGTTTGATGTTATGGGTATTTTGATATTGGATTGGCTCTGGATAATATATTACGGAGCTAGTTGGTAGTGTATGGAGTTAGTGTTGAGAGAGATATAATGGAGTTGATACTATATCGTGAGCCATGTTGCGGAGGTAGGAATAGTTAGCGGAGTTGGTGTTACGAGTTCATGTTTGGGTTGGAGTTTTGTTTAGAGTTCTTAGTCACGTTGTTGTGTCTTGATTGAGTTAGTATGTTTGTTTTTGAGTATGGGTTGAACTTCGGGGACGAAGTTCTTTTTAAGGAGGGAAGACTGTAATACTCCGTATTTATGAGTCTCTGGGTACTCTATCGAGTAGGCCTTACTCTGTCGAGTAAGGGTGAGTTGCGTTTTAAAATAGTTTCTGACCTGTTGGGTACTCGATCGAGTAACTAGGATACTCGATCGAGTAAGGGGGCACTCGATCGAGTACCTTAGCTACTCGATCGAGTAGCCGGTTTACGGGGAGTTAGTTCTCGGGTTTTGTGAATTATGCGATTAAAGTATTTAAGCTTTTCCGTCATTATTCTTAAACACTTTTCAAAACCTAAATTACTGTCAAGAGAGAAAGCAAATTACGTTCTTCACTTTAATCACATTGTTAGCAAATCCCGGAGTTTTGAAGGTCGGATTTCACCTTTCGTTATACCGTTGAAATCCTTGCGTCGAGGGTAAGACCTATGTACCATTTGTATAGTATTTCCTTTAAGTTGTTTAAACCCTAATATGGGGATTTGGGGGTTTTGTGTAGATTGTGATTTGGTAGTGTTATATGTTTGTATGATAGGAGGAGGTTTTGTAGAAGAGGCTTTTTTATACAGCTGTAGAGACCGTCTGATTGTTGTGCTTTCCAGGTAGGATTTCCTACTCAGTATTAGTCCCATAATGAGATGATTGTTGATGTGTTGAGATTTATTGTTTGATTAATATCGTAATTGTATTGTGACGGTTGTGATTGTGATTGTTTGTCTATGGTTCTCGAGATGCGTTCTCGGCTGAGTGGAGTCACTTGCGGGAGTGGCTTCACGCCCTAGTTTCGCCCTTCGTGGAACCCGCCACGGAAGGGGATGTGCACATTAATGGACAGGGTTATCGCTCAATATGAGGAGCGCGGATTAGGTGGGTACGGCTGCGGTCCCCCACTGGCAGGGCTGGTCCAGTGGACGGTCGGTGATTGAGATTGATGGGTCTGGTGTGATTGTGTGTGTGTGTGACGGTGTAAGCTGTCTGTTTGTCTTATTGTTGATATATATATAAGTTGTGTGATTAGTACTGACCCCGGTTGTTGTTTTGTAAAACCTGCGGTGATCCATACGGGGATGGTGAGCAGTAATTGAGCAGGTTTGAGTTGAGTACTGGGATAGCTGGGATGTGCCACCGTCTGACGATAGAAGTCTTCCGCTGTAGCTTCGTAGTTTTATAAACTTTACTTTTAGTTGATTATACAGTTGGTTTGAGGACTTGTACCCGTATTTTGGGATTTGGCTTCAGTTGTACTTTTCACTAAAGTTATATCATTTAAAGTTGTTTCGTTATTGTCTTATGAATATCATGCCTCGGGTAACCGAGATGGTGGCATCCTTATACCTGAGTGGCCCTAGTAAGGCACTTGGAGTATAGGGGTGTTACAGGTTTGCTGATGAGAAATTGAACGGTGTTGGGATATTTTGTGTGGACTGGTTGGAGCTGGAAAATGGATGGTATTGAGGTGGGTTTGATTGATTTTTCATGTTAAATTAGGCCAAAGGTGAAGTGAGTGGATTAGGTGGAAGTCGGGTTCAAATCGGATTAAAAATCGTCTTTTTAAATCGCTGTGAAAACTCATTTTAAAACGAATAACCGAACGATAAATAATCAAAATAAAAACTCGGAAATATGAAATTATTTGATTAAAGATCATTTGGTCAAAAATGCATTTCATTTAAAATCAATTTGCTAAAAACATTATTTTTCTAATAAAATTTTAAATTAATTTCAAATAAATAAAACATTAAAGAACTTATAAAAATTAATCAAAATAAAGACACTTTTATTAGATCTATATCATCAATCGAACTCCATTGATCTCGTGAGTCGGATTTTACCCCGCTGATACATTAACATCCTATCATCATCGGGTGTTTTCGGGAGTCTTATAAATGCCAGTATCGTGACAGAAACGGGTATCTACAATATGACACACCAAAGAATGTTCCATACACCCCATCGCGTTGTGATTGACTCGAGTTGTGAGGGTAAGCGTACAACCTTGGGACGTCTCCCAAGATTGTCACCAACTCCTAACGAGTCAAACTAGGTTTATTTTAACTGACACTGCTATATTCATTGGTTTAGTCTTCAAAATCGTCGCTCCGATACCAATTTTTAATACCCCCAAAATTCGGGACCCTTACTCTAGGCTATCCTAACCCACAGGAGTGTCACACGGCTTATTTTCCCAAATTTTTAATGCGAACAAACGAGTAAAGAGTAATTTATAACAACGATTTAAGATAGATAAGTTGTAGTTAAATAGTTAAGTCACAAGTTGTGGGATTTAAATAACAATCCCCATAATACAACCCAATCAAAATAAAAGTGGAGTTTATAAAGTCAAAAACTAGACAACTAAGAATGGTGACAAAACGATGTAAGGCCTCTCCTAAGCCTCCCAAGCGCATATGCAAATATGTAAACCTGTCAAATCACTGCTCCCCACATGAGCGGAAATCATCATATGGTTCAACACAAACATTTTAAAATATTGGTTAGCTTCAATAATATAAATGTTCATCTATGTCATGCTACTATAAGGGATTATATGATCATGCAAATGAATGTCAATCACAACAATACACAATACCTCATGGCTCCAATCCATCATACCGATGCCAAGGATACGGCCACGACAATGCACCTTATAAATAGATACTCGGAACACGTCCGTTGTATCGGACCCGGGAGAGACTCGGATCCCCTGCCAGACGTCGTGCCTCGACCAGACGAGTCCCTCCAAACTCAAGCAGTTAATGTGCACATCCCAGTAGGAGTAGGAAGCTCCAAGAGGCAACTCAAGCGTAAGAAGGTCTCCCAACCATCTTACGTCGCCTCAACAAACATTTATCACAACCAAAGCCAATCACCAACATGTCCTCCACCAAAAAATACCACATAGATTGACAATCACAAATAAGTAATACACTTTTCAAACAACACAAATTATGATATGGTAATAATGCTAAATTCATCATTAACTCACCCTTTTGCACAAATGCCTTATGTACATGTTATAATGCATTCTATCCAAAAATGTGAGACCAACCATACTTCCCCAATCCACCACATGTATGAACATTACCAAAAAAACCACTTATCATCAAACCCTAATTACCACTACTCATGTTATAATGCATCTATTATGTTCCTAATGCCAAACAATAAACAAATAAACATTCACATCACCAAAGCTAAGTAGGGAAACCCTACCTCTTACTAATCTTCAACAAACTTCCAGCTAAGAGGCTAGAAGTGCTACTCAATGAAGTCTCCTCCTAAATAATCCATAGCTAACTATAACTAAAACATAGTATAACAATAACAATAGTAAATAACCTCTAATTTCCCCATTTAATTAGTCATAACCTTAACTAATTTCATAAGACCACATACTAATCAAATTATAGTTTACTAATTAAAAGACAAAAGGAAAAGAAGTGAATATAATCTTACCAAAATATAAACAAGTAGCAAGAACAAGGATTTGGGAAGTGAATCGTCAATGATGTGTACTAGGTCTTTTTGGATAAGGTGGTAATGTTTTGAGATGTTTTTAGAGAGTAAGGGATAAGGTAGGGAGTGAAATAGGGCCAAGGAATTCTGAAAAAAGATGTTAAAAAGTGATAAGGCCACCTACCATTTCTCGTGTAAAACAATGGAAAGCGACAGGGCACTCGGTCGAGTGCCCGGTTCACTCGATCGAGTGAAGCTCCACTCGGTCGATTGGCCTTATATTAGAAACTTTCAGAAATCCCCAGATGTTACTCGGTCCCTCACTCCGTCGAGTGAAATACACCCGGTCGATTAAACTGTCTAATCGGTCGAATAAAGTCTTAGAAACTACGAGGTATTACATTAGTCTAAATACCCCTCATTCCATTAGGGTTTGGAGATACTTTTGGAGGGATAATTAGGATCAACTAGTTTAACTAGCATCTTAATCCTTCAATTAGCTTAATATTTTCACAATTATTCTTAGATCTAATCTTGTTCTCGAAGAATTCTTTGGTTGTAATTGGACAAGGTGACAATTCTTCATCAATAAAAGGGTTTCTTCTATTTTACTCATAAATATTGTTCATCTCCTTAAAATTTGGTATCATTATATATTCAAAAGAAGGCCCCAAAACAGATGACGTGGCTCGAGGAGATTTCAGAAAAATGCATTTGGAACTCTCTTATTAAAAGGATAAAATTGTCCATATTTTCATATAATCTAACAAATCAGTAGAAAACACAAGGGTGAAATAGTCCACTTTTCAGCATTAATACGACCTCTGAAGCACAAGTTACTGCGTCTGTACGTATTCTGATGGAACAAGTAACAAATTCCCATATACGACTAACAATACGAGTAGTAGATTGCAGCTACTACCTACCAATTTATTTATCAATAAACAAAGTACCTGCCAATCCATTTACCATTACCTACCTGACTACTCATTTACCATTGAACAAACTATCTTACAAGAGTGATGGCTCAAGTCTTCAATTCGTAAAATCGTAGGTCTCAATTTTTTTTTAAAAATAAAATAAAATTGTGGTGATGGTCTGGCGACGGTGGAGTTGAGGTGCTGCGCCGGCGAGGTCGCCGGAAAAATATGAACTATACATTTGTTGAAGTGCAGATTTACGAAGGATGAAGCAAGCATATATGTTTGTTGTAAATGCAAAATAGGTGAACTGAAAGTATGGGGCATCTTTGTTACAGAATACTTAATTTTTTCAATTTTCCACCTTGCTATTCTTTCTACAATACTGTATACTCCATTTGTCATACTCCCTCCTTTTTTCTATTTTCACCCCATTTGCTTTATTGCGGTCTCCAAGACGTTACTTTGACCGTATTTTTCGATGTCCATATGTTATTTTTTTTTGTTGATTTTTTTTTCGTGAAAGATGTCTTGATATTAATTGTAAATGTTTTAGTTTTATAAATAAATAGTTTTTATTTTCCAACTTATTGACGGTCAAAGTTCGGAAACTTTGACCTCTAGAAAGCAAATGGGATGAAAATAGGAAAATGGAGGGAGTACAAGTAATACTACTACCATTTCATATGTATGAAGACTTGAATCATCACTCTATTTAGCAATAGATAAACCTTTTTTCGAAAATTTTGATTAGTTGTGATTGTTGGAAGTACCTTGCAAGTTAATGATGTAAATCATGTCATTTCCCTTCCTTAATTACATGCACTTCTCAACTTACTTTTTGGTGTCTTCTGGGCCTTCTGGCTGATATTATAACTGTGTTTTTTTAGCATTTACATTTGTTTTGTTGTCAGAATATAATTTGTTGATACCAATTTTTATAACTAATGTCAATATGTTTGTATCATTTCATAATTTTTGATTGTTGTCTATATGTTCATGGTCAAATTTTCAAACTCCTAACCTAAAAATATTTAATTGAGAAAAATACCACCTTAATAATAGAGTAATTGTATACTATGTAGATATATTTTGTACTATAAAGCAACAATGCAACAGTAAGCTTAATGGATGTTTAATTTTTTTACCAACTCATTTTTCTTTTTTCCAAATGGATCAAAAAAATATCTAAGGCAATTTTAGGGTATACACGGGTATGATTAATTAAACAAAATTCGAACATTAAAAATTGACTGCTTCGATGATTTGAAATATAGGTAAACATTTTTAGATAATAAGCAATAAAAGGACATCATTTGTGTAGTTTACATAAGCAGTAATCAACTTTATGTTTAAATTGTGATCTTCATGGTTCTTCTCTAAAGTTGTTACATCAGGTAAAGACATCATTCATGTCATTCACTTGGTTTATCATAAAATCGTGTGTCGAATTTTAATCACAGGTAAACAAATAATTTAGACGGATGAGTATTTACCCTATTTCCTATGGTTTTTTATGTGTCATGCATTCTCACTTTTAAAGACATCTCTTCTCTATTCAATACCTTCACAACATAAGATAAATTATACTCATTTAAAAACTCTTTTTTTATAAGGAATCTTAAAACGAAATTTTTATAATTTTCGGACTAATATATTTTTGTAAAAGTCAAAGTTATAGACTCACCTAAAATAGTGTCATATAAAAAGAAATGAGTGGAGGGATCAAAGTATGTTATTGTGTCACCTAAAATAGTGTCATATAAAAGGATAATTGTCTCGGGACACTATAGAGTACTTCAACAATGTGAACTATCCAATATTTCAATTTTTTCATGTACCAAAAAATATTTCAATTTTTTCCACTCTAAAAATACATTCAAAAAATAGATAGTAGTGAAATTAACCGTAGTATCAGTAGCTAGAATAAATACACCTCTAATATTTATTTTCAAAATTTAATAAATAGATTTTTATAAAATTAAAAACAATCCCGTGAATTTTCACGGTTGTTACACTAGTAATTCCTTAATCTCTACTTTATTTCTTGTTAATCCATGTTATTTACTTACTTTGTTCATCATGTCTTATATTGATTTGATGATTGACACCATTAATTGCATGTTCAACATGATAACGAGTGAGTAGTCTTTTAGCTAGAGTTAATGGGGGATTAGGGAGAATAATTAAAGGGTAGATCCATACTTCATGAGTTAATTTGGTAGATTAAATTGTTGTTATAAGTTCTAGTTTTAGTGCACATGTTATGTTTGATGAAATGCATGATTGACGACCTTGCATGATTCTCAACCCATTCAACAAGCCTTGTAAGATATAAGCTAACTCAAGGATTGTTAGACCATGCACTATGCTAGTGGGAAGACTGGGTGTACGCCGAAAGCTAACCTGACTCGACCTATGAGTCGCAGGACCGAAAGTTCCGTCTCTACTATATAATAAACTTGACCAAACCAAAATCATACTTTTTGGATTTACTATTTGATCACCCCTATGAACCCATGACACCCTATGTAATACCCCATGTTAATTGAAGAGGTTCAATGATAGGCTTAAATTACTAGTGCTTAAAGGGATTAAAAGTACTACTCATGTCAACAAAGTGCACTTTCTTTTATGGTCATCCATGCGAAAGAACTCCAAAGTTAAGCGTGCTTGGCTGGGAGTAGTCTTAGGATGGGTGACCTCCTGGGAAGGTTCCCGGGATGCGCATGAGTGAGGACAAAAATGCGCTATATAGGACCCGTGTTGATCTGTGAGCCATGTACACAGCTTGGTGAGCTATCATAAGTAACCGCTCCCGACCTGGTTTGGGCCGGGGTGTTACACCCTAGTGTTTTTCTCTTATTGATTTCATCCTTATTACATTACTTGCTCTTGTTTTCATTAGTTTATATTTCATTTTATTTGCTTTAGTTATAGTTGTTACACGCATCCTTTACCATTCAATTTGTGATACTCTTGACACTATTACAAGCACCTAACTAAACATTGCAATTTACTTCAATTTCATGAAATTAAACCGTCCTTTAGGTTAGACCTGTACTTGCTACTTGCTACGTGCTAAGTTGTTTCTTATGTGATAAATATTGTTTGATAGAGATTAGAGCGACATTAATTCTGGACATCAATTGCCGCCATTGGTGTAGTGATTTATCCCCGAAGGAGAAGTACCAACTTGATGTCATGCAAGTTGGTCAATTGCTAGTGATTCGTCAAGTGAAGGTCCAAACCGCATTCCTTGATGCTTGTGTTCAGTTTAAGGATCCAAAACATGATGTTTTCGTCTTCCCGAAAGGCGAAATTTGCCCTCTTGCCGAAGAGGTGGGTGCTATTAGAGGTTGATCGAGTCATACTCCGGTTCTTCCTCCAACTTGCTTGTGATATAAAGAGAAGTTTCATTTCGTTCTTGGCTTATCCATGAGCCAAATGGATTTCCTCCTTGGTCCTCACGGTGTTGATATGATGGCCTTTATCAATATCTTTTCCAAGTGGTTGGATACTAGCATCTCAGAGGTTGCTAGAAGAAGGGTTGTTGCCGTTTGCTTGGTGTATGCCTACATTTTCGAGGAGCATGGGTACGATCCCCCTTGTCTAGTGCTCGCGAGTTTATCTACTCCACGGATAGAAAGAAATATCATGGGGAGTTGCCTTGGTTTGGTTCTCCTAGAATCCTCCAAGTTTGGCTCGGGGAGAGGCTACGATTGATTGAGCCTCCGATGGATGCTAGTGCTTATTCTTTCCGTCACTTGACCATCGGGAAGAAGTTGTATGCAGATATCTTTCCTTGTATCGGGGCTTATTGGGCCACGAGATTGACGGAGAAGGGTGGTCCTCTTATCTGTTAGGTTGTGCCTTGGTGGCATTTGTGATCTTTCACGGGTTTACCCGCTTCTTCCTCCCGCTCTTTGACGGTCATTTGGTTGAAGATTGCCTCGTTCATTTCTCCGAAATGATTCATGAAGCAAATGGTTCATCAACAAAATATTCCTGCTCACGACACGTTGGTTTAAGAGAGCTTGTTTCGGACATCTGAGATAGTGAAGGGGCTTGAGAGGTGGTGAGCTGGCCGGCCAATATGGGAGGTGCCTAATTCCGCACCTACTTCATGGGTGATCCCGTCTTATGTCAATTGGGCAAGAGCTTCCACCTTGGAAGAAAGGTCAAAGTTTCGCAAAGATGTAGTCGACGATTTGAAGTACCCGGAAGCGGCCAAGACAAACCGTGCACTCTTTGATTATTTTGATGTTGATATGAGCCCGAGTGTGGGCCGTGTGTGAGTCCTATTGCGATGGTTGTAGAGGACCCGTTCCGAGATGGAGATTGGAGCTACGCGTGCCAGCAAGAATGGTAAGGGGTAGATGGATCCCGATGGAAAAGGCAAGGGTAGGATAAAAGAATGAAGACCTCCGCTTTCTTTATTATTCTGTTGTATTAGGGTGTGTTTGTGTGTTTGTACGGTTCTTATATTGTATTAGTTGTGTTGTTGTATGTTAGTTATATGTGTACTAGTGTATGTGTTATGGTTTAAGAGTGTCCTTGCCGATGCTCTAGCTTTGAAAGTTATGAACTTGCGTAGCTTTTATTGCTGCTAAGTTTTTTTAATCCCACTTATTATTAATTAAATAAGAGGATTGCTTATATTAAAATTATTGTGAACATTTGTTATTTTTTCTCCATCTATTTTATTCAGGTCGGTTTGAATCATCCTAAATTTGCACGTGTGAAGAGAGACTTATTTTGGAAAGGGAGAAAGGCTTATTTTAGGTTTTCGTTGTTTTTGAAATTTGTATGGTTTGTTGTTTTTTCATGTGTGTGGGGACGGTTGTATCCCACTTTTGCAAAAGAAGACTACCTACTTATTCATCTGAAAATATGAAATCAACCGGTGCTCGTGTATCAGGTGTTTTTGTTGGTGAGGTTGAAGGTGGAGTGGTTGTGTCCTTCTTGTATAAGAAAGGACTACCTAAGTATTCATCTGAAAAGATGAAATCAAACCATGCTCGTAGTTCAGATATTTTTATTTGTGCAAATACATGGTGCTTTTGACAGGTCAAATGCTATCGGAAACAAGGCAAGGTTCTGTAGCTTAGACTCAATAAAACATGCAGTATTTCATTCAGAACTTTAAGGAATTGACTTGGGAAATGGGTGAGGTTACTAGTTATGAAAACAAGGGAAAGCTGTTGGTGCTAGGTTTCAAGGTTAGTATTTTTTGAGTTCGTCTAGGTTGGTTGGGTTTGTAAACTCTTCCCCGTCAAGATCACTCAATCTCACTGCGTCCCCCGAAAGTTTTTTCTTAACAAAGTAAGGACCTGCCCAATTTGGTTTGAATTTTCCCCTAGGATAGACTAGTAAGGGTACTCGAACTGAATTGAGGACCAAGTCGCCTTCTTTGATGTTTCTGGGTTTGACTTTCTTGTTGAATGCTCGTTGTATACGTCACTGATATAGTTGAACAATGTGCAAGGCATTGAATCAACGCTCATCTAGAAGGGAGAGTGGCCCATACCGGTAACGGGTCCATTCCGCCTCCGAGACTTGCTTTTTTAATAGTATGCGTTGAGATGGCTCTCTAGCTCTACTGGTTGTACTGCCTCCATACCGTATGCTAGGAAAAAAGGGGTTACTCCGTTGGGTATTCGGATGGAGGTTCGGTATCCCTAGAGTGCGAACTAGAGTTTGCTCAGCCAATCACGGTAATTGTCTTACATTTTCTTGATGATGGCAACGAGTGTTTTGTTTCCTGCTTCTACTGCGCCGTTGGTTTGGGGACGATAGGGGGATGAACGGTGTCGTTTGGTTTTGTATATTTCTATTATGTCTTATACTTCGGCTCGGAAGTGGAAGCCTTGGTCGCTGATGATCTCATGCGGTACCCAATATCTGAAGATGATGTTATCTTGGAAGAACATGGCCACTTACTTGGCGGTCAAGATGGCGTAGAATTGCGCTTCAACCCCTTTGGTGAAATAGTTGATTGCGAGGAGAACGAAGTAATGTCCTTTGGTGCCTATCGG
Source organism: Silene latifolia (assembly GCF_048544455.1). Lineage (NCBI taxonomy): Eukaryota > Viridiplantae > Streptophyta > Magnoliopsida > Caryophyllales > Caryophyllaceae > Silene > Silene latifolia. Next base: position 327,330,873 of record NC_133538.1, read on the forward strand.
ATTGACTTTGCCGATGATGTCGATTCCCCGGGTCGAGAAAGGTCAGGGCGATGTCATAGTGTATAGGAGGGATGGTGGTATATGTTGTATGTTGGCGAATATTTGGCAGTTGTGGCAATGTTTAACCTAGTTTCTACAGTCGGCTTCCATGGTGGTCCAATAGTAGCGCAACCCCATGATTTTTCGAGCTAGCAACATTGCGCTCATGTAAGGGCCACATTTTCTGTCGTGGACCTCTTCCGTGACTTTCCTTGCTTTGGTATGGTCAATGCAAAGGAGACGGATGGCTTTTTGTCCTCTCGGATTGGAATTGGGAGGGTATTCGTTTTTGGTTTTGTAGTAAAAGATGTTTTGATAACAAGGTTCGGCATGGTTTTATTCATCGTTGTTCATGGCACAGATAAGAGCTAGCTCGTTCCCTCTTTCAATGCATAAGGTCATGGATGTCATGTTATCGGGTATGTTGACGAGTAAGGCTAGTTTTGCTAGGGTATTGGCAAACTGGGTTTCTTCTCGAGGCAAGTGAAAGTAGTCAATTTAGTCGAAGAATTCGGCTTCTTGATTGATTTTTGCTTTATAAGGTTTTAAGTTGTCGCTTCGGATTTTCCATGATCCGGACACTTGGTTGATGACGAGTGAGGAATTGCCATGGACCCTTAACCGCTTAATGACAAGTGTTATGGCTGCATGTAAACCGATTAGACATGCTTCGTATTCCGCGGTGTTGTTGGTGACTTTGAAGTCTAGCTTGCCTGAGATTGGAACATGCCCTCATTCTGGTCATATTATAAGGATTCCTACTCCAAAGCCTCTCAGGTTCGATGCACCGTTGAAGTATAGATCCCATGCTTCGGTGTCTCCACAAAGGATGTCTTTGTCGGGGAGCGACCAAGCGTCGGTCGTTGGATCCTCGTTGACAGGATTTTCTTCTAGGAAATTGGCGACAACCCTTCCTTTAATGACCTTCGAATGTCCAAATTTGACGTCGAACTCTGTTAACATAAATGTCCATCTGGAGAGTCTTTCGTTTAGTACGGGTTTTTCAAAGATGTATTTGATGGGGTCCATCTTGGAATAGATATGAACCGTATGGCTGAGCATGTAATGTCGTAGCTTTTTTTGTGGACCATACCAGGGCAAGAGATGTTTTCTCCAATTGGGTAAATTTTACCTCGTGTTCAATGAACGATTTACTAAGGTAGTACATAGCTCGCTCCTCGTCGTTGACCGTTTCTGCTAGCATAGCTCCCATGACGGTGTCGATGACAGTCAAGTATAGGGATAGAGGTGTACACTGTTAGGGCGGTACAAGTACGGGAGATTTGGATAGGACCTTCTTGAAGATTGGCTTGTAAATCATGGTGAGCTTGGCTATGAAGCGGCTGATGTACTGAACTTGACCCAGAAATCCCCGAATCTCGTTCTCGTTCTTATGCCGAGGCATCTATTGGAGAGCTTTAATTTTGGTTGGATCGATTTCGATGCCTCTTTTTCTGACGACGTGTCCCAGTAGTTTTCCGAAGGTGACCCCGAAAGCACACTTCTGAGGATTTAGTCTCATGCTGTATTTCCAAAGACAGGGAAAGAACATTCGAAAGGCTTCGATTTGGCCATCTCGGTCCTTTGATTTGCCGATTATGTCATCAACGTACACCTTGACTTCCTTATGCATCATGTCATGTAGGAGATTGGTGGAGGTTCTTTAATAGGTTGCTCCGGCATTGATCAGGCCGAAGGGCATGACAATGTAGTAATATATGCCTCACTGTGTAGTAAATGCAGGTTTGTGTATGTTTTTATCTGCCATCTTGATTTTGTTATACTCGACATACCCGTCCTCGGAAACTTCGATGAATCTGGCTTTGAATTTCTTGTCAACCTCTTCTTTAATTTTTAATGCCCATTAGAGTGCATACGGCGCAGGTTTTGCTTCACTGGATTAGCACCTGGCTGAATGGATACCCTGTCCTCGGCAATTTGCCTATAAATCCCACGCATGTCTTTGTAGGATCAAGCGAACACGTCCTTTTATTCAAGCAAGAGGTCAATGAATTGTTGTATTTCCGAGGGGTCGAGGGTGGTCCATATCTTAAGTTCTTGGCGTGTTTGAATAGTCCCTACGTTTAGGGGTTCGTTGTCCTCAATGAAAGATGTTCTAAGTTCGCTTTTTTTTTAGTTCTTTGGCTAAATGAGGTGGGTAATCATTCAATCAAATTCTTCACGTTTATTCTGAATTGCATTGCAGTTAAATTGAGATGAGCCGTAGACAAACTTAGCATTAATTAAGTCAATCTGAGCGAAGAGCTCGGACAGGACAGGTATCTGGTGGGGAGTCAGAGGTGACACAGCTGAGAAAGTGTCCCCTAGGACATTCCCTAGGTTGCTACCTTCTACTAGAGTAGGGATGACAGAAGTTGACTCGGCCTCTGAGACAGCTTCAGATTATGATAAAACAGTGAGAAAGGGACTTTGTTGGTGGATGAGGGTACGACCTCTAGGACACCCACAAGCTTGTCGTAGAACAGTTGTAAGGGGATTTTGACAGGGGTGTTGGGAGTGTCAAGACCGAAGACAGACTCTGACTTAGACTTATCATCACGCTCAGACTCAGACTCATCTTCACTTCCCTCCTTGAACATGCGGCCTTCTCAAGTTGTGATTTTGAGAGTACGGCCTTGGCGATCGGTCTATTTGACGGTCTTCCTCCAGCTCTGGACAGTTTTCTCTTGGTCAGTATCAGATATCAAGGCTGTAGGATCGAATTTTTTGTCTTTGAGGGCGATGGCTATGATCTTTTCGTGGTCAAGGTATTTGATGTTGTCTTCCCCAAATAGAAGGCTCACCTTGTCATCCTTCGTCTAGGGACAATGCCTGTATGGACTTGGCAGGGGTAGCAGCAGTTGCATTATCGGGGATAAAGTAGCAGTCTTAGAAAACTTGTATTCCCGGACGCTTGATTTTCTGCATAGGATAAAAGAGCCGATGCTCAGGAAAGCCGTGGTAAGGTTCGGTTTCTCCTTGTAAGACGAAGTATCCGTTCAAGGTAGGGTGATACGAAAGAAGGATGACTCCTTGGTTTTTGCACTTTCTTACTAAGAGGTTCATCTTTTGTATATCCTGATCAGTTGGCTCATAACCTAGCCCGAAGGGAATGTTGGGGACCTTGACCATTTTCATTGAAGGCAAGGTGACTTTTAGTGGATTAAGAGACATGCCCGGGAAGTGACTTTGTCGTATCATAATGCAGTTGACTGTAAGGTTTAAGAATGGCTCACAGTCAAAAGGTGATGGGTCGTCAGTTAGGGCGTTCACAGCTTGCAAACCCTATATTTCATTATCAATTTCATCGGTCACATGGGAAGCTATCCGTTTCTCCATGATAGCGCAGATAAGGGATGCAGGAATGGTAATTGTTTTCCCGTTGAAGAGGATCCTGATATTCTGCTGATGGGTGGATGTAACAGCTTTTGAGGCGTGAATCCAGGGACGTCCCAGAATCATGTTAAAAGACGCTTCGATGTCGACCATTTAGAAGTTGACTTGCCTCTCCAGGGGTCCAGTTGCGTTTGTCAAGGTGGGCAAACCTTCGACTTTTCGGCAAGTACCGTCCTAGGCGCGGACTCCTTGGTTGGTCGGCATAAGGTCAGCTTCCTTAATCCCCAATTTATGAGCAGTTTTGAGAGGGATGACATTGACAGCGGAACAATCATCGACCAAGACCATGGGTACATTCTTCTTCAAACATTGAACGGTTATGTACGATGCTAGGTTGGGGTTAGCACCGAAGGGAGGGATATCTTCGTCGGAGAAAATGATAGGATTGTTTTACTCATGGACGTCCTTTATCATGTGAGCTACCACTTATTCAGGGAGGAAGTGGATGGTTGTAAATACCTTATTTATGCACCTCCCGTCAAACACCCAATGATGATTGGGCTGCATTTTTAGCGTATGTCTTGATTTTATGACAATTCGTAAATCAGTTAATAAAAGGCAACTCATGTACTTGTGTCTACCTCATGGTTGTCATCTAGGTATCATTACGGTCGTTTTAGCAGTAATTAGAGTAAAATCGGAGTCCGGCGACAAAATCGTTTTTCATAATTCCGAAGCCGTCAATCCCGAGTCAAAGCAATGTGCTTGTCTACAAAGGTTAGGATGTCATTAAATGTAGAGATTATATCTCATTTTGAGTCCCATGTCACTTACTTAGGCTAAAATTATGTTACATTACAAAATGTGCATTTTATTTTAGATAAATACCACAACCCGACCTCTTAGCTTTCCAACGCCACCGTAATCACTTTAATACGAGTCTTGTAGAGAAAGTTATGCCTAAAATACGACAGACTGTCAAACGTGTTTTCTTGCACAGAAGAAAACTACGCGAGAAAGGACGCACCAGGTGACGCGCCTCTTCCGTAGGACGAAGCATCTATTGCGCCTTTTATAAAGGTTTTCTTTTTGTCCAGGTTTCCGAGTTTTGACCTATGTCGGTTGTTTCCGGATCTATTTTGCCATATTCCTTTCGTAAACCTGCCCTTCTCGCCTAGAATAAATAGAGGGCTTCGCCCTTCATATTCTTCACGTGAATGTCCGTCCCTTCTCTTCTCCCTTTGCAATCTAAGACCTTTGCTATTGCTATTGACGCCTACGTACTTGATCACTCGACCACGTAAGCCCAAATCATTTTGGATACTAGTCTCGTTGCTTGACGACCAATTTTACCAATTCCACCATAATTAATTAATCAATCAAACTCAATTTATTCAAAATCCTTTTTCAAGGGCACTTTCATATTTCCATTAAATCGAGTCGAGTTACCACTAAAAACCGATTTTAGTTAAATCTCGCTACGCTAACATGTAATTCTGAGAGTGTAAAATCTCATTTAATTTCGTTTTATAATTTTTTTTTAGTATCTTTTATTTACGTTTGCATATTATATAATGCCAATTACCTTTTAATCTTTAATAAAAATCAGTTTTTTAGACAAAATTATGCAAACTGACCAGATCTGGCCTAAGGAGTAAACGCACTAACAGGTGCGCCCCTTGGAAGGATGACAGCACCTGCTGCGCCTCTTCCAAGAGTCACCTGACCTGCTACTGCTTTTCTCCTTTGTCTCGGTTTGCATTCTTTAGTCATCTTTAATCGATTTCAATTCTTTTCTTTTCTTTTATATTAAAACCCTATATTAATTTTTTCTAGACTTTTTAATCTTGATTTGAATTAATTCGATTTAGACTACTAATAATTAATGTTAGTCCGTTTAAATCATCTTAAAGCAATTAATCTTAGTTTAAGAGGTCTAATACTTTATATATGGTCCCCTTAATCAGAGTTTTGCGCATATAATCTAATTTAATTCTTTAATTCTTCTTATTCAATTTCATTTTATTTTAAGCTTTAAAATCGTTCTTTAATCCTTAATAATCAATGTTAAGCGGTTTTAGAGCGATTCCTTTACATTTATTTCATCAAAATCTTCTATTTCATCTTTCGACATCTTATTTTATATTAATTTGTAAATCAAAATAAATTTTATATTTTGCCAACCGTAAATAACAAACGGATCTGATTTTCACAGTCAGAATCCACCTAAGAGCCGGCGAATGAAGTGTTGCGCCTCTTCAAGACGATGCACCTTCTGTTGCGCCTACTTTTGGTCGGTTTATGCCCCTGAATTCGTTTCCGTTTTGACATAGTTTGTATTTGGATATATTAATCGACTATTATCCCATTTTTTCACCTTGTAACCTATTTATTTTATTTTCCTTATTTTAGTTTCCTTATATTTAAATTTCATGTTTAAATTTATTTCCTTTTCTTTAAACTTCCTTATCTTTTATTATTTCCTTTTCTTTTGATTTCCCTTATTTATTTTATTTCTTTATTTTATTTTCTTTATGTTTTTCAAATCCCGTCTTTGGCATTTATATGATGTACATTCGTCATGTATATCTTGTATTTATTCATCTTGTATGCTACTCACGTGTAATGAATCTAATTCCAACTTCGACCCCAATTGTATATGCTAAATTGTTTGTTCAACCTACTTAGTCTAATTTTCATATGCTAGGATTAATCTTATGTTTATTGCACTGCATGCATATAATCAAGAAAACATTGATACAAATGATTTCTCTGATCATTAGGAGAGGCCGTTATCGAGGCGGGTGGGATTATGTGTTAGATTAAAGAGCTTCCTAATACGTACCCTTACCCCTTACTCAAGATCTCTTGGACATTCTTGTTCATTGGTATGGTGAGAGTCATTCTAGACATAGAGTGCTAAGGGTAAATGGATTATTTGGGGTCTATGTCACGCTTCGTGTTGACATAGCATGAAGTATTCGAACGGTTTCCAATTTTCCACAAAAATTGGTGGCGTTTCCACAAATAATGGCTTGTTCAAACCTTTTATCGGTTTCGACGCCTTTCAAATCGCTAACTGCCCATGACGTGCTTTGGTTCACAAAGGTTCTATGGGAGAAGTGCCGCCACCTCAAATTTTCCATGCGCGGATGCTCGCGGCGCGGGTGGCTTGGTCCACAGTTTGGCGACTCCGCTGGGGATGATACACTTAGACTTAGTCTTTGTGTTACTTAGGGTGAAACTTGAACGAGGTTGGGGAATGATTTATATAAGACAATTGTTAATTTTCATTACTCGACCTTCTTAGGTCGTTTCAGCTAGCCTTCCTAGGTTCTAAACCATACCGATTCGACCAATCGTCCCGTCTCGATAGCAAAAATTCTAATTTATTCCTAGTATATGGATAGCGATTGACGTCAACCACATCACGATGCTTACTCATGTTTGTATCAAGAGCTTTCACTACCTGAGCGGATGGAACTAGGAACCGGCCCTACTCAAGTTTGGCGCGGACCTCTCCACAGACCAGGGTTTGATAGCTTGGTGTGGCAACCCACCCTTCTAAGCCGAAACCATTACTAAAGCACTCAGCATACCGTTTTCATGCCTACTTGTATGTATGTACATTGTATGTGTTTCCCGAGTAAATCACATGTCAAAAATTCCACCTTTGTAAACCAAATAATGTCAAGTTTTCGATAAAAAAAATTCATTTCCTTTAAAAAAAAAAGAAGACCTTTTGTAAACCAAATAATGTCGAATTTTATGTAATTACATTTTCAAAATCTAATTTTCAAAAAATATTTTCAAACAACAAAAAAAAGTTGAAAAATCCAAACAACAAAAAAAACGTTTTGAAAAAAATTCCATTGTAAATTTTCAAAATTCATTTCCAATATTCCGTCATAAAAAAAAAAACTTTTTAAAGTAATCTTTTGTAAAATTCCATTGTAAATTTTCAAAATTCAAATCAATCTGAAATTTTCCGTAAATAAATTTTTTTTCAAATTCTCAAAAAAAAAAATCAAAAAACGTAAAAGAAAATCAAAAAAATAAATAAATAAGTTTCAATACTTTCAAGTAATTTAAATGCAAATATGCAAATTCAATTGGGTTTAAATTAGAGTCAAATTTCATAACGAGTCATTTCCTAGTCAAATCTCCGTCGGGTTATAATCTCGCCTTCCCTTACATTTCGGATCATTCCAATTCAATTCAAAGTCCAAAGGCGTTGCGCCGTCATTTTTGATCCCCCTATCCCTAGTCATTTAGGATCTAGACATTTCCTGACACCTCGAGACCAACACACCAAGTCATTCCAAAATCCGTCTCTCAAAATTCTAATGTCACGTTCAGGTACACACATGCCAAAACCTCGAGTCAAGTGTATAGTAAACACACGTCTTAGCATCACGCCCACTTCAATCCCGTTAATAAGATCAACCATATAAGTGTCACTCCGTCAAAATCAACACTCGAGTCAAAAATCAAAGTCAAACACCATGAACTAAAACACGAGAGGGCACTCACGCCATTTACGAATTCACAAGTCAGAGTCTAGTTATCCCGTCTCGTCCTGGTGATATACATGTCCGTTCATGTACCATTTTGCTTGTCGCCTTAGTATGTGTGATCCTATGTCAAATCAAGTTGTAACGCACGTCATTTGTGTCATGTAGGAATCCAGCAAGTTTCGTCAGTCAGCAAAGTCACAAAGCAGCTCAAGCCACAATCACTGTGTCTCTCCAAGACGTTTATGCCATGAACTTACGCCTTCAACATATAGTTGAAAATTTGAGCATTCACGTCCTCACCCTTATGAATGAGTTGGTGAAAAAGAACACGCCACCTCGAAAAACCTCTAGTCTAGGTCGTCCAAAGCCTACATCTTGCAATAACCTTCGTCCTAAGAAGACAAGCACGACTGAAAGGAAACCTGGGAGACATCAAAGGGTGTTCTGTCATTTAGGCATGTCTTATGTCGATGCTCTGAAAAGATTATCGACCCAAGGTAAGCTACATTCGATAGGTCCGACTCCAGATCCACCTCTAGAAAAGCAAGTGAACCTCTATAAGGGCAACAAATATTGTCTATACCACCAGGGTAGAGGCCATGATATCGATGAGTGTTTTCTCTTGAAACACACAATACAAGATAGAATCGAGCTTTGTAGGATTTCCCTCTCGCTCCTAGCTTGTCTATATGTAGAAGTTGGACAGCCTCAAGGATTATTTACCGATCAAGAAGATGAGCAATCCACCAATCATTTGGTGAAAATAAAAAAAAATCAATTCACAAATATCCGATCAGTCAAGGGAGGCTTATTAAGTTGCAAATTTCATCAGTTGTTTTCACCCAAATTATTCCTCTTGTTTGAAAAGTGGCCTCCGAACCATTGAAGATTTGTTAAAAGATATTTTTCATATCGATGAATTCATTCAAGGAGATTCCTCATCCATGCCAACTCCTAGTGAGCAAGCTATCCACATTACCAAAGGAAAGTTTGTGGAACCTTCTCCAAAAAGGATCACACATCCGCAAAGGCCTCTATCCAACTTAGGCATTCCTTATGTCGTCGCCTTTAGAAGACTGGTCTCTATAAGGCTAATCCAACCAATTGGTTTGACTCCAGATCTTAGTCCCGAACGGAGAGGTCAATTTTGGGATGGCTCTCAATATTGCCAATATCATGGGGGACAAAGGACACGACACTGAGAAGTTTTATAATCTCAGCGATACCATCCAATATATGTTCGATCATGGAAAGATATCTTTATTGGCTATAGATCTTTTAAAAGAGAAGAATGACCCTCATGGGCGTTTTACTCTTCAACTACAAGAAGGTCTCCTAGACTGTTATCCTTCTAGTGTTCCCAACAATGAGGACTAGATGCTCAAATGGATGAATGCTCAAAGCAAAATGTCGAAGCCAGTTGAAAGAAAATGTTCAAGCATGGGCCGATGATTACGAGTCTAGATCTAAGATCGAGTCAGAGTTCAAGTCCGAGTCCTAGGCTTTCTATCTCATAATCATTCCAGTGTTTATCTTTCTTTGTTTTCATTTCCATTTCCTAGTGACAACCTGGGGGCTGTCCTACGAGTCATGTTTTCTCGAGTCTATACATTCATCATTTAATTAAAAGTACAACTCTCAATCCATATATCATTCTTTTATTTTGCTTACCTTATCCTGTGACAACAAGAATTGGTTTGAGACATTTTAAAACAAACAAACATGCCGAGTCAATGTGAGTACACGTGTCGATGTTCCATTCTGAGTTGTAGAAGACCCGAAACTCCGTGTTCTTTCCTTACCTCTTCCATGTTTGGTAATAAAAACCTTTCGTTATAACCTAATTTTGGACGAGCGTGTCTCAAGAGATTCTAGGACAAATCTAGACTATTTCCCTTGTTAAAGATCCATGACAGAAGGCAGACCCATTCCCCATAATAGACAACTCGTTTACTAAAGACCAACCCATTTCACACAAAAGTGCTAGTCTAACCCAAATCCATGGTGGCAAGGATTTCCCAAGCAAAATACAAACCGTAATTTAAGCCATGGGCCGAATGAAAAAGGCTCAATCAAGAAGAAAAACCGAGACTAATATCCAAGGCCGCGGTTATTTTCAAATGCCTGAAAGATAAAGAGCCAAAAGAAGAAGGCTCAATAAAACAAAACCCAATGTCAATGTTCAATATCGAAGTTATTTTTAAAGAGTCAAAGGTTAGAACCAAAAGCAAAGCAAGATCCTAGAGCAAGAATCTGAATCCAGAGTCTAAATCAAGAATAGGATGATGCCAAAAGTCAACGGCAGAACCTGAAGTCAAAGAGGCAATGGTCAGGTAGCACCGCCGTTTAGCCTTCCACACACCCTAAGTCCTTATCGAGTCTGTTACGGGGAGATAGTTAGGAATTTTGTGAATCCTATCAAGCTTGTCACATATACCCGTCCTTTAGGGCTAAGACATGGAAACTTGATCCCGCGTCAATTAACCTACCATTTTTTATACTCAGGCAACATCAAGACGGACACCCCATCTCCAAGCCACATTATAAGCCATAACCCCATCAAGCCATAACTCCACATAAGCAAGCTCCAAAGAATTGTTCTTCAAAACTTCTTATATCCAAGCTCCAGTTTCCAAATATCCAAGCCATTTTCAACTTGACCCAGACACGGAGTCTTCAAATATTTTGCTACCCCGAACGGTACGAGCTCAATCCACCCTTAGGGTCCACTTTTTTACTGTGCTCACATTGTAAGGAAATTTTAATAAACCTACTACCTCTTTGGTCTATAATCAGGGGGAGGGGGAGGGGAGTACGTCAAATCTATTCTTCGAGTCACTAACGGAATATACCCTCGTGACCCATGCAATTTAAGACCCTAACAACATAGCTTAGGCACACATTCATAACTACGGTCTGGTTTAATTTCACTCCACGTGAATACGTCGGCAGTCCTCTAAAAAGGACGCAACCACCCCAATCATCAACTTTCAACCTCAATTACCATCCACTCCCTCCACAACCATCCCACCCAAAAATATCATACCGGGGGCTCCTTCTCGTCGCCCATTCCTCCTTTTGCCAAAAAATCATGCGTCTACCTCTTTACTGGGGACTCCTTCTCGTCTCCCAATGTCCTTTTTTTACGAAATCCCGAGTCATCTTCTCATCATGGGGGCTTCTATTTTAAAACGCCACCCTTCCTTTATTCTTTCTTTTACCCTTCGAGTCTCAATTGAGTCAAGCTAGTGTTTGTTATCGACAATGACAAAGGTCGTAGATCGATTCTCCAAGTCATCATGCCTCACTACAGCAAACGGTGGCGAAAGACATCCAAGAATATAGTTGATTCATGCCTTACAATTATATATGTAGCAGGTCTTTTACCTTTAGAATCGATTTGCGTTGTCACTTACCATTTGGCCAAGGAATTGTTCTTACTTATACAAAGTCGTATCGGAGTAATCCTTGTATCGCGTCAAACCAACTTCTATATTGTGTCGGCCTATCAGTCGGTGTCCGTAAGAGGTCGCGTCAGTCATGTGTCTAAAGCCCATTGAATATGCATAACACATTACGAGCAACAAATTTTAAGTTTTAAAAACTTTTATAAAAAAAAGCAAATTTTGAAAAACTTATGTGCTTCCTCATTCGGAGCCCACGTGCTAAGTGCTTATGTGTTATTTTCCTCTTAGATTGTTTGTGTGGCCACTAATCATGCAGATAGTTATAAGAAGAAGGTCTCTCTCCAACTGGGGGCTTCGCCTAAGTTTTCATTCTCCCAGTAGCAATTAAGTCTCTATCAAGATATTCCCAAGCAATATTCGCCGTAAATGCTCAATGTTTCTTCCCCGACGATCAAGATGTTCCTAGTCGATGATTTCCTCAGCGAGAGTTCATTGTTTACTATAACCGAATTTCTTTCGCAGAGTTCGCTTGAGACCGACGCAAGAAGATTCTTTTCAAGTTTTTCGCAGAATTCGCTTGAGACCGACGCAAGCAGATTCACTCTAATTTTTTCGCAGAATTCACTGGAGACCGACGTAAGATAATTCAACCTCAACCTTTCTAGTAGAATTCGCGTGATAGGGACGCAAGCTGATTCAATCTCAAGTTCTTCCAAAATTCACTTGAGATTCACGCAAGCTAGTTCTTTTCCTGCGGTTCTCAGAAAGTCCTGCCTTTGCTTCTTCCATTAGTTCTCAGAAAGTCCTGCTGCATGCCAAGCTCCCTCAATTATTATTATTGCTACATTTCCCCATGGATTTTGAATGTTCGAATTCGTCCTTTAAGAGGTCTCAGGTATGGTTTCTTCTTATGACTGGTGAGGTTCCTTACGTAGTCTAATGGACTTTGAACGACCCTCCCCAGAAGTCGACATACTCTAAAATGTTCCCGACGATAGGTCCTTGACTCAGATCCCTTGAGCCGCCTCGTGTCCCCATCGTCTTCAGGTTGTAATCTTCTATTGACCTGAGGTATATACTTTGACTTTTGCCTTGTCCAAGCCTCAGTCAAAGTGGAGGCTCCGTAAACACCTCATTCTGCACCTCTCGCCAAATACCCAGTTATGATTCGGCCGCATGTTTAGCATATGTCGCGATTTTATGACAATTCGTAAATCGGTTAATAAAAGGTAACTCATACACTCGTGTCTACCCCATGGTTGTCATCTAGGTGTCATTACGGTCGTTTTGATAGTATCTAAAGTCAAATCGGAGTCCAGGGGCAAAACTATTCTTTATAATCCTGAAGCCGTCAATACCGAGTCACTTCCTTAAGCTAAACTTATGTTTATATTACAAAATGTGCATTTCATTTTAGCTAAATATGAAAAAACCAATATTTAGGCCCATTTTACGATATGATAACAACTTTTTGGGTTTTCCCTATTTGAAAGAAAGTTCTAGATCTTTCTTTTAGCTTTTCAACGCCACCAAAATCACCTTAATACGAGTCTTGTAGAGAATGTTATGCGTAAAATAAGACAGACTGTTAAATGCGTTTTTTTTGCGCAGAAGAAATCTATCCGAGACAAGATGCACTAGGTGATGTGCCTCTTTTGTAGGACAGCATCTGCTGCGCCTTTTCTAAAGACTTTCTTTTTGTCCAAGTTTCTGAGTTTTGACCTAAGTCGGCTGTTTCTGGATCTATTTCGCCATATTCCTTTCCTAAACTTACTCTTCTCGCCTAGTATAAATAGAGGGTTGCGCCCTTCATATTCTTCACACGAGTTTCCGCCCCTTCTCTTCTCCCTTTTCGTTCTAAGACCTTTACTATTGCTATTGATGCCTACGTGCTTGATAACTCGACCACGTAAGCCGAAATAATTTTGGGTACTAGTCTCGTTGCATGATTGACCAATTTGACCAACTCCACCATAATTAATTAATTAATTAAACTCAATTTGTTCAAAATCTTTTTTCAAGGGCACTTTCATATTTGCATTAAATCGAGTCGAGTTACCAGTAAAAAACCGATTTTATTTAAATCTCGCGACGAAAATATCTAAGTCTGAGGGTATAAAATCCCATTCAATTTTGTTTTATAACTTTTTTTTAATCTTTTATTTATGCTTGCATTTTATATAATGCCAATTATCTTTTAATCTTTGTTAAAAATCATTTTTTTAAGACGAAATTATGCGAACAGACTAGATCTGGCCTGAGGAGTAAACGCACCAACAGGTGTGCCCCTTGGAAGGATCGCAGCACCTGCTGCGCCTCTTCCCAGAGTCGCCTAACCTGCTACTGTTTTTCTCCCGTGTTTAGGTTTGCGTGCTTTAGTCATCTTTAATCGATTTCAATTCTTTTCCTCTCTTTTATTTTCAAACCCTTTGTTAATTTTTTCTAGACCTTTTAATCTTTATTTAAATTAATTCGAATTAGACTACTAATAATTAATGTTAGTTTTTTTGAAATTATCTTAAAGCAATTAACCTTAGTTTAAGAGGACTAATAATTGATATCGGGTCCCCTTAATTAGAGTTTTGCGCATATCAATCTAATTTTCATTCTTTAATTCTTCTTAATCAATTCCGTTTTATTTTAAGCTTTAGAATCGTACTTTAATCCTTAATAAACAATGTCAAGCGGTTTTAGATCGATTATTTTACATTTATTTCATCAAAATCTTCTATTTCATCTTTCGACATCTTGTTTTATATTAATTTATAAATCAAAATAAATTACATAATTAATCAACTGTAAATAACAAACGGATCTTTCTTTCACAGTCAGAACCCGCTTAAGAGCAGGAACATGAAGTGTTGCGCCTCTTCCAGAGGACGCACCTTTTGGTGCGCCTAGTCTTGGTCAGTTTCTGCCCCTGATCTCGTTTCCATTTTGACAGTTTATATAAAGATATATTAATCGACTATTATCCCTTATTATCAGTTTATTGTCTTTTTTTATTTCGTTTTCTTTTAATTTTCCTTATTTATTTTATTTCTTTATTTTATTTCTTTATCTTTTTCGAATCCCCGTCTTTGGCATTTATATGATGTACATTCGTGATGTCTAGTATTTTATTCGTCTTGTATGTTGTTCACGTGTAATGAATCTAATTTTATCATTGAGCCCAATTGTATGCTAATTTTCCACAAAAATTGTTGGCGACTCCACTAATGCAGGCTTGTTCAAACCTTTCACTGGCTTTAATGCCTTTCAATTCGGTAATGGCCCATGACGTGTTTGTTTCACCAAGGTACCGTGGGAGAACTGCCACCGCCTCGAATTTTCCACGCGCCGATGCGCGCGGCGAGGGTGGCTTGGTCCACAATGGTACGGTTAATTTTCCCAATGCCTGGAGTAAGGCATATTTGTGCTCAAATGATGTAGCTATCAGTTGCCAAATGGATATCTCACCTTTAGCCTTATGGAGTTGTTTGAGGATGAGGTTTTCTGGGACTTTTGGCTGGTTATCGATGTCTGGAATAATGTGGTTGTCGGATGTTGCAGGATTATTTGTTTTGGGATTTGGGTTTTTGATAAGGACGTCTGGATTGGGTGTGATGATCAACTTCCTCAGTTTGCTTTCCCTTTTCTTGAGTGATGTAGACGTCGTCTACGTCATATTTCCAAATAGCATTAACTTCAGGGTGACGAGTGAACATTGACGCGTCGCTGAAAATGAACATGCCTTCGGGAAGGTTGTCCCCTAAGGAATGAACTTTGTCTTTCATTGGTAAGTTGAGGTGTGAACAGTCTAGAATTGGTACGTCATCTCAGATAGCATGGATTCCCAAAGGGTTGGTTTTGTTTTTTGGTTTAATTGGTGAAGGTACGGGTAGTTCATCTTTCTCAATCATATCCTGAATGGCATGCTTAACCTTGAAACAAATCTCGGTGTCATGCCCTTTGCCTTGATGGTATTGGCAATAGGTGTTTTGGTTCCAGAAACGGGTTCTTTTTGCTTCAGGTGCATCCGGAGAGGGCCCAATCCGTTGCCGATTTCCTTATTCTATTAATATATTCAGTGAACCGGCATACAGTGTCCCCATGTTGGTGAATGTCCTTTGAGGACGCTCAGGTTTATTTGCAGTTGGGTCCAAGAGATTAACTTGGTCAACCTTGTTGGTTTGTCTATAGGTGCGTCCCCTGTTGAAATAGACCTTGCACAAATCGTCTTCAATACGGGTCCCCAAGATTTGCAAATCTTAAAAAGTTTTGATGTTTTGATACCTCAATATATAAGCAGACACTGGCCAGAGCTTGTTGACAAATTTCTGTACCAGGGTTACGAGTTGGGTTCTTAGCCTCCTCCAACGGGTTAGGAATTCAGTGAACCCTTTCTTATCATTTTGAGTTAGGATTTCCAAAGTACAGGCGTCGGCTTGAATTTCGAGATTGTCGGCATACGACTTAGCAAATTTGACGGTGACCTCATCCCAAGTAGTGATGCTCTTTGGGTCAAGGGAGTAGTACCATTGGCGAGGAATTGACTCTACAGAGGACGGAAAAATCCTGGTGAAGGGTTCTTGCCTGACCCCGTTAATTGACAATTAGTCTTTTAAGGCTCGGATATGGTTAAGTGGATCTTCAACCCTTTGAACTTGGGCACATCAGTCAAAGTGAAGTTATCAGGCAGTTGTTCCCCAACGGGTTGAAAACTATGGTTACTCGTAAGGTGAATGTTATTCCCTCGGGCTAAGAGTTGCTCTTCCAAGAGTTTGAGCATTTTCTCGATTTCAGTCAAGGGCGGAGGGTTAGGTTCTCCAGTTTCCTTGTTCTCTTTGTTTTCCAGGGTGTCGATACGGGTCTTGACATAGTCTAGGGTGACTCTGAGACCATTGAGCAGCCTGGCTAACTGGGCAGTTGGGAAATCTCCATTGTTGTCATTGTTGTTGTTGTTGGACGAAGCTGGAGACGGGGCCATTATCACTACGCCAAATCGTGCCATCAATAACGAGCGTATCACAACGGTTTAATGTATAAAATAACGACACTTAGATTACCGTTTTCCAAATATTGGCGGAAACCTAGACCGCGCTAATAAGAATAACGGTTTCCCTCGAAAACCGTTGCTATTATAATGTGACAACGGATGCTTAACAAACCGTTATCAAAAACGTTTTGACGGTTTCCAAAAACTCGTTATAGAATAACTCTTATCAACGATTGTTAGACAACCGTTACCAGTTTAAGAAAACGGCATTTCGAAAACCGTTTCTAAATTAACACCAGCAACGGTTTGTGGTACCCGTTGTTATGTTATAGCTACGGGTTTCTTGTAACCTTTATCATTTTCTATTATGAAAGAACGGTTTTCTAATTCAACTGTTGTCAGTATTTGATTAGATTTCTTGGTTTGACCTACCACTGCATGCAGAACTTTATCAGAACTTTAATAAATATTTAATTTGACCAATAATATTCAATTTGACCAAAATAATTCTATAAATGTCTTCATAATGGTTTTTGTCAAAATCAAAATTATCAAATATTTACTCTTTAATTTCTCTCTAAATTTCTCTCTAAATAAAATATGGCTGGTGTATCGGAGCTACAATCACGTTCTCGTTACGCAGAGCCTTTTACTTGCATTATCCATAATCTCCTAGTTCATTATGATGCGAATGGAAGGGGTTTAAACCCTGATTTTGGGTGGTTGACGCAAATGCTTCATCACTACGGTTTCACTGCAGTTAAAAAAGTATACCATGTGTCTACAAACAAGCAAGATTTTGTAGGCTTCGCTTTTTGTTAGTTTGACAAAGCCAAGTAGCATGATAGTTTTCGTCAGACAAGAAAATTAGCGCTAGATTTGCGGGGGAAGAGGACTTCTATT
Organism: Silene latifolia; assembly: GCF_048544455.1. Taxonomy (NCBI): domain Eukaryota; kingdom Viridiplantae; phylum Streptophyta; class Magnoliopsida; order Caryophyllales; family Caryophyllaceae; genus Silene; species Silene latifolia. The sequence goes on from NC_133538.1 coordinate 327,348,053, forward strand.
TGAATGCTAGACAAAAGGGCCCTTATCTATGGGTTACGACCCATATTGATCATCATCTGCTGACACATTACAGAAGACATCACATTCTTGCCATCGTGCCTATGTCATGGGAGAAAGAGGCCATTCCACATGCGCTGCCCGGAGATGATGAAGGGTCGATCTACGACTTGATCTATACCGACATTCATGAAGAGTATCCTAATACTTCATCAGATTCTAATAATTAAGTCTTTAATTATTATCTGTCATTATTTATAAGTTGTATTTGGATTATGGTGGTTCTTTAAATTAAAGTTTAATTATTTATGTTGTTTGTTACGTTTTTTGTTACTCATCCTCTGGAATTCAGAGACAATATCACCATATATTACCTCCATTAAATTCCACACTACATATTTCACTCAATACGTAAGTGAAAATATATTCATGTGGGATATTGTTTTATTCGTCTTTAGGAGTACATTAAAAATATCTAATTTTTATAATTTTTGCAAATACGTAGCTAAAGATATTTATCGCTATAACAAGCGTTGACAAACGTGAAAAAGTAAATGTGTAGTGTGGAGTTGAATGGAGGGAGTATGTTTTTTGTTACCCCATCCTCTGGAATTCAGAGACAAAGTCATGGTAGCAGCTAAATCTATTACTACTACGTCAATGGACAAAGTAACCGAAAGGACTAAGTCTTCCACAAAAACAAAACCACACGACATACAATATAAGCCAGCTACTTTTATTGGAGTCAAGCTTGCTTATGATTCTTATTATGAGTCGTGTGCATATAAGAAAAAAAATAAAAACTACTTCGCTAAAGGCTTTGCACAACATGGCTGTAATGAAGTCACCTAGAGGGGATGTAGTCATGATTAACAATGAAGATGAAATTATGGGCGTAGCTGATCATATAGCCGTACTGGACCCGGAGCAACTGATGGAATTTGTCGACCTTGACAATTTAGATGTTGTTCACATTTTGATTTGGATGAAGTAAGCTTTATTAATAAAACTATTTAGTCATTTCTATTTACGAATAATGATGTTTGTTTAAATTATCAATTACAATAACATTCTTCGTTCTATGTGGCGTAATAGGTACCTGAACAATCAGAACGCTGAGAGGAAGTTCCCAATTCACGCCTACGGATTCTTGAGTCTTAGGGCGTTCTCTGTGCACAGAATTTCATACAAAGAAAAAATAAATAGTATCGCTCGTCAGTTGTTGTCGACCAAAAAACTATAGCTTGCCCCCTAGAATGAGAATATATATATATAATACGTGATTATTGTAATGAATCACGATTCTATAAATTTATTATTAACATGCTTATATGCGTGTAAATGAACTAACAGTTCAATGTCCCAAATTGAATAGGAAGCATTGGGTGCTAATGGCAATCCACGTGGAAACAAAAACAGTGCAGTGGATTGACTCTCGCGAAGACAAACCCTCTGACAGTATAGTAAAGATGATAACTGAGTAAGTTTACAACCTTTAATAATGTCATTTGTTATTGTATGACTTGAGCCATATATATGCAAAAATAATGGCATGTGTGTATATTTATGAATTAGTGTTTTTGAAGCAAAAAGAAGATTATATCAACTTGGGAAATATGAAAGCAACACTGATCCCAAATTTATCACGCCATTAGTGAGTGTATTCTTAATAATCACTCGTATCATTTAATTTATGTTTATGCGAGAGGTTGATTATCTAACTCAATTGATTTGTGTGTGATTTATATAATACTCCCCTAAAGCACCAGACGTCAAACAATGCGCCTTTTACATTTGTCAGTCCATGTGGGAGGTTATCAACGGAAATTATTCTACCATTCCGACAAAGGTTAGTGTGATTTAAAAACTATTTCAGATGTAAATTGAGTTCAATTATGTATACTCCCATGTATTCTGTCTATTTTGATTATGTATATTTTGAATTGTAGTTTCCACTAATTCTCAACAAAGCCCCGGACTATTCACCAGAGGACATCACCCAGTTCAGAAATATGTGGGCCAGTTATGTTGTTTCATTAGCGGAGTCTCAATAGTTTGCGCATACTTTATGTACGTGTATATATAGAGTCGTTGTGTATTGGCTTCTTTTTTTTTGAGGAAGTTATGTTTTGGCTTTTGATCATCATGTTTGTACTATTTTTAAACTGGGTTTAATTGATCATGGGGTATAATATTTTGATGCAGGATTGAATTTTTACAGTGCACAGCTGCTGGAATTCTATTTTTCAGCAGCTGCTGAAAAAATAGCATTTCAGCAGCTACTAGAACGCTGCTGGAAAAAAAAAAAGCATTTAAGCAGCTGCTAGAACAAGCTAAAACAATTTTTTAAAAAAAAATAATTAAAAACGATAATGGTTAAAAACAACCCGTTGTAAACAATTATTTGACAACGGTTTTATTTAGATAAATAACCGTTGATATATTTTCCCTGCCATTCAAACCGCCAAAAATATAAGATATTGAACGATACCCATTGTCGAATTCAAAAATTTCACAACAGTTTATTTAAACAGAACCGTTGTCAAAGTTTCATCAATAAAAATAGATAAAGATTACATACCATTGTCAATAGATAAATATAACAACGGTTTTGCATACAATAAAGCCGCTGTTAAATTTTGACATTTAATTAAATAAGATAACAAAAGGTACCGTTATCATATATAATATTTAACAACGGTTTTGGTACCACTAAACCGTTGTCAATAGTAAACTACGACAACGGATTTGAAACCGTTATCAAGATTTAATAACGATTTCTCAAAAGTATACCCGTTACCATAAACATATTTAACAATAGTTTTATAACCGTTCTTGAGTTGTTATAACGGTATTATAGATCTGTTATTGATGTTATATAACGGTCGCGTGTTTGTACAACCGTGGTATATATTTAACAACAGTCGTTGCAATAACGGTTTCGTGTTTCTATTTAAAAACGGTAATTGCATTATCTGACCTTTATTGAAGGACTTATTTGGCGTAGTGTATCTGAGGCTGAAAACGGCTTACATTACATTTCAATCCGACACGGGCCAAGGACTAATTACAAACAAAGACGGAAAAACTTCATAGACTCATCAAGAAGAGGATAATCGTGTATGGTGCCTCGGTGCTGACTCGGTTGTTGGTGCAACGGTGTCGACTAGATATTGATTAAGGTTCAACATATTGGCGTGACACCGTTGAACGAGTCTCGATGGTGAGATGACTCATAAGTAAATAACCATAAGTACGTTTGCTTCGACTCGATAGACACGAGGCTGAATTAGAGTGGTGGACTGAAATTTTCGAAAAAATAATTTTTTTAAAAACGGTTTCGTTGTTTGTAGACGGTTTTCGAGAATAGGAATTTTCAACAACCGGTTTGCTAAGTTGAAACGGTTGTCTTAAGTTAATTTCCACACGATGGTTTGAGATAAAGTTTTGACGGCCTTGAAAACGGTGTGTTATTTTCGAAAACGGTTTTCGAAATTCAAAAGATGCGTGTTTTGAAAATCGAGGTTTGAAAAGTATGGAATGTTGAAATTGTTGTGGTCCCGAAAATAGTAAGTCGTTTTCGAAGACAGGTTTGAAAACAAGGCGTCCTTTTCGAGGTTTGAAATGATTCGAAAAGGATGCGTTGTTTTCGGGATTTAAAATCGTCTTTATGACATCGTAAAAAGGATGTTTTTGAAGTGGTTGTAAAAACCGAGTTTTGAAATCGTCATTACGATGGCATAAAAAGGTACTTTTTGCAACGGCCAGCAAAAGACTGAGGTTTCAAAATTACATTATAATAGCCTCAAAAGTTGTTTTTCTCAAAGTTTTTTAAAATGACACCGAAGAACATATGATAACATAGCACATAAGCACTTACAGTTCATTATATTACTCATAATGTTGACACGAGTTTTGGCTTGATAAGAATGGTTACACACCAAGCGATGAATCCTTGATCTTCGAGAGGGATGCTTATCCAAACAAAATGTGTAAGGTTAGTGCTGTAGCCTCGTTCACATAAGAAATGAAATCTCTTTGACGAAACAAAAGAGTGTAGAGTCAACGGCATGCTTGACGCAATCGGGATTCGAAACGTGGAGATGAGAAAACTCACGCCGACGAGACGAGCCAATTGGTCGATAAAGGTTAGGTTGTGGGCCCAGATAAGGAACCCGACTTATGACCGTAATATCAACTAATGCACTTTAATCACGACCTCATTCGAGTTTCACCATCTAAAGATAACAAAGACACAAGTGTGAGGGTACGTATTGGGAAGCTCTTTAATTGAACCATTCAGAGATGTTCGGAGTCGCCACCAAGCAATTATGGGGTTTGGAAACCATTCAAATCCACTTTGTACCTCGATCAAACGAATCATAAAGCGGTTCTTAACATAGGTACCAAAGATAAGGACTCTACCCTCTTTGGCATCCTACGGTAGAATGACTCTCGTATTGCCCTGGTTAAGGTCATCCACTATCCAGAAATTCGAGTAAGGGGTGAGGGTACGTATTGGGAAGCTCTTTAATCGAACACCCAATCCCGCCTCCCTAGCAGCCTTTACTGATCCATCGTGGTTATTAAGTGCAAGAGTTGATAAAACGGGTTAAATGCATGAATGCGCATCCAATAGTTTAACCTAATATGTGAATTTTTCTAAGTCGGTTGTTTATGAATTTACAAGAAATTGGTGTCAAAGTTTCATTTAAGTTGATTAGTATGAATAACGGAAAATAAACATCCATTTACCGAGTTAGGTTTATGGTGCTTAACACGATCCATTTCTTTGAAAAAAGTGTGTAAAATAATAAAGTGCAAAATGTAAACTCGTCAATTTGAACCGTATGCATTCGGGTTAACCGCAATCGGGATCGTCCTAGACAAGTGCCAAAAGGAAGCAGAACAGTGTGAGGCAGCCTGTTGGAGCGCGAGCCATATGGCGTAGCAATAGGCTTTGCCCAGGTTTGTGAAATTTGGAAAACATGAGGTTCATTGGGACGCGAGTTAAGCTGCAGTCCAAGTGAGCCATCTAGGTTTTCAAAAGGTTGTTAAAATCGTCTTAACAGGTTATTTAAACAGCTTTTATTGAAGAGGTTGTTAAAATTGTTTTGTGCTAATGTTTTGAATAGGATTTGCATGACTCGAGATGCTTACCAGTATGTTGGTGATATTCCGTGTCGGGCTCGGGTTTGCAAGCTTGACATGAATAGTTTGTAAATAAAAGTGTAAAATGTGTATGCTAAGCCGTTTTGTCACCGTACACGAATTAAATCGACATGGTACTTATGTTAACCAAGGGTGATACGCAATATGTCCAAGATGAAGAGAAAATCAAATAAAAGTAAAAGAAAAAATGATATGATATGAACTAAGTACGTTAAGTTCATTTACTTGTAATTAGTTGACATTTAGCATCGTGCTGGGGATTAAACAAACAGGGTATGTATAAACAAAGGATGATTATAGATATGACTAAAATGCTTGCAAGAGTAAGTGAATAAAGAAAGTGATAAATAAAAGAAATAGGTAGTCAAATACCCATTAATTTGTAATTGACCAATAGTATCATCATCACACGGGCTAAAACCGTTATGGTATAAGTAACCAAGGATGATTTTTTCAATGGTCCAAAATATTTTTCATAAAAACGAATTAAAGTGGTAAAAACAAAGTTTGAAGTTGAGTCACGATCCCGTGCACATCTTTTTGCTGTTGAGACGAGGGCATTCTCGGTTGTGGGGAGTCATAGTAAAGTTCATATGTCGTTCTGGTTCCATATACCAATCCATCATTGAACCTTTCCACTTAATCAAACCAAAGCTCATTATCGGACACGTCTGAGTCCTTCTCTTTTCGCTCTTTAAATCGATTCTAAAAAATAAAAACGTTAATGATTAAAGTTTACTCTTATATAGTAGTATGCATCAAAACACTACGAAATTGTTTGATACATATATATAAAACTTTGTCCTTCTTCTTAGTGAAAATTCTTTTGCCCTTAGCTCCAACTTTGGAATGCGTCTCAAGGAAAAGGTTCGGAACCGTGGGGATCCTACCCTTGTTCTTCTTATCCTTTCAGGAAAAAAAAGATTAATTATAATCTTTTAGTTAATAGCTTAATTTCTAATTTCATATATTATATAAGTTCTTTACTAATATATGAACTTACACTCGATAATACGCGATCCATAAATGACTGAGAACCTCCATAATGAGTAGGCTCAACTTCTCCTTCTTTCTTGCCTCCCTTTTTTTTTATCTTTGCTTTGGTTGACTTATCGTTAAACTCGGGGCTATCTCATTTCTTCATCAAATTATCAAATGCACCACCTATAATCAATAAAAATTTAAACTATTAGTAAAAAGGATGAATTTGTAGAAAATTTGAACTAAATACAACTATCAAAAGTAACAAAATAACTATCATAAACTCAGGCACTTTCTTCCCTCTAGCAATCTTATACATGTTATCTCTTAACCGCCTTTGGCCCACGTTATTGTACTTTTCTCAAACTAAACGCTCTTGTTCATGAGGCCAATGAAAGTTTTCCAATAGAAACAAACCTTCGTTAAAGAAACAAATCATCAATAAGAAAATAAAAATAAATTTACATTAAATATAAAAAAACATACTCGAAAGTTGTTGAATCATCCCTCCTTGTCTTCATCACTCGCCTTTGACGAACAAGTAACGCCCTTGGTCATCTACTGCTGAGTACTAGCTATAACTCCCTGGATGACAGTTTGAGATTCAAACCTGAAATAAATTATGTAAAGTACGTATTTATATTAAAAAAAAGTCAATTACTATTAAAAAAAAAGAGAAAGGCCTTCATTTCAAGTATCATCTTATTATCCTCGGTGTATGTGATCTAGATCTCCGGCTCTGAATCCTCAGTCTCTTCGTCGATCGACTACTCAACCTATGTCTCCTCGTCCTCTTGCGTACTATGGCTCCACTAGAGCCATCTCGCTGTCTACCGCCTCGACCTCCTGCCATTTATACCTACAATTTCACATATAAAGTTATTAATGTAACACCCCCATACACCAAGTGCCTTACCAGGACCACTCAGGTATAAGGATGCTACCATCTCGGTTACCCGAGGCATGATAATCATATGACAATGAAGAAACATACTTTATTAAATAAGTTTAAGTGATTACATTACAAAACTAACTGTAAGCAAAATACAACTGTTCTCAAACTATAAACCAACCGAAAGGAACTGTTCTAATAAACACAAATGAAGACTAAAGACTCGATATGTGATGACTCCATCCCCACTAGATCCCACGCGTATCCAAGATATACCGCTGCAACCGCTCACCACCCCGAATGGATCACCACAGTTTTTAAAACATTTAAACGGGGTCAGTACTAATCACACAACTTATATATATATATCAATAATAAGACAAACAGACAATTTGAACCACACACACACACACACACCACCAACCAATCCCCATCATCTCAATATCGATCGTCCACCGGACCCCCCGCGATGGGGGACCGCAGCTGTTCCCACCTAAGCCCCGCTCATCGTACGAGCGATAACCCCGTCCATTAATGTGCACATCCCCTTTCGTGGCGGGTTCCACGAAGGGCGAAACTAGGGCGTGAGATCACTCCCGCAAGTGACCCCACTCAGCCGAGAACGCATCTCGAGAACCATCAACAAACACAACCACAATCACAATCACAATCACAATCACAATCATCATATCAAACACCTAACTACAAAGACATCACCAATATCCCATTATGGGACTAATACCGAGTAGGAAATCCTACCGAAAGCACAACAAGCAGACGGTATCTACAAACAGTATCAAAACGCCTCTTCTACGAATCCTCCTCCTAACACATAACACATAAAGACTACCAATCACTTACTACTCATAAAACCCCCAATCTCTAAATTAGGGTTTAATCAATCCCAACAAAACGTTATGAAAATTATGTTAAAAGCTTACCCTCGACGCAAGGAATCCAACGACACGAAAAACGACAAGAACCGACCGTCTGAACTCCGGGAATTGCTAAGAATGCGATTAGGAAGATGAAGTGGCTGCTTTCTCTCTTAAACTGGGTTTTAGGTTTTGTAAAAGTGAATTAAAACAATGACGAATATGTTTAAATACCTTAATCGCATAATTAACAAAACCCGAGAAAACTCCCCGTAAAACCGGACACTCGATCGAGTACCCAAGGTACTCGATCGAGTACCCCCTTACTCGATCGAGTACCCCAGCTACTCGATCGAGTACCCAACAGGTCAGAAACTATCTTATTTCGCAAAACTCCCTTACTCGACAGAGTAAGGCCTACTCGATAGAGTACCCCAAGACTCATAAATACGGAGTATTACAGTCTTCCCTCCTTAAAAAGAACTTCGTCCCCGAAGTTCAACCCATACATAAAAACAACCATACTAACTCGACCAAGACACAACAACATAACTAAGAACTCAAGAACTCGACCAAACATAAAACATGAACTTTTAACACCCACTCCACCAACTATGTTTACTTCCCTAACATGACTCACGATATCGTATCCACCACATATATATCTCTCACGACACCAACTCCATACATAACCAACTACATAAACATCAAACGGAATGTTACATTCTACCACCCTTAAAAGGAACTTCGTCCTCGAAGTTTACTTACACTCATAATCTCATCATCCAACTGTCAACACTATCGAAGTATTCTCGCATTCCTAACATCAAACTACTACAAGCACGTCCGTGACCTTTTAACACTATCAACCACAACATATACCAATCCATATCTTATGCTACACCAACACTCTACTTCCAAATATACTACCATATGAACAACCATCAAAATCTCTTTTATCGCATCCTACTCCTCTTAAGATAAATGTTACGTCCTCGTAACCCACTAATACTAAATCCTTAATTAAATCATCTCATCATCCTCATCACCACCACATGTCAAAGATAACCGCCTATAACCTCATTTCTATAACCGTTCCTATTTCCAAGGTTTTCTTACTTAAACAGTTCTCATACTTCAATTCACTCGTCACACCACCTAACCTATACCTCAAAATCTTTATCTTAACCCAAAACTTCAACTTTTCCACATTACCGCAACATGACATACCTCTCTATATAAACTATATGAAACTCCCATCATCAAAAGCAATACTCACGATCCACACTTGTTACGTGCACTCATTCCGCATCCTCAAGTTCTTTCCTTCATTACCGCAAAACTCATACATAACTTAATATGACACTAATTCCCCCAACACCCTACACTCACTGTCCCAACAAAAGATTATGAACTACTCGCCGCTTTTAGGTCATTACAACACATGTTCCACGAATCATTTTCCATTACCATGTCTACTAAAGCCTTATCTAGAACAAGATCAAAATTATCAGAACAACCTCTCACAACCGTATCCCATCAATAGAACATCACTATACCATGACAACAACGAAAACATATTCAACTCTATTTCATATCATACTCTACCTCATTCTTAACTTAACCTGGTAAAGAAAACATCAATAAGCAAGACAACTGTCTACATGTTCAACCAAAACTCACAAAGAACAACAAAGAAACAAAACAACAATCTATGTATAATCGGTATGCACTTTCAAAACTCGTATCATAATCATCCCGCCTACTCCACCACAACCGGTGACGGCATCACCACACCGCCACCAACAGCCACACCGTAGTGCGAAAATACCCGCATCACAACACTAAATATCGAGCCCGGATCACCACCCGAGGCACCCCAACCACATCGATAGACATCACAACTACATACAATTCCATAAATACGACTTAAATAACCTTTCTGGACAAGAAAACTTACTCAAATCCACTTTACTCAATCACAACGCAACATATTATATGAATAAACAGATAAGCATCTCATGAACATCATCTCTACCATTTCACGGAATACACATGTGTTATTAATACACATAAAATTATAACTAGCCATGTCAAATTAATCAAATTATTACCTTTTTGGATATCATTCAATTAAACTACCGTGTCCAACATATATTACAGAACATTCATAAAACAGCTTTATAATTATCACACCATACCACTTCTTGTGAGGTCAGAACCTCACACAAACATTTACACATATCATAGACCCGTAATAACAACCAACTAGTCAATCCTGACCACGTAAGTTACCACCTGATAAAAGTTACCTCTCACTCGAGCTTAACTCGTATACTCCTCATAACATATTCTCCCATTCGCATATCCATCACCCCCTGCCAAATGTAACCATACCATTAATACTCAACTACTAACAACCGCCTTATATAACTACATCTTATGCTCTCTCACAACCATACATATCAATCTGGTCTCTACAAAATCAACCTCTTTAGAATTGCTGTTTTTCTAATGTACCGTCAGCCTTAACCACTAGTCACGAACCATAACACTACCACTGTTCGGGCATAAAACCTCTTACACTCATCTCTAAACATCACGATTTCCTTCCTATCTGTGGTTAGCATCCCAAATAACGAACATCAAATCCATCAACAACACTACCTCAACATTCCTCCCAATACTATCCTTAATTGTGTCATTATCTAATTCTCCACCAAAATCTCATATCATGCAGATATTCTACCAACTTCTTACTTTCCTTAATTCCTCAAAACTCAAGACTAATCATGTTGTCCCGAAACTCCTATATAACCATTAACTAACATCCTCATGATTGGTATCACACATCTCGACGACTCCTTACCTCTATATCATTACTCCGGTCAACATTTTCCTAGTTTTACTCCCCTCTTTCTTTTCTTTTACACTCGACAAAAACAACTAACTATTCAACTCCTTTTCACTTATACCCAACTCTTTAGTGTTCCGGTTACTTTCTTATTGCTCCCAAAACTCACATCTCATTATTTCATATCTATATCATCTCACTCTTTCTTACCATGGGTCCCCTCTCATCACTCCACTCACTCACACTTGTAACTAATTCGTCCATAAAAAAAAATCAACGTTTAATGTTCAAACAATTACATCTCCCTTTTTACATCTCTAGAAATCAAAATTCCTTTTATACCGTTAATTGCCCAAGGAAGTCACACATTAGTTTCGTCTCTCGATAACACAAGTTTCCAAACTCAGTCACTATCTGCAAATCCACGTCGCGACATATCTCCATTAAGTTCACTATATACCACTCTTCTCAATTCCTCTAAAACGACCTTTCATTACATATATCCTTACTCAACACTATTTCTAACCATCTCCCTCCATAATTTGTTATACATCTCAGGTTGCTACTATCCACATCATTTCTTTCAATCTTTTCGTTCTCACGTTCCTTAAACTTACATCATCCCTTGCCCACATTCACTTACATTTCATTACTCAACATACAACCATGTCACTCATCTCGTCTCGCACAACATGCTATATGCCTCAATTAAGCCTTACCAATCTTCCTTTTCTTTTTCCTCTACCTATCACAACACATATAAATCATGTTCTCCCCACCGAACTCATACTCATCATAGGTGCCACTCTTTACATCATAAGATTGGGTAACTTACGCATCAGGATCAACATACATGTAAAACAATGCATAAAGAAGTAAAATAACATCTTTGAATTAAACATAATATGCAACGAAGTCAAAAGATAAGCATATGACCCAAAATAGGGGTCACTAGATCGAGTACAGGCCACTCGATCGAGTAAGGGACTTACTCGATCGAGTAGGTGAAGATCAGAAGCACGTAAAACAAATTACCAGGGCTACTCGATCGAGTAGCTAAGGTACTCGATCGAGTGCCCCCTTACTCGATCGAGTACCAAGGATACTCGATCGAGTACCCCAATTCTCAGCACTGTCCAGTTTTCGTAAAACAGTCATAACTCACTCATTTCTTGGTCGTTTTGGACGTGTGACCTATCGTTAGAATCGTAAAAGGACAAGCTATCACCTCCAATTGGAATCACATTAAAATCATTTACGCATCTCAAGTTATAACAGTTTAAAGACAACTTTGCTGTAATCGAGACATAATTATTTGATTTTTACTTCCAAACAACAACCAAGTTAAACGAAAACAACCAAAAACTCATAAAACCAGTATTCATAATCATATGTTACTATTTTCAAAAGCCAAACAACAACATTCATCATGCACATAATTTATCTAACTTGCCAATTATGACTTACCCACATGTTTTTATTCTATCACTTTTCGTAAACAAAATCACAAATACATGACATCAAGTCCCCTATTCAAATGTTACTACCACGATGATTCATCTTTTCCACTGATTCATCCATCATACCACATATTTATCCACCATATACGTTCAACATATTCACCCAGCACATGTTCAATTCATACTCCTAACCTTCTGTACTTTTACTCAACACGACAACAACAACATGTATACTTACACATCGCTTTATATATATATATAGACAAAACACTTTTCCTTGCGTAATTATAACATGTCAAATTACATGTATCAATAATTATACTTTCATGCTTTACAATCAACCAACATACAATTCACGTTATTATCATCTTTCATCCATCAATTCATACAACATACTACTACATAAATACACACAACACACAATAAGCACATAACGATCCCGACACATATCCCATGGTGACCGGTTCAAAATTGTAGGGCGAGTTCGCGACTTTAGGACGTCTCCCAAGTCTTTGCATTAGCTCCTACAACCTTTACCCCGGTTCATTTTAATTGACTCCCTAGATTCATTGGTTACGGGTTTCAGGGATCGTCGCTCGATACCATTTGTAACACCCCCATACTCCAAGTGCCTTACCAGGACCACTCGGGTATAAGGATGCTACCATCTCGGTTACCCGAGGCATGATAATCATATGACAATGAAGAAACATACTTTATTAAATAAGTTTAAGTGATTACATTACAAAACTAATCGTAAGCAAAATACAACTGTTCTCAAACTATAAACCAACCGAAAGGAACTGTTTCTAATAAACACAAATGAAGACTAAAGACTCGATATGTGATGACTCCATCCCCACTAGATCCCACGTGTATCCAAGATATACCGCTAAGCAAATCGCTCACCACCCCGAATGGATCACCACAGTTTTTAAAACATTTAAACGGGGTCAGTACTAATCACACAACTTATATATATATATCAATAATAAGACAAACAGACAGCTGAACTGTCACACACACACACACACCACCAACCAATCCCCATCATCTCAATACCGACCGTCCACTGACCACCTCGCCACAGGGGGGACCGCAGCCGTTCCCACCTAAGCCCCGCTCATCGTACGAGCGATAACCCCGTCCATTAATGTGCACATCCCCTTTCGTGGCGGGTTCCACGAAGGGCGAAACTAGGGCGTGAGATCACTCCCGCAAGTGACCCCACTCAACCGAGAACGCATCTCGAGAACCATCAACAAACACAACCACAATCACAATCACAATCACAATCATCATATCAAACACCTAACTAAAGACATCACCAATATCCCATTATGGGACTAATACGAGTAGGAAATCCTACCCGAAAGCACAACAAGCGGACGGTATCTACAAACAGTATCAAAACGCCTCTTCTACGAATCCTCCTCCTAACACATAACACATAAAGACTACCAATCACTTACTACTCATAAAACCCCCAATCTCTAAATTAGGGTTTAATCAATCCCAACAAAACGTTATGAAAATTATGTTAAAAGCTTACCCTCGACGCAAGGAATCCAACGACACGAAAAACGACAAGAACCGACCGTCTGAACTCCGGGAATTGCTAAGAATGCGATTAGGAAGATAAAGTGGCTGCTTTCTCTCTTAAACAGGGTTTTAGGTTTTGTAAAAGTGAATTAAAACAATGACGAATATGTTTAAATACCTTAATCGCATAATTAACAAAACCCGAGAAAATTCCCCGTAAAACCGGACACTCGATCGAGTACCCAAGGTACTCGATCGAGTACCCCCTTACTCGATCGAGTACCCCAGCTACTCGATCGAGTACCCAACAGGTCAGAAACTATCTTATTTCGCAAAACTCCCTTACTCGACAGAGTAAGGCCTACTCGATAGAGTACCCCAAGACTCATAAATACGGAGTATTACAATTAAATTGTGTTAGTAAAATAAAACACAATAATAAAACATAATAACATAAAACACACTAATAAAACATAACACTATTTAATAAGTAAAACATTATACCAAATTAGTGATCATCCTCTTCAACCTCATCCTTCTACTCCTCCTCCTCATTATTGTCATCCACATCCTCACCCTCTTCCCCCTCCTCCAAGTCTATATGATCATCCTCCCTTCCCATTATCCTCTTCCTGCTCTTCCAACTCCTCCTCCGCTTCTTTCTCATTCACGTAAATGATTTAATAAACTGGAGATAAAATTACTTTTGATACAATTTCTTCTTGAAAAAATGATGAATCAACTTTTGATTGTACCTTTGTTTTATAGATCATCTACCATTACTTTTGATGTCTATCATTACTCATATGCTTGGATAAGAAGCGAAATAAACTTGATGAGCTTAATGTGCTAGTATAAATGGATCATACTTAGATTAGGTTCGAGTATGATTCACTTCTATGAATTTGTAATGATCATGGACTCTCATTCCAGCTATGGAATTATCCTTCCATTCACATTGAATAAGACGGTTTTATAAGCCCGGCCACGCCCATTATAGCACAACTCAAAGACATCCTCTAATATTCCATCATGTTCATTGGAATCAAGAGCAGAAATAGTAACACCATAATTGCATCTATCCTTATTTTTCTCGTAATTGAATGTTTGGAAATTAAACCCCTTAACTGAATATCGATTTCACGTTTTAACCTTTCGTAAAGGACCAAAGGCCAAACTTCTTTTCACGTCATCTTGGATATTTAGCTCAACTACATGGTTCCGAAATCAGGGCCGAAATTGATCTTCATGTTTATTTCAAACATCATTCTTGCTCACAATAGGATGTTCTTTAATGAAATCAATCACAAACTGCACTTGATATGGCTCCAAGATCTCACAATTAAAAAGAACTTATAGGTGAGCACGATTATATTCTTTATCATCGAAAAATCTTGTTACCCCAGTTGATGAACAACCTTCATCATCATGAGTTTGGAAAAACTCAGGCAAACTTGTCTCTACTTCATCCCTTTATCAATATTCAAGTTTTTTTTTCTTTGGACGCTATATTTTTTTCAAAGTAAAGAGAGCTAAAGTTTGCAATCTCTTTCGTTAAATAGACATTGCATATAGAACCTTCCACACGAGCTTTATTACGATTTTTTTGCTTCACATTTTAAAGAAATCTATACAATAATTGATGAGGTTAATAATTGATAGGGTTAATTATAAGGAAATAATATTTATAATTACAATACTAGTTAACTCTTACCTTTCAAATCGATACATCCACCTATATTGGACGTGTCCACCAAACTTTTCTTCATAAGGCGAATGGACCGTTACGTCCGGTAGTTGCTCCATAGAATTAAAAAATGGACGAGGAAAGACCATCTCGAGTTTACATAAAAGTTCTATAACTTGGTCTTCGAGACGAACCATGTCATCAACCGATATGTGGACAAACATAAATTTCGAAAAAATTTACTAATCTCTGTTACTGCATTCCACACGGTAGTCGGGATGAGATTTTTCAAAGCAATGGGTATTAAGCGCCCTATCAGAAAATGACAATCGTGGCTTTTCAATCCTTGCAACTTCAGTTTCTTAAGATCAACACAATGACTAAAATCGGATGCATATCCATGAAGAAACTTCAACTTTCCTAACCACTCACACAATACCTTCCTTTGAGATTTGTCAAGAGAGAAAATTGGCTTTCTGCTTAGATCCGTCCTTACGAATGTGAAGTTTGTGACTATCACAAAATTTCTTCAAGTCTTTTCTTGAACCTATAGTATCACATGTCTATCTTTCTACATCCATAATCGTATGAATATGTTGCCAAAGAAGTTCTTCTCTATGTGCATTATTTCCAAATTGTGTCGGATTAACATTTGTTTTCTAATACGGAAGGTCCCAAAAAATGCTTATTTTTAACCAACCGCTCTTCTTCTTTTTCAACTCTTTAGACTCTTCTTCACTCCCATTAATAGTAGATGGCAAATCACATATCAACTCCCGTAACTCATCCCCCGGAAGTCATTCCGGAGCATAGTCAAGCACCTCCTTACCTTTTATGAAAGCTTTCTTTTTCCTTCAATGTAGATGTCCATCTGGTAAGAAGTTTCTATGACAATCAACAATTCATTTTATTGGAATTAGGAAGCCGAAATGCTTTGCTCTTTTTTTTTTTTTTTGTTGAAATGTAAATATATTCTAGTTTTAAACTCGTGCAAAATTGCACGGGTATGTATTTGGGCTGGTATTAATGTTTTTGGATGTTTTTTTTTTTTTTTGCATTTCTATTGTAATTATCTAGTTGGTCTAAATCAGCGATTAAATTGCACGGGTATATATTTGGGCCGATATTAATGTTTTTGGATGCATTTTTTTTTTTTTGCATTTCTATTGTAATTATCTAGTTGGTCTAAATTAATTTCATTTATTACAAATGTAAAATTATTTCATAGTATTTTTGCTAAGACGGAAATTGTCGCATGTTTGTATTAGCGGACGATTTGAAGAAATTAATTCTTAACAGGTCCCACCATAACCTCAATATCCAAAAAAAAAAATGTCCAAATGACATGGCCCATCCTGCATTCAGCATTGTCTTCTGAATTAATAAAGATAAGATATTAAGCTCAAAATCCGAATCACATTACATTGACTTTCATAAAAGACAAGAGAAGGGAAATGGCTTAGCACATCCATCCCTTAACTGTCTGCCACTCTATACTAGTATACTACAACATTTCATTTGACATCTAACAAGGATGTCCTTCTTAACTTGTTCTATTACAACTTTAGGTCTAAGTAGGAAACAATCGATTCTACACTTATTCCTAGCTCGGCCACCACCCATGATAAATGAGAGCTTGAATGCGAGCTTCTACTAATTTCTTGCGAAGTAAACTGCTCAGTGGTTTTTTTCAAGCCACCAAGGAATGTAATCAGCATATGGGATTTGCACTCCAAGCATAGTATTTAGCAATAACAGACATCGTTTACTGTAACAACACTTGAAGAAAAGAAATCAGTGATCTTCATTTTCCATATCACATAATAAAAAGACCTGCTCAGTGCAGATCATCATCTTGAATAAGCTACACCTATTCCATATGAACACATGCCAATTAACCAAAACTGCTTTATTCTTGTCCATGCAACAAGAGCATGCCTTTTGTCCCACGGTTGATGTGAATTTGGCGGAAGCGGAAGACATTTTTGTAAGGTTGTTTTTGTGTTTTTGAATAAAGGGGATATTTGTTTCAAGATCAATGAAGACCTCGAAAACAGTGGGATATTTGCCGTAACTAGACCTATAGTTACGTCAATGGGTGAATTGTTTGATACGCGTCAAACAATCCGACTTAAACTTTGGATCGCGTCCTCGGTCTAAGCAAGGTACGAAAAACTCGTTTCGACCTCTTGAGCCTTTTACTCGTGTAACAACACAAATAAGGAGACAAGTTTCTCACACATGGTGAACCTTTTTACTCAAAACATCATCGTGCTTACAAATGAAGAGAGCCAAGCCTTATATAGGCCGAATGATGCTTGGGCTCCAAGGCAAGCTTTCAATGTTTGCATGAGTTCTAGGTGTCTAGTTATTAGTTTTGACTAGTGTAGAAAAACTAGGAAAGACTTTAGAAGAAAACTAGAAAAGACTAGGAAGAAAACTAGGCGATTAAGAAAACTAGGTGGTATAAAAAAACTAGGTAGTTCCATGCACTTGGCCTTGGTCTTTCCCGAGGTTCTTCATCCCTTTCTTCACGGTTTGCACGGCCCCCAAGCCTTATTCGGACTGTTTTTGTTTTATTTTTCACGTCCCTTGATACGGTAATTTTCTCATAGAATTTTCGTTAAAGTTCTCGTACCGTGTTCACATCAATTCCTCCTTCTTTAAAAAGAATCGTCCCGATTCTTGGACCAAATATATGGATTATCAAAAGCCGATCAACCATCGAACTACCTCGCTCGAGTTTAACCTTTGAATTCCAATAGCAATTGGAAATTCAACCAACGTCTTGACTTTGACAAGCCTTACCCTTTTTCTCCAATGCGTCGTCCCGATTCGTGTGCCTTCCAATGAATTTTTTTTTTTTTTTGCGGATGAACAGTACCGTGAACAGTACCGGCGTGAACAGTGATTTTTTTTTTTTTGTGTTTTTTTTGTTGTTGTTCAATCCGTGCCTTCAAGATCCAATCGATTAAACCTCAACTACCTCGTTGAGTCTAACCTTTGAATACCAATCGCGTTGGATATTCAACTACTAATTGATTGGGACCTCCCTAGGACCGTCTTGATTTTTTTGGGGTGATCAAGAGCCGAAGCTCTGATACCACTTTTGATGTGAATTTGGCGGAAGCGGAAGACATTTTTGTAAGGTTGTTTTTGTGTTTTTGAATAAAGGGGATATTTGTTTCAAGATCAATGAAGACCTCGAAAACAGTGGGATATTTGCCGTAACTAGACCTATAGTTTACGTCAATGGGTGAATTTTTTGATACGCGTCAAACAATCCGACTTAAACTTTGGATCGCGTCCTCGGTCTAAGCAAGGTACGAAAAACTCGTTTCGACCTCTTGAGCCTTTTACTCGTGTAACAACACAAATAAGGAGACAAGTTTCTCACACATGGTGAACCTTTTTACTCAAAACATCATCGTGCTTACAAATGAAGAGAGCCAAGCCTTATATAGGCCGAATGATGCTTGGACTCCAAGGCAAGCTTTCAATGTTTGCATGAGTTCTAGGTGCCTAGTTATTAGTTTTGACTAGTGTAGAAAAACTAGGAAAGACTTTAGAAGAAAACTAGAAAAGACTAGGTAGAAAACTAGGCGATTAAGAAAACTAGGTGGTATAAAAAACTAGGTAGTTCCATGCACTTGGCCTTGGTCTTTCCCGAGGTTCTTCATCCCTTTCTTCACGGTTTGCACGGCCCCCAAGCCTTATTCGGACTGTTTTTGTTTTATTTTTCGCGTCCCTTGATACGGTAATTTTCTCGTAAAATTTTCGATAAAGTTCTCGTACCGTGTTCACATCAACGGTATACCATCCAGATAGCATACCGTAGGAGGGGAAATCATTTATGATCCATAAAAGTGAAAATCTTAATTAAAAATTTAGATTTTTCAGCACATCATATGCTTCTCTTGAAACCCAATTTGATAAGTTTTAGTGTTGATGATGCCTAAGACAAACTAATCTCATTGTTTATTTAATCGTGTGTCTCTTAAGTTTTAATCTTGTAGCTCGGAAGCTGTAATCGTCAATGAAGATTGCACAAGGATGATCAAAGATAAAGAATGTCATATATAGAGTTATGGTGTTGTAAAAGATCATTAAACTCGTAAAAATACTAAGTGCTTTAAAATTACACAGTGGAGTCCATTGTGGTTTCTAACTCGTCTTTGAAATAAACATTTCAAAAATATTTAAACTCTTGAAAATAGCTTTACAAACATTCAAAAAACCTTATTCTCGTCAGAAAAGTCTGGTTTGATCAGTTGATCGAGTACTATTTGGGTTAAACCCATCTCCTGTTTTTGTGTAACTCGGCCTAGTGGTTGGTGCACTCGGCCGAGTGCTTCTGAGCACTCGACCGAGTGTACCAGCTCAGGCCGAGAAATTCGATAGTTGGCTTCCTGTTTTGGGCCTTACTATATAAATCATGAACAATATTTTTCTCTCTGTTCTACGGCCCTAAACACTTTCAAAGTGTCTCTCTAACACCCAAATCCTCTATAGAACCTTCCAAAAATCCTAGCTTTGAAGATTCACCTTGATTTCGAAGATTTGTTCACAAAGCTTTATACTTTCTTACTTATTTTAATTTGTAAGTTGTTCTTCCTTTTATTTAGATTACTCTTTACTGTAACCCTAGAATTTAGGGGAAATTGTAAGTGCTAGATTCCTAATTAGACATCTCTAATTAGTAACAAAATTACTTGTTAATTTAGTTTAAATGGATCTAGTTGCATGCATGATTATAAGGTGGCTTAAAAATGATAAAAAGAATTTTCCTTACATTGTTTTCGAAAAATATGGGCACAACACAAGGACTCCTTCCTTGTGTTGTTCATGAGCTAAAATACATTGTTATCTGATGCTCATTTGAGTGATTCTTGTGCAACTTAAGAACTGCTTCAGTTGTGATCCTGCAAAGTCTTATTTTAGTTCTTTGACAAATTATTTTAGTTTAATTTGTAGACTAAGAAACTGTTTATTGAAGCCTTATTTTACTTGTTGATAGAAAAACCCTTATTCCTATATGATTCAGGTTGAGGTGAATTTTTTTTAGTATGCGATTTAATAGAGTAAAACTTGAAGGAGCCTATTCTTCTAGGCGCTAAAGCTATAGGATTGATACCTATGATTGATCAGGTACCTAAACATAATCCATTTATGCAGTATAAACTCCGTTGTACAGGAAACTAATGCCTTTGTTCAGGGGGAGAAAGATGATAAGATAATTGCTGTTTGTGCCAATGATCCTGAGTACCAACATTACAAGGACAACAAGTAGTTACCTTCCTATCTTTTGGCTGAGATTCGCCGTTTCTTTGAAGACTGTATCCTTTCATTTTGCTTACCTTTTTGAAGTTTCTTAACTTACATGTCATTAAGTTTGAGCCATGAAATCCCTATAGCTTCTCTCTTTAGTAGTTCTTTTTCATGTCATTATATCGTCCTTATTTAACTTTGAAGGTCACGTGATGTTTGCACTGACTGATAATTGATTAATTTCTCATTAATATACGATAGTTTGATCGTTCAACAGTACTGCATTGTGTAGCTCTCTAATAGAAGCTCATACTTGATAGTCGATACAGCCCACATGTCTTCTCCTTGACAATTTTCTCAGATAAGAAAAATGAGAGCAAGGAAGTTGTCGTTGATGAGTTTCTCGCTTGCATTTGTCATGAGATCAAGCAATCCAACACTCCATGTATGTACTGACTCTTATTCAACATGCAATGTAAATATATATAGTTTTATACCATATGCAATCTAATAAGTGATGTCCTAAATGGATTATAGTCTGCTCACAGTCAAGGCAAGCTGTCAAGCATTATCCCGAAAGCATTAGAAGGGGTCTTCTGGTGTTACATTTGAAGAAAAGCATCGCTTGAATTGTGTATTAAACTAAAGGGTTAGTTGGCATTCAACTGGGCAAGTTAGTTACAAAATGAGGCTTTCATAAGTGAGAATAAAGCAAATGAGTACACATTTATGGCAGCAAAGAGTAGTTGCACACTTTTGCAGGTTTCTTGCTCATATGAAGATGCTTCAGGTTTTTGTCTTGGCTCCTGCTCGGGTTTGTATAGAGCCAAGTCTTGACTGGTTATGTGACTATAATGTTGGTCATGGTATATAATTGGTCTAATGACTTTGGTCATTAAGTATTTTTGCAACGTATTTTTCCTCACTGATATATAGCTCTTTACATGTGGAGAGTTGGAGACTATTCCTATTGTTGTGGTTATAAAGATACAACTAGGCAAATATTCTGGAGTGTTGGAGACTATTCCTATTTTTCCACACTAATATACTAATTTTCTAAACTTCGCCATTGTCCTATTTATGCAGGTTCCACAAGTCAACCACGTTGATTACCAGCTACTCGATACTATTGGAAGATGGTTTCGTAAGTTGTATCCATACCTATTGGTTACTTACCCCTACATCTAGTGTATGTTATTCTTATTTGACTTCGATGTGTTGGACCAGATAATTTCACTTATGCGAGCAATGGGAATTGAGTATTCACCTTGACTTCCAGGTACTAAACTAAACTCCTTTCAATAAAAAATCGAAAGTATATTTTCACCTTCATTAATGTATTAAAATATTTGAGCAACAACAAATTTGTTGCATTCAAGGTGCGTTTTCGCTACGATTTTGGTTTATGTGTTTGATTTTATCACCTTGGCATAATTTTGATGATCATAAGTGGATGCCTAGCGCCTTAGCTTTCTTAAATACTATAAATGTTATTCTGCCATTACCATAACATTAGAGGTCTAATTATTGTTATTTTGTCTTATGTGTGCTATCTTATGTCCAATTTCTTTCATTTCTCTAATATTGTGGAATTGAATCGCACGAGGTGATGTTGAATTAGGTGACATGTTGTTTGAGCTTTTAAGAGACGGTGCATCTATATACTGAACTGTATGCTTTTGATCATAATCCTAATTATGTCAAAAAACTTTATACTGTTGTACATCCAGTCATATTTCCTACTAGTGTCACGAGAATTCTAATTACCTTCATAATTTGGACAAGGTTAAGGCAGTAGGGCTTATGGAGGGGTATGCCGATTTATTTGTTAATGAAGATCTGCTATACAAAATCAGGAGTACTAATTGCTGCCATTTGGCCGAGGACCTTATTTTTTTACATCCAGCTATGTTATATAACTTGGTTTCAATTTTTTGCTTATAGGTTAGTTGTCTCAATATATTTGACATATTTTGTATGATACTATGTAGATCATTTGGTAATTGACTTCGGATAATCGATTGATTGTATAAACATATTTGTTGGTTATTGAATCGTCTTTTGCATTTGTGATCATGTTTAGTAGTAATGTGCTGGGCAATAATATAATAATATATATTTTTATTTTATAAAAATTAATAATTATAGACATTAGATGTAACACCCCACGGTAATTGAAGAGGTCCATTGATAGACTTAAATGACTAGTGCTTAAAGAGATTGAAAGTACTACTCAAATCAACAAAGTGCACTTTCTTTTATGGTCATCCATGCGAAAGAACTCCAAAGTTAAGCGTGCTTGGCTAGGAGTAGTCTTAGGATGGGTGACCTCCTGGGAAGGTTCCCAGGATGCGCATGAGTGATGACAAAATGCGCTATAAAGGACCCGTGTTGATCTGTGGGCCATGTACACAGCCTGATGAACTATCATAAGTAATCGCTCTCGACCCGGTTTGAGCCGGGGTGTTACAAGTGGTATCAGAACAACCCTGTGACCGTGTGGTGATGGGAGGCAGTTGTTATATGCTCTTGGAGACAGTTTTTATTCTGGAACATTTTCAGGAACTCAAAATTTTAGAAATTTTGTCCAATTTTTTTTTGTATCAAATACACAATTTAAACCTTGTTTTCGCAATTTTTAATGTATTAATTTCAAATTAAATATAAAATTTAGAAAAACACCAAATATTTTTTTTAAAAAAATTCTTGAAAAATTTCAAGAACATAAAAATGTTAAAAAATTTACCAAAAAATTTCGATTAAAATTTGAGAAAAATATAGATATATTTTATCGGTTTTATCACATAAAAACCAATAAACATGCAAAAATTAATCAAATTAATTTTATAAATTTACATCCAATTTATAAAACATGCAAGTAACTTTATTTAAATTTTTAATTCCATAAAATTCATTTTAATGATTTTTAACTAATATAATTACATTTTATTGATATTTAACTATTAAAAACAATAATAATGCAAAATTAATCAAATTAATTTTCAATTTTTTACTTACTCTAAGTAATTCATGCATATGTGATGATACGTCTGTCGTATACCTATCAAAAATAAACTGACTAAACTAACTATATAGCTAGGGAAGTCAGGTCGATCTCCTCAGGAAGGCAAGATATCTGTAGAAGTCCGTCTATTTGGTCACAAATGGGGGGGTTGTTTGAATTGTTTTCTAAACTACAAAGTTTAAAGGAAATGTAAAGAAATGAGTTAATTAAGCATTTCTTAGTGGGTTATGCCACATGTAATAACACTTATCACATACAAGTGTCGACCCACATGTGTTATTTCTTTCTTAGTCTATTTCAATTTTCGATATTTGTCCCACAAATGCTTATAAGACTTACTTTTAATTATCTTATATAATTAAATATTAATTTAGTTTAATTCTATTATTTAACATTTAAATAATACTAATTAAATATTAATGTACACTTAGCTATTAAGTGACATTTTACCATTTTATCAATATAAAATGTGTCTTATAATAATTAATTAGTTAATTTTACAACCTCTTGTAAATATTATTAATTAATTACCTCCGCCTCACATTATACACACATATCGTAATAATTTAGTTAATTAACTATTAGTTACTAAATTCCGTCTATTTATTAATTAATTATCACATAGTTGAATAATAAATTCCTTTGGCCCGAGTTCATAACTCGTCATCAAAAAATAAATTCACTTAACTTAATAAAAGTCAATATATACAAGATACTAATTACACTATATCCTATATAAATAATTAGTCTATCCATTTGGGCATCATCCTATAGGTAAGGATAAGCTGATCACTGTCGTCATACGACAGTATGTCAAACTCTAGTGAGTCAATCATTACCAATTAAAGTTGACCAGCTGACAAGTATATAAAACATATATCCCGAATATTCCTTTTACAAGATTTATTGAGTAGACGCACTATTGAGGAGGACACTACTCCAACAATCTCTCACTTGTCCGACACAAGTGTGCGCTACTAATTCTCTTGTCCGTTAAATCACCCACTCAATGCAAGGTGTCTTTCAGGTCGTACTTGCACACGATCATATCATGAGTGGTTTCCTCGATCTGGAGAATAACTGTCTGACCGGATAATCTACGATAGATCTCATCCGAGCGTGGCCAAGCATTTCCAGTCACATCTCCTGGAGTGGCCTTGAGATATTAAACCCTGACAAGGATGGACAATCCTCTTGACCTATCTTCTTCGTTCGATACAGAACACAATGACCCAGTAATTGTCCATCGGCCTCCTTTTACGGTGCGACCCAGGACAAAAACCAAAGCCACCGGAAAACTATACCAACTTAGACAAATAGTCGCAAGTCTAAATATTTAACTCAAAGGAATAAATAGAAATCCTCGCCACGACCAGACAACATTAAGGACTCTATAAATGGTCACTGTCCAACAGAGTGTCACTACATTCTGCCTATGTAATCGACTAGCCATCTCTATGGTCATATGACAGTCAAACTCGTCATCAATCGCTTTACAATCTAGCCACTCCGAGACGTCACCTCATTAAGTAACTAGGTACAAATTACAATGTTAATCCAGTTCACTTTAATAGGGTTCGAAATTGTCACTACAACCTATTTGGATAAAACGAAGTATTTAACATCAAATAAAATTGAAGATAATAGTTAAACGATAAATACAATTATCATATATGAAATAATAAATACAATATTATAATTATTACATATCAGATAATTTACAATAATTCTGTCATTTGTCTCAATTCCATAGAAACTACGTGACCATCATGTTTAACTTGAGACAATGGCTTGGTTAAAGGATCAGCAATATTCTGATCTGTCACAACCTTACAAACTGTTATCTCCTTCCTTTCAATAAAATCTCTAATTACATGAAATTTCCTATGTACATGTCAAGACTTATTACTAGACTTCGGCTCTTTCGCTTGGAAAATTGCCCTACTGTTATCTCAATAAATAGTGATAGGATCTTCGGCTGTCGGAACTACCCTTAGTCCTTCCAAAAATTGCCGAATCCACACAGCTTGTTTTGCAGCTTTAGATGCTACAATGTATTCAGCTTCTATTGTAGAATTCGCAATGACCGACTCTTTAAAACTTCTCCAGCAAACCGCACCTTCATTTATCATAAAGACAAAACCAGCCTGGGATTTCAAATCATCCCTATCTGTTTGGAAACTAGCATCCGTGTAACCTTTTACACGTAACTCAGAATCCTCTCCAAATACCAAGAACGAATCTTTAGTTCTTCTCAAGTACTTAAGAATATTCTTAACGGCTATCTAGCAGTGACTCTCACCCGAATTATTTTGCTAAAGACTCCCCATACTCAAAGCATACGAGACATCGGGACGGGTGCACATCATAGCGTACATGAACGATCCAACAATGGGAAGCATAAGGAATCAATTGTATGCGTTCAATATCCTTAGGCTTAGTAGGACAATGTGACTTACTCAAAGTAATCCCACTACCTATTGGGCAGAAATCCCTTCTTAGAGTTTTTCATATCAATATAAGCTTCTTGATTCAAAGCTAATATCATTTTGATTCTATCTCTATAGATATGGATACCCAAGATGCGATGGGCTTCTCCCAAATCTTTCATCTGGAAATGATTTCCCAACCATTTTTTTACTGAAGTACGCAATGGTACATCATTCCCAATGAGTAGTATGTCATCTACATACAATACAAGGAATACAACCTTGCTCCCACTAAACTTCATGTATAGTCATGGCTTCAACACTTTCAGTAAAGCCATTATGTTTAATAACATTACTGAAGCGATGGTTCCAAGTTCTTGATGCCTGCTTAAGACCATAAATGGATCTCTTAAGCTTAGACACTTTGTTAGGATTTTTAGGATCCACAAAACCTGCAGGTTGTGTCATGTACACTTCCTCTTCGAGAAACCCGTTCAAGAAGGCGGTCTTGACATCCATTTGCCATATTTCGTAGTCATGAAATGCATTAATCGCTAACATAATCCTAATGGATCGAAGCATTGCAACTGGTGCAAAAGTCTCATCTTAGTGTAAGCCATGAACTTGAGTAAAACCTTTTGGGACCAATCGTGCTTTGTAGACATATTTATGTCCATCCATGCTAACCTTAATCTTAAAGATCCATTTACACTCAAGAGGTCTAACATCTTCGTAAATCTACCAGTCCCATAGCCGATTGTCGAACATGGAATCCATTCATATTGCATGGCCCCAAGCCATTATTTGGAGTCGGGACTAGATATAGCCGCTTTGTAGGTTACAGGTTCGTTACTTTCTAAAAACAACACGTTATAATCATCATCCTGTTCGATAACCCTCAGATATCGATCAGGCTGGCGACTAATTCTACATGACCTCCTAGGTTCAGAAGGAATTAGAACTGAATTAGATGCAGAAGGAACATCATCCTGCGTCATCTCCTCAGTCATCTCCTCAGTTTGTAGCTCTTGAATTTCACAAATTTCAAATCTTCTCCCACTCTGTCTTCTAGAAATAATTT
The DNA here is from genome assembly GCF_048544455.1 of Silene latifolia. Classification (NCBI taxonomy): domain Eukaryota; kingdom Viridiplantae; phylum Streptophyta; class Magnoliopsida; order Caryophyllales; family Caryophyllaceae; genus Silene; species Silene latifolia. Next base: position 327,375,316 of record NC_133538.1, read on the forward strand.
TTTTTTCTAGAAAGACAGTATCGCAAGACACAAAGACTTTGCCCTCTTGAGGATGATAGAAATAATAACCACGAGTTTCCTTTGGATAACCCACCACTACTACAAAAATCATTATAGACATCACTTAATAGACGTCAGAATTTTCATAAAAATGATGTTTAAAAAATAGATATCGGAGTTTTAAGAAAAACTGATGTCTATACAATTTAATGTACATGAGTTGTTTTTAAAAACACATGTCATTATTAATTCCATCTTAAATAGACATGGGACATTATAGTAACCTATGTCGATTTAATTCCCCAAATCTTATCTATATAAATTTAGAAGACAATACTCATTGTACAGCGCGCCACATCATAAATGCATTTTTTTTTTTGGAAAATCCAGGTTATGGTGGGACCCATGAGTGTGCAACATATTTAATTATTAAGATATCCGTCTTTTCAAACATGCGATAAATTCCGTCTCGCAACAAATTATATAAAATCATCTTATGGAATACTTCTTCGAATTAATATTATGATAAAATTTTATACATTCCGTGTAAAGAAAATGCATAACATTTACACTGAATTAATTACAAATGCGAGTAAATGTGATTAAATTACATAATTTTTAAAACAAAATTACACAATAAAATTACATAATTTCAGGAAGGAATTACAGTTATATACGGGATCGAACATACAACGGAAATGAATTACAAAAATGAATTACATGTATTTTTGTTAATATTATTGTACCACAAAATCATAACATAATTTTTTCAAAGTACAGGGTACAATTTTTTTTTTTTTTCAAAAAACAATAATAACGGCATATGTACTTGGAATATAAAACTCCAGATCCAAATATCACCACGACACCGAAATTGGTAGGTGACAATGATAGGTACAATAGAAATGCAAAAACAAATATACATAAAAAACATTAATTCTGGCCCAAATACATACCCGTGCAAAGGGTTTAAAACTAGTAACTTTAAATCCAAACCCAACACTCCTGATATAAAACATTCTGGTACTCATTTGCAAATCACCCAAATCCGCCAAATCCCTCTTCCCTCAATCTATGTCGATTTAATTCCCTCTTCCCTCATCCTCCAAATCCGCCACCCACCTCCTACTCCACCACCACCAACAACAACACATTATCCACGACAAGAAGTGTCACCCTCATTTTTGTTCGTCCATGTTTGCCCACAAGAAAGGTCGTCCGTGTTCGCCGTTCGTAATCTCGCTCTAGCCTTTGTCGCGCCGAAGATCGTACGTGACCACCAATATGTGGTGAGTACAACTCTTTACTCTCATACTTACTTTGTTAATTACGGAGTGTATTTTTAATATTGAATTGGGAAATTCATTAATTAGGGTTTTGATGTTAACATAATATTAGCATTTATGTTTGTGGAAATTCATTAATTAGGGGGTTTGATGCTAATTTGCTTAATGTCTCGTAATTGTTTGGTATTGGATTGAAGCAATACAAAAAGGGTATACATTTTTGTGGTTATCTGATGCTAATTTGAGTGATTCTTGTGCAACTTAAGAACTGCTTCAGTTGTGATCCTGCAAAGTCTTATTTTAGTTCTTTGACAAATTATTTTAGTTTAATTTGTAGACTAAGAAACTGTTTATTGAAGCCTTATTTTACTTGTTGATAGAAAAACCCTTATTCCTATATGATTCAGGTTGAGGTGAATTTTTTTTAGTATACGATTTAATAGAGTAAAACTTGAAGGAGCCTATTCTTCTAGGCGCTAAAGCTATAGGATTGATACCTATGATTGATCGTACCTAAACATAATCCATTTATGCAAAGATAAACTCCGTTGTACAGGAAACTAATGCCTTTGTTCAGGGGGAGAAAGATGATAAGATAATTGCTGTTTGTGCCAATGATCCTGAGTACCAACATTACAAGGACAACAAGTAGTTACCTTCCTATCTTTTGGCTGAGATTCGCCGTTTCTTTGAAGACTGTATCCTTTCATTTTGCTTACCTTTTTGAAGTTTCTTAACTTACATGTCATTAAGTTTGAGCCATGAAATCCCTATAGCTTCTCTCTTTAGTAGTTCTTTTTCATGTCATTATATCGTCCTTATTTAACTTTGAAGGTCACGTGATGTTTGCACTGACTGATAATTGATTAATTTCTCATTAATATACGATAGTTTGATCGTTCAACAGTACTGCATTGTGTAGCTCTCTAATAGAAGCTCATACTTGATAGTCGATACAGCCCACATGTCTTCTCCTTGACAATTTTCTCAGATAAGAAAAATGAGAGCAAGGAAGTTGTCGTTGATGAGTTTCTGCTTGCATTTGCTGCAGATCAAGCAATCCAACACTCCATGTATGTACTGACTCTTATTCAACATGCAATGTAAATATATATAGTTTTATACCATATGCAATCTAATAAGTGATGTCCTAAATGGATTATAGTCTCTCACAAATCAAGGCAAGTCATCAAGCATTATCCCGAAAGCATTAGAAGGGGTCTTCTCGGTGTTACATTTGAAGAAAAGCATCGCTTGAATTGTGTATTAAACTAAAGGGTTAGTTGGCATTCAACTGGGCAAGTTAGTTACAAAATGAGGCTTTCATAAGTGAGAATAAAGCAAATGAGTACACATTTATGGCAGCAAAGAGTAGTTGCACACTTTTGCAGGTTTCTTGCTCATATGAAGATGCTTCAGGTTTTTGTCTTGGCTCCTGCTCGGGTTTGTATAGAGCCAAGTCTTGACTGGTTATGTGACTATAATGTTGGTCATGGTATATAATTGGTCTAATGACTTTGGTCATTAAGTATTTTTGCAACGTATTTTTCCTCACTGATATATAGCTCTTTACATGTGGAGAGTTGGAGACTATTCCTATTGTTGTGGTTATAAAGATACAACTAGGCAAATATTCTGGAGTGTTGGAGACTATTCCTATTTTTCCACACTGATATACTAATTTTCTAAACTTCGCCATTGTCCTATTTATGCAGTTCCACAAGTCAACCACGTTGATTACCAAATACTACTGATACTATTGGAAGATGGTTTCGTAAGTTGTATCCATACCTATTGGTTACTTACCCCTACATCTAGTGTATGTTATTCTTATTTGACTTCGATGTGTTGGACCAGATAATTTCACTTATGCGAGCAATGGGAATTGAGTATTCACCTTGACTTCCAGGTACTAAACTAAACTCCTTTCAATAAAAAATCGAAAGTATATTTTCACCTTCATTAATGTATTAAAATATTTGAGCAACAACAAATTTGTTGCATTCAAGGTGCGTTTTCGCTACGATTTTGGTTTATGTGTTTGATTTTATCACCTTGGCATAATTTTGATGATCATAAGTGGATGCCTAGCGCCTTAGCTTTCTTAAATACTATAAATGTTATTCTGCCATTACCATAACATTAGAGGTCTAATTATTGTTATTTTGTCTTATGTGTGCTATCTTATGTCCAATTTCTTTCATTTCTCTAATATTGTGGAATTGAATCGCACGAGGTGATGTTGAATTAGGTGACATGTTGTTTGAGCTTTTAAGAGACGGTGCATCTATATACTTTCGTATGCTTTTGATCATAATCCTAATTATGTCAAAAACTTTATACTTGTTGTACATCCAAATCATATTTCCTACTAGTGTCACGAGAATTCTAATTACCTTCATAATTTGGACAAGGTTAAGGCGAGGGGCTTATGGAGGGGTATGCCGATTTATTTGTTAATGAAGATCTCGCTATACAAAATCGAGTACTAATTGCGCCATTTGGCCGAGGACCTTATTTTTTTACATCCAAATATGTTATATAACTTGGTTTCAATTTTTTGCTTATAGGTTAGTTGTCTCAATATATTTGACATATTTTGTATGATACTATGTAGATCATTTGGTAATTGACTTCGGATAATCGATTGATTGTATAAACATATTTGTTGGTTATTGAATCGTCTTTTGCATTTGTGATCATGTTTAGTAGTAATGTGTCAAGGCAATAATATAATAATATATATTTTTATTTTATAAAAATTAATAATTATAGACATTAGATGTAACACCCCACGGTAATTGAAGAGGTCCATTGATAGACTTAAATGACTAGTGCTTAAAGAGATTGAAAGTACTACTCAAATCAACAAAGTGCACTTTCTTTTATGGTCATCCATGCGAAAGAACTCCAAAGTTAAGCGTGCTTGGCTAGGAGTAGTCTTAGGATGGGTGACCTCCTGGAAGGTTCCCGGATGCGCATGAGTGATGACAAAATGCGCTATAAAGGACCCGTGTTGATCTGTGGGCCATGTACACAGCCTGATGAACTATCATAAGTAATCGCTCTCGACCCGGTTTGAGCCGGGGTGTTACAAGTGGTATCAGAACAACCCTGTGACCGTGTGGTGATGGGAGGCAGTTGTTATATGCTCTTGGAGACAGTTTTTATTCTGGAACATTTTCAGGAACTCAAAATTTTAGAAATTTTGTCCAATTTTTTTTTGTATCAAATACACAATTTAAACCTTGTTTTCGCAATTTTTAATGTATTAATTTCAAATTAAATATAAAATTTAGAAAAACACCAAATATTTTTTTTAAAAAAATTCTTGAAAAATTTCAAGAACATAAAAATGTTAAAAAATTTACCAAAAAATTTCGATTAAAATTTGAGAAAAATATAGATATATTTTATCGGTTTTATCACATAAAAACCAATAAACATGCAAAAATTAATCAAATTAATTTTATAAATTTACATCCAATTTATAAAACATGCAAGTAACTTTATTTAAATTTTTAATTCCATAAAATTCATTTTAATGATTTTTAACTAATATAATTACATTTTATTGATATTTAACTATTAAAAACAATAATAATGCAAAATTAATCAAATTAATTTTCAATTTTTTACTTACTCTAAGTAATTCATGCATATGTGATGATACGTCTGTCGTATACCTATCAAAAATAAACTGACTAAACTAACTATATAGCTAGGGAAGTCAGGTCGATCTCCTCAGGAAGGCAAGATATCTGTAGAAGTCCGTCTATTTGGTCACAAATGGGGGGGTTGTTTGAATTGTTTTCTAAACTACAAAGTTTAAAGGAAATGTAAAGAAATGAGTTAATTAAGCATTTCTTAGTGGGTTATGCCACATGTAATAACACTTATCACATACAAGTGTCGACCCACATGTGTTATTTCGGTCTATTTCAATTTTCGATATTTGTCCCACAAATGCTTATAAGACTTACTTTTAATTATCTTATATAATTAAATATTAATTTAGTTTAATTCTATTATTTAACATTTAAATAATACTAATTAAATATTAATGTACACTTAGCTATTAAGTGACATTTTACCATTTTATCAATATAAAATGTGTCTTATAATAATTAATTAGTTAATTTTACAACCTCTTGTAAATATTATTAATTAATTACCTCCGCCTCACATTATACACACATATCGTAATAATTTAGTTAATTAACTATTAGTTACTAAATTCCGTCTATTTATTAATTAATTATCACATAGTTGAATAATAAATTCCTTTGGCCCGAGTTCATAACTCGTCATCAAAAAATAAATTCACTTAACTTAATAAAAGTCAATATATAAAAGATACTAATTATACTATATCCTATATAAATAATTAGTCTATCCATTTGGGCATCATCCTATAGGTAAGGATAAGCTGATCACTGTCGTCATACGACAGTATGTCAAACTCTAGTGAGTCAATCATTACCAATTAAAGTTGACCAGCTGACAAGTATATAAAACATATATCCCGAATATTCCTTTTACAAGATTTATTGAGTAGACGCACTATTGAGGAGGACACTACTCCAACAATCTCTCACTTGTCCGACACAAGTGTGCGCTACTAATTCTCTTGTCCGTTAAATCACCCACTCAATGCAAGGTGTCTTTCAGGTCGTACTTGCACACGATCATATCATGAGTGGTTTCCTCGATCTGGAGAATAACTGTCTGACCGGATAATCTACGATAGATCTCATCCGAGCGTGGCCAAGCATTTCCAGTCACATCTCCTGGAGTGGCCTTGAGATATTAAACCCTGACAAGGATGGACAATCCTCTTGACCTATCTTCTTCGTTCGATACAGAACACAATGACCCAAGAATTGTCCATCGGCCTCCTTTTACGGTGCGACCCCAGACAAAACCAAAGCCACCGGAAAACTATACCAACTTAGACAAATAGTCGCAAGTCTAAATATTTAACTCAAAGGAATAAATAGAAATCCTCGCCACGACTAGACAACATTAAGGACTCTATAAATGGTCACTGTCCAACAGAGTGTCACTACATTCTGCCTATGTAATCGACTAGCCATCTCTATGGTCATATGACAGTCAAACTCGTCATCAATCGCTTTACAATCTAGCCACTCCGAGACGTCACCTCATTAAGTAACTAGGTACAAATTACAATGTTAATCCAGTTCACTTTAATAGGGTTCGAAATTGTCACTACAACCTATTTGGATAAAACGAAGTATTTAACATCAAATAAAATTGAAGATAATAGTTAAACGATAAATACAATTATCATATATGAAATAATAAATACAATATTATAATTATTACATATCGATAATTTACAATAATTCATCATTTGTCTCAATTCCATAGAAACTACGTGACCATCATGTTTAACTTGAGACAATGGCTTGGTTAAAGGATCAGCAATATTCTGATCTGTCACAACCTTACAAACTGTTATCTCCTTCCTTTCAATAAAATCTCTAATTACATGAAATTTCCTATGTACATGTCAAGACTTATTACTAGACTTCGGCTCTTTCGCTTGGAAAATTGCCCTACTGTTATCTCAATAAATAGTGATAGGATCTTCGGCTGTCGGAACTACCCTTAGTCCTTCCAAAAATTGCCGAATCCACACAGCTTGTTTTGCAGCTTTAGATGCTACAATGTATTCAGCTTCTATTGTAGAATTCGCAATGACCGACTCTTTAAAACTTCTCCAGCAAACCGCACCTTCATTTATCATAAAGACAAAACCAGCCTGGAATTTCAAATCATCCCTATCTGTTTGGAAACTAGCATCCGTGTAACCTTTTACACGTAACTCAGAATCCTCTCCAAATACCAAGAACGAATCTTTAGTTCTTCTCAAGTACTTAAGAATATTCTTAACGGCTATCTAGCAGTGACTCTCACCCGAATTATTTTGCTAAAGACTCCCCATACTCAAAGCATACGAGACATCGGGACGGGTGCACATCATAGCGTACATGAACGATCCAACAGCGGAAGCATAAGGAATCAATTGTATGCGTTCAATATCCTTAGGCTTAGTAGGACAATGTGACTTACTCAAAGTAATCCCACTACCTATTGGCAGAAATCCCTTCTTAGAGTTTTTCATATCAATATAAGCTTCTTGACTCAAAGCTAATATCATTTTGATTCTATCTCTATAGATATGGATACCCAAGATGCGATGGGCTTCTCCCAAATCTTTCATCTGGAAATGATTTCCCAACCATTTTTTTACTGAAGTACGCAATGGTACATCATTCCCAATGAGTAGTATGTCATCTACATACAATACAAGGAATACAACCTTGCTCCCACTAAACTTCATGTATAGTCATGGCTCTTCAACACTTTCAGTAAAGCCATTATGTTTAATAACATTACTCAAGCGATGGTTCCAAGTTCTTGATGCCTCGCTAAGACCATAAATGGATCTCTTAAGCTTAGACACTTTGTTAGGATTTTTAGGATCCACAAAACCTACAGGTTGTGTCATGTACACTTCCTCTTCGAGAAACCCGTTCAAGAAGGCGGTCTTGACATCCATTTGCCATATTTCGTAGTCATGAAATGCATTAATCGCTAACATAATCCTAATGGATCGAAGCATTGCAACTGGTGCAAAAGTCTCATCTTAGTGTAAGCCATGAACTTGAGTAAAACCTTTTGGGACCAATCGTGCTTTGTAGACATATTTATGTCCATCCATGCTAACCTTAATCTTAAAGATCCATTTACACCAAGAGGTCTAACATCTTCGTAAATCTACCAGTCCCATAGCCGATTGTCGAACATGGAATCCATTCATATTGCATGGCCCCAAGCCATTGTTTGGAGTCGGGACTAGATATAGCCGCTTTGTAGGTTACAGTTTCACACTTTCTAAAAACAACACGTTATAATCATCATCCTGTTCGATAACCCTCAGATATCGATCAGGCTGGCGACTAATTCTACATGACCTCCTAGGTTCAGAAGGAATTAGAACTGAATTAGATGCAGAAGGAACATCATCCTCGCGTCATCTCCTCGCCAGTGGCTCTTGAATTTCACAAATTTCAAATCTTCTCCCACTCTTCTTCTAGAAATAATTTTTTTCTAGAAAGACAGTATCGCAAGACACAAAGACTTTGCCCTCTTGAGGATGATAGAAATAATAACCACGAGTTTCCTTTGGATAACCCACCACTACTACAAAAATCATTATAGACATCACTTAATAGACGTCAGAATTTTCATAAAAATGATGTTTAAAAAATAGATATCGGAGTTTTAAGAAAAACTGATGTCTATACAATTTAATGTACATGAGTTGTTTTTAAAAACACATGTCATTATTAATTCCATCTTAAATAGACATGGGACATTATAGTAACCTATGTCGATTTAATTCCCCAAATCTTATCTATATAAATTTAGAAGACAATACTCATTGTACAGCGCGCCACATCATAAATGCATTTTTTTTTTTGGAAAATCCAGGTTATGGTGGGACCCATGAGTGTGCAACGTATTTAATTATTAAGATATCCGTCTTTTCAAACATGCGATAAATTCCGTCTCGCAACAAATTATATAAAATCATCTTATGGAATACTTCTTCGAATTAATATTATGATAAAATTTTATACATTCCGTGTAAAGAAAATGCATAACATTTACGCAGAATTAATTACAAATGCGAGTAAATGTGATTAAATTACATAATTTTTAAAACAAAATTACACAATAAAATTACATAATTTCAGGAAGGAATTACAGTTATATACGGGATCGAACATACAACAGAAATGAATTACAAAAATGAATTACATGTATTTTTGTTAATATTATTGTACCACAAAATCATAACATAATTTTTTCAAAGTACAGGGTACAATTTTTTTTTTTTTTTCAAAAACAATAATAACGGCATATGTACTTGGAATATAAAACTCGGCATCTGAACTATCAGCCGCGCACACCGAAATTGGTAGGTGACAATGATAGGTACAATAGAAATGCAAAAATAAATATACATAAAAAAACATTAATTCTGGCCCAAATACATACCCGTGCAAAGGGTTTAAAACTAGTAACTTTAAATCCAAACCCAACACTCCTGATATAAAACATTCTGGTACTCATTTGCAAATCACCCAAATCCGCCAAATCCCTCTTCCCTTAATCTATGTCGATTTAATTCCCTCTTCCCTCATCCTCCAAATCCGCCGTCACCACCTCCTACTCCACCACCACCAACAACAACACATTATCCACGACAAGAAGTGTCACCCTCATTTTTGTTCGTCCATGTTTGCCCACAAGAAAGGTCGTCCAGGTTCGCCGTTCAGAATCTCGCTCTAGCCTTTGTCGCGCCGGCATCGGTGACCACCAATATGTGGTGAGTACAACTCTTTACTCTCATACTTACTTTGTTAATTACGGAGTGTATTTTTAATATTGAATTGGGAAATTCATTAATTAGGGTTTTGATGTTAACATAATATTAGCATTTATGTTTGTGGAAATTCATTAATTAGGGGGTTTGATGCTAATTTGCTTAATGTCTCGTAATTTTTTGGTATTGGATTGAAGCAATACAAAAAGGGTATACATTTTTGTGGTTATCTGATGCTAATTTGAGTGATTCTTGTGCAACTTAAGAACTGCTTCAGTTGTGATCCTGCAAAGTCTTATTTTAGTTCTTTGACAAATTATTTTCGTTTAATTTGTAGACTAAGAAACTGTTTATTGAAGCCTTATTTTACTTGTTGATAGAAAACCCCTTATTCCTATATGATTCAGGTTGAGGTGAATTTTTTTTAGTATGCGATTTAATAGAGTAAAACTTGAAGGAGCCTATTCTTCTAGGCGCTAAAGCTATAGGATTGATACCTATGATTGATCAGGTACCTAAACATAATCCATTTATGCAGTATAAACTCCGTTGTACAGGAAACTAATGCCTTTGTTCAGGGGGAGAAAGATGATAAGATAATTGCTGTTTGTGCCAATGATCCTGAGTACCAACATTACAAGGACAACAAGTAGTTACCTTCCTATCTTTTGGCTGAGATTCGCCGTTTCTTTGAAGACTGTATCCTTTCATTTTGCTTACCTTTTTGAAGTTTCTTAACTTACATGTCATTAAGTTTGAGCCATGAAATCCCTATAGCTTCTCTCTTTAGTAGTTCTTTTTCATGTCATTATATCGTCCTTATTTAACTTTGAAGGTCACGTGATGTTTGCACTGACTGATAATTGATTAATTTCTCATTAATATACGATAGTTTGATCGTTCAACAGTACTGCATTGTGTAGCTCTCTAATAGAAGCTCATACTTGATAGTCGATACAGCCCACATGTCTTCTCCTTGACAATTTTCTCAGATAAGAAAAATGAGAGCAAGGAAGTTGTCGTTGATGAGTTTCTCGCTTGCATTTGTTTGCAGATCAAGCAATCCAACACTCCATGTATGTACTGACTCTTATTCAACATGCAATGTAAATATATATAGTTTTATACCATATGCAATCTAATAAGTGATGTCCTAAATGGATTATAGTCTGCTCACAGTCAAGGCAAGCTGTCAAGCATTATCCCGAAAGCATTAGAAGGGGTCTTCTGGTGTTACATTTGAAGAAAAGCATCAGTTGAATTGTGTATTAAACTAAAGGGTTAGTTGGCATTCAACTGGGCAAGTTAGTTACAAAATGAGGCTTTCATAAGTGAGAATAAAGCAAATGAGTACACATTTATGGCAGCAAAGAGTAGTTGCACACTTTTGCAGGTTTCTTGCTCATATGAAGATGCTTCGTGTTTTTGTCTTGGCTCCTGCTCGGGTTTGTATAGAGCCAAGTCTTGACTGGTTATGTGACTATAATGTTGGTCATGGTATATAATTGGTCTAATGACTTTGGTCATTAAGTATTTTTGCAACGTATTTTTCCTCACTGATATATAGCTCTTTACATGTGGAGAGTTGGAGACTATTCCTATTGTTGTGGTTATAAAGATACAACTAGGCAAATATTCTGGAGTGTTGGAGACTATTCCTATTTTTCCACACTGATATACTAATTTTCTAAACTTCGCCATTGTCCTATTTATGCAGGTTCCACAAGTCAACCACGTTGATTACCAGCTACTCGATACTATTGGAAGATGGTTTCGTAAGTTGTATCCATACCTATTGGTTACTTACCCCTACATCTAGTGTATGTTATTCTTATTTGACTTCGATGTGTTGGACCAGATAATTTCACTTATGCGAGCAATGGGAATTGAGTATTCACCTTGACTTCCAGGTACTAAACTAAACTCCTTTCAATAAAAAATCGAAAGTATATTTTCACCTTCATTAATGTATTAAAATATTTGAGCAACAACAAATTTGTTGCATTCAAGGTGCGTTTTCGCTACGATTTTGGTTTATGTGTTTGATTTTATCACCTTGGCATAATTTTGATGATCATAAGTGGATGCCTAGCGCCTTAGCTTTCTTAAATACTATAAATGTTATTCTGCCATTACCATAACATTAGAGGTCTAATTATTGTTATTTTGTCTTATGTGTGCTATCTTATGTCCAATTTCTTTCATTTCTCTAATATTGTGGAATTGAATCGCACGAGGTGATGTTGAATTAGGTGACATGTTGTTTGAGCTTTTAAGAGACGGTGCATCTATATACTGAACTGTATGCTTTTGATCATAATCCTAATTATGTCAAAAAACTTTATACTGTTGTACATCCAGTCATATTTCCTACTAGTGTCACGAGAATTCTAATTACCTTCATAATTTGGACAAGGTTAAGGCAGTAGGGCTTATGGAGGGGTATGCCGATTTATTTGTTAATGAAGATCTGCTATACAAAATCGGGAGTACTAATTGCGCCATTTGGCCGAGGACCTTATTTTTTTACATCCAAATTATGTTATATAACTTGGTTTCAATTTTTTGCTTATAGGTTAGTTGTCTCAATATATTTGACATATTTTGTATGATACTATGTAGATCATTTGGTAATTGACTTCGGATAATCGATTGATTGTATAAACATATTTGTTGGTTATTGAATCGTCTTTTGCATTTGTGATCATGTTTAGTAGTAATGTGTTTGAAGCAATAATATAATAATATATATTTTTATTTTATAAAAATTAATAATTATAGACATTAGATGTAACACCCCACGGTAATTGAAGAGGTCCATTGATAGACTTAAATGACTAGTGCTTAAAGAGATTGAAAGTACTACTCAAATCAACAAAGTGCACTTTCTTTTATGGTCATCCATGCGAAAGAACTCCAAAGTTAAGCGTGCTTGGCTAGGAGTAGTCTTAGGATGGGTGACCTCCTGGGAAGGTTCCCAGGATGCGCATGAGTGATGACAAAATGCGCTATAAAGGACCCGTGTTGATCTGTGGGCCATGTACACACTGATGAACTATCATAAGTAATCGCTCTCGACCGGTTTGAGCCGGTGTTACAAGTGGTATCGAACAACCCCGTGACCGTGTGGTGATGGGAGGCGCTTGTTATATGCTCTTGGAGACAGTTTTTATTCTGGAACATTTTCAGGAACTCAAAATTTTAGAAATTTTGTCCAATTTTTTTTTGTATCAAATACACAATTTAAACCTTGTTTTCGCAATTTTTAATGTATTAATTTCAAATTAAATATAAAATTTAGAAAAACACCAAATATTTTTTTTAAAAAAATTCTTGAAAAATTTCAAGAACATAAAAATGTTAAAAAATTTACCAAAAAATTTCGATTAAAATTTGAGAAAAATATAGATATATTTTATCGGTTTTATCACATAAAAACCAATAAACATGCAAAAATTAATCAAATTAATTTTATAAATTTACATCCAATTTATAAAACATGCAAGTAACTTTATTTAAATTTTTAATTCCATAAAATTCATTTTAATGATTTTTAACTAATATAATTACATTTTATTGATATTTAACTATTAAAAACAATAATAATGCAAAATTAATCAAATTAATTTTCAATTTTTTACTTACTCTAAGTAATTCATGCATATGTGATGATACGTCTGTCGTATACCTATCAAAAATAAACTGACTAAACTAACTATATAGCTAGGGAAGTCAGGTCGATCTCCTCAGGAAGGCAAGATATCTGTAGAAGTCCGTCTATTTGGTCACAAATGGGGGGGTTGTTTGAATTGTTTTCTAAACTACAAAGTTTAAAGGAAATGTAAAGAAATGAGTAAATTAAGCATTTCTTAGTGGGTTATGCCACGTGTAATAACACTTATCACATACAAGTGTCGACCCACATGTGTTATTTCGGTCTATTTCAATTTTCGATATTTGTCCCACAAATGCTTATAAGACTTACTTTTAATTATCTTATATAATTAAATATTAATTTAGTTTAATTCTATTATTTAACATTTAAATAATACTAATTAAATATTAATGTACACTTAGCTATTAAGTGACATTTTACCATTTTATCAATATAAAATGTGTCTTATAATAATTAATTAGTTAATTTTACAACCTCTTGTAAATATTATTAATTAATTACCTCCGCCTCACATTATACACACATATCGTAATAATTTAGTTAATTAACTATTAGTTACTAAATTCCGTCTATTTATTAATTAATTATCACATAGTTGAATAATAAATTCCTTTGGCCCGAGTTCATAACTCGTCATCAAAAAATAAATTCACTTAACTTAATAAAAGTCAATATATACAAGATACTAATTATACTATATCCTATATAAATAATTAGTCTATCCATTTGGGCATCATCCTATAGGTAAGGATCAGCTGATCACTGCCGTCATACGACAGTATGTCAAACTCTAGTGAGTCAATCATTACCAATTAAAGTTGACCAGCTGACAAGTATATAAAACATATATCCCGAATATTCCTTTTACAAGATTTATTGAGTAGACGCACTATTGAGGAGGACACTACTCCAACAATCTCTCACTTGTCCGACACAAGTGTGCGCTACTAATTCTCTTGTCCGTTAAATCACCCACTCAATGCAAGGTGTCTTTCAGGTCGTACTTGCACACGATCATATCATGAGTGGTTTCCTCGATCTGGAGAATAACTGTCTGACCGGATAATCTACGATAGATCTCATCCGAGCGTGGCCAAGCATTTCCAGTCACATCTCCTGGAGTGGCCTTGAGATATTAAACCCTGACAAGGATGGACAATCCTCTTGACCTATCTTCTTCGTTCGATACAGAACACAATGACCCAGTAATTGTCCATCGGCCTCCTTTTACGGTGCGACCCAAGACAAAAACCAAAGCCACCGGAAAACTATACCAACTTAGACAAATAGTCGCAAGTCTAAATATTTAACTCAAAGGAATAAATAGAAATCCTCGCCACGACCAGACAACATTAAGGACTCTATAAATGGTCACTGTCCAACAGAGTGTCACTACATTCTGCCTATGTAATCGACTAGCCATCTCTATGGTCATATGACAGTCAAACTCGTCATCAATCGCTTTACAATCTAGCCACTCCGAGACGTCACCTCATTAAGTAACTAGGTACAAATTACAATGTTAATCCAGTTCACTTTAATAGGGTTCGAAATTGTCACTACAACCTATTTGGATAAAACGAAGTATTTAACATCAAATAAAATTGAAGATAATAGTTAAACGATAAATACAATTATCATATATGAAATAATAAATACAATATTATAATTATTACATATCGATAATTTACAATAATTCATCATTTGTCTCAATTCCATAGAAACTACGTGACCATCATGTTTAACTTGAGACAATGGCTTGGTTAAAGGATCAGCAATATTCTGATCTGTCACAACCTTACAAACTGTTATCTCCTTCCTTTCAATAAAATCTCTAATTGCATGAAATTTCCTATGTACATGTCAAGACTTATTACTAGACTTCGGCTCTTTCGCTTGAAAATTGCCCCTCTTTGTTATCTCAATAAATAGTGATAGGATCTTGGTACTGTCGGAACTACCCTTAGTCCTTCCAAAATTGCCAAATCCACACAAAATTGTTTTGCGCTTTAGATGCTACAATGTATTCAGCTTCTATTGTAGAATTCGCAATGACCGACTCTTTAAAACTTCTCCAGCAAACCGCACCTTCATTTATCATAAAGACAAAACCAGCCTGGGATTTCAAATCATCCCTATCTGTTTGGAAACTAGCATCCGTGTAACCTTTTACACGTAACTCAGAATCCTCTCCAAATACCAAGAACGAATCTTTAGTTCTTCTCAAGTACTTAAGAATATTCTTAACGGCTATCTAGCAGTGACTCTCACCCGAATTATTTTGCTAAAGACTCCCCATACTCAAAGCATACGAGACATCGGGACGGGTGCACATCATAGCGTACATGAACGATCCAACAGCGGAAGCATAAGGAATCAATTGTATGCGTTCAATATCCTTAGGCTTAGTAGGACAATGTGACTTACTCAAAGTAATCCCACTACCTATTGGCAGAAATCCCTTCTTAGAGTTTTTCATATCAATATAAGCTTCTTGACTCAAAGCTAATATCATTTTGATTCTATCTCTATAGATATGGATACCCAAGATGCGATGGGCTTCTCCCAAATCTTTCATCTGGAAATGATTTCCCAACCATTCTTTTACTGAAGTACGCAATGGTACATCATTCCCAATGAGTGGTATGTCATCTACATACAATACAAGGAATACAACCTTGCTCCCACTAAACTTCATGTATAGTCATGGCTCTTCAACACTTTCAGTAAAGCCATTATGTTTAATAACATTACTGAAGCGATGGTTCCAAGTTCTTGATGCCTGCTTAAGACCATAAATGGATCTCTTAAGCTTAGACACTTTGTTAGGATTTTTAGGATCCACAAAACCTGCAGGTTGTGTCATGTACACTTCCTCTTCGAGAAACCCGTTCAAGAAGGCGGTCTTGACATCCATTTGCCATATTTCGTAGTCATGAAATGCATTAATCGCTAACATAATCCTAATGGATCGAAGCATTGCAACTGGTGCAAAAGTCTCATCTTAGTGTAAGCCATGAACTTGAGTAAAACCTTTTGGGACCAATCGTGCTTTGTAGACATATTTATGTCCATCCATGCTAACCTTAATCTTAAAGATCCATTTACACTGAAGAGGTCTAACATCTTCAGGTAAATCTACCAGGTCCCATAGCTGATTGTCGAACATGGAATCCATTCATATTGCATGGCCCCAAGCCATTGTTTGGAGTCGGGACTAGATATAGCCGCTTTGTAGGTTACAGGTTCGTTACTTTCTAAAAACAACACGTTATAATCATCATCCTGTTCGATAACCCTCAGATATCGATCAGGCTGGCGACTAATTCTACATGACCTCCTAGGTTCAGAAGGAATTAGAACTGAATTAGATGCAGAAGGAACATCATCCTGCGTCATCTCCTCAGTTTGTGGCTCTTGAATTTCACAAATTTCAAATCTTCTCCCACTCTGTCTTCTAGAAATAATTTTTTTTTCTAGAAAGACAGTATCGCAAGACACAAAGACTTTGCCCTCTTGAGGATGATAGAAATAATAACCACGAGTTTCCTATGGATAACCCACCACTACTACAAAAATCATTATAGACATCACTTAATAGACGTCAGAATTTTCATAAAAATGATGTTTAAAAAATAGATATCGGAGTTTTAAGAAAAATTGATGTCTATACAATTTAATGTACATGAGTTGTTTTTAAAAACACATGTCATTATTAATTCCATCTTAAATAGACATGGGACATTATAGTAACCTATGTCGATTTAATTCCCCAAATCTTATCTATATAAATTTAGAAGACAATACTCATTGTACAAAATACACATCATCAAAATGCATTTTTTTTTTGGAAAATCCAGGTTATGGTGGGACCCATGAGTGTGCAACGTATTTAATTATTAAGATATCCGTCTTTTCAAACATGCGATAAATTCCGTCTCGCAACAAATTATATAAAATCATCTTATGGAATACTTCTTCGAATTAATATTATGATAAAATTTTATACATTCCGTGTAAAGAAAATGCATAACATTTACACTGAATTAATTACAAATGTGAGTAAATGTGATTAAATTACATAATTTTTAAAACAAAATTACACAATAAAATTACATAATTTCAGGAAGGAATTACAATTATATACGGGATCGAACATACAACGGAAATGAATTACAAAAATGAATTACATGTATTTTTGTTAATATTATTGTACCACAAAATCATAACATAATTTTTTCAAAGTACAGGGTACAATTTTTTTTTTTTTCAAAAAACAATAATAACGGCATATGTACTTGGAATATAAAACTCGAAGATCTGAACTATCACCACAAGACACCGAAATTGGTAGGTGACAATGATAGGTACAATAGAAATGCAAAAATAAATATACATAAAAAAACATTAATTCTGGCCCAAATACATACCCGTGCAAAGGGTTTAAAACTAGTAACTTTAAATCCAAACCCAACACTCCTGATATAAAACATTCTGGTACTCATTTGCAAATCCCCCAAATCCGCCAAATCCCTCTTCCCTCAATCTATGTCGATGTAATTCCCTCTTCCCTCATCCTCCAAATCCGCCGTCACCACCTCCTACTCCACCACCACCAACAACAACACATTATCCACGACAAGAAGTGTCACCCTCATTTTTGTTCGTCCATGTTTGCCCACAAGAAAGGTCGTCCAGGTTCGCCGTTCAGAATCTCGCTCTAGCCTTTGTCGCGCCGGCATCGGTGACCACCAATATGTGGTGAGTACAACTCTTTACTCTCATACTTACTTTGTTAATTACGGAGTGTATTTTTAATATTGAATTGGGAAATTCATTAATTAGGGTTTTGATGTTAACATAATATTAGCATTTATGTTTGTGGAAATTCATTAATTAGGGGGTTTGATGCTAATTTGCTTAATGTCTCGTAATTGTTTAGTATTGGATTGAAGCAATACAAAAAGGGTATACATTTTTGTGGTTATCTGATGCTAATTTGAGTGATTCTTGTGCAACTTAAGAACTGCTTCAGTTGTGATCCTGCAAAGTCTTATTTTAGTTCTTTGACAAATTATTTTAGTTTAATTTGTAGACTAAGAAACTGTTTATTGAAGCCTTATTTTACTTGTTGATAGAAAACCCCTTATTCCTATATGATTCAGGTTGAGGTGAATTTTTTTTAGTATGCGATTTAATAGAGTAAAACTTGAAGGAGCCTATTCTTCTAGGCGCTAAAGCTATAGGATTGATACCTATGATTGATCAGGTACCTAAACATAATCCATTTATGCAGTATAAACTCCGTTGTACAGGAAACTAATGCCTTTGTTCAGGGGGAGAAAGATGATAAGATAATTGCTGTTTGTGCCAATGATCCTGAGTACCAACATTACAAGGACAACAAGTAGTTACCTTCCTATCTTTTGGCTGAGATTCGCCGTTTCTTTGAAGACTGTATCCTTTCATTTTGCTTACCTTTTTGAAGTTTCTTAACTTACATGTCATTAAGTTTGAGCCATGAAATCCCTATAGCTTCTCTCTTTAGTAGTTCTTTTTCATGTCATTATATCGTCCTTATTTAACTTTGAAGGTCACGTGATGTTTGCACTGACTGATAATTGATTAATTTCTCATTAATATACGATAGTTTGATCGTTTAACAGTACTGCATTGTGTAGCTCTCTAATAGAAGCTCATACTTGATAGTCGATACAGCCCACATGTCTTCTCCTTGACAATTTTCTCAGATAAGAAAAATGAGAGCAAGGAAGTTGTCGTTGATGAGTTTCTGCTTGCATTTGCTGCAGATCAAGCAATCCAACACTCCATGTATGTACTGACTCTTATTCAACATGCAATGTAAATATATATAGTTTTATACCATATGCAATCTAATAAGTGATGTCCTAAATGGATTATAGTCTGCTCACAGTCAAGGCAAGCTGTCAAGCATTATCCCGAAAGCATTAGAAGGGGTCTTCTGGTGTTACATTTGAAGAAAAGCATCAGTTGAATTGTGTATTAAACTAAAGGGTTAGTTGGCATTCAACTGGGCAAGTTAGTTACAAAATGAGGCTTTCATAAGTGAGAATAAAGCAAATGAGTACACATTTATGGCAGCAAAGAGTAGTTGCACACTTTTGCAGGTTTCTTGCTCATATGAAGATGCTTCAGGTTTTTGTCTTGGCTCCTGCTCGGGTTTGTATAGAGCCAAGTCTTGACTGGTTATGTGACTATAATGTTGGTCATGGTATATAATTGGTCTAATGACTTTGGTCATTAAGTATTTTTGCAACGTATTTTTCCTCACTGATATATAGCTCTTTACATGTGGAGAGTTGGAGACTATTCCTATTGTTGTGGTTATAAAGATACAACTAGGCAAATATTCTGGAGTGTTGGAGACTATTCCTATTTTTCCACACTGATATACTAATTTTCTAAACTTCGCCATTGTCCTATTTATGCAGGTTCCACAAGTCAACCACGTTGATTACCAGCTACTCGATACTATTGGAAGATGGTTTCGTAAGTTGTATCCATACCTATTGGTTACTTACCCCTACATCTAGTGTATGTTATTCTTATTTGACTTCGATGTGTTGGACCAGATAATTTCACTTATGCGAGCAATGGGAATTGAGTATTCACCTTGACTTCCAGGTACTAAACTAAACTCCTTTCAATAAAAAATCGAAAGTATATTTTCACCTTCATTAATGTATTAAAAGATTTGAGCAACAACAAATTTGTTGCATTCAAGGTGCGTTTTCGCTACGATTTTGGTTTATGTGTTTGATTTTATCACCTTGGCCTAATTTTGATGATCATAAGTGGATGCCTAGCGCCTTAGCTTTCTTAAATACTATAAATGTTATTCTGCCATTACCATAACATTAGAGGTCTAATTATTGTTATTTTGTCTTATGTGTGCTATCTTATGTCCAATTTCTTTCATTTCTCTAATATTGTGGAATTGAATCGCACGAGGTGATGTTGAATTAGGTGACATGTTGTTTGAGCTTTTAAGAGACGGTGCATCTATATACTGAACTGTATGCTTTTGATCATAATCCTAATTATGTCAAAAAACTTTATACTGTTGTACATCCAGTCATATTTCCTACTAGTGTCACGAAAATTCTAATTACCTTCATAATTTGGACAAGGTTAAGGCAGTAGGGCTTATGGAGGGGTATGCCGATTTATTTGTTAATGAAGATCTGCTATACAAAATCAGGAGTACTAATTGCTGCCATTTGGCCGAGGACCTTATTTTTTTACATCCAGTTATGTTATATAACTTGGTTTCAATTTTTTGCTTATAGGTTAGTTGTCTCAATATATTTGACATATTTTGTATGATACTATGTAGATCATTTGGTAATTGACTTCGGATAATCGATTGATTGTATAAACATATTTGTTGGTTATTGAATCGTCTTTTGCATTTGTGATCATGTTTAGTAGTAATGTGCTAGGCAATAATATAATAATATATATTTTTATTTTATAAAAATTAATAATTATAGACATTAGATGTAACACCCCACGGTAATTGAAGAGGTCCATTGATAGACTTAAATGACTAGTGCTTAAAGAGATTGAAAGTACTACTCATATCAACAAAGTGCACTTTCTTTTATGGTCATCCATGCGAAAGAACTCCAAAGTTAAGCGTGCTTGGCTAGGAGTAGTCTTAGGATGGGTGACCTCCTGGGAAGGTTCCCAGGATGCGCATGAGTGAGGACAAAATGCGCTATAAAGGACCCGTGTTGATCTGTGGGCCATGTACACAGCCTGATGAACTATCATAAGTAATCGCTCTCGACCCGGTTTGAGCCGGGGTGTTACAAGTGGTATCAGAACAACCCTGTGACCGTGTGGTGATGGGAGGCAGTTGTTATATGCTCTTGGAGACATTTTTTATTCTGGAACATTTTCAGGAACTCAAAATTTTAGAAATTTTGTCCAATTTTTTTTTGTATCAAATACACAATTTAAACCTTGTTTTCGCAATTTTTAATGTATTAATTTCAAATTAAATATAAAATTTAGAAAAACACCAAATATTTTTTAAAAAAAAATTCTTGAAAAATTTCAAGAACATAAAAATGTTAAAAAATTTACAAAAAAATTTCGATTAAAATTTGAGAAAAATATAGTTATATTTTATCGGTTTTATCACATAAAAACCAATAAACATGCAAAAATTAATCAAATTAATTTTATAAATTTACATCCAATTTATAAAACATGCAAGTAACTTTATTTAAATTTTTAATTCCATAAAATTCATTTTAATGATTTTTAACTAATATAATTACATTTTATTGATATTTAACTATTAAAAACAATAATAATGCAAAATTAATCAAATTAATTTTCAATTTTTTACTTACTCTAAGTAATTCATGCATATGTGATGATACGTCTGTCGTATACCTATCAAAAATAAACTGACTAAACTAACTATATAGCTAGGGAAGTCAGGTCGATCTCCTCAGGAAGGCAAGATATCTGTAGAAGTCCGTCTATTTGGTCACAAATGGGGGGGTTGTTTGAATTGTTTTCTAAACTACAAAGTTTAAAGGAAGAGAAGTAGAGACAAGAGCAGTAAGGCAAGAAAAAAGGATTAAACTATCAGATAGAGAAGGGACATGTCGGGAATTCGGTTCACTACGGTAGTCCAGTGACTCAGCTGTAAACAACTCAGACGAATTAATGCAAGACGGATGTGGAAAGGTCCTTTCGGTCCACTTTCTATCCTAAAATACCACTAACTTAACTTTCATTCTCGTCAGGGTAGTCTATTGTTCATAGCAGGCCTATTTAGTCCAATCTTTCGATCTAGGATTAATTTTAGCCAGATTAAAGAGGTGACTCAGAAGCGTGCACTCAACTAAGTCGATAAATACAATTAAATTGCTATGGTGACAGAATCTCACATTTAATTCATCTATTTCATTTACTACATCGTCACATTCCTACCGCAGATCCCCTAATCCCAACATGCATTAAATTTAGCTACTCATATCGCTATCAATATCAAAACTAATAAAAAATGACGAATTAACAATAAACATAATGAAATAAATAATAAAATGCATAAAAGAGAATTAGAGCAAAGGAATAAATGAAGTAAACAAGGAATTAAAACAAACAAACGATAAATTATTATTAAGAGAAGAGAAAGGAATTACAATCGTGCGAATCCGGCGTAAAGAACAATCGAATCCGAGCAAAGTAAATCCCAAAGTAAAGTTACAGTTAAGAGGAATGTAGAACGCAGTAAAGTTTGATAGATAAAAGCTAAGTAAAATGATAGATAATGAATGATTCGATTAAATGCGTGCTTAAATAGAAAAACAACTTAGGTTAGCGAAATAAAATAACTCACGGGCTAATTAAAGCCCACGCTAGCAGAAACCACTCGATCGAGTGGAATAAAACCACTCGATCGAGTAGAATAGTTACTCGATCGAGTAACTCTCTTTTCAGCACCTGTCGATCGAGCATAGTAACCACTCGATCGACCAACTCGGACTCTGAAAACCACTCGATCGAGTGGTAAAACTACTCGATCGAGTCTTCTGTCTTCAATTCAGCTCAAGTCCACGTCCGACTGCCTCGTAATCCATGCCTTGACGCACTCCAATGCAGTATCTCACTCTGGAAAATCCCGTCTCCTCTAAATGCATGCTAAAAGGACGAAAAAGGGTACGATTCCACTACTTTCGCGTTCATTTCTACAAAAAGGACAAAACGAACCAAAGTAGACAATTCGGGGCAAAATACTATAAAAACAGTATAAAAATGCATAGAAATACGTGCTGAAATAGGCTAAAAAGACTATACATTAGGCACGTAACAAATCTCCCCAAACCGAACCTTTACTCGTCCTCGAGTAAATTAAAATGCAACTAATGGAACGGAAATGAAAACTCAGAGCTAGCTTAACTTGTCTACTTGAACAAGTTTAATGCAACAAAAAATAACAGTTAAAGTTAAGCAGTCAATACGCAAACGAGTTATAAGCTGTTCAGAAATATAGCCAACCTATCGACCTTGCAAGACCAACAAAATCGGACTCTCTCGTGGTCACTCTTCTCTCATGAAGCAAAGGGTGAATGTTATATGTAAAAGAGAGAATAAAAGACAGTCACTCACCTAACTGCGACCTACATAGCATGCATGCAACAAAAATGAAAGACAATTCAAGTACTAATGCACACACTCCAACCAAAAATGTCCACACAAATTTATGGCTTACAAATAATATGGGAATAGTGAGGTTCAGGTGAGAAAAAGCAAAACAAGTTATGGAAATGTGGAGGTAAAAGCGTTAAGGTAGTTCCTAACAGGACCATAATAAACCATGCGAATCTCAACTAACTGAAAAACTAGGTACAAGTGCCCTTCATTTGGCACACAACTCACTAAACTCAAACACAATCTCCTCAAAAATATAAAATAAGAATGGAGGATTCAGACGGTCACAAACTTCCTTTTTTTAACACCGTCTGGATGAATCACAACAAACAAATCAACACTTTTTTTTTCTCAAACTTCTTTTTTCTTCTGTTTCACGTGAACTCTTTCTTTTTTTCTTCATTTTTCATTTTTTTTCTTTTTCTTTCTCTTTCACGTTTTCCTCTTTTTTTTTTCTTTTTGAATTCTTTTTTTTTTTCCTTCCTTAATTTCCATCAACTCCATACAAAAGATACGGGCCAAACTGCAGACGGAAAATCATACCACAAAAGACATACTAAACTAGCTTGACTAGGCAGGCTTAATTTGGGATGTAACTAATGGGTCAAAAAGGCAAGTTTTGGCTTATGTGGAGCTAAATGGGTGAAAAAATATAAGGAAAAGGGAAAATTTGCAAGCACCTACCTGCATGTGACACCAACCACAAACCCGAATATGTGCATTTGACAAGAAATTGAATGTCATAAAAGTGCAAAAATGATGAACATGCTATGCAGGGAGTACTACTCTCAATTCCTAATGAACTGGTCATGAATGTCAGCAGTTATGGGCTCTAAAACTCAGAATTTATCAAGTAGTTTGCCAATTCATCAGGTCAAGTCTAAACAGTCAGCTATATTTGAACAGAAACTTGTAGACTATGTGTATGAGTGTATGACAAAGCTAATAACTATTAAAAAAAGTGCAAGGCTCAAGTGAAATGACAAGTTATAGTGCATTATCATCACGGAAATCTACCGTTCCGACTCAACCTATATGCAAAAATAAACGTGAAATTTTTGGATTTTTGAGATTTTTCTAATTTTTTGGATTTTTTTTTTTATTTTAAAGAAATAAAAAACAATGCAAAGCTGAAAAATAAACGTGAATGCAAAACAAATGCAAATGCAGACTCAAAAGGATGCAATACCCTCCCCAAACCAAAACGGACAACGCCCTCGTTGTCCTCCAGCATACACCAGCAGATATATACAGGGGAACGGGAATATACAACCAATAAATAAATAAAAACAAGAAATAGAAAGGAGACAAAATAAAAGAGAAAGAGATACATACAAAATTCGAACTTCCCCAAACCAGCCAGAAAACTAGGGAAGTGAGTAGACCAGTAGCTATTCATCGGCGTCGTCGTCGTCCACCACCGTGAACTCCGGATCAGCCTCCTCCTCTCTCCTCCTCCGCTCCTCAGCTCGAGCTCTCTCCACTGCCACCTCTGGGTCCTCGTCCTCCTCCTCCTCAGCAGACTCCGGGTACCCCTCAGCTGGGTACCGGTAGAAGGAAGGATGTGGCCAGCCCTCTGGGATCGGACAGTGTCGCCTCAAGTGGTACTCGTACAGAGGGTGTAAGGTAAGAGCTAAGTCCCTCTCCATACGAGCATGTCGCTCTGCAATCTCAAGCAACAAACCGTCACGGCGCCCTTGGTCCATGACCGCGGATGCCACAAAGGGTGGAGGTGGTACGAAAGTAGCCGGAAAAACAGGCTGAGCCTGTGTCTGGTCGGTGGGAGTGGGAGTAGGAGTAGGAGTAGGGGTCGGGATGGGAGTAGCCGTGGAAGGCTGGATACTCCCTGAAGGTGTGGACCCCTCTCCAGTCTCAACTCTACGCCGCTTCTTGGCAGCGGGTACAGTAGGAGGTGGTCGGAGTGGAAGGTGGAAAGCAGGTGGAGGTGGCAGTCGGGCACCCCTAGCAACAGTAGGCAAGGGGTCTAGACGGGGGAGAGTGTCACAAGGTAAGTCCACAGACAAGGAACCGTCTATCTTCCATGTCCGGTAGTCTGGGGTCAGCCAATGCTGAGAAAGCATGGCATCCAGACTCAGTAACCTCTATCCCTCGAGGTACTGCAAGTCACGAGGCCAGACGGGGAAAAGGGAACGGGCAAGAATGGTGGCTATGCCATCGCAAGCAATAGATCTCGTCTCCTTCAGCCCCTGAGCCTGAAAGTACTGGGCGGTCAAGTAACCTATGTTGAGGGTAAAAGGACCCTCACAGTCAACGTTCAGGTAACCGCTCAGGATGGAGAGCTCGGTGTTTGTGATGTTGTTCGGCTCCTTTCGGCCGAAGAAAGTGCTCGCCATCAACCTAAGAGAATAACGGGCAGGGGGAAGGTGGACCTGGGCGAGCTTTCGCTCGGTAAAAGTGGTGTGGGCCAGGGTCCGCCAAAGCTGACGAATGACCCTCCTAGAGGCGGTAGTGTCGCCCGTAGAGAAGAGGCCAAGTCTCCTACCAAACTCCTCTAAAGTCATCTGAAAAGTCCGGTTAAACAACCGGAAAGACACTGAAGAACTAGCGGGGTCAGCATCGTATTCCTTGGAGGAGAAGGTGAAGGAGCTGAGGAACTCAAGACTCAGCTCCAGAAAGGTACGACCGCTCATAGTATTGAGGCCAGTCATCCCCATGCCCCGTAGTAAATCACAAACCGACTCGTAAAAACTGAGTCTCTCAAGTGCCGGTTTATCTAAAAACCGGGAAGGTACAAACTCGCAGCCTAGGAGGTGATAAAACCTCTTACGATGAAAGGCGTTAACAAAAATTACTTGCGGATAGTCTGGGTGAGAGTCGATGTGTCCACTCGAGCAATGACCATGCCAGAAGTAGAAGGAGCAGCTGAAGTAGAAGGTACAGCAGAAGTAGAGGTAGCAGGGGCTGATGTAGAACGGTAACGTCCACGACCTCGGCCCCGCCCCCTAGAACGCAAAGTAGAAACCCGCTTAGTGACGGTGCGAGGGACTAAGGCCACTCTAAAGGCAGCTGCAACTGCCGGCGAGTCCGCCACAGCTGTGAAAACGGCGGCTGGAGTAGTAGTAGTGGCTGCTGTGGCCACCACTGACGAAGAAAGGCTAGCAGTGGTGGTGGCCATAACGGAAGTGGCAGCCAAAACCGAGCTAGCAGCAGAGCTAGTCAGGGTGAAAACGGCACTCAGAAATGAAACTAGGAAAACCGAGTCATGCGGTACTAACTAAAGCGGAGGCAAAGTGGCAACAAAGAGGGCCACCGTCTCGATGACAGGATGGACTAGAAGACGAGCTGGTGGAAGGTAGTGAGCTAGAATCCATCCTGTATACAAGGGGGCAGGGGACATGATATGATAACAGTAGCTAACAGCAAGAAAAACCAGCATGTGACAGCATGACAGTCCCCATATAGTCGAAAAATTTCGTCTTCAGTCCAAAAAATTCCCAAATTCCTCAAAATTTTTGAATGGCAGCATGCAAACGGCGATAGGGGCTGGATAGCAGGTATTGACATCAGCAATTAAACAACAACTGAGGCGAATTAAGCATGAAATCATGAAGACTCAGTATAACAGTCGAAAACCCAGTATGATAGTCGAAAAATTCGACTGAAACAACCCTAATCGCGAATTTCGCGCAAAGTCCGAATTAAACATGCAACAAACAGCGAGGAAACGGGAATGATCATCAAGTAAGATAAGTAAGGGCAAACAATGTCAATTAAAGTCGAAAAATTCGACTAAACAGAGAATTTCGAAACCCTAATTTCAAATTACCTCATAAAAATGCAAAATTAATTAAATTGAAATGCAATGAGGTAAAGAAATCACTTACTTGATGAGAAGAAACCTACAAATTGCAATTAATCTTCAATAACAAGCAAAGATGGCGATTTTTGTTCGAAAAACGCAAACCCTAAACCCGCTATAAAACCATGTAAGCTAGCACAAATCAAGGGGGAAATAGAGGGCTTTGAAAGATTAATTAGCAAGCAAGAGAATGTAGGAGACGGATTTGGTATTTAGAGCAACTAAAATGGGGGTTTGGGGATTTTTTGTCGCAATTAGGGGAAGAGGGACGAAATAATTGGGGTTAAATGAAATTAGAATAAAAAACAAAAAAGTTAAGGAAGAAACTCCCTGCGTCCTTTCCCAATCTACATGATCGAGTGGTTTATAACCGGTCGATCGAGCACTTTGATTATCCATTTACTCGATCGAGTAAAAATCTACTCGATCGAGAATTCCCCATAAGTGCTTTACTCGATCGACTGAACAGGAACCACTCGATCGTCCACTTTTCACTCGATCGAGTACAAAAAGTACTCGATCGAGCTCTTTTCTCGCGTAAGCTCTTTAATTTCGTCTTTCTTCCTTTGAACTTGCGTAAAAATTCCCCAAACCTGCATAAAAACATGTGCAAAGATATCCCAAAATACCAAATACGCATAGTAACAGTCTATAGTCTTAAATCTACGCTAAAAAAAATGTCTAAAAATCTAATTGTCCTAATTAAAAGCAATAAAAGAAATTCAACGGAAAATTGAAAAATTGGTTTTTACAAGGTGTTACACGGGGCATTTCCCCGCTCACTTCCCAATGCAATTCAGTAGCCCCTTGGAGGGCTTCTGACTGGAGGACTTCATCTCAGCAACATTGAATGTCCTCTTCAGCTTCCATGAGCATGAATTTGAATCATTTAATTCTTTAGGAGGGGAATAGTTCACATCCACATATGCACGAACTTTCCTCATCCTTGCTCCTTTATCACCGGCTTTAGCATCGTCATTCCCAATTTGATTGACCTTAATTGCACAATGCCCTTTGACCGCTCCTTCATTGCTTTCATCTGTACCTGCAGCGAGGAAAATAGGCGAACTTTCCTCCTTTTTGCTCTCAACTTGAGGCGGAGGGGTAACAATAGCAGCACAATACTCCAAATTTTCATCTGGAGTGTCAATAATAGGGTCAATAGAAGAGAGGGCATTTCAAGGCTGAGCTTGCATGGGAGCCCTACAGAATTTAGACTGATGGAATATCAGCTCCCCGTCCCCTACCTGAAAAGTCAACGTCTTACCCCCGACGTCTATTACTGCACGGGCAGTAGACAAAAATGGTCTCCCTAAAATAATAGGGGTGTGTGCATCTTCGGGGATGTCTAAAACAACGAAGTCAACGGGAATAAAGTACCTCCCGATCTTAACAGGTACGTCTTCTATTACACCTAGTGGCCGTGATATACTACGATCGGCCATCAGGACAGTCATGTTGGTGCAATTAAACTTTGTCAAACCAAGTCTCTTAGCCAGAGACAACGGTAAGACACTGACGCTAGAGCCTAGATCGCATAGCGCGTTATCAATCAAATGGGTACCGATATGACACGGAATTGAGAAACTACCCGTATCTGACTGTTTTGAAGGTAACTTATTTTGATCTAGGGCCGTCCCTACCTCAGTCAAAGCTACTGTCTTATTATCACTAATATTCCTTTTACGTGTTAAAATTTCTTTCATAAACTTAAGGTAAGAGGGTACCTGTGTCAGTAGTTCGGCGAATGGTACAGTGACCTGCAAGCTTCTCAAGATTTTGGCAAATTTGCCAAATTGTTGGTTAGCTTTAGTATTCTGTAGACGCCTCGGGAAGGGAACCGTGATGGGTATCTCGAGTCCCTTGTTTCTCTCTTCCAATGTGTCAGCCGGAGCAAGCTCTGTATCCTTTGGACGCTTCTTTCCTCTTGAACGAGGTCTTTCAGGTGATTTATCGCTTAATCGAGCACTAGCAGGCTCTCGGCTAAGCTGTCCGTCATCCAAACTACTCGATCGAACAAAATTCCCATTTGATCGAGTAGTTTCCTCAAAAATATCACTCGATCGAGTTGAATTTTCACTCGATCGAGCAGTTGCCTTTTCCTGTTCACTCGATCGAGTAGAAAATCCACTCGATCGAGTACTTTGACCATCAAAACTGCTTGATCGACCTCCAGAAACCAGTCGATCGAGCACTTTCTTAGCCGTCAACTCACTTCCTTCGCCAGAACACTGTTCATCAGCAGTTATAGCCTTCCTTGGGGTCTGATTTTTGCATTTCCGGACCCTCATATGAACGACCGCTTCTCAAATTTATCAAATTTACCGTCTCATGTGGATTTTTCTCATTTTGAGTCGGTAATTGACCTTGTTTTCGTGTGGATTGATTCGTGGCTAATTGGGCAACTTGAGTTTCAAGTGCCTTAATGGACGCATCTTTCTGTTGATTACTCAGCTGCCACTGCTTTGTAAAAGACTGCAACATAGACTTTAGCTCACCTATTTCACTCACCCCACCGGAAGATGATGCACCATGATTGGGAAGAGGGAAGGAAGGAGGCTTCTGAAAGCCTTGTTGATTCTTATGTGGAGGAACATACGGCTGCTGCTGGTGCGGAGGAGGGGTAGGATTGAGTACATTTTGACTAGTCCACCTCAAATTGGGATTGACTGCCCCTTTGTTGTTGTAATAGGAACCCCCTCCTTGCCTATATTGTTGAAAGGCAAGGACTTGTTCCTTCTCCGTAAGACAGCCAACAGCAGTGTGGCCATCATTGCTCCCACAACTCTCACATGTGACGGTCTCCCCTCTAGTAAGAACATGGACCGTCCGAGGCTCCCAAAACATGTAACTCCAACTTGTCAAATCTAGCATTCATGGCTTCCACCGAGCCACAACCTCGCTTATCGACCGCATGAACTGTTCTTATACTATCCCTCGGGTTTCCATACTCAAAGACCGTGATTCGCCATCTCTTCAATAAGGGCCCATCCCTTATCATCATCTGTATTTTCCTGAATCTCCCATTAGATGCCGCATCAAGTATGGCTCGTGGTCGCTATACACCCATTGTAAAACTGATTAGCTATAAACCATGGGTCAAAACCATGGTGAGGAATAGACCTCACCAACTTCTTGAATCGTGACCACGCCTCATATAAAGTCTCATCGGGAGTCTGCCTGAAACTGGTAATCTTGGCCCTCAGCAGATTGGTGCGCTGTGGAGGGAAATATCTCTTGTAAAAGGCAAGAGCAAGAGACTCCCAATCTGTAACTCCTGCAACTGTGCGGTCCAAGTCAGTCAGCCACTCCCTAGCTGAATTAGTCAAAGAAAAAGGAAACAGAACATCCTTAATCTTGTCTTGAGTTACCCCCTTAGTGGCGGGGATAGTAGAACAATAGTCTGTAAAGACCTCCATGTGCTTCCTCGGGTCTTCACCTGCCACACCTCTATAAAGATTTCTCTCCACCAGATTGATGTAGGAAGGACGGATGTCGAATTTATTCCCATCCTCAGTCTGGAGATTGAAACCCTTTGGAATTCAGGTTGCTTTAGGCACCGAATGACTAGAAAGTTTTGGCATCTTTACTTGTTGATCGGCAGAAATAGGAATGTCTTCTGCGAAAAGAGAATGATCTAGCTCTGGCTCGAAAGTACTCAAGTCTTCCTTTCGTGATTTTCTCTGCAGACGGAGTCTATGCCTCAACAATCTCTCCGGTTCAATCACCAAACTAACTCAAACCCGTCTCGACTCGGGCATAAACAACACTGAAAGAAAATAAGTAAGAACTGCCTCAAGGAATAAAAATTCTCTGAGACGGATAAAATAAACGAAACAAAGACAGATAGGGCAATTGCCTCCCCAGCAACGGCGCCAAAATTTGATACGTCTAGCGTATACCTATAAAAAATAAACTAACTAAACTAACTATATAGCTAGGGAAGTCAGGTCGATCTCCTCAGGGAGGCAAGATATTTGTAGAAGTCCGTCTATTTGGTCACAAATGGGGGGGTTGTTTTAATTATTTTCTAAACTACAAAGTTTAAAGGAAAAGAAGTAGAGACAAGAGCAGTAAGGCAAGAAAATAGGATTAAACTATCAGATAGAGAAGGGACATGTCGAGAATTCGGTTCACTACGGTAGTCCAGTGACTCACCAAACAACTCGGGCATTTAATTAATGCAAGATTTGATGTGGAACGGTCCTTTCGGTCCACTTTCTATCCTAAAATACCACTAACTTAACTTTCATTCTCGCCAGGGTAGTCTACTGTTCATAGTAGGCCTATTTAGTCTAATCTTTCGATCTAGGATTAATTTTAGCCAGATTAAAGAGGTGACTCAGAAGCGTGCACTCAACTAAGTCGATAAATACAATTAAATTGCTATGGTGACAGAATCTCACAATTAATTCATCTATTTCATTTACTACATCGTCACATTCCTACCGCAGAACCCCTAATCCCAACATGCATTAAATTTAGCTACTCATATCGCTATCAATATCAAAACTAATAACAAATGACGAATTAACAATAAACATAATGAAATAAATAATAAAATGCATAAAAGAGAATTAGGGCAAAGGAATAAATGAAGTAAACAAAGAATTAAAACAAACAAACGATTGATTATTATTAAGAGAAGAGAAAGGAATTACAATCGTGCGAATCCGGCGTAAAGAACAATCAAATTCGAGCAAAGTAAATCCCAAAGTAAAGTTACAGTGAAGAGGAATGTAGAACGCAGTAAAGTTTGATAGATAAAAGCTAAGTAAAATGATAGATAATGAATGATTCGATACCTAATAACCTAGTAAATGCGTGCTTAAATAGAAAAACAACTTAGTTTAGTGAAATAAAACAACTCACGGGCTAATTAAAGCCCACGCCACCAGAAACCACTCAATCGAGTGGAATAAAACCACTCGATCGAGCAAACCTTAGCACAATCTATTCGATCGAGTAGAATAGTTACTCGATCGAGTAACTCTCTTTTCAGCACCTGTCGATCGAGCATAGTAACCACTCGATCGACCAACTCGGACTCTGAAAACCACTCGATCGAGTGGTAAAACTACTCGATCGAGTCTTCTGTCTTCAATTCAGCTCAAGTCCACGTCCGACTGCCTCGTAATCCGTGCCTTGACGCACTCCAATGCAGTATCTCTCTATGGAAAATCCCGTCTCCTCTAAATGCATGCTAAAAGGACGAAAAAGGGTACGATTCCACTACTTTCGCGTTCATTTCTACAAAATGACAAAACGAACCAAAGTAGCCAATTCTGGGCAAAATACTATAAAAATAGTATAAAAATGCATAGAAATACGTGCTGAAATAGGCTAAAAAGACTATACATTAGGCACGTATCATGTGAATATACTAAAATTTCATAGCCAGAATTAACATGCAACTATTTTTAGTTAACTATAAACCAATTTGATGCATATTAAGACAGTTTTAAGACGAAAAAATCAATTAATTAGCAATAAAATTTCATAATTAACCAAATTTGACCAAAACAATTTTTAGGTCAGAATGTATACATTCAACCAAAAACTTTCGTGCCAAACCACTTTTACAGAAAAATTCCGATTTTATAAAATCAGCTTATAACTTGATAAAATAGTCGAAAATCGACATGCATGCAACAATAAAGCTCTGATACCACTTGTAGGTGATAGACCCCTAATTTGACATTTCTAATTATTAATAAAATAACTTGTTAATTTAGTTTAACTGGATCTAGTTGCATGCATGATTATAAGATAGCTTAAAAATGATAAAAAGAATTTTCCTTACATTATTTTAGGAAAATATGGGCACAACATAAGGATTCCTTCCTTGTTTTGTTCTTCAGCTAAAATAACAATGGATGATCCTCCAATCTTCAAGTTTCTATGGTAGGAAACCTCCTCTTGGTGGCACCCAAGATTAGCCCAAAAATTCCTAATCTTACTAACTAGATAAAATTAGAAATAAGTCTTGTATATATGTAATATTATTACACTAATAATATTATTTGATATATATATTATTTTGTTATTATTTTTTATGAGGTTTTGATCAACTAATTTGACCAAATTTAAGATGAAGAAGATGAAGATAAGGAGAGTGTTGTTTTTTTTTTTCTTTTCTTCTCTTAAGTGGCCGGCCAAAGGGCCTTTGCTTAGACAATCTTTGGTCTAAAATTTTCCAGTTAAATGAGTGTAAATAATGAGTTTTTTATAGGGAAGGAAATGTAAAGAAATGAGTTAAACATTTCTTAGTGGGTTATGCCACATGTAATAACACTTATCACATGCAAGTGTCAACCCACATGTGTTATTCGGTCCATTTCGATTTCCGACATTTGTCCCACAATGCTTATAAGACTTATATTTAATTATCTTATATAATTAAATATATTATTTAACACTTAAATAATACTAATTAAATATTAATGTACACTTAACTATTAAGTGATATTTTACCATTTTATCAATATAAAATGTGTCTTATAATAATTAAGTGGTTAATTTCACAACCTCTTGTAAATATTATTAGCTAATTACCTCCGTCTCACAATATACATACATATCGTAATAATTTAGTTAATTAACTATTAGTTACTAAATTCCGTCTATTTATTAATCAATTATCACATAGTTGAATAATAAATTCCTTTGGCCTGAGTTCATAACTCGTCATCAAAAAATAAATTCACTTGACTTAATAAAAGTCAATATATACATTTGGGCATCATCCAGTAGGTGTGACCTAAAGGGATCAGCTGATCATCGCCGTCATACGACAATAATGTCAAACTTTAGTCAGCCAAGCATTACCGATTAACGTTGACCAGGTGAAAAGTATATAAAACATATATCCCGAATATTCCTTTTATGAGATTTATTGAGTAGACGCACTATTGAGGAGGACACTACTCTAACAGAAATTGGAGGTTTTATCTTTTAGGTATTTTAATTGGGTAATTGAGTAATTATATAGTTGTAATAAGGGATTATGTATATATTATTGTGGTAGAATATGTTTATGAAAGGAAATTCCTTTATTAATTGTAGGAGGAGACTTCATAGAGGAGGACTTCTAGTGTGTGCTTGCTTGTTGTTGGATATTGCTAAAAGGTAGGGTTTCCCTACTCGCTCTTGATAATTTGATTGTTTACACATGTGTTTATTGCCATGAATTTCATAATAATTTCTATAGTTGCTTTATAACATGATTATTGGGTAATTGTTGTGGTTTCATATTATTGCTGGGATTAATTGTGGCATGATAATGGATAATTAGTTTTGGTCTCATATTATCATTGGAATTGCATTATAACATGATAATTGGTAATTATTGTTAGTCTCATAATGTTGTTGGAGTTACAATATAACATTATAATGAGAAATTGTGACTTAAAGAGTCGTTATGATTGAGGGTACCTGTATTAATGGCATTTTGGTGGTTCATATTAATGTGAAGGAGACATACTTGATATACATTGTGATGCATATTGGGTACTTGAGGATGTGGAGTTGTTGATGGAGATTGGTTGAGTTGTGATTGTGTTGTGTGGTTGTTGAGGAGACGTAAGGTGGTTCGGGAGATCGTCTTACACTTGGGTCGCTCCTTGGAGTCTCCAACTCCAAGGAGGACGTGCACGTTAATGGCTTGAGTACGAAGGGATTCAGGTGCGTCCTTAATCTAGTAGGGATCCGGTTAGCGCCCAGGTTCGGTAATTTGTGTGTGTGTCCAGGGTATTTTTTATTGGACCGCGGTCTGGTTGTTGGTAGCGGTGTTGTGATGTCGTCACTGGGTTGAGTCGGAGGTGGAGTAGCGATTGGAGATGGTTTGTGACTCTTACACTTCACTCTTGTATGTCATCATTGCATTTCTTATCTTGCATTCGTATTGTATAGTGTGCACTCATATTATTGAGACTTAACTTAATGTATTCAAAATCCGTGGTGATTTATATGATATTTCAAGTCATATGGGTGATGAGCAAGCGAGTCATGGTTCACTCAGTCAAACACATTTATAATGTCAGCAAATAAATAGTAACTGGTTTAGTCGAGGTCGATCAACGGGACAGTGTGTTTTAGGTTCTAAGTTTATCTATTCTAAGATAAGTTAATGTCACAATTATTGGGGTTTTTGAGTTTATAAAGTGGATGCATAAAAGATGAACTCACTGATAGCTCGTCATCTTCCTACCAAGTATGATGGGCTAGGTGAGCCATCACTATTGGGGGATTGGTGGTGGGAGTTTGACAACCTGTTTGAGTTGTTAAAATTTCGATCTCAGCTGCAAGTTAATCAGGCGGCCTTTTATCTGAAGGGAAATGTAGGGTTATAGTGGAGCCAGAATAAGGAAACGATCCGAGACGATTAGAAGGAGATGGGAGAGGCTTATATTCCTTGGCTGAATTTCAAGATGCTGCTAAGAAACACAATCATGCCAGAACACAATCGTAGCAGAAAGAGGGCGGTGTTTGATTCATTTAAGCTGACTGAGAAAATGACAGTTGAGGAGTACCATAATCGTTTTATGGAACTATCTGAGTACGTGAGTGACCTGAACATGGGACTTGAGATTTTGGTTGTGAGATTTGAGAGAGGGCTATCGACAAAAACTAAGAAGTGGCTCTTAGCTGGAGAGCCCACCACTGTGGAGGAAGTTTACCCGAGAGCCGGTCACGCTGAGAGGATATCAGATATGTTTTTTTATTTGTATTAGCCAAGAGTATCCCCTACTGGCCGACAGCTGGGGCAATCTCCTTTGGGATACTGAAGGCAATTTACGGGATGTCATATATGTTTAAAGAGGAGAAGAAAGAAAACGGGGAAAAGAGAAGGGCTGAGACGATAAGTGAGGGTGGTGCAACTAGTAAAAGGCCTCACTACAACCAGATGAGAACATATTCTGTTGGATGAGGTAACTATGCAAGAGGGGGTAGCAGCCACTAAAGTGGTGGTGGGAGCCAAGATCAGGGGACGAAGAAGTTTTGGAAGTGCTATAACTGTAAAAAAATGGGACACCGAGCTTTTGAGTGTAGGACTGCGCCAAGAAATGGAAAAGGGAATGGAGTTCAGGGTGGATATCATACACCACCGCAAAGTTATAGGAGTAATAGGTTCTTGAAACAGTGTAAAAATTAGAGGGATTATGGTAGCAACAACTATAACCAGAATCGTTACAACAATAACCAAAATTTCAACGGTTGATCGTACCAGAAGCCGAACAGTGGTGGAGATAAGGCTAGCAATGCTAAGCCAACTACTTCAGCTAGCATCGTTCAAAACATGCAAGTCAAGTGGGAAGCTGTTCATTATGGGAAAAGAAACTGCGGAGAATGATGCTCATGTCGTCACGGGTGTATTTATAATAAAATCTATACCATGTTTTGTTTTGTTTTATTTGACTCGTGGGCGACCCATTCTTTCATATCTAGCGAACATGCTAGGACCCTCCAGTTGACTGTGTAACATCCCCATTTAAGCAGGAGCCTTTAGCAAGACATTCCCGATTAAATAAAGATGTTACCATCTCGGCAACCCGAGGTAATGATAATAAAATTGAAACAATGCAAATGTACTTTATTAAAATATTACATCAATACTGTATAAATTACAATATTAAAATTTACTAACAAAAACTGAAAGTTTACAACTGATATAATGAAACGGTGATGTCCGACTACTAATTAAGACTCGTGTAGCTAGACTCCATAAGCTCCGTGTCACTTTTCCCAAGCACCCCAGCAACGCATCACATCAGCTACTAACTTGTACCTGCTAAATTGACTACTCCACATTCAAGCGAAAATCATTGAATGGATCAATACAAGCCACCCCAGGAATAGGCAACAATTTGACACAAGACACAAACACGTCAACCACTGGTTGAGTAGGGATAAAAAAACATACAAAGAATAACTACTATAATGGGGTCATAAACATAATATTGTACTAACCTTAATTCAATCAAAACTGAGTGGCCGGTCTCCTATCTCTCACAGGCCAACCGCCACCCCTATCAGCAAGTATGGCACAACTCCCTTAACATCGTGCACATACCAAAACATAGCACAACTCCCCTAACACCGTGATCATCACAATAAGGTACAAGTGTACAACTCTCTTAACACCGTACCATTTCATCATACGGTGGCATAACTCCCTTAATGAGACCCTCACTCTGCCCTAGTTCATGATCAGTCCTAGGGATGCATTATATTGTCTACAGCATTCACAATTGACAATTCCGATGTAATTTAATAAATCCCCAAATCTCGTCTACTTGGTCATGTGTTTGGTCAAATACAATCTAAGGCATAACTACTATTAAGTGACAACACTAATTGATTATTGATTGAATGATAGGATTATCAACTTATAATGGACGAGAAGAATTGAATGGCAGATCCCGTCCCAAACTCTCGAATCTCGCGCCCCTTGTTCCTCTCGAGTTATCCCCTCTATCTTCTCTTGTTTAGGTTTAGAATTATGTTTGTAATAGTGTATAATAATATGGATGGGTAGTATATATATAGGTCTAGGATAGAATTAGGCGATTAGGAACTTAAACACGCGGAAAAATCCCTGACTGAGATTTGGTCGATCGACGGGGCTTAGTAGTCGATCGACTAAAACACCCAGCGCAACTCAGCTTCGCGTGGTTAATTTCTAAAGTCCATCGTTCCTTCATTAGTTATCGGAATGAAGCTTGTGACCATGTGTTGGATAGCTAAGACAATAAGTTTTCACCTCCAATTCTAATCACCACCATCAGAGATTTACAAATCTAGATATAACAGTTTGAAGTTGACCCTTAAGCGAGCGACCATCTTTCCAACTTACTACTTAGACGACTCACTACTTAGACGCAGAAAAGGGTCTTATAACCTTGAAATGACGGGTATTACAATCTTCTCCCCATAAAAAGAACCTTGTCCCGATGTTTGCACACATAAGATACAGGCCACTATACTCCCGTCCAAATATTAGGCATATCATTGTCATTCTAACTGAACACACAAACCCATCTAGACTCAACATGCACAAACTAATTATCGCACAAACCAGTTATCAACATAATTGGGTCCAAGATGGTAGTACTATCACAATCCACCCCTCTAAAAATAAGGTTACGTCCCATAACCTAACACATACTTAAACAAATAAGTGAGGATATCGCAAGTACCACTATATCACAATTACAAAGCCAAAACCGTTACAACACCACGAGCCAACCATGACACAAATATAACCCCCGTATACACAATATAGAAAAATAACGAGGTGAACGAACTAGATGAACCTTCAATGTTAAGAAACCTTCAAATAAGGTAAACAGGGTCACAACATGTAGCAAAATGTGGTAGTAATACATCCTACCTCCCTAAAATAAGGTTACGTCCCCGTAATCTCATAGACCAGCCCATTGCTAAGTGAACAAAATGTCCATACAACTATCCAATCATCCAGTAAACACCAATAGTAAGGTCAAGCATTCTCTTATTAATTATGAATGCAACCTGTTTTACACATTCCAACACAATTTAGAACAATTCTAATATTATGCCGTACTCGTTAAATCTCATCATTTATGATCCACAACACATGATACACCAAATATGCCTGATTAAATAGTCCTATTTATTGCTCTGTTCGGAATGCTTGTCATAATTATAAGTCTCAAACAAGGGATGGGTAAGCTGGTGACGCATCCGAACCATACTTTCATTCCAATCCAAACTGATTTCAACCTTTCTCAATATAAGCAACCATCTTATGACTACCAAACTACATTGGAACAATGATAACTCATTTCTAGCTTTAACAAATGGTCGCTCCAACTTAATCACCCATGAGTCAGCTTACAACAACACATCGTATCACATTTACCACTCCCATGGCGCAATAAGCTAGTAACCACAATTCATATTATGATGCATCCAAAATATGCAATTAACCATATAATACTCTTTAGACTCTTATCAGTCGACAATAAGCTATTCGTGATTGGGTCAATTAAATTACTGTATTCATATGTCACATAAGTTACACAACCCAGCTAACAAAGCCCGATATTAATACGTCACCATTATTAAACTAAGGATACTTAGTAAAACTCAACTCTTATATTATCTCATCAATCTATTATTGTCAAGAAACCATCTCAACCAAATGCTTAAGCTGATAGTTGAAGTTCCTTGATTCGTTTTTATATTCTCACACTCCCCCTCACACGAAGGCCTTTTTTTTTTTCTTTTTTGGGCTTGAAGTGTGGGTGTAGGCGGGATTCCCTGGCCTGTTATGATTATCCACTTTAGAATAGAGGGGGTGGGATTCGAACCCGTGACCTTTTGGTCACCAGGCTCTAATACCATGTCAAGAAACCATCTCAACCAAAAGCTTAAGCTGATGATTGAAGTTCCTTGATTCGTTTTATATTCTAACACTCCCCCTGGTGACCAAAAGGTTAAGCTTAAGCTTTTGGTTGAGATGGTTTCTTGACATGATATCAGAGCCTGGTGACCAAAAGGTCACGGGTTCGAATCTCACCCCCTCTATTCTAAAGTGGATAATCGAATGTTAGCTAGAATCTGCCGCACCCACACTTCAAGCCCAAAAAAAAAGGGCCTTCGTGTGAGGGGGAGTGTTAGAATATAAAACGAATCAAGGAACTTCAATCATCAGCTTAAGCTTTTGGTTGAGATGGTTTCTTGACAATTATAATAATAATTTCACCTCCCAAATAGCTTGACAACTGTATTT
The DNA here is from genome assembly GCF_048544455.1 of Silene latifolia. NCBI lineage: Eukaryota > Viridiplantae > Streptophyta > Magnoliopsida > Caryophyllales > Caryophyllaceae > Silene > Silene latifolia. The sequence goes on from NC_133538.1 coordinate 327,415,510, forward strand.
TTTTCTAGTGTAACCAAGTCGGTTCACGCGGATGCATAGAAACAGATTTCATTCTAAAAGAAGCAACGATGCATCATTCGACATTTACCACATTTCTTTATATCGTGATTGTGTTACTATTTTCCAGATTCATCTCAAAATCGTTTAAATGAAATAATACCGATATGACCATCTTAGAGCAGAAAAGCGTGTACACGGACGCAGGTAAACAAAAATACTGACATACATTATGCAAAAATATAATGTTTCAGATAATTCTTTACAAAGTACTGTAATTCTTCTACCAACTATCTCATGTTAACTCTTAACCTACACAACAACTATTCAAATTGGTCATCTATTAGTAGGTACCGACCCTTCTTTAATGATCAAGGCGACGGTATAACTTTAGTCCTTATTTGTATAACTTTAGTCTATTTTTGTATAACTTTAGTCCTTATTTGTATAACTTTAGTCCTTATTTGTATAACTTTAGTCCGTTTTTGTATAACTTTAGTCCTTATTTGTATAACTTTAGTCCATATTTGTATAACTTTAGTGTTTCTTTAGTCCTTATTTGTATAACTTTAGTCCTTATTTGTATAACTTTAGTCCATATTTGTATAACTTTGACCAATTCTTGTATAACTTTAGTCCTTATTTGTATAACTTTAGTCCATATTTGTATAACTTTAGTCAATTTTTGTATAACTTTAGTCCTTATTTGTATAACTTTTGTCCATAACTGTGTATACTTTAGTCATTATATCATTTTTATATAAAAATGTGAAATATAAGATTAAAAATCAACAAATTATAAGAATTTTTATATAGTTAAGATTAAAATAACAACTTTTATGAAAAATATTTTAGTAGATCTTAGATGAAAAAAAGTATATCACCAAAATCTGAAAAAAAAAAACGATTTTATAGAATTTACCGACGACGGTGGTGGAGGTTGGTGGTGGGTGGCGGTGGAGGTGGGCGGTGGGTGGTGTCGGGTGGGATAGTGGTGGGTAGTGGTGAATGAGGAAGAGATGAATGAATGATTTATTTGGGTTTTTTGATTTATTTGGATTTTTTGGGTTTTTTTATTTATTTGGATTTTTTGAGTTTTATTTATTTATTTGGATTTTTGGGTTTTTTTTATTTATTTGGGTTTTTTTTAGAGTTTGAGAGAAGAGAGAAATGAAATGTGTAAGATGAGAGAGAAATGGATGAGTGGAAAACAAATATATAGTAAATTAGTGATTAATTAGAGTGGATTAGTGAAGGAGGAGAGAGATGGTGAGATTAGCTATTAAACACACTTTTTTGGGGTTGATCTTGGCCATCCATTTTCACCATCTAATGGCCCTTAATAGAACTTATGGACTCAATACATATACATGGCCTTAGTTGATCTCTTCTCTCTCTCTCTCTCTCTCTCTCTCTATATATATATATATATATATATATATATATATATATATATATAGTGTAAAGTTCAAATGAGTCCCTTCATATGCTTTGAGTCCATGAGTCCTTTCCACAACCCTTGGATCATGCATGGTGGAAGGTTGAGATTGAAAGCAAGAAACACACATAACACTAATTAATTCACTTCTCTCTCTAGCTTTAGTAATACATTCACTAATTCATTACAACAACAACAACATCAGAGCCTTAATCCCAAAATGATTTGGGGTCGGCTGACATGAATCATCTTTTCGAACCGTCCATGGGTGAACGCACGCCTCAAAATGCGAATAAAAAAGAGAAGATGAAAAACAAAAAGGAAAAACGAAAATGTAATGGAAAGTCAAGGTGAACTTAGGGGTTTTAAAATCGAATTCCGTCTTTCTTTTATAAAAACTAAATTTAATTCGAGATAAAAGATTAAAACGATTTTTAAAAACCGAAATAGAGTTAAGGATCCGGAATGAACCAGGTAAAATCTATAAGAAAGTGGTTGGTGAAAAAGTGTAATAAAGGAGAGAAAAATAAATAAATTAATTTCTTTAAATTAAAAAAAAAAACACTAAATCTGTCAAAAAACATCAAATACTAAAAATCCACATGTATCATTTCCCTCCATTGTGCCCTCTCCGTCACCATACTCTCCTCAAGCCACAGAACTCTCATATCGTGCTCTATCACTCTCAACCATGTCTATCTCGGTCTTCCTCTACCTCTAGGGACCTTTTCTATTCTCCAAGTCTCCAACCTCCTCACTGGTGCGTCCATAGGTCTCCTTCTCACATGGCCAAACCATCTTAGTCGGTTTTCCATCATCTTGTCCTCTATTGGCGCCACTTTTACCTTTTCCCTAATCACCTCATTCCTTAACCGATCTTTCCTTGTATGTCCGCACATCCACCTCAACATGCGCATCTCCGCCACACTCATCTTTTGAATGTGACAATGCTTCACGGCCCAACACTCGGAGCCGTAAACAAAGGCAGGCCTAATTGCCGTGCGATAAAATTTTTCCTTTAATCTTTGAGGCATATCTTTATCGCATAGAAACCCTCAAGCACTCTTCCATTTCAACCATCCCGCTTTAATTCTGTGAGCCACATTCACTAATTCATTATCATACACAATTAACTGACGGATATTATTCGAGATAAGCTGTGCAAAAGGCTACAAGGATGGCGTGGGAAATTGTTGTCGAGGGCTGGTAAGGAGGTTCTTATAAAGGCAGTTGTCAATTCACTCCCTACCTATGTGATGAGTGTTTTTAAAATTCCCGTCAACTTTTGCAATTAGTTTCGATCGATGGTTTCGCGGTTTTGGTGGGGTCATGAGGAAGGGAAGCGGGGTATGGCGTGGGTTTCGTGGAAAGCAATGGGCAGACCGAAGGCAATGGGAGGTTTGGGTTTTCGTGATTTTGAAAACTTTAATCTTGCCCTCTTAGGAAAACAAGCCTGGAGGCTTGCGATTGATACCGATTGTTTATGGGTCCGTCTTATGAAGGCTAAGTACTATCCGAATGGCAACTTCATGACTGCTTCGATGGGTCATGCACCGAGCTATACATGGCGTGGTATTATGGAGGCGAGGGCCATGGTTGAGAAGGGTTTGCGGAGGCGAATTGGCGATGGGTTGGAAACGAAAGTTTGGGGTCATGCTTGGATCCCGGGCACTCAAACGGGACGGGTCATTTCACCCTGCGTGGAGGGGGTGAGAATATGTGTGTGGCGGAGTTGTTGGATCCGAATGGGGGTGGCTGGAATAGGGGGCGTCTTGCTGAGGTGCTTTTGCCATTCGAGGTGGAGCAGGTGCTTAGTATTCGCCTTAGTCTGAATAGACCAAAGGATGATTGGTATTGGGGCTTTGAGCATGATGGGTTTTATACGGTCCGTTCTGCTTATAGGATGATGTTGGGAGTGGCTTGTGATATGGCAGAGGGGTCGAGTTGGGAGCGGGAGAAGTCGCTTTGGAACAAGCTCTGGAAAGCTCCGGTTTGGCCACGCGTAAAGCTCTTCTTCTAGCAACTTTGTCGAGAAGCTCTAGCTACTAAAGCAAACATTGCCGCTCGAGTAGGAGGTGAGTCTCTTTTATGCCCTTTTTGTCTTTCTTGTGCTGAATCTAGTATCCACTTGTTTCAGGATTGCAGTGTGGCGGGTTGTGTGTAGGAGGGTTTGGACTTAGCGGTGGAGGTTGGACGAGACTCTCTTGATATTAAGGAATGGATTGAGGCGGTTTGGAGCGATTTAGGTGTCATGGAATATGGAAAAGTTATGGTGGGGTGCTGGGCAATCTGGGAACATCGCAACAAGGTGATTTTTGATGGTTTACCGGTTGACCCGAGAGTTATCGTGAGGAGGGCAAGTGATGTGCTAGCTGAAGGTGCGGGAGGGGATGTATGTGTGGGAAAGGTGAAGAGGCGTGGAAGGAGGGGTGTTGACGAAGGAGGGGGGCAGGAGGGTTGGAAACCGGCTAAGAGGGGTTTTGTTAAAATCAATGTGGATGCGGGGGTGAAGGAGGGTGAGGAGGTAAGAACGGGTGTGGTGTGCTGGGATGAGGGAGGTCAGGTTCTATGGGGTCTCTTGCACAATCATGGTGTTTTTTGGGAGGTTCATGTCGCTGAAGCTGTGGCGGTAATGGACGGTTTGGAGGAAGCTAGGCGTAGAGGACATCAACAGGTGGAGGTGGAGAGCGATTGCCTTCAAGTCGTGGAGGCGCTACGCCGGAAGGAGATTGGCAGAAGCATGTTTTCGCTTATTATTGATGACATTTTATCGTTTTGTTCCAACTTTATTTCTGTTTCTTGGTCTCATACTTGTCGCACGAGCAATAGCGTTGCTCATTCTTTAGCTCATTTAGTTCCTCGTGTTTTGGGTCGGTCGGTCTGGGAAGGTCTACTCCCTCCGAATGCGAATAGTGCTGTAATCTTTGATTTATCGTTATTATAGAATACCTTCGGGTTTCCTTTCAAAAAAAAAAAAAAAAAAAACACCACCTTTTGTCTTATACTTCAAAGTTTATGAAAATTTTGTTAACATTTTTCCTCTTTCGGTTTTTTTCGTTTTTTTTTTTCGATACAAGTTTTCGACATTTTAGGATTTTGCGTGTGTAATTCTAACAGCAAAAAGTGTAATTTTAAGGAATGTTTACGAGAATTTTACGTTTTACAAGTTTAACTTCAGTCTTTTTCGAGTGATTTTAACGAATAATATTTTGAATTTTTTTTAATTTTATCACAAGTTTTTGTAATTTAGCATTTTACGAGTGTTATTTTAACGACAAAAAGTGTTATTTTAGTCCAGGTAAGTGTAATTTTAGTCCAATGAGATTGTTATTTTAGTCAAGGAGAATGTAATTTTAGTTCAGAAAAGTGTAATTTTAGTCCAGAAAAGTATAATTTCAGTCCACTGAGAATGTAATTTTAGTCCATTGAAAGTGTAACATTATTCCAATGAGAATATGAGAATATGACTAGGTCAATTGAGAGTGTAACATTAGTCCAATAGAAGTAAGTGTAATTCTAGCAGAAAAAGTGTAATTTTAGCCAAAAAAAGAGTTATTCTAGCAGAAAAAAATATAATTTTAACAGAAAAAAGTGTAATTTTAATGGAGAAAAGTGTAATTTTAACAGAAAAAAGTGTAATCCTAACAACAACAAAAAGTGTAATTTTAAGAAGAAAAAGTATAATTGTAATGGAGAAAAGTGTAATTTTAACAGAAAAAAGTGTAATTTTAACAAAAAAAAGTGTAATTTTAATAGGAAAAAAGTGTAATTTTAATAAAGAAAAGTGTAACTTTAATAATAGAGAAAAATATAACTTTAATAGAAAGAGTGTAACTTTAATAGAAAAAAGTGTAATTTTAATGGAGAAAAGTGTAATTTTAACAGAAAAAAGTGTAATTCTAACAACAACAAAAAGTGTAATTTTAAGAAGAAAAAGTGTAATTGTAATGGAGAAAAGTGTAATTTTAACAGAAAAAAGTGTAATTTTAACAGAAAAAAGTGTAATTTTAACAGAAAAAAGTGTAATTTTAATAGAAAAAAGTGTAATTTTAATAAAGAAAAGTGTAACTTTAATAATAGAGAAAAATATAACTTTAATAGAAAGAGTGTAACTTTAATAGAAAAAAGTGTAATTTTAATAAAAAAAAGTGTAATTTTAATGGAAAAAGTGTAATTTTAATAGAAAAAAGTGTAATTTTAATAAAGAAAAGTGTAACTTTAATAATAGAGAAAAATGTAACTTTAATAGAAAAAAGTGCAATTTTAATTAAAAAAAAGTGTAATTTTAATGGAAAAAGTGTAATACCTTAAAAATAAGACTATATTTTAAATATATCTAAGACTAAAATCAACAAATAATCTTAGATCTATTTAGTAGATCTAAAACTAAAATAAAAATATCTCACAAAATAAAAATAAGAACTAAGAAAAAAAATATAAACAAAATATTTCATATTTAGTAGATTTAATATTAAAATCAAAATATAATTTATAATAACACCACCAAAATTGAAAAACAAAAAAAAAATACATAAAAAAAAAATGAAACGAGATCTGAAAAAAGGAGTTCGCCCACAACACCCGTACCACCACCGACATCCAACAACAACACCAACATTACCGACAAAAAAAAAATATAAACAAGATCTAAAAAAATTCAAAAAAAAAATCTAGTTCATAATAATAATAATAATAATAATAAAAACAAACATTTGGGTGTTTAATTAGTATAGGTAGTGAGAGAGTGGTATATTAGCTTATTAATGACCATTTTGGGTGTTTAATCTCCACCCTTCATCTTCATGATCCAAAGGCTCACAATGAGACTTATGGAATCACATGTAAGAGGAGGACTTACATGATCCTAATACTATATATATATATATATATATATATATATATATATATATATATATATATATATAGAGAGAGAGAGAGAGAGAGAGAGAGAAGAGATCAACTAAGGTCCTTAGATATATTAAGTCCATAAGTTCTATTATGAGCCATTGGATGGAGGGAGATGGAGGGATGAGATCAACCCCAAAAAAGTGTGTTTATAAGCTAATCTCACCATCTCTCTCCTCATTCACTAATCCACTCTAATTAATCACTAATTTACTATATATTTGTTTTCCACTCATCCATTTCTCTTTCATCTTACACATTTCATTTTCTCTCTTCTCTCAAACTCTAAAAAAAAAACCCAAATAAATAAAAAAAACCCAAAAATCCAAATAAATAAAAAACCCAAAAATTCCAAATAAATCAAAAAACTCAAATAAATCATTCATTCCTCTCTTCCTCATTCACCACCACCCACCACCACCCCACCCGACACCAACTAACCACCCACCAACCCGCCGCCGCCACCCCACCGCCGCTGACTTTTTTTTTTTTTTTTTTCCGTTTTGTGTTAATTTGTATGTTTTGAGTTGTTTTTTCCATTCATTATTTTTTTGTCTTTTATTTTATTTTAGTTGTCTTTTATTTTGTTAGTTCTCATTTTTTATTCATTTTCTTAAATCCCTTCTTGTTATACGTTTTTTTTAAGATTTCGTGTTATAAATCTCGTTTTTTTTTGTGAGATACTTTTTTTTCATCTAAGACAAAAATGGACTAAAGTTATACAAAAATGAACCAAAGTTATACAAAAATAGACCAAAGTTATACAAAAAAAGACTAAAGTTATACAAAATTTGGACTAAAGTTATACAAAAATGAACCAAAGTTATACAAAAATGAACCAAAGTTATACAAAAATGGACTAAAGTTATACAAATATGGATTAAAGTTATACAAATATGGGCTAAAGTTATACAAATAAGGACGAAAGTTATACAAAAATGAACCAAAGTTATACAAAAATGAACCAAAGTTATACAAAAATGAACCAAAGTTATACAGAAATAGATTAAAGTTATACAAATATGGGCTAAAGTTATACAAATAAGGACTAAAGTTATACAAAAATGGACCAAAGTTATACAAAAATGGACTAAAGTTATACAAACATGAACCAAAGTTATACAAAAATAAACCAAAGTTATACAAAAAAAGACTAAAGTTATACAAAAATTGGACTAAAGTTATACAAAAAATTGGACTAAAGTTATACAAAAATGAACCAAAGTTATACAAAAATGAACCAAAGTTATACAAAAATGGACTAAAGTTATACAAAATATGGAATAAAGTTATACAAATATGGACTAACTTTAGTCAATTTTTGTATAACTTTGGTTCATTTTTGTATAACTTTGGTTCATTTTTGTATAACTTTAGTCCAATTTTTGTATAACTTTAGTCCAATTTTTTGTATAACTTTAGTCCATTTTTTGTATAACTTTGGTGCATTTTTGTATAACTCTGGTCTATTTTTGTATAACTTTGGTTCATTTTTGTATAACTTTGGTTCATTTTTGTATAACTTTAGTCCATTGTTGTATGACTTTAGTCCAATTTTTGTATAACTTTAGTCTTTTTTTGTATAACTTTGGTCTATTTTTGTATAACTTCAAATCCTTTTTGTATAACTTTAGTCCATTTTTGTATAACTTTAGTCCTTATTTGAATAACTTTTGTCCTTATTTGTATAACTTCAATCATTTTTTGTATAATTGTAGTCTAAATTTGTATAACTTTAGTCCAAAATTGTATAACTTTAGTCCTTATTTGTATAACTTTAGTCCTTATTTGTATAACTTCAGTCCAAATTTGTGTAATTTTAGTCCAAAATTGTATAACTTTATTCCATAAGAGTACAACTTCAGTCCAAAATTGTATAACTTTAATGCACGCAGTGTATAACTTTAATAGACAAGATGTATAACTTTAATGCACCCAGTGTATAACTTTAATGTTTTAAGTGTATAACTTTAGTCGTAAATAGTATAACTTTTATAAAAACCAAATAAATATGAAAAATCGTAATTAATCAACAAATATTAAATCTGAAAAAAAATTAAATAATAACAAAAACCAAAAAAACTCATAATAACAAAAACAAAAAACCAAATAACAATAATAAAACCAAAAAACCAACAACCCAACCCAACCCGAAATCTGAAATAAACCAAATAACAATAAAAAAAACCAAATTTAAATATCGTGTGTATAACTCTAATGCACGCAGTGTATAACTTTAATAGACAAGATGTATAACTCCAATTTATACAATTTATAACTTTAGAGGTTAATAGTATGAATGAGCCATGACAATAACAAAAAAAATGAATCTGAAAAAATGACAAAAAAACAAACGAGAAAAAAGGAATGAGCCATGACACTACCTACGTCCTACACCGTAAAACCAACAATTAATAATTAAACAATACTACATGTGAGACGATTCAACGAACACGTAAAATATAAGAATTAATAATTAAACCAACAAGTAGATCCGAAAAAAAAAAAAAAAAAAAAAAAAAAAAACCAAACTTTCATTATTTACCGCACAATGAAAACGATTTAAAAGGACTAAAGTTTCATTGTTTACCAGACAATGAAAACCAAAAAACCATGAAATCTGAAAAAAGAAAAAGAAAAAGAAAGGGAGGACGAAAACCATAAAACGGATCGTATAGCATAAAAACCAAATTACCAAATTAACCAACACAAACACAAAACAGATATTTTTTTCATTGTTTACCGACGTGAAAACGACGAAAGGATCTTATAGCATAAACCATAAAAACCAAATTACCAACACAAAAACAAAACAAAAAAAAAAGAAAAACAATAGTAACAATGAAATCGAGAGGAGGGTGACAAATGTGGGTGGACGAAGACGGAAAGGAGGGTGGCAAAAGGTTGTTGTTGTTGTTGTTGTTGTTGTTGTGGTTGCGGTGGTGGTTGTTGTTGTTGTTGTAGTGGTGGAGGCAGTGGCGGTGGGCGCGAGTGGAGGTGGCTGCGGCGAGTGGAGGGCGGAGGGCTGGTGGTTACCGAGAAGGAGAGGAGAGGATTTGTGTATATTTTTTATTTTTTTGTTTGTGTTTTGGTTTTTTTTAGTTTGTGTTTTATTTGGTTTTTTTTTTGTTTTGAGAGAATGAGAGGAAAATGAGAGAGAAAGAAGGATGAGAGAAGTGTGAGAGAGTGAATAATGAGTGAGTGAGTTGGGAGAATTAGAATGAGGATAGAGTTATACAAATTAGGATGGAGTTGTACAAGATTAGTGAGGGAGATTAGTGAGGGAGATTTGTGGCCCTCCATCAAGATGAAATCTCATCCCTCCATCCCTTCCATTCTAAGGTCCTTATAAGGACTTAGGGACTTATTAGATGTAGTGGCCTTAGAAGAACCCTTCTCTCTCTCTCTCTCTCTCTCTCTCTCTCTCTCTCTCTCTCTCTATATATATATATATATATATATATATATATATATATATATTATATATATATATATATATATATATATATATATATATATATATATATATATATATATATATATATATCATACATATATATATATATATATATATATAGAGAGAGAGAGAGAGAGATTGGATTTGGTGATTTTGGTTCTTATGAAGAGTTGTGAGTTGGGGGAATCTCAACCATTAGATTAAATTAGAGATGAGTGGCCAAGATTAATCTTAGTTATCATATAAAAACATTGTTATTTAGTTTTTTTATCTCTTTTTTCTAGTGCTACTCTTTTTTTTTTTTTAATTTAATTTTTTTTCTCTCATTTTCTTTTACCTCGTGTTATTATGCTTTTTTTTACAACTTTTATTTTTTTTTTCTCTTATGTTTTTCTCTAATTTTCTCATTATGTTACCTTTTTTTATTTTTCTTTTTGTACCAAATTTTTTTTTGCTTGAATTTTTTTCACTCTAATTTTTTTTACCTCGTGTTATTATGCTGTTATTGTGCTTTTTTTAACTTGATTTTTTAACGACTTTGATTTTTTATTCTCTTTTTTTTACCACATGTTATTGTGCTGTTATTGTCATTCCGCTGTTATTGTGATGTTATTCTGCTGTTACTTTGATTTTTTTTACGACTATGATTTTTTTTTTCATTTTTTACCACGTGTTATTGTGATGTTATTCTACTGTTATTCTGCTGTTATTGTGATGTTATTGCAGTGTCACTTTGATTTTTTTACTCTTTTTTTACCGCATGTTATTGTGCTGTTATTCTGGTATTATTGTGATGTTATTCCGGTGCCACTTTGATTTTTTTTACGTCTTTGATTTTTTTCCCTTTTTATTTACCACGTGTCATTGTGCTGTTATTCTACTGTTATTCTGCTGTTATTGTGATGTTATTCCGGTGTCACTTTGATTTTTTTACTACTTTGATTTTTTTAATCTTTTTTTACCGCATGTTATTGTGCTGTTATTGTGATGTTATTCCGTTGTCACTTTGATTTTTTTACTACTTTGATTTTTTTACTCTTTTTTATCGCATGTTATTGTGCTGTTATTGTAATGTTATTCCGGTGTAACTTTGATTTTTTGTTACTACTTTGATTTTTTTTAATCTTTTTTTTACCGCATGTTATTGTGATGTTATTCCACGTGTTATAATGCAAACATAGCCCAACACATCGAAAACACAGTATGTATATGAATTTTTGAGAACCACAAACATCAATTATAGTCATAATCCAGAGTCGTTTCAGGAGTATTAATCTAAAACAAGCAAGACAATATACAAAGACAAAAAAAGTGAACAATTTAACATTTGAGCTCAGAACTTCAACAACTTAACATTCCCTTTCTCGCCACCTCCAACCACGGTATTCAACACGCCATCAATATCCTGCATTATCCTAGTAATAAACCCACGCACCTGCCGCGTCACACCATCAGTACCTCCGCCACCGATGCCTCCTTCATCCGGAGCAGCCATAAGCTCCGCCACCACAATTAGCTGTATCGGAGGAGTTGAAGAATCTGCCTCCATTCGTCAAAACACAGTCACAAGCATCTGAATCAATGACGCTTTTTCCAGCATATCCGCTTGCTGCATCTCAATCATAAACACCCATATAAACCCCTCCTTATAATTTCCAGACTTCTCTGAAAACCAGACTCTTAAAAATATTAAAAAGAAAAACAAGAAGGGCATGTACCAGCAGGAAATCTTAGATTTCTGAGGGATCACATCGGTACGCTGTAAAAAGCAATACTTGACGCTGACTGATTTCCCTTTTCTGATGGGACGACCGTTGTTAATAAGACAACGGAACTCCTTGAATCGCACCGCCACGAGCAGCCCAGAAAACGAGCACCATATCTAGCTTCATTTTCTCACCTCGACGCCGCATTAAACACCATGTTTCGACAACCATGGCTGTCATTTCATGGTTCAATTTCGACCTGCGAGCAACATCGATCAAGAGCAGCTACCACTACTCAATTTCGTCATCAATCAACCACAACGGTTCACCTTCGTCCCTCATTCACACACTTGCGAATCCGTGCTAAAACAACAACAAAATCCACCAGCCGACCATTCATAATCGAGCCTGACAATAACCATCTTCTCGGATCCTTGAGCAATCACCAACCACCACCGTTCATAACCCGAGCCCGAGCCCGACCACAATCACCAACCACCACCGTTCATAACTCATATACACTGTCACGCTCACCGCTTGCTGAGTACCATGATGGCACCACTTAGTCGCTCCCCTGCTTATCTCTGTCGCCTAAACAGCTGCCTTCTGAAGATTGACCGTGTTCATCACTGTCGAAGTCATACACAATAACCACAAATTAAAACTAGATAATGAATTAATTACTAAAGCAAACACTAATCAATTAAAAATCATCAGAAAGAACGAAATTTACATAGAATTTCAACAAAAGAATAGGAGATCTGAATCAAATAGATGGATTCGCAATCAAATTATCTTCACAATTAGCGACTGATCTTGAACAGGATGTTTGTGAGTTGTAATTTGACGTGAATCTGATTCAAAGACGGTTTGAAGAGAGAATTTTCATGGATTAGGAAGAATGATGAATTGATTATTAATTGTTAATTGTAGAAATTGAGAAGCTGCTACTTTATTTTCCCCAAATTCTACGGTTGTCTAATGTATTTTTTCTGGCTGGAATGGAAAGAGGACGAACGAGTTTTTGTCGGGCTTTGATTTTTTTTATTTCATCTTAGTCCTTGTTTTCCTTTAATCTAATGGTCCAGATTTTCCAAACTCACAACTCACCGTAAGAACTCAACTCACGAGATCCCGCCTATATATATATATATATATATATATATATATATATATATATATATATATATATATATATATATATATATATATATATATATATATATATATATATATATATATATAAGGCCAGGATCTAGTGAGAACCATTAACATAATGAGAACCGTGAGAACCCTTACTAAATCTTCATCAAATCTTACTCCGAAAATTTTGATGGACCCTTAGATAAGTTTATTCAAACATATTTTTAGTATAGCTAAACAAAATTTATTGATTTTATTAACAAAATATAAACTTAATGTACAAAAATACAATTGGGTATATTAAAATGGCTATATATACACGAAAACGAATACTAGGTGCATGAAAATTGTTATATGCACGAAAATGATTACTAGGTTCATGAAAAACTCAAGCTCTAGGTGAACGAAAACGAGTTCTAGGTGCATGAAAATTGTTAGATACATGAAAATGAAGAGTAGGTGCATGAAAATTAATAAAATATTTCTCGTCTCGGTTTTCGTCAATAATTTATACTTTTTGGACCAAGAAATATTTTATCTAGCCATAATATTCTATGTCGAATCTAAATATTTCCTTTATATATATGTATATATGTATATATATACATATAGTTATAAATATATATGTACATATATGTGTGTACATATTATAACACAGACAAACATTACCTAATTGATGATAAGGGTAGTCTTAACTGCGGGAATGTCATTAAACACTATTCAAGCCTTGTAATAAATTTACAAGACACTATCTGACATTTCAGATAACCATGTTGGTATAAAACTTACGCTAGTCAGTAAATTACATTATCAGTTCTCAACGTTCACATATAATTCGACTCAGTCAGGTCTTAGTGTGTTAATAACTTACACCAGCTTATCGTATATCGGTCTTACCATATAATCACTTGACCTTATAACTGTAACCTAGCATGACAAGAACATATTAACCCATAATTCATGACACAATTCTTTAGAACACCGTTTTAGTTTATCTAACCCTATGAATGTTGTGAAGCCATACCGTTAAGACACTTGGTTATTAATCGTCGTCCACATTATAAACCGCTTATAATAAATTATCATACCAATAACTCGTAATATCATACTAAAACTGATGTTATATACTTTAACACAAATCTTAAAACATAATTACACATAAAAATCCAGGTCACAAATTATTACAAATTTAATTTAACTCAATTCAAATCAAACAATATGGAAGTTAAAGTCTCATCTCATATTCTGCAATATGTCAACTTCCTTCATTCTTATATCCTTTACACAATCAAATGATAATTACTCTAACATCAGGGCTCCTCCCTAGACAACTAGAATTATCACATTGCTTCATTCTTATATCCTTTACACAATCAAATTCAATTATAGTTAACACGACCATAACATTGTTTTAAAGACAGTTTAGACAGCAACACATCTCTTAATAACATTTTATCAAGCATATGATTCAAATTTTAAAGTAAAGGCAATTACCCACGATTCTGAATCAAATTCTAAATTTCACAACATACCTAAAGGTCAAATTATTATTCTAGATTAATTATTATAACACAAAAACTCTAGTAACAGCTCAAATTACATGCTCTCATTTTCAAGTAAATTTTACAAGCACTTTACTGTCAGTGTTATATTATGAAATTTGGTTGAACTTATAGATATTAAATTAGGATGGCTATTATACATGGTCATTAGATTAGAATGACAGTACATAGTCAAACAATCATTATTAATAAGAATGACTAAATAAAGAACGCAAAAGACAATTAAGAATGAAATTTCATCGCATGTTAGTAACTTCAACATACACATATTATAGTATCTCATTATACTCACGAATGTAATCCAAAATATAGTGCATCACCGAGTTAGCATACAAAGGAATTACTTGACTCGTAGCTCACATTTTAGTTCTCTTATATACCTCTTTATTACGACTCCCAATAAAATTTTACTAGTTGTCAAATATGTTCAAGTCCGACACTCTCTATCATTACGAGTAAAGTTATGACCATAACAAGGGTTATTAATCACAAGCACAGTTAGAGCATGTTTGGCCTCGATTATCAAAAATGAGTTTTTGTTTTTCAAGCTTAATTTTTCAAAAGTGTTTTTCAAAAGCAGAAATAACAAATAGCTGCTTCTATTTCTATGGGAAAAATATGGATTTTTAGCTTTTGAGAATTTTTGTTTAACTTTTAGAAAATTATGTGTTTGGCCAAAAAGTTTTTTTGAGTCCAAAAACACTTTTGCAAACTAGGTCAAACACACGCTTAAAGTAATAGATTCTAGAATATTATAGTAACACAAATTCTCATTATAGACGGACACTATCCGTCTATTCGTATAGACGGATACCATTTTCCCTCACAAAATACCCATTTGCCATAAAGTGGGAAGCACATGGGGGGTGTCCCACCTTGTCCCCCCTATCCATTTTATTAGAGGTCTTTATCCGTCTATTCGCCCCACCCGTCTATACCAAGAGCTATTGTTATAGTAATTCATACATCACGACAAAACTAGGTAATATCTCATTGTTAGCACGTAATTTATGCTTATAAACAAGGCTAAACACATCCTCATATCGCTAGCCACGCAAATCTAAACGCCAGTCATGCCCGTAAAAGCTTCTGTCTGTCAATTAAGTCGATCGATGAGGGTCATTAGTCGATCGACAAATAGGTCAGTCGATGAATTTTCCCCAAATACGATTTAGACGATCGACTGAAAATTTTGGTCGATCGACTTTTCTCTCGTTGGCAGCAGGGTCAGACAATGTATGCAACGATTATAGCGGATTCAAGGCTACATGCAACAATAACTCATACAATCTCCATATATACTACGCAATTCGTATTCATGTTATTACTAGTTTAGAAACCTTGTACATGTTTATCGTCATCCAATTCTGAAATCAATCATGCCAACAATAACAACAGAGACTATGGAACTGTGAAGCATTTGTACAAATTTCTTGTCATCAAAATAGACATGTTCAAGTATTAGAAAATATGTTGTAGCTTCCAAAAATCACCAATAAATAACCACTTAACCGATTTCTTAGTTATTATACTTTTTTAGAAAATACAGAGAGTTATCGAAGTGTGAGAGTTGGAATTAGGTCCAAAGCACTAATAACTAATTTATAAGAATTTTTTACATGTCAACTGGTCCAGGCAGATTTCTAACAACATTTTGTAGTGAATCCATGTTAACTTGCCAAAATCGTAATTAAATAACAACACAACGAGATTTAATGAGACTTATTGTGGACATGCGCCACGAGCCGGTCTGTGGATTTGGGCCACATACCAGCCCGTAGTCACGTGCCACCTGCACGCCAAGCCAATCAGTGGACATGCAACGGTCTAGAAAGCCACGCTCGGCGGCGTAAAAGTATGCTTTCGACCGGATCGTTTTAGATTGGTCGGTTTCGTCTCGGCAAGGGTCTCGAAACGATTAGAGATGTTCGGAGTCGCCACCAAGCATTTTTGGGATGCTTGGAACCTGTTCGAATCCACTTTATACCTCGGTCAAATGAAGCACAAAGCAGTGTTTGACATAGGTACTAGAGATAAGGAATCGTCCCTCTTTAGCATCCTATCTCTAGAATGACTCTCGTACGTCCTGGATAAGGCCGTCCACTATTCAAAGTTTCTGAGTAAGAGGTGAAGATACGTATTGGGAAGCCCTTTAATCAGACACCCAATCTCGCCCGCGGTAGCGGCCTCTACTGATCGATCTTGGTTGGTTGAATGCAAAAGTTGATAAAACGGTTTAAATGCATGAATGCGCATCCAATAGTTTAAACCTAACATGTGAGAGCTTTCTAAGTCGGTTGATTTAATCCAAATATCAAGTATAAGATGTCGAGTTGGATTTATGGTTGATTTGCATGCAAGACGGAAATTAAACATCCATTTACCAAATTAGGTTTGTGGTGCATAACGTGATCCATTTGTCTTATTAAGGCATTTTGCAAACACGGTTTTTGAATGAGCAAATTAGTCGTCTGATCCGTCCTATATCCGGGTTAGCCGGAGTCGGGATCGTCTTAGACCAATGCTGGAAGGGGAACAGACCACACTGACGGCGAGAATAGGCGCGAGCCTATTGGCGATGTAAGGGGGTCTCCCTTGGTTTGAAAATAGAAAAAGAAATGGCCTGTTTAGGCGCAGGTCAGTCAACGGTATATGACGTGTTCTGACTATTGAAAAACGTTTACAAAACGTGTTAAAAAATGGGTATTTGACCCGTTTTGGTTTGAAAAGGCCGTTTAGGCCGCTTTTGTGTTGATTTGAAGAACGAGACTTGAATAATCGTCATTGTTTTGACGATATTCGATGTCGGGTTCGACTTTGTAAACTTGACATGAATAATTTTGAAAATGATTATGAACTAATTGTTTTAAGTTCATTTGAATATAATTAGTCGATACTTATCATCGTACTCGTATTAAAATCCGACATGGTATGTAGAACCAAGGATGACTTTGTGTTGGTGACTAATAAATTTATTTTTAAAATGTAAAGAAATGATGAAAGGTCCAAATCCGCTCGGCCGCTTTGGGAGGTGCCAAACCCCGTTGCCATGACATGGGTGACTCCCGATTATGTCAAGTGGTCAAGAGCTTCGTCCTTGGAAGAGAGGCCCAAATACCGTAAGGACGAGGTTGTCGACTTGGAAGTATCGAGAGGTTGGCAAGGCCAACCGTGCCTTCTTTGAGGATTATGTTGATGGAGTTACCCCGGATGTGATGAGGCCACCAAAGAGGAGAAGCTCGGGTCCCAAAAATGTAGTGGGCCGTGCATGGGCTCGTTTTGGACCGAACATGGGGTCTTGCAATATACCGGAGGTCGTCGCCGTTGTAGATCTGTTGAGGATTCGTTCCGAAGAGGAAGTTCAAGCTAGGCGGGCCAACAAGAAGAACAAGGGGAAGATGTACCCCGAGGGAAAAGGCAAGGGTAGAATGGAAGAGTGAAGACCTCCATTACCCATTTTATTATTATGTTGTATTATTGTTGTGAGTTTTTATTATGTCTTATTAGCTATGTTTTGTGTGTTTTGTGCTAGTTTTACTATGTGAGGTGTTTTAGTCGACACCTTAGCTTTGACAAGTTGTAGACTCGTCGAGCTTTATTTGTCGTTAAAATTGTAGTTCCTCCCATCATTGACTAAATAAGAGGATTGCTCGTGTCAAAAATGTGAATGCTTGTTTCTTCCATCCATTTTGTAAAGGCAATTCGGTTTGAATCGTCCTAAACATTTGCACTCAGGAAGGTGAGATTTTTGTAGGAAGGGAGAAAGGCTTCTTTTTTGTATTTTGTGGGAAATGGAATGTTCATTCCCTCTTTTTTTTGATGGGGATGATATGGGTGATGTTTTTTTTATTATGGGGATGTTTTTTTTATTATGAGGATGGTTGTATACTTCTTGTGTAAGAAAGAACTGCCTACGTATCCACCTGAAGAGGTGAAATCAAACCATGATCGTAGTTCAAAATGTCTTGTAATTTATAATTGGGTTTTGTGGTTGTATCCCTCATGTATAAGAAGGACTGCCTACGTATCCACCTGAAGAGGTGAAATCAAACCATGCTCATAGTTCAGGGGGTTTTGTTTGAGTGCAAATGGATGTTGCCTTTGACAGATCAAAGGACATTTGAAACGGGCAAGGTGCCGCCACTTAGACTCGATAAAACATGCAATTTCAAATCAGAACACGTTGAGAAACTTGACTTGAAGAGGGTTAAGGTGGTCGCTAGTTGTAAAACTAGGGTTAAGTTGTTGGTTGCTATGGTTTTAGGGTAGTATTTGTTGAGTTGGTATAGGTTGGTCGGGTTTGTAAAATCCTCCCCGTCTAGGTCACTCAGTCTCACTGCGTCCCCCGAAAGTATTTTCTTGACCTGGTATGGCCCGGCCCAGTTAGGTTTGAACTTTCCCCTCGGATCGACGGGTAATGGTGCTCGAACTGACTTGAGGACCAAGTCGCCCTCCTTGATGTTCCTGAGTTTGACCTTCATTCATAATGCTTGTTGTATACGTCGTTGGTATAGCTGGACGTTGTGCAAGGCGTTGAGCCGCCGCTCGTCTAGAAGAGTGAGTTGTTCGTACCTTCGACAGGTCCATTCTGCCTCGGGGACCTGACTCTCCAGTATGATGCATAGAGAAGGGACCTCTAACTCTACCGGTTGAACCGCCTCCATACCGTATGCTAGGTAGAAGGGTGTGGCGCCTGTCAGTGTTCGGATGGAGGTTCGATATCCCCAGAGTGCGAATGGGAGCTTTCTCGGCCAATCGCGGTAGTTGTCTTGCATTTTCTTGATAATGGTGACAAGAGTTTTGTTAGCTACCTCCACCGCTCCGTTGGTTTGTTGATGGTGGAGGGATGATCGATGTCGTTTGATCTTGTATTTGTCTAGCAAGGCCTGAGTTTCTGCCCAGAAGTGAGAGCCTTGATAGCTGATGATTTCATGGGGTACCCCATATCGGCAGATGATGTTGTTTTAGATGAACTTGGCTATTTGTTTAGCGGTCAAGACTGCATATGACTGTGCTTCCACCCATTTGGTGAAATAGTCGATGGCGACGAGTACGAAGTAATGCCCCTTAGTGCCTATCGGGTTGACTTTCCCGATGATGTCGATGCCCCAGGTTGAGAAAGGTCAGGGTGATGTCATGGTGTATAAAAGGGATGGTGGTATGTGTTTTATGTTGACGAAGATTTGGCAGTTGTGGCAATGTTTGACGTAGTTGTGGCAATCGGCTTCCATGGTGGTCCAATAGTAACCTAACCGCATGATTTTTCGGGTAAGCATCATTGCGCTCATGTGAGGGCCACATTCTCCATCGTGGACCTCTTCCATGACTTTTTTGGCTTTGTGATGGTCAATGCAAAGGAGAAGAATCCTCTGGGGTGTTCTTTTGTATAGTTGATCTTGGTTTATCAATTATGATGCAAGTAAACGGACGGCTCTTTGTCCTCTTGGATCAGAGTTAGGAGGGAATTCGTTTTATGTTTTGTAGTTGGGGATGGCTTGGTACCAAGGTTCATCATGGTTCTCCTCGTCACTGTTGATGGCACAGATGTGAGTTGGCTCGCTCCTTCTCTCGACACATAGAGGCATCAATGTTATGTCGTCAGGTATGTTGACGAGCGCGACAAGTTTTGCCAGGGCATCAGCAAATTGATTTTCCTCTCGTGGCAAGTTGAAGTAGTCGACTTGGTCGAAGAACTCGGCCTCTTGATTGATTTTTGCTTGGTAGGGAGCTAAGTTGTCACTTCGGATCTTCCATGATCCGGACACCTGATTGATGATGAGTAAGGAATCGCCGTGGACCCTCAGTCTTTTGATGCCATGTGTTATGGCTGCTTGTAGGCCGATGAGGCATGCTTCATATTCAGCGGCATTGTTGGTGACGGCGAAGTCTAGCTTGACCGAGATCGGAACATGTTCTCCTTCTGGCAATATTAGAAGGATTCCTTCCCCGAAGCCTCTCAGATTAGATGCGCCATCGAAATATAGGTCCCATGCATCGGAGTCGGCACAAAGGAAGTCTTCGTCAGGAAGTGACCATGTGTCGGTCGCTTGATCCTCGTTGACGAGATTTTCTGCCAGGAAATCGGCGACTGCCCTTCCCTTGATAACCTTGAGGGGTACAAACTTGAGATCAAATTCGGACAACATGAGTGTCCACCTAGACAGCCTTCCGTTTAGTACGGGTTTCTCGAAGATGTATTTAACCGGGTCCATCTTGGAATAGATGTGGACCGTATAGCTGAGCATGTAATGCCGCAACTTCTTTGTTGACCATATTAGGGCAAGGCATGTTTTTTCCAGTTGGGTGTACCTCGTCTCATAATCGATGAACTTTTTGCTGATGTAGTAGATGGCACATTCTTTACCGTCGATTGTTTATGCTAGCATTGCTCCCATGGTTGTGTCTGTGACAGTCAGGTATAGGGATAAGAGAATCCCTTGTTGAGGTGGCATGAGGATAGGAGGTTTGGATATGATTTCCTTTATCCCGTCGAAGGCCTTCTGACAGTCGTCGTCCCAATCGGTGTGATCGGAGGTGCGAAGCTGCTTCTTGAAGATTGGTTCACAAATCATGGTGATCTTGGCTATGAAGCGGCTAATGTATTGAACCTGACCGAGAAATCCCCAAATCTCCTTCTCGTTTTTAGGCCGAGGCATTTGCTGAAGGGCTTTGATTTTGGTTGGATCAATCTCAATGCCTCTCTTGCTAACGACGTGTCCCAGGAGTTTTCCAGAGGTGACCCCGAATGCACATTTCTGAGGATTTAGTCTCATGTTATACTTCCGCAGACGAGCGAAGAATTTCCGGAGGGCGCTGATGTGGTCGTCCTGTTCTCTTGATTTGACGATCATGTCATCGACATATACCTCTACCTCCTTGTGCATCATATCATGTAAGAGAGTGGTAGCGGTTCTTTGATAGGTTGCCCCGGCATTGATGAGGCCAAAGGGCATGACCGTGTAGCAGTATGTACCCCACTGTGTAGTGAATGCAGTCTTGTGCATGTTTTCCTCAGCCATTTCGATCTGGTTGTACCCAGCATACCCGTCCATGAATGAAAGGTGTGGACCATGGAAAAACGCTCCACTCAAATGCTTTTTCAAAACATTTTTAATTTTAAAAGAGTCGCCACTAAATTTTTAAATGGAATTTAGAAACCAATTTTAGAGATTTGAATTCGTGTGACTTTACGTGTTAGGAAGTTAATTTAATTTCATTAAAACAACACCCAACCCCGCCCGTTGCAATAACGGTCTCTACTAGGTGAAAGATGGCTATTTCGGAAAGATATCACATGCGTATGCAACCATTGAATTTAAATCCTATCATGCGAATTTCATTCTAAGTCGTTTAAAATGCATTTAACTTCGTCGAAGTGGTTTAGCATGTGAGGTTCATTGATTAAACTAGAAAACACATCCAAAGAGAGGGATAGGAAGGCTTACGCTTAGCATGTAACACCCCACGGTAATTGAAGAGGTCCAGTGATAGGCTTAAATGACTAGTGCTTAAAGGGATTGGAAGTACTACTCATATCAACAAAGTGCACTTTCTTTTATGGTCATCCATGCGAAAGAACTCCAAAGTTAAGCGTGCTTGACTGAGAGTAGTCTTAGGATGGGTGACCTCCTGGGAAGGTTCCCGGGATGCGTATGAGTGAGGACAAAATGCGCTATAAAGGACCCGTGTTGATCTGTGGGCCATGTACACAGCCTGGAGAGCTATCATAAGTAACCGCTCCCGACCCGGTTTGGGCCGGGGTGTTACATAGCATAAGATGTATTAACAAACATTAGTGGTTAGCTCATACATACAATATAAATTATAAATAAAGTAAATTAAAATTTAAAACATAAACTAATTAAACTAAGGATTAATCAAACAAAGTCAAACAAGGAAGCAAATTAAAACACAAAACCTGGACAAACCCGTGCACTGCACGGATCTGGAATTTTCGAAATATGTCAGAATTGACCCGTGCACTGCGCGGGTTTTGAATTAATACATTGCTAATTACGAAATAAATACTAAATCAATGCAATAAATTACGAAAATCTACCTAAATTAAAATTACAAATTATAGGTCTGGAAAATCATTAAAAATCAATTTTTATATGGTTAAAAATAAATACACGTAAATTAAGTAAACTCGATTTATTAAATTGCCCTATTCCAACACGAGGATATGTAAATGAGACGGGGTGTACGACCGACCGATATGGCAGATTTCTTTCCCATCTCAAGTCAACGCGGGTGCCGGAATGGTACTTTAACTCATACTCAAACTATTCTAGTTTCGATATTAGTTAGACGATGTTAGACAATGGTTAGTAAATAAACAATAAAAAAACGAAATAAAAAGGAGAGAAGGGAGTTTTAATGCACCCTCAACCTACATGTATCGTTGACACCGTCTTGGGTCGTAATCGATCGTAGATTTTATCTGGAGGGGCCGTCGTCGACGAAGACAATTGAAATTGAATTTTGAAATCACGAAACAAACACGTTCAAAAGGCAGACTTGAGCAGCGATTTTCAATCGCTCACCACGACTTCGTTTCTCAACGATTTTTCAAACCGAAAGATGTTTTGGAAACTAGAAAGACTGAATTTTGTGAATATGGAAACAAACCATAAGTTTTAATAGGATTTGTGCACGAGAATCAAGGCCAAAGACCACGATAGAAACTCGAAAACAAGATTTGTGTCCCTGTTTTCAAGCGGCTGTCACGGCTTTAGTTTAGGGTTTTTTTGGACGATTGATGGTTGTTATTTGCAGTATGTTGTGGGGAGAACTTAGAGGAATGAATGTATGGTGGAGAGGAGGTATTTATAAGGAGTTTCGAAGGGTAGAAGTAGGGCAACAAGCAGTCGGGCCTGTTTTGCATAGCTGCTGTCCATCAGCTAATTCGTGAGGTTTTTAGGGTTTGCATGGGGGGTTTTCTTGGTGGTTAAGCTAAGGAAATATGGGTAGGATACTAGGGTATGGTGTAGGGTTAATGGGCACGGGTTTGGTAGCTGTTTGGAGCGGGTTTTGGGCTCGGGATTGAGCACGCAAAACAGGGGGGGCTGCTTGTGTTGCGGGCTGTTTGTGGAGTATTTGGGACGGGAATTGGATGAGTTTTGTGGTGTTCTAGATGCTGGGTTGTTGTGGGTAATGTGGAGCACGGGTTGGTGGTGATGGGTTGCAGGTTTGGACCAAGTTTGAGTCGGTTTAGAAGGGCTTTCGATGGGCTATACAAACACGGGTAAAGGAAGGAATTGGGCTGTGTTGGGGAGTGTTTAGGACGAGATTTGGGTGTGGATATGGGGGTTCGAACTGGGGTTGAATGGGTAGAGGCCTAGGTTGGTTAGTGTACTCGAGATTCGTGCCAACTCGTAAAGAAAACGGGCCCAAAACCGAGCTAAAATCGAGCTCCAAAACGCGTGGTTGAAACGAGTTTTAAATTTTCAAATTCGATTTTTCAAATCAAATAGCACATTTAAAATGAATGATTTTTCAAATCAAAAAAATATATTTTATTTTCAATAAAATAAATTTAAGGAAATAAATTCAAATTAAAACAATAAAATGAATTCACTTAAAAAAAACTTTAATTTAAATATCATTTAAATTAATAAAATACTCCGTCGACAACGCTCTTTCCACATCGTAAAACGAGCCCAAATAATGACAATGACAACTAAAGAATACATGTGTCCTATCATCATCGGGTGTTTGTCGGGTTTTCTATAAATTCCAATATCGACAGATATGGGTATCTACAGAGCCCCCACTTTGACTGAGGCTTGGACAGGGCGAAAGTCAAAGTATACCCCAGGTCCCTCTCAACCTGAGGCTTCCGCGGGTCGTTTATAGTCCATTAGACTTGCGTATACAAGCTCGCAAGCCATAAGAAGAGATCATACCTGAAACTTCGTCGGGGATTAACTCTTGCTTCTGTTCCGTCAAATTATCATCGTTAGTCATCGACCCATAAATTGCATATATGGTGGGTTGAGCCTTATCCTCGGCGCCTCGTATCCGTTTCGACGGAATCAAACCCGCGTCGTAGTTACGCTCGATGGCCTCGTAGCTTTACGTTTTCCGGCTCGGATGCCAATATCCCATTGTTCATGTGAGTAAAGACAAAACTTGCGCTTTGCTTATCAATTTCGCTGTTCTGCTAGGGAGAACGATTCACTGAAACTGACGTTTCTGTTGGGGAAATGTCATTTCCGTAGCATTCTGCTGTTGATCTTTGTTATGAGGATGCCATCCTGTCTGTTTTGTGGTGGTCTCTGGAGCCGACGGCGACAGAGCCCCCAGTTGGAGCATATTCTGCAAATTTAATCATAATATATAGCACGCGATTCACGTAGCGACATTTTGATACTTGAAATGGTCATCGACCGAATTTTGATGGGTCTCTGGAGCCGACGGCGACAGAGCCCCCAGTTGAAAGAAAAGGAAAAAGGGTTATCGACCCCCAGACATGAACATTGCTTAGAAAAGGTGGGTCATTGACCCGAACTTTGAATATCTCGAAAATGATTGGCCTCTTTGAGGCGATAATTTATTTCAGTTTTCTGGATCCAAATGATTTTTCGAATCAACACATAATTTTATTTTCAATAAAATTAATTGCGAAAAATTATTTCAAATTTCTGGAGTTAAATGATTTTTCAAATCAAAACACAATTTTATTTTCAAAAAAATAATCGCAGAAGTTTATTTCAAATATCCGGAGTGAAAGCGACGGGTAGACACGATCTTTTGACGAAAAGACTCGGACTTTCTGACCCGTAACTAATGTGGGCGTAACCCAATAAAATCCGTAAGTGTGTACGGGATGTTAATTCAACACGGGACGCGCAGGGGGTGAAATTGTAAATTAGTCACTTCGGTGCACGAACTATGACAAATTCCGCAAGAGAAATGAGCGAACCAAACCCGGGACGGATGGGGCCCACTGGCGCGCCACACAGGCCTTACACGGCCGAAATAGAGAAGGTATGGGACTTGCCTTCTTATTTCAAAAAACTACCAAATTTCCTAAAGCTAGCAGGCTTCCAAGTTTCCAAATTTCCTAGAAGATTTAGGTTTCCAAAACCTAAAGGAATTATACTTCCAAAATTCCTCATCTCTTTTCATATATAAGGAAGGGCTAAGGGTTGAGATTTCTCACAATTTCTCAAACAAAATCTCTCTCGCTTAAAAGAATATCTTTCTTAGAGAAAAAAAAACTAGTCATGAATTCCTGTTTGGGACCATGAAGGGATGGGCGACGAGAATCGGGGTTTAGAAATCCAAAATCTGAATGCGGCGGGAATTCAACAAATTATTTTCCTGAGGCAAGTCATGATTCAACCCGCATTTCTTAAAGAGTGCCTGAGAGTGTGAGATCCCGAGCATCATGTCTTTGCTTTTCCGGAGGGAGAAATCTGTCCCCTTCCTGAAGAATTTACCGTCTTGGGAGGATGGAGGACCACGCAAGAGCCTGTGGTTCCCGACTTTGTGTCCAACTGGACCCAAAAATACCGCGAATATCTAAACTTGTCGCGTGATGAAGCCCGTACCATCGTCGATGGTGGAAAGGTGGACCTGCTTGCGCTAGTGCATAAATTTCGGCGTGCGAATGACCCAGATATACCGATCATTTATCGACGCTGCGCCTTTGGCCTCATTCTATTGCATCTTTATTGTTTCGAGGGGGCGATAGAAATTCCATCTTATCGCGGCCAAGCTAGACTAATCCGAGTCGTGGAGCAAATGGAGAATGGTGCTAATCCTGCATGGATTATACTAGCTGAGACTATTAAAAGCTTGGATGCACAAAAAGCCAATCCGGATGCTGTATTCATGGGATCAACCCGTCTACTGCAAGTTTGTCTTTCTTCTCTTTTTTCCTCTTTTCTCTTTTCTTCGTCTCTTTTTTCTTTTTTTTCGTCTCTTTTTTTCTTTTTTTTCGTCCTTTTCTTTTTTTTCTTCGTCTCTTTTTCTTTTTTTTTTTCGTCTCTTTTTTTCGTTTTTTTTTTGACCTGCCTTTTTCTGGCTGTCTAACAGGTGTGGCTCAGCGAGCGTCTTGGTTTGATTGATCCGCCGTTGAAACCAGAAGATTATCATGTCAGAAGTCTCACTAATCGGCGACGGCGCTACAGTTCTGAGCAAGGATCCGATTACTGGCGAAATATGCTGATTAGCGGAACAGGGTCTCACATTCGCTGGTCCTTACCATGGCTTCATTTGAGCTCACTTACCGGGCTCGCAGATACTGATCATACACGGTATGTCACTTTGTTGGGCTTGGATCACCCTGTCTATTTTTACCCGGACCGAGTGCTTCGCCAATTCGGTCGTCAACAAATTGTCCCTGAAACGGAGGCTTCGCGAGGTCCTGCTTTTGTTATTTCTCAGGGTAGATGTCATACTTGGCTCCATGCGTGGCGCCGAAGGACCGTGTAGCGCATTCCCGAGCCACGCGAGTCTACTTGGGTTTCCCCTTCATATCTCAAATGGACTACAGAACCGGGCCTTAAAGCACGGGATACAGCAGGAAGGTCTTTTTGACCACGAACAGGAAGAAACTACAGAAAGATGATGCCATTGATCGGGAGAAGCGTGACAGGGGGTTAAAAAATCGACAATTCTTTACTGGGCCGATTCCGGGCCCGACTGAGACCGAGACTAGGCCTGACGAGAACCCTAGGGCTAAACCTGGTGCTCCTAGCGTGTGGGACCGACTGGGTACTACAAGTGGTGACATTCCGATACTTGCAGAGAGACTTGGCCCTCGACCAAGCGTAAAAGAGAGATTGGGCCCGCGAGAAGACAGTGTGGTCCCCCCGAAGAAACGGGCAAGAATGATGATGGGTGAGACATCGTCTCGTAGTGACGGGACACGCGACCCAACTAAAGATAGGCGGTAGTTACGGCTCTATTATTTAGTATTACTATTATGCTTTTATTTGCTTTCCTGTTAGTTTGATTTGTAATGGGCGTCACCCGGATTTATCAAAATAAAAGACACGTATTAGTTATTAGAAATCCTCAGTTTCTGCATTGAATATTTCATTTTTATTGTGGTTGTACCCTTTTCAAGGGTTGCCTACGTATCTGCTTTTCAACAGAATCAAACCGAGGTCGTAGTTCTCTCATAAAACATTTCAGGCAGTGGCAACAAATGCCAAACTTAAAACTTATTCAAATACATCACAATTCAAGTGTTATTTCATAACTTTGAGAGTGAGGTCTTAAGGATAGTATTTCTTCAACTGATCCAGTTCGTTGGATTAGAAAATCATTTCCATCCAAATCATCAAACGTCCGCGCCTCTGTGAGTATCTTCTTCACGAGATAAGGACAGGCCCAATTAGGCTTAAACTTCCCTCTTGGATTGACCGGTAATAGAGCCCTTACTGATTTGAGAACTAAGTCGCCTTCATTAATTCCCCTGGGCTTCACCTTCTTGTTAAAAGCCCGCTCTATCCTTTTCTGATAGAGCTGAACATGATACAACGCATTCAAACGACGCTCATCAAGCAACACCAACGAATCATATCTGGCTTGGACCCAATCCGCTTTCGGGACCTGGTTTTCGAGCAAGATGCGTAGGGAGGGTACTTCCAGTTCGACTGGTTGTACTGCTTCCATCCCGTTAACTAGATAGTACGGGGTTGCCCTGTAGGTCGTTTCGATGGATGTTCTATATCCCCACAACGCGAAGGGTATCTTCTCCGGCCACTCCTTGTAATTGTTAGACATCTTTCTCAATATAGTAGCCACCGTTTTGTTAGCGGCCTCCACTGCTCCACTTGTCTGAGGTCGATATGGGGATGACTTATGATGCTTGATTCTATACTTTTCAAGTATAACTACTGTCTCTCGACTTGAAAGTGAGTTCCATGATCACGATGAACTCGTGCGGCACTCCGTCTGGCGATGATGTCATTCTGAATAAACTTGGCTACTTGCTTCGCATTTAGCACTTTGTAAGACGTGGCCTCTACCCACTTGGTAAAGTAATCAATAGCGACTAGGATATAACAATGCCCTCCTATTCCAGAAGGGTTTACTTTTCCGATGATGTCGATTCCCCAGGTCGAGAAAGGCCAAGGTGACGTCATGGTGTATAGCATAGAAGGTGGTACATGTTGAATATTCGCAAATATTTGGCAATTGTGACAATGCCGGACATATCTCTGCGACAATAACTGCTTCCATTGTTGTCCAATAGTATCCTAACCTCATGATCTTCCGAACTAGCATGTGGGAGTTCATATGCGGCCCACATTCCCGTCGTGGACTTCTTCCATGACCTTTTCTAACGTTGTCTTGTCGACGCATCGCAACAGGACACCCCGTGTCGTCTTCTTATACAATTGTCCATCGTTAGTTTTAACGAATTGGGCGGATAACATTCGCAATGCACGCTTTCCACGTGTATCGAGGTCTGCAGGGTATTCTCCTGCTTCTTTGAATCTCACAATGGATGCATACCAAGGTTCGGCTTCGCTTTCCTCTCCATCATCGACAGCATTTATATAAAATGAATTCACTTTAAAAAAGCTTTAATTTAAATATCATTTAAATTAATAAAATACTCCGTCGACAACGCTCATTCCACATCGTAAAACGAGCCCAAATAATGACAATGACAACTAAAGAATACATGTGTCCTATCATCATCGGGTGTTTGTCGGGTTTTCTATAAATTCCAATATCGACAGATATGGGTATCTACAATAGGAGAGCATGCTCGGCGGTATTATTCACCAGAATGTCAACATGTGGCAAAGAGAAGTCGTCCTTTGGACTCGCCTTGTTCAGATCCCTGAAGTCGACGCAAACCCGAATCCTCCCGTCTTTTTTGGGTACAGGAACAATGTTGGCCACCCAGTTAGAGTACTCAGACACTTTGTTGAACCTGGCCTTGAACTGTTTATCCACTTTTTCTTTGATTTTCAAGGCTCATTCAGGACGCATCCGGCGCAGCTTTTGCTTCACGGGTTTAGCTCTTGGTTTAATGGGTATCCGGTGCTCTGCGATTTCCCTGTCAATCCCAGGCATATCTTTGTAGGACCAGGCGAATATGTCCTTGTATTCGTGGAGGAGGTCAATGAATTGTTGTCTTTCCGAGGGGTCAAGGGTTGTCCCTATCCTAAATTCTTGAGGTGTGTTGTCGGTTCCTACGTTAATAGGTTCGGTCTCCTCAATGATGGAGGTCCTGGTTTCTCGTTTGTCAAGTTCTTTGGCTAGGTGAGGTGGGTATTCACTCAAGTCAAATTCCTCATAGTCATTCAGAATTGCATTGCAGTTAAATTGAGACGAGTCATAAGCAAACTTAGCGTTCATTAAGTTGACACGAGCGAAAAGCTCGGAGTGGACAGACATCTCATGGTCAGTCAGAGGCGACACAACAGAGGAGGTGGCCCCTGGAACAGGCTCCAGGTTGCCACCTTCCATGGGAGTGGGGATGACCCTAGTAGACTCAGCCACTGAAACAGCCACAAGCTTGTAATAAAACAACGGGAATGGGACCTTGACTGGGGCATCAAGAGTGTTAGGAGCTATGACAGACTCAGACTCCGACTCAGACTCAGATTGTTCTTCAGTTCCCTCTTTGAACATAGGGCCTTCTCCAGTTGTCATCTGAAGAATGCGGCCTTGGTGATCGGTCTACTTGACGGTCTTCCTCCAGCCTTGTGTAGCTTTCACTACTACAAATGAGCACTTGGGCCACGGCTAAATTCGTGGTGCAAGTGTTAAATTTCCGTGGCTAAATCATTTGGCCACGGGAATACCTTTCGTGGCGCAAGTGGTCGTGGCAAAGAGATAGCCATGGGAAAAACAAGAACGTGGCTATTATTAAATTTTTGGCCACAGATTCTCTCGTGGCTAATAACTCCCGTGGCAAAAAAAAAATTCCCGTGGGGAAAAAATAATTCCCGTGGCAAACAATATATATGAAAATTAAATAAATAAAAAGTAAAATATTTTTTTAACGATCGATATTTTATCATATATGGAACCGTGTCAATCTAGGTACTGGTTTCACTAGTTAACTCGATTCATTTGAACGTGATGGGGCATATTCTGCACCCGCTGACCGAGTCAACATATTGAGCAAGGTCAAAGATATCCACAGCAAGTCAACACCTTGGACAGCCTAACCGACGCAGCCTGTCGGCCTGTCACTTGGGTCTCGGCTAGGCAACTAGCCAGCCGGGATACACATCCGCGTACTCACATCCAAGACCCCTCGGCATGGAGTCAACAGGGCCCGCCGGCCTGCCATGGGTCCCCCGGCCGAGGGTAGAACAGTCTTTCCACCTGCTAGCCACTTGGCCGCTTGGCCACTACGTGACAAAAGGTGAAAGTCTATAAATACTCCACTTCTCTCAACGAGAAAAGGATCCGCAAATAATCAATTAAACATACTAATCTGGTATAAACTCCCTTATCTCTCTACAATATACTTTGTGCCAAGTAACACACAACTTAATCCCTTTAAGTTTACTGACTTGAGCGTCGGAGTGAGTTCGCTCGGTACCAAGCCGAGCCCTCAGTTTGTTCATTGTTTCAGGAGAGGCCGAAAGGAAGAGTCAAGCAAAGTCATCATTCTACAAGCTTACGTGGTAATAAATCTGCTCCGTAATCACACCCGGAACATTTGGCGCCGTCCCGAGACCTGCAACCGGTGCTTAGTCCCCTTCCTTTTGCACAGTGGGGGATGGATTTATTAGGGCCATTTCCAACGGCCTCCGGAGGAAGAAAGTACCTGATTGTCGCCGTTGACTACTTCACCAAATGGGTCGAGGTAGTCGCGGTACCTGCCAAAACCACGGCGGCCGTAATAAAGGTAATCTGGGAGAACGTCATAACTCGATTTGGGTTACCCCAAGTCATGGTGTTCGACCACGGCCGAGAGTTTTGGAGTGACACGGTAATGAACTGGCTGGAAGAGCTCGGTATCAAGTTTGCATACTCCTCCGTCTGCCACCCTCAGAGCAATGGGCAGGCGGAGGCAGCTAATAAAACAATCCTAAACGGGCTAAAAAGGAAGGTTGAAGATCTAAAGGGGAGGTGGGCTGATGAACTACCCGGCGTCCTATGGTCCCTTAGAACCACGGAGAAAGAAGCAACGGGATACAGTCCATTCCACCTTGTCTATGGGTCTGAAGCCGTCCTACCAATTGAAGCATCGGTGCCGACGTTCAGAACGCAAACCTTTAACCCAGTCGAAAATGAGGAAGGCCTGAAAGCCTCCCTAGACCTGGTCGAAGAAAGTCGAGACACGGCACGGCTCAACTTGGCCGTTTACCAAAACAGAATGAGAAGAGCCTACAACCGAAGGGTCCACAAAAGGGACCTAAGAGTAGGAGATCTAGTCCTAAGAAAGTCGGCCGCCACCAACAAAGGAAACATCCATGGCAAAATGACGGCCAACTGGGAAGGACCCTACAAAGTGGTTGAGGAAATGAGGCCGGGTACATACCGGCTGACAGACATGGAGGGAATGCCTCTGATGAGCCACTGGAACACCGACAATCTTAGAAAATACTTCGTATAGCGGCAGAGGTGTCCGAGACCGTTGTGGGAACCCCAACGCTTGATTATATCTAATGAGGAATGTTCCATGTTTTATATCAAAGTGAAGTGTCCCTCCCATAGACCAAGATATTTACAACAGCAGTCAAAACGTAAACTCGATCACCTCTGCCAAAGCCGGGGGTGACGGGGGAAACGCGACTTGCCCCACAGCAGTTGTTACTCGCCACAACGACCAACATGCTAAGGAACGTATAAGTACGGTTGAGAAACGCAAATCGGACGCCTCGGCTAGACCGAGAGTGAAAGAGGAAGCGATCAACACGTCTACTGATACGACGCCGCCGCGCAGAACCCGATTGCCTCGGCCGGCACCGAGAGTGATGGGGACACAACGACCGATACGCTAACATGTTCACAACGGCGGTTGGGAAACGCAAATCTGACTGCCTCGGGCGGTGGAGGAAGCGACCGACACGCCAACATGTTTAAAAAACGTTAAGTACAGTTGAGATACGCATTCTAACTGCCTCGGCCAAAGCCGAAGGTAGAAACGAAAGATTAAGCGCTCAATTAATAACGAAGGAAGACAACTCAGACAAAAATGAGAAAAAGACCTCGGCCAAGCCAGAGGCAAAATAAGCAAACTCTTATTAAAAAATGTTTACAGGTAATACAAGGAAGAAGTCGACGGCCGTCCCCATAGGGATAGCCTAAACACTACCTACCAAAGTTTACAAAAAGAAAGCAAAAAGGTACAGACATAAGACATGAAGTGCCAAAAGATGGCAGGGAGGAAAGGCTTAATAGTTGGCCCCCGAACTGCTGAAGCTATCCGAGATGCCGGGTGAACCTGGTGACGACCGCCCGTCTCCCTATGCCTGTTGCTGCTCGCCACCGGTGACATCAGCAACATCATCTTTGGTGGGCGACCCGTAGGCGACTTGGCGGCTTCGGCCACTACCTTTGCCCTCTCAGCTTCCTCCTTGGCCGCCTTCGCCTTTTCAGCATGGGCCGCCTTCTCCGCAGCCTCCTCTTTCTCCTTCTTCACGTCTGCCTCCTCCGCAGCCTTCGCCTCCGCGGCCTTCGCCTTAGCATCGAGCTTATCATCAAACAGCTCGTCAAATTTTTGCCACGAGAAGGAGCCTTCAGGAAAGAGCTCTCCGATCACTTCCCTGGCGGCTTCTTTGGCCAGGTCCCGGTATTGGGCACACATGTTAGGGAGGACGACGCTTTGGAGCGTCTCAATGTTTTCCTCCCTCTGGGCGAGGATAGCCTTTGTATTCCTGTGTGACTTCGACTGAAGCCGATACATAGACTTCCATTCTTCCCTCTTCTTAACAGTGAAGTCGAAGGCAGCCTGAAGGTTGTCACGCTCCTCCAGCAGCTTAGCGGCATCAGCCTCCGCAGCCTCAACCTTGGCTCTCTCAGCGAGAACCGCCTTTTCAGCGTCCTCCCTAAGTTTTCGCTCAGCAAGGACCGCCTTTTCAGCCTCAACCTTGGCCCTCTCAGCCTCCTTCTTCGCAGCAGCGAGCTCAAGCCTGAGCCGCTCAAGCTGAGGGGCAGCCTCGGCCATGACCTTTTCTTGCTCCATAATATGAGCACCGGCCATATCAGCCCACTTCGCAAGCATCTTTCTAATATGGGCGGGGGAAGGCTTCGGGGAGGAGGAGACGACTACGGCATCTTTATCACCCGTCTGCGCAGGTCGCTTCTCAATACGCCGTTCAGTCGGACCGGTAGACGGCGGCGGTTGATCTACAAAAAATTCGGACAAAGCATCCATGTCAACGTTCATTGACATGCCAGAGAGCCTGTCATCAGGAACGCCTAATGAAGCAGCTAAATCTGAACCACAGGTTAGATCTGTACCAGGCTTCGCCTTCTTGGCCGGAGGACCCATTTCATTGCTGGCCTCGGTAGCAGTAGCAGCGGCAGCATCAATCTCTTTTCTCTTACGTAAGAGAGGAGATTCCTCTGCCACGGTGACCTCCTCATCGGTAATATCGACGACCACCACCGTCTCCTTTTGGACTGCAGGGATTGGAGGTGGAACTGAAGTTGACGCCATCGCCGCCGAAGACGTTGCTTTTCGCTTTCGGCGCGGCACGTTACCGGCAACCTTCGCCTAGGCCGCCGTCACATCTAGGGCCTTCAACTGCTGATCCATGAGGTCGTTTGGCGCCGGTCTACGATCACGTGTATCGGCCTTCGGATGCAACTCAACAACTTTCTTGTCCTTGTCAAGTCCCATCCTCTTGAGGATTTCCTCAGACAGATCCGGGCCAAAACGGTCTGCAAAGGAAACGAAGCAAGAGTTAAGTAAAAGAAATAAATCAAAGTTCA
This sequence comes from Silene latifolia, assembly GCF_048544455.1. NCBI lineage: Eukaryota > Viridiplantae > Streptophyta > Magnoliopsida > Caryophyllales > Caryophyllaceae > Silene > Silene latifolia. Next base: position 327,449,593 of record NC_133538.1, read on the forward strand.
AAAACAGAAACATTAAAAGCAGAGATGGGCCTCACACCGACCCCACTCACCCTGTTCGAGGGCCGGTATGAGGCCGACGTGGCAGAGCAGCTCATCCTGAAGAATGATCTGCGTCGGGGGCATCCATCCCTTCGGCGTCCCATCCTTCTCAGCCTCAAACAGCTTCATCGCCCGCCTTTCGTCCTCATTGAGATGGACCCTAAAGGCATCCATCTTAAGTTTACTCCGGGAGACATATTTCTCACGCTCCCCCCGACTCTCACACCGCAAATTGACGCGGCTTTGGAAGGACCGGGGCAGTGGATAATCCCCTGGAACCTCAACATATACCCACCGTGCCTTCCAGGTCCTTGCAGAAGTAAGCTTAGAGACGGTGATATAACCTCGCTCGGTCATGCTATACCACCCCTTGCCACCTTGGACATTCGATCGAAGGTGATGAAGCCGGAGGAATAGGTTCACCGTTGGGGCCTCCCCCTTGAATCGGCATAGCCACACAAAGCCAACAATCGTCCCGATGGCCAACGGATGCGGTGTGCCCGCCGACGTTCATTGCTTTAAATATGGCAAAGAACGTATGCATTGAGAGGAAACCAGAGCCCATACTCCAGGTGTCTCATGTATACGCCGATACAACCCGGGGGAGGGCAACAGACGGCCTGACCCTCTTTAGGAATAACAATCCTATACTCCCTGCCGAAGAAGAAATGATGTTCGAAAAGTTCAGCACCAGAACAACTGGCGAACTTGTTGGTCCAAGCACGATCAGGGCCGATCTTACAGGCGTCGCCGTGATCCAGGAGATGCGGCCTCTCCTCATCGGAATGAGTCCTTTCCTCATCATCACCATCATCATAAACATCATCACCGTCATCATCACCATCATCATCATCCGAGAAATCCTCCAAATACTGATCATCAACCTCAGGAGAAGGAGACCTAGGGCCCCGGACCTTATCGGGATGGCGGCGTGCCTCCTCTTTCATCGGGCGCGGGGAACCCCGGCGCAGATTACTAGGTCCGGCATCGTGCGAAGACATGACAACGAATATTTTACAAGAAAAAAGATTGAAGAATTTGTTTGATTACCTTGGAAGGAAATGTTACACCGAGTAACGCTTCGAGAAATTAGAAAGAGAAAGGAACTCTGCGAAAGAAAAGCTTAACAAGAGAAATTTTTTTATTTTTGAAAATAAAATGCGGAAGGCTAAAATGAGGGGATAACTGCCCTATTTATAGAGCAAAGCCCACTCAATCCGACCAATCAGAGCAAAGCCCATGAGGTGTCAACCAATCAACGCCGAGCCACGTGTCAAGCATGCAGCCATGGAATGTCAATCGACAAACAGTTACAAAACTTCTTCAACACGCTCCTTGACAGAATGCCAATCGACTTATCTTCTTCAAACACGCTCCTTGGTATCTACTTGCCAAACGGCCCGCTGACTCAACCAAGCTTGGCAGCACCGGCTGGGGGCAATAAAAAACACACGGCACTCACAACCTCGGTCTCGGCCAGCGCCATTTTCTTTTCCACATTTGATGCCCTTTACACATCCATGTGGAGGGGGGACACGGTACGGCCTATGCAGAACCAAGCCGAGGTAGAAGAAGCCGGGGAAGATATTTCAACTTGCGCAGAATACGCTCAACACTCATCGAAGGTCCATACCACGGCATAGACTACGCTGGGGGCAAATTGATGGGGCATATTCTGCACCCGCTGACCGAGTCAACATATTAAGCAAGGTCAAAGATATCCACAGCAAGTCAACACCTTGGACAAACCCTAACAACCGACGCAGCTGTCGGCTGTCATTACTGGGTCTCGGCTAGGCAACTAGCCAACCGGGATACACATCCGCGTACTCACATCCAAGACCCCTCGGCATGGAGTCAACAGACCCGCCGGCCTGCCATGGGTCCCCATTTGAGGGTAGAAACGCTCTTTCCACCTCGCTAGCCACTTGGCCACTTGGCCACTACGTGACAAAAGGTGAAAGTCTATAAATACTCCACTTCTCTCAACGAGAAAAGGATCCGCAAATAATCAATTAAACATACTAATCTGGTATAAACTCCCTTACCTCTCTACAATATACTTTGTGCCAAGTAACACACAACTTAATCCCTTTAAGTTTACTGACTTGAGCGTCGGAGTGAGTTCGCTCGGTACCAAGCCGAGCCCTCAGTTTGTTCATTGTTTCAGGAGAGGCCGAAAGGAAGAGTCAAGCAAAGTCATCATTCTACAAGCTTACGTGGTAACAAATCTGCTCCGTAATCACACCCGGAACAGAACGTTATTTGGTTTCACCAGCGATGCATTCGCGCACATTATAGAGGCTTCCCAGAAGGTCACCCATCCCAACACTACTCTCACCTAAGCACGCTTAACTGTAGAGTTCTTTTGATGTGCTACCGAATTTGAAAGTTAACTTAGTTGATATAATCAGCACTTTGAATCCTATTAAGTTTATTTTTTTTCCTTTTAAAATTATCTTTAGTACTATTTAATTACAAAAATGTTACATGATTTACGAATTTTGTGGGAAAAACATTATTGGCAAAAACAATCAAATTTTTTATGTTACCCTCCCGATTAATGATTTTGACGTCGTTTTTTTCCCCAAGTTAGCAAAACCATTTTTTTCTAAAAAGAAAATTTAATCGTGTTTTCCTAACATTTTTTTATTTCTGTAGTTTATCGAAAATCTTATTTTCATTTCACTAGTACACATTTTTTTCGTATGTTTTATTACGCAAATTCTATTATATGACCGTCGTACCTACGATATGAAAAATGTAACCATTTTTTGGTAAAAATAATGACCACTTTTATAACTAAAGGTCTTTTTTTTCCCCAAAGTGGTCACTATTAACAAAAACGTAGTCATTTTTTATACAAAAACACGAAAAACACTGTCGTACAACAGAATCACTTATTTTCTTAAAGTAATTTCTCTTTGTTATGATTTATCGTTTCTTTTTTCAAAATTTTCACATTATTTGCATATGTGACTTTAAATTATTATAATTTCTATATTTTCCCTGTGATTCGCTCACTTTCAATTAAACAAATTTCTCCATATTGAATTTTAGGTAAATTGATAAACACTACCAACTTTAGTCATCTTTTTCATAATCAATACTAACATAATCAATAATTAGTAATCAGTACAAAAATATTAACTTTTTTCTACGATAGGTACCAAGTTGCCTTCTTATTCTAATATTTTTCCTACTTTAAAGGTGGTTTTACCAAAGAGAGGGATTTTTGAAATGGATGAGTGGAGATTTATACTTAAATGATGGCTTTTTGGACTTTTCAAGTAGGTTGAGATTAGATTTTCAGGCTACTTAGTACTTGTAGTCGAAAAAACTTAATATTTTAGTATTGATTACTAATTATTGATTATGTTGGTACTGATTATGAAAAGGGTCCTTATATTAGTATTGTTTATCAATTAACCCTTGAATTTTTTATATTGATAATTTTTCCAATATTTTTTTCTTAATTGATTTGTGGGATATCAATTTTTTTTACTTACATTTCTCAGTGCATTTATTTTATTTAATTAATTTTATAATATAATTGTCGTTTCATTTCCACTCCTAAAAAAAATTTCCCAAACTTTTTTCCCCCAAGTTAAATTTTATATCATATTCAAATTTTTCTATAAATATCTTACAAATAAAGTTATAAATCAAATTTTGAATGAAACAATTTGACAATATGTTAATTTTAGATTTATCTAAGATAGATGATAAATAACTTACTTATTTAATTTTATATGTTATGTCTTTAAATGCGATACGATAATTTAAAATAATTATTGAAGATTATAATATTTTATTTAAAAAATTAAAAGAGATTCAAGACTTTAATAAATAAAATTATATATGAAAACAAATCTCTTAAATTAGCATTGTTTTGAAAAACCTGGAAAACATAATCGTGATTTATAAAAAAAATAAAAAAAATTAGACGATAAACTTTTCTTTGCTTGAATATAAGTTTATAAAATTTTAAAATTTCTTATTAAAGTAAATACAACAATAAAAAAAATATTAATTAAATTAATCAAAGTGTTTGTAAAATTTGATATTTAAATGTTTTTTCATATTATTTATATTTGATTAAATTTCATTCAAATTTTGTATTTTTTTTAAGCAAGCAATTTTTAGGTTTGCCTTAACATGAAAATATATTAATCTAAGTCGGAAAAGATACCCGCCATGGGTGTTTGTTAGTTCGTGGCTAAAATACTTTTTGCCACAGAACAATTCGTGGCTAAATAAAATTTCGCCACGGGTGTGACATAGTTCGCGGCTAAATTGATTATTTGCCACGGGTGTAGCCTAATTCGTGGCGCAAGTGTCTTTTCACCACGGGAAAAGTTATCCCGTGGCATAAATTTTTTTCCAAAATAATGAATAAATATTTCCCGTGGCTAAGCAGAATTTAGCCACGAATTATAAATTCCCGTGGCATAATTCGTGGCGCAAGTGACAATTTTTTGTAGTGTTTCTCCGGGTCAGTATCAGAGATTAAGGCGGTCGGGTCAAATTGGTTGTCCTTCAGGGCGATGTTTATGATGTCCTCATAGTCGAGGTGCTTGATGTTATCCTCTCCAAAGAGAAGAGTGACCGCTTGTCCGTCGAGGCATGGGGACGACTTAGACTCGGTTGATGCAGCTTCAGTGCTGTTGGGGTTGAAGTAGCAGTCCTGGAAGACTTCCACACCCGGGTGTCTGACCTTGGCCACAGAGTCATAGATCGGCTCAGGAAAGCCATGGTAAAGCTCAGACTCTCCCTCGGGGACAAAGTATCCATTGAGGGTCAAACGATAGGGATGGAAGATAACTCCGTGCTTCTTGTGCTTCCGAACTAAGAGGTTCATCTCCTGGATATCCTCACTGGTAGGTTCATAGCCAAAGGGGATGTTGGGGACCTTATCTTGTTTCAAGGGAAGTAAGGCGCTCTTCAGCGGATTGAGGGGTAAACCCGGGAAATAACTCTGGCGCATCAGAATGCGGTTGACTGTGAGGTTGGCAAAAGGGTCACAATCAAAGGGTGCTGATTCGTCAGTTATGACATTCACAGCTTGGAATCCCCACATCTCGTTGTCGTCCTCCTCAATGGCTTGGGAGGCTATTCCCTTTTTTATGACGGCTTTGATCGGGGAAGCAGGAATCGTGATCGTTTTCCCGTTGAAAGGGACCCTGATTTTCTGATGAAGGGTAGAAGTAACTGCCTTGACGGCGTGAATCCAGGGACGTCCCAGAAGCATATTGAAGGAGGCATCAATGTCGACTACCTGAAAACTAGTTTGCCTTTCCAGTGGTCCGGTTGCGACGGCTAGAGTGATAAGCCCTGCGACCTTACGACGAGTGCCGTCATAAGCGCGCACTCCTTGATTGGTTGGGAGCAAATCAGCTTCCATAATACCTAGTTTGTGAGCCGTTTTGAGAGGAAAGACATTCACCGCGGATCCGTCATCCACAAGGACCATATGCACATTCTTTTTGAGGCATTGTACTGTGATGTACAGGGCCAGGTTGTGGTTGGCTCCGAAGGGAGGGATATCTTCGTCAGAGAAGATGAGCGGGTTGCTCAGATCAGGGACATCCCTTGTCGTGCTACCACTTCTTCCGGGGAGGAGGTAGAGGGCACGGTCAGTTTTCCCAAGGCTTGTAGTAGAGCTTGTCGATGCTCGAAGGACGTGGCAATCAGTTGCCAAATTGAAATTTCGGCTTTTGCCTTCTGCAGCTGTTTGAGGATCGAATTCTCGGGAGCCTTGGGTTGAGTGTCCACGTCCGGGACAACCTCGTCACTCGTTGTTAGAACGACTGTTGGGTTTTGATAGGGGCATCCCGACCGGGTAAGATGACCGATCTCTTTCACCTGTTTCTCTTTCCCTCGGATAATATAGACATCTTCAACATCATCTCTTCAGATGCCATTGATTTCAGGATCTCGAGGGTAACTTGGAGGGGTATTCCTCGGTGGGCAGTTTTTGTGAGGGTAGTTTTTGTGAGGTTGATTATTGTGGGGGTGATTATTGTGAGGGTGATTATCGTGAGGTGCATGCCAGAATAGTCGTAGAAGCAATCCATACTGGTGACGGTAGTTTTGGGTGCCTGGGGGACCTTTTCTTGGGTGCGGTGTTGGAGAATTGAAAATCAAACGGTGGTAAGCATCGTAAAGTCGGGTAATCCTTTCGGAGAGACTGACTATAGCTTCCTCAACTTGTTGGAACATGGCAAGCATGGTTGCGGCACTGAACACAAACACCCCGTCCGAGGCATCCCTCTCTAAGGCATTCACATCGTCATCAATTAGCAGGATGAGGTGTGAGCAGTCCAAGGTCGGCTCATCATTGGAGATAGCATGGATTCCCAAAGGGTTTGTTTTGTTGTTCGCTTTAGTCGGTGGAGGCAAAGGAAATTCCCCTTTCTCGATCATGTCTTGGATGATGTGTTTGAGCTTGAAGCAGGTTTCTGTGTCATGACCTTTCCATTGGTGGTACTGACAGTAGGCATTAGGGTTCCAGAAGCGGGATTTCTTAGCATCAGACGGATCCGGGGTGGGTCCGATCGATTGTAACTTCCCTTGGTCCATAAGCCTTTTCAAGGCGCTTGCATAAGTTGACCCTATATTGGTGAACACTCTTTGGGGGCGCTCAGCTCTCTTGGCGGTTGGTTCAAGGAGGTTGACCTCATCAATCTTGTTCGTTTGACCATAGGGGCGAGTTTCGGTTAATGTGGATCCCTGGTAGCCTCTACCGGTGGTTTTGGCTAGGACATCCTTGCAGAGGTCGTCTTCAATGCGTGTCCCAAGGATTTGTAGTTCCTGGAACGTCTTGATGTTTTGGTACCTCAATAAGTTGGCATATACCGGGCGGAGATTGTTAACAAACTTTTCCACCAAGGTTGACTCACTCGGTTTGCTGACCAACTGAGTGCTTACCCTCCTCCAACGGGTTAAGAACTCGGTGAATCCCTCCTTGTCGTTTTGGGTTAGGACCTCAAGAGTACGGGTATTGGCTTGGATTCCGACATTGTTGGCATATTGCTTAGCAAATTCAACTGCAACCTTATCCTAGGTAGTGAGGTTCTTCGGGTCAAGGGAGTAGTACCATTGGCGAGGGATCAGCTCCAAGGATGATGGAAAGATCCGGGTGAAAAGTTCCTGTTTAACCCCTTTAATGGCCATATAGTCTTTGAAGGCTCGAATATGATTCAGAGGGTCCTCCACTCCCTTGAATTTGGGCACATCGGTCAAGGTAAAGTTGTCAGGTAGTTGATCCCCAATAGGTTCAAACCTACAGGTTCAAACCTTCGGTTGTTCTCAAGATGGATATTGTTACCCCTGGCTAGGAGTTGTTCTTCTAAGAGCTTGAGCCTTTTCTCAGTTTCAGTCAAAGGCGGAGTGTTGTGCTCTCCAGTTTCCTTATATTCTAGGGTGTCGATAGGGGTCTCGACACGGTCCAGAGTGACCATAAGAGCAGTGAGTAGGCTGGCTAGCTGAGCAGTTGTGACATCTCTGTTGTCGTTGTTGTTGTTAGACGAAGCTGAAGACGGGGCCATGGTTCTGAGGCAGAAAAACGGCTCACATTACTACTCAATCTGACACGGTTTAAAGACTGAATGCAGACAACGCAAAGGACGGAACAAAGATCAAACTCAACAAGACGAGGATGATTGTGTGTGGTACCTCAGTGCTGACTCGATTTATGACGTGACGGTGTTGACCGAACTTTAGGCACGCGTCCAACGTAGCGGCGTGACGCCATTAGACGAGTCTTGTGGTGAGACGACTCATAAGTAAAGACCCATAAGTACGTTTGCTTCGACTCGATAGACAAGAGGCGGAATTGGAATGGTGGACTGAAGTTTTCGAAAATAGAAATTTTCAAAAAGATTCGTTTGTCACTTTTGGACGGCTTCCGAAGATAGGGATCTCCGTAAGTCGGTTAGTTGGAAAGGTTGTCTTAAGTTTGTTTGCAAAAGACGGTTTTGAGTTTGAGTTGGTTCGGAAAACAATGTATTGTTTCTCAATACGGTTTTTGAAATTCAAATGTATGTTTTGAAAATCAGGTTTGAAATGTTTGAAAGGTTCTCGGGGACGGTGTATGGTCCTCGGGATATCGAAAGTGTCTTGATAAAAGGGTGTGTGCTTTTCTCGGGTTTTGAATGAGCCATTGTCGGCGCGAAACGGGTTAAAATCCGCGTCTAGACGCGGCGATTATAACGGTGTAAAAAGGTGTTTTGAAATGTTTATAGAAAACCGAGTTTGAAAATCGTCATTATGACGGCCTAGGAAGGCGTGTCGAAATAGTTATAAAAACTGGGTTTTGAAAATCGTCATTATGACGGCCTAGAAAGTCGTGTTGAAATGGTTGAAAAAACCGGGTTTGAAAATTGTCATTACGACGGCCTAGAAAGGCGTGTTGAAATGGTTGTAAAAACCAGGTTTGAAAATCATCATTACGACGGCCTAGAAAGGCGTGTTGAAAAGCAACGGTCGGCGATAGACCCAGGTTTGAAATGGCCATTATAATGGCGCAAAAAGTTGTTTTTGAAAGTTCGAAGTGACACGGAAGGACTTATGATCATATAGTATATAAGCACTCACAGATTCATTATTTTATGCATAATGCTGACACGGGTTTTGGCTTAGAGGGTGGGTTACACACCAAGCAATCCAACCCCGATTTGCGAGAGGGATACCAAACCAAACAAAATGTGTAAGGAGGGTACCCTAGCCCCGTGCTCGAAGGTAATGAAAGCTCTTTGACGAAACAGAAATGTGTATCGTCAATGGTATGCTTGACTCAATCGAGATTCGAAACGCGGGGATGAGAAAACTCACGCCGACGAGACGAGCCAATTGGTCGAAAAGGGTTAGGTTGTGGGCCCGGACAAGGAACCCGACCGTGACCGTAATATCAATTAATGCATTCCAACCAAGACCTCGTTCGAGTCTCACCATCTAGGGATCACAAAGAAGTAAGTGTCCTAGTTTTCCCCAGTGGAGTCGCCAATCTGTGGACATGGCCACCTATACGCCAAGCCAATATGTGGACGTATAGCGGTCTTTTGAAAGCCACGCTCGGCGGCGTAAAAATGCTTTCGACCGGATCATTTTAGATCGGTCGGTTTTGTTTCGGCAAGGGTCTCGAAACGATTAGAGATGTTCGGAGTCGCCACCAAGCATTTGTGGGATGCTTGGAACCCGTTCGAATCCACTTTATACCTTGGTCAAACGAAGCACAAAGCAGTGTTTGACATAGGTACTAAAGATAAGGAATCGTCCCTCTTTAGCATCCTATCTCTAGAATGACTGTCGTACGCCATGGATAAGGCCATCCACTATCCAAAGGTTCTGAGTAAGAGGTGAAGGTACGTATTGGGAAGCCCTTTAATCAGACACTCAATCCCGCCCGCGGTAGCGGCCTCTACTGATCGATCTTGGTTGGATGAATGCAAAAGTTTATAAAACGGTTTAAATGCATGAATGCGCATCCAATAGTTTAATCCTAATATGTGAGAGCTTTCTAAGTCGGTTGATTTAATCCAAATATCAAGTATAAGATGTCGAGTTGGATTTATGGTTGATTTGCATGCAACACGGAAATTAAACATCCATTTACCAAATTAGGTTTATGATGCATAACATGATCCATTTGTCTTAGTAAGGCATTTTGAAAACACGGTTTTTGAATGAGCAAATTAGTCGTCTGATCCGTCCTATATTTGGGTTAGCCGGAGTTGGGATCGTCCTAGACCAATGCTGGAAGGGGAACAGACCCTACACCAGACAGCCAGAGTAGGCGCGAGCCTATTGGCGATGTAAGGGGGTTTCCCCTGGTTTGAAAATAGAAAAAGAAATGGCCTGTTTAGGCGCGGGTCAGTCAACGGTATATGACGTGTTGTGACTATTGAAAAACGTTTATAAAACGTGTTAAAAAATGGGTATTTGACCCGTTTTGGTTTGAAAAAGCCGTTTAGGCCGTTTTTGTGTTGATTTGAAGAACGAGACTTGAGTAATCGTCATTGTTTTGACGATATTCGATGTCGGGTTCGACGTTGCAAACTTGACATGAATAATTTTGAAAATGATTATGAACTAATTGTTTTAAGTTCATTTGAATATAATTAGTCGATACTTATCATCGTACTCGGATTAAAATCCGACATGGTATGTAGAACCAAGGATGACTTTATGTTGGTGACTAATACATTTATTTTTAAAATGTAAAGAAATGATGAAAGGCTTTAAAATACCTTCCAAAATGTAAAGAAATGAAATAAAAGGCTTTAAAATACCTTTTAAATGTAATTAACCAAATATTATCACCGAAACACGGATTAAACCATCATGGTATTAAGAACCAAAGGTGAAAAATGTTTTATGGTTAAAAACTTGTAAAAATAAAAAGGATTTGAAAATATTTGAAATGGTAAAAACCGTTTACAAATATAAAAATGAAAAATAGAGGAAAAGAAGAGAGCAAACACGGATTGGACTTAATGCTGGGCAGGGTACTTTAGGCGCGAGCCTATGTGCTACATAAGTAGCCTCTGCCTCAACCAAAAAGTCTGGTTTTGGCTCATTCTTCCCACGTTTTGGACCATGTTATGCATAATTTAGCATGTTATAGTCATGAAACAAGTGAAAACATGATAAAGAAGATTTTTACACCCTCATACTTACATGCTTGGCTTATGACGAGAAACCGATGTAAGTGTATCAACTCGTTTGGTCGGAAAAGACTCGGTTTAAAACCGTTTTAGTAAGTAAAAAGAGTGTTTTGTTAAGTTTAGTGATGGTGTAGTGGTCGAAATGGTCGGTCAAGTGATTTAATGCACGATGACGGTACCAAACAATGTGTAAGGCTCGTGTTTACGATCGGTAGGTCGTAAACACGTGTCGGATTGTGACTTAGGAAGTCGAGTCGAGAATTTTAAGGGACAAAAGAGGGGGCAGACACTCGCGTAAGTTCTCAAATGGTGGCATTTGAGGGGTATTTATAGGAGAATGAGTAGTTGTGTGAGTTTTGAACGACGTGGCCACCTGGGCTGCTCAAAGAGGCGCGAGCCACGTCGCACGTCTTCGAGGTGTCTTGTCGCTTTCACACAAATGCAATCATGATTTGTTCTATCCTAGGATTTGTATGCACATGTTTGGTACTTGACCATTCATGATCCCGGGAAATCTTAACATCGAAGCATTTGAATGGTTTGTTTTTTTGTGTTTAACTCGGTTTGACTCGTTGTTGGAGTCGGGATTTTAATTTTGAGTCGGTTTTGACTCTAGTTAGTGTCATTGCGACCCCATCGTCATGCATTAAACATTGCAGGTACTTTTGAAAAGTTTTGAAATATTTTATTTTCGAAATCGTTTTAAGTTTTCCGACGTAAAGTTGTACACAAACTGTCGATCAAACGCCGCGATTCCAAAGCATGTTGTAGTCCGATAATCATCGGGTGTTTGTTGGAGTCTCAGCAGATACTGGGTATCTACACTTATCAACATGGAAACGTCTATGAGTCTACTGGAAAATGGAGTTGGAATAAATTATAAATCATAAATACACATTTAATAGCAAATTTTACTGGAAGATAGGTCGAATCCGTTACTGCAGAGTGACATCCTGACCACTGCTCACTAAAATATGTAGTTCTCTTAAACCGTAAATCGTTTAAATATGAAACCAACGGCAAATGAATGCTTACTCTTAGGGTTATCATATGCTAAAAATTTGTTCCTATATATTAAGCACGTGAAAAATGGAAGGCAAAACAATTAAGAGCAAAATATGAGGAATCAGCCACGTATTCAATGTATACTCATACGAAGCTATGTGTTAATGCAGTTATCCCTTATACTCAAGGTTATTAACTCAATATAACGCTATCATACCCCAATAGGAGCGACCAGATCATATTAGTCATTTTATATATGTATATACTAACATAACCACGATTCATAAAATTCACTTCTGTTTCACATCCTTACTCGTACGAACTCATTCTCATAAATCTTCCACCATTACATTTTATACTTATCATATCTAGCTTTTAGCACAATTGGTTTCATAGAAAATACGAAATTCTAGCATCCATGTAACATACTTTATAAATCATGCATCATCTATGGCAAAACATCACGTAAGCATACATGCTATCTACCCATCCTTTAACCCCTTTATCGCAGTGACCGGTTCAAAATTAGAAGGGCCAGACCAAGGACGTCTCCTTTATCTTTTAGGAGGCTCCTAACCAATTCCTTCTCGGGGTTCATTTTATTTAGACTCTTCCTAAGTTTATTTGATTCATTCGTTCAGGCCTTAGGATTGTTCCCTCTGATACCACTTGTAACACCCTCATTTAAGCAGGAGCCCTTAGCAAGATATTCCCGATTAAATAGAGATGTTACCATATCGGTATCCGAGGCAATGATAATCAAATTAAAATAATGCAAAGGTACTTTATTAAAATATTACATCATTACTGAAATGGGCTCAACTGTATAAATTAAATTATTAAAACCAACTAACAAAAACTGAGTTTACAACTGACATAATGAAACGGTCATGTCCGACTACTAATTATGACTCGTGTAGCTACACTCCATAAGCTCCGTGTCACTCGTCCCAAGCATCCCAGCCACGCATCACATCAGCTACTAACTTGTACCATCTAAATTGATTGCTTCCCATTCAAGCAAAAATCATTGAATGGATCAACATAGGCCACCCTGAAAATAGGTGACAATTTGACACAAGACATAAACACGTCAACCACTAATTGATTAGGGTTAAAAAAAATATACAAAGAATAACTACGATAATGGGATTACAAATATAATACTGTAATAACCTTAATTCAATCAAAACTGAGTCGCCGGTCTCCTGAGTCTCACAAGCCAACCGCCACTCCTATCAACAAGTATGACACAACTCCCTTAACACCGTGCACATACCAAAACATAGCACAACTCTCTTAATACCGTGCAAATCAGAATAAGATACAACTCCCTTAACACCGTACCATTTCATCATACACTAACATAACTCCCTAAACAACGTGCCTCAATAACAATATAATTAAACTTACATAACACTCATAATAATACTAACCATAGCTCATTAGCAATATAAATAAAACAATGATGACAGCTATTAACAACAACAACACAGTAGCAACACCAAGCTTGCGCACGCTCTGCCCAAGTCGGTCGACATGAAAAAAAGGTCGATCGACCATCAGCTATAACAGCCCTGCATAACGAGTTTAATACATGTTGTTCAATGACATTGATCGATAATAAACATACAAATACATTTGAGTAGGATGTTTCTACCTGTAGCGATTCCGCCACTAGCAATAAGGCGGATTAGAACTGCTCCTCTACGAATTCACCACCTATATATTACAATATCCCAATTACAGATAATCTATTCCGTCACAAAGCAAGGATTCACAACATTCACAATTAACAATTCCGATATAATTTAACAAATCCCCAAATCTCGTCAATTTGGTCTAGGGTTTGGTCAAATAAAATCTAAGGCATAACTACTATTAAGCGACAACACTAATTGATGAATTCAATTAATGATAGGATTAGCAACTTAAAATGGACAAGAAGAATTGAATGCCAGATCCCGTCCTAAACTCTCGAATCTCGTGCCCCTTGTTCCTCTCGTGTTCTCCCCTCTCTCCTCTATTTTTTAGGTTTAGAATTATGTTTGTAAAAGTGTATAATGATGTGGGATGGGTAGTATATATAGGTCTAGGCTAGAATTATGTGATTAGGAACTTAAACACGTGGAAAAACCCTTGATTGAGATTTGGTCGATCGACAGGGCTTAGTAGTCGATCGACTTAAACACCCAGCGGAACTCAGCTTCGTGCGCTTAATTTCAAACGGCCGCCATTTCTTTATTACTTATCGAAAGAAGTTTGTGACCAAGCGTTGGAAAGCTAAGACAATAAGCTTTCACCTCCAATTCGAATCACATCCATCGGAGCTCTACAACTCTAGATATAGTAGTTTGAAGTTTACTCTTATGCGACCGAGCATCTTTCCAACTTACTACTTAGAAGACTTACTACTTAGACGAATAAAGGGTCTTATAACCTTGAAATGACGGGTATTATAGACTGAATATGAGGTGATCAAGGATGATGTTATAATACCATCAGGAGAGTCAGTTAATTGTCATAAAATGTAGAAAGATATTTCAATTTGAATTGGGGAGGTTATGTTTTCTGCGAACCTTGTAGATTTTCTTTTGAGGGGATTTGAAATAATACTTGGATGGCTTGGTTGAGTAGATATAGAGCCCACATCAATTTTTATCAAAAGAAAGTGTCTTTAAATGGACCTAAGGGAGTCAGAGTATCTTATAAGGGTTTCTTAGTTAAGCCAAAAGTGAAGCTTATCTCAACGACCACCTAGAAATCCTGTTTGAGGAAGGGTTGTCCAATGATTATATGTCATGTATCGGACACAAGTGTCGAGACACCAAGTGCAACCGATATAGCAGTGGTGAATGAGTTCACAGATGTGTTGCTTGAGGAGATTCAGGGTTTGCCACCAAAAAGGGATCTTAATTTTAGTGTGGAGTTGAAGCCTGGTACATGACCTATCTCTAAGGCCACTTACAGTTAGGGGTGGGCATAATCCGGTCCGGACCGGAATCGAGTGGACCATAACCGAAATTAAAAATTCCCGTCCGGTCTCCGGTCCACCATTTTTCAAGATTCCGATTTCTGGTCTCGTTCGGTCCGGGACGGTTTGGACCGGAATGCCCGAAATTATGGTTATATTAATTTTTTTCTTAAAATTGTATTTTTATTCCGGTCCAATCCAGTCCAACCGGTCCGATCCGGTCCAATGGACCGGAATTGTTCGACCGGAATTTGAAAAAAGTGGGTAATTCCGGTCCAACCGGTCTGGTCCGGTCTTGGAACGGAATTTTTCCGGTCCGGTCCCAGACAAGAATTTTTTTTATCCGGTCCGGTCCCAGTCCGTGAATTTTGTGTGAGAAATAATCTGTATACTTCCCTTAATATTAAAGGATTAAAACGAATTTAATGATGACGATCACTAGTCATAAAATAAAATACATAAACAAAAGAAAAGTATTCAGAAATAACCTTCGGTCCTAGCAAAAACGGCCTAAGAACAATATCAAAATAGATATTCGCCTATCAGTTGCACCCAAGACGATATGAGATATGCCCTATTGATTATGCTAGAATCGATCTAAAATTTTCTGTAAAATTTATTTGTTTTGTGTTTTTTCTTGATGAGAGAGGAGGCCAGGTTAAAAAGAATTAGGGTAGAATAATCATCTCCCTTTCCTTCTTATACTGACCGAAATATGGGAGTCAATTAGGAAGATATAATCTTTCCTAATTTCGGCCCATATAACCGAAATAAGGAGTGTAATCTCCTTATTTTTGGTTATTCCAAAAATGTATAAAATGTGTTAAATTGTCATCTAGTGAGGATCGAACCCATGACCTCTTGGTTTGTGTACCCTCACTATTACCACTATGACACATTCATCTTGTTGATATTAAATATAACTGATTACATTTAATTACGAATTAACAGATTAATTCGTCAAAGCTAACATTACATACATTTAATTAAATATAACTTATTATATTCAATTTACGAATTTACAATTAATTCGTCTCAACTAATATTATTTAATCTTCATTAAATAATAGTCTCATCAACACATTGACTAACTGTTTAGTCATATTAGGCATCAATGTGATTATATTTCTATAACCACATTTCTCAAACACATCCTATAGGTGTGACCTTTAGGGACCAACATCACCGCCATCTCGTATGATAATAACGTCAAACTTTCTAGCAAGCCAACCGTTATTAGGTAAACGTTAATCAACTGATTAAATATACGAAGTATACCCTTGTGAACCTGTAAGAGATTTACAAATGTTATCACACTAATTTGTGGAGGACACAAGCTCCAACAAACTCCCACTTGTCCTCACAAGTGTATGTGCGATAACCGATTCTCATATCCTAAATATTCTCCCACTCAATGTAAAACAATTTGCAAATCCGTATTCACAAAGGTCGTATTTTACAAGCGATCAATATCAAGAGTGGTTTCCCCGACTAGAGAGTAACTTAACTGATAAACGAATCAACATTCGAGCATGGCCATGCATTTTAGTTACAACTCCTCGAGTGGCCCTGAGAAATAACTATACCTGATAAGGGTTGGATATTTTCCTCAACTCGAATCCTTCAGATGTAAGCACAATATGAAATGACCCAGAAAAAATCTACTTAGCCTCCATTTACGGCAGACCGTGCGAAAGAAACCAAAGTCACCCAAAAACTGCCTTAATCTGAAGAGACAGTTGATAGTCAAAAGAATCGACTCTAGGAACACAATGGATGTCCTATCCACGACCTGACACCGAATGTTATTAAACATTTAGGACTCCATTACGTTGTCACAAAAAGTTGTCCTACGAGGTATCGTCATAATCTCGCATCTGTGATCGATCAGTCAACTGTTTTGACTTATGGCTCGTTGAACCCACCATCAATCGACTGCACAATATAATAGCCGGAGTTATCAGCTCACATTGGCGATTACGGACCAAAACAAATATAATGTAATTCAGTTCACTTTGTGGCGTACAATGTTGTCAGTACAAACCACATGAAAAACAAAATATTATATATAAAACGATGAAGTTATAAATAGTATATGAAAAAGATAATGTATCAAATCCATAATCAAGTACTACAACTCAGGAACACGTTTAATTCCCATGGAAATAACGTGCCCTACATGCTTATAATAATTTAACGGTTTAGTGAGAGGATCCGCGATGTTATCATCCGTCGCAAGCTTGTCAATCACTATCTCTTCTTGCTCCATGTAATCACGGATCAGGTGAGCTTTCCGATGTACATGTCTAGATTTGTTGCTAGACTTTGGCTCCTTAGCCTGGAAGATGGCACCTCTATTGTCACAATAGATGGTGATCGGGTCATTCGAACTAGGAACTACCGAAAGTCCTTGTAAGAATTGACGCATCCATATCGCTTCCTTTTCTGCCTCCGAAGCGGCATAGTACTCGGATTCAGTAGTAGAATCTGCTACAACACTCTGTTTGGAACTCTTCCAGCTGACCGCAGCACCATTAAGAGTGAAGACGAACCCGGACTGAGATTTTGAATCATCTCGATCCGTTTGGAAGCTAGCATCTGCGTAACCGTTTGCGCATAGCTTAGTATCGCCTCCATAAGTCAATACCCAATCCTTAGTCCTCCGTAGGTACTTGAGGATGTTTTTAAGAACCATCCAGTGTGTTTCACCTGGAGTCTTTTGGTACCGACTCGTCATACTCAATGCATATGCCACGTCTGGACGTGTGCATATCATGGCGTACATGATCGATCCTATTGCAGATGCATAAGGAACACGACTCATGCGATCAATCCGTTCAGGCGTCGTGGGTGACTGAGACTTGCTCAGCTGCATCCCAGTCGTCATAGGAAGGTTCCTCTTCTTGGAGTTGGTCATGCTGAACCTCTCAAGAACCTTATCCAAATAAGACTCCTGACTAAGTGATAACGTCCGTCGTGATCTATCTCGGTAGATGCAGATTCCCAAAATACGCTGTGCCTCACCCAGGTCTTTCATCTGGAAATGGTTCTTCAACCATTCTTTAACCGAAGATAGGAGAAGAATGTCATTCCCAATCAAGAGTATGTCATCGACATACAATATCAAGAATAAAATTTTGCTCCCACTCGACTTGATATATAAGCATGGTTCTTCGACCGATCGAGTGAAACCATAATCTTTTATCACTTGCTCGAAACGATGATTCTAACTCCGAGAAGCTTGCTTAAGTCCATAGATGGAACGCTTAATCTTGCATACTTTCTTAGGATGCTCAGGATCTATGAAACCTTCGGGTTGAACCATGTACAACTCTTCCTCCAAATAACCGTTTAAGAAGGCGGTTTTCACATCCATTTGCCAAATTTCATAATCATGAAATGCGATAATCGCTAAGATTATCCGAATGGAACGTAGCATGACTACAGGTGCAAAAATCTCACCATAATGCAATCCTTGCACTTGAGTGAAACCTTTTGCCACAAGTCGTGCCTTAAAGGTATCTGGTTGCGCGTCTACAGAATGCTTTATTTTGTAAAGCCATTTGCACTGTAGAGGTTTTACCTTATTAGGTAAATCAACTAGATCCCATACGTTATTCTCATACATGGAGTCCATCTCGGATTGCATGGCTTCGAGCCATAGCTTTGAGTCGGAACAGGTCATGGCACCTTTATAGGTAGCGGGTTCATTACTCTCTAGGAGTAAAACGTCATTCTCCTCGACCTTACCAATGTATCTGTCCGGAGGATGAGAGACTCTACCCGACCTCGTAGGTTCCTCAGGAATATTAACCGTATCATCAGTTGGAGGAACAACTTCCTCTCCATTCCTCGGTTGTTGGTTCTAGAATCTCCGATAGCTCGAAGGTTCTATTACTCGTCTTGTTCTCGAGAAATTCTTTCTCTAAGAACGTCGCACTAGCCGTAACAAAAACTCGATGTTCGGTAGGCGAATAGAAGTAATGACCAAATGTTCCTTTTGGATAACCTATAAAGTATGTCTTGACCGATCGCGGGCCGAGCTTATCCTCGTGTCTCCACTTGACATAAGCCTCGCAGCCCCAAACTCGAATAAAGGACAAGTTAGGGACCGTTCCCTTCCACATTTCATATGGAGTCTTGTCGACAGCTTTAGTCGGACTTCGGTTAAGTATAAGAGTGGCTGACAAAAGCGCATAACCCCATAATGAATCAGGCACTACTGTGTGACTCATCATGGATCGAACCATATCAAGTAAGGTTCGATTTCTCCGTTCGAACACACCATTTAATTGAGGTGTTCCAGGTGGAGTTAATTGTAGAGCGATTCCACAGTCTTTAAGGTGTTGATCAAACTCATTTGAAAGATATTCGCCACCCCGATCTGAACGGAGTGCTTTAACCTTTCTACCCAGTTTGTTCTGTACCCTGTTCTGGTATTCCTTGAATTTCTCAAAGGATTCACTTTTATAATTCATTAAGTAGACATATCCGTATCTACTCAAATCGTCCGTGAAAGTGATAAAATATCTATAGCCATCTCTAGCGGTAATTGACATAGGTCCACATACGTCCGTATGTATGAGTCCTAATAGGTCACTACCGCGCATTCCAACACCTTTGAAGGAAATTCGAGTCATCTTGCCAATGAGACATGATTCACACGTGCCATATGTAGAAAAATCGAATGCGGGAATAATCCCATTATCGACGAGTTTCTTCACGCGTTTCTCATTTATGTGTCCCATTCGACAATGCCATAGATAGGTTTGATCTTTGTCACCAACCTTTAATTTCTTATTATTCACGTGTAATACTTCCGTGGTTTGGTCTAAGATATAAATTCCATTCATGGAAACTGCTTTGCCATAAATCATTTCATTAAAAGAGAAAATACAGCTATTATCCTTTATTGAAAATGCAAAACCGTCTTTAGCAAGTACGGAAAAAGAAATAATGTTCTTTGACAAACTGGGTACATAGTAACAATTATTTAAAAATAACTCAAAACCACTAGGTAGTTGGATTACATATGTTCCCTTCGAGGTAGCAGCAACTCTTGCTCCATTCCCGACTCGCAGGTCCACATCACCTTTTTCGAGAGGTATGATGTTCTTTAGGCCCTGCAAATGATTACACAGATGAGAACCACAACCAGTATCAAGTACCCAAGTTCCGAAACTTGCATGGTTAATCTCAATCATATGAATATAAGATGACATACCAACAGGAGCGACGCGGCCATCTTTGATGTCCTCACGGTAGACGGGACAGTTCCTCCTCCAATGTCCAGTCTTGTGACAATGGTGGCACTCTATGTCACCGCCCTTGCTCTTTGCCTTGCCCTGTGAGCCACTAGTCTCACCAGGCCCACTCTTACTGTTTCCTGGCTTCTTAAACTTTGACTTACCTACAGCTAGGTCGCCATGAGCCTTGCCCTTACCTTTACCTTTGTTGTAAATCGTGAGAACATCCTACTTCATGCCCCCAATCAATTTCATATCCTTCTCGGTCTGTACGAGAAGGGAGTGTAGCTCATGAGGACTCTTTTTCAAGTCATTCATGTAGTAGTTCGCCCTGAAAAGGGCAAAACCATCGTGAAGAGAATGAAGTATTCGGTCAATGACAATGCTCTCACTGATTTTACAATTCAGTGCCTCCAGCTTCTCGACATTCTCAATCATGTGAAGAATGTGTGGGCTAACCGGTTGGCCCATTCGAGTTTCGCATCAAAAGAAGCGACAGGTATGCTCATATGTAACGATTCTCGGTGCCTTTGAGAACTCGTTAGTGAGCGTGGTGAAAATCTTGTTTGCACCTTGGGCAATGAAGCGTCTCTGCAAATTGGTTTCCATTGCAAAGATGAGTACGTTCTTTATCGCACCCGCTTCCATAACGAAATCACTATAAGCGAGTGACTCGTTGGCTCTTGCATTGGGGCCTGGGTTGACCGGTATTGGCTCAGTTAAGTACCTGAGCTTACCGTCAGCAATGGCAGCATTCCGTAGTGCCGCCTCCCAGTCCGAAAAGTTGGACCCATCATTCTTCAATCGAGTGGACTGATTCATTTGGTCCATGAATATTTTCAGCCAGGACGAGCGATCTAGTGTGGCACTAGGCATTGAGATTGCGTTATTTCCAGCCATTTGTTGTAACAGTATTATCGAAAATAATCGTGTTCTACACTGCGAAAGAAGAATAAAAATAATAAGCATGTGCATCGTTTTTATTTTAAGTCTAATGAATTAATGTCATAACGCGAAGACTAAAAACATTTAAACAATTGACCTCCCTCAAGAATTATATAAATGACCCCAAGACTCAATTCTCTATAAATTGATAAGCTAACCTCTTAGCTAATTCTACCGTTAGAATTCTTGGTCGATAAATTTCTGTAAATTCTATCTTAAGTCCATCATAATCACGAGAAAATCTTCGGACTATGATGTTGAGGTAAACTAAGTCAACACAACTACTTACCCAACGTAGAAGGGGTCATATTATGCCTACCGACAAAGAAGGGATTCATAGTTGTTTGCCCTTATAAAGACTAATCTCAATTTCCGTTTTAGAGGAAGATACCATCATCTTTATTTTAATTCATTTTAAGTGAACTAATATCTAGCATGCGAGAATGAATAAACTAAGGTGATGGCTTAATAAGTCTGTGACATCTGTATGTCCATGAAAACTATCATACAACCTATATGAGTCAATTTTCATGCATTTTAGTAGTAGGTGGTTTGGTTTTAGGCGGAATATGATGCATAAACTAACATGTGAATGAAAAGCAATAAGAAAGAAAACGTAAAAAAAAACAGTAAAAGTCCTAGTGTGGCCTATTCTATCAAAATGAACAATATATACAAGTTTGGAATCCATCCTTGGACCCGAGAAGCTTGTCTTGATGTTCCATCTTGATCCATGTAGCGGGAGTGAGCTCCAATCTCCATCTTTAGTCTTCTTTGAAATTACAATAATTAAAATTACATAATAAACCTATTTATTATAATCTAATTTCAAAACCCAAAACTAAATATAAAGGAGATTCGAGATCTCATAATTACAAAAAAATCATGTTTCCTTCATTACGAAAACATAATTTGACTAAGGCCACACTAAGTATTACAATTTACAACCGATTGCAAAATTAAATACGTAAATAAAATTCATTCATTCGATTCATTCAACAAAATTAAAAAGCATCAACTAAAAATAAATTAAACATACATGACGCAATTCCTTAATTATGTTGATTAATTTATCCAAACCACCTATTTAAATTAAATTAAGTGACAGTTCCTCAATTAATCACATTAATTTCATTCTTAATCCATATTAAACTTGTAATATGAATTCTATCCGTCAAAATTTTAAACTGCTTTAAAATAATTCGGTATCTTTAAATTGTGAACCGTTTCACAATGACTAATAAGCTAAAACAAAAAAAACAAAATCAAATTTTATATTTTGTCTCGGCAAAAAAAAAACAGAATTTTTTTTTTTTTAATTTTTCAGCTCACGGCCGAAATAAAAAAAAACAGCCCATCCTTTTTTTCTTTTTCGGCAAAACAACAAAACAAAACCACCCGTTTTGTTTTCTTTTAAATTCGGGTTTTTTCTTGTAAAAACCGAAACCTTTTTTTTTTAGATTTTATTTTTATGAACACTGTTCACGGTGAACAGTAACCGAACAGGAAAAAAAAACTCAACGGCAAAAAAAATATTAAAACAGCCGTCACAAAAATTCTTGCGGCAAAAATTGCCCTAAAATAAAAACAATGAATTAAATGTTTACAGTTGCTATTTAGAACATGATTTAGCAAATGAATTAATGAACATGATTAATCTTATATGCTAAAATTATATAGCAAAAACAAATTCTTGTATCATCGACATGACTATTCCATTAACAATTTAATTTAATCCGAATTAAATCAAGGTATTTACAAATTCATTTTATTATAATCTTAACTGATTAAAACAATAATTTGTATGAATCAAATGGAAATAAATCATCAACAATAAGAGAAAAAAAACGAGAAAAACAGACGGTAAAAAAAATTTACCTCACGGCAAAATTTTTTTTTCAGCCGAAACAATATTTTTTTTTTTTTCTCTTTTCGAAATTCCTCATTGTTTACATACAATTTTACGAAAATCATCAAAATTAAAATCCGTGGCCTATGCTCTGATACCACTTGTAAGAAATAATCTGTATACTTCCCTTAATATTAAAGGATTATAACGAATTTAATGATGACGATCATTAGTCATAAAATAAAATACATAAACAAAAGAAAAGGATTCAGAAATAACCTTCGGTCCTAGCAAAAGCGGCCTAAGAACGATATCAAAATAGATATTCGTCTATCAGTTGCACCCAAGACGATATGAGATATGCCCTATTGATTATGCTAGAATCGATCTAAAATTTTCTGTAAAATTTAGTTGTTTTGTGTGTTTTCTTGATGAGAGAGGAGGCTAGGTTAAAAAGAATTAGGGTAGAATAATCATCTCCCTTTTCTTCTTATACTGACCGAAATATGGGAGTCAATTAGGAAGATATAATCTTTCCTAATTTCGGCCCATATAACCGAAATAAGGAGTGTAATCTCCTTATTTTTGGTTATTCCAAAAATGTATAAAATGTGTTAAATTGTCATCTAGTGAGGATCGAACCCATGACCTCTTGGTTTGTGTACCCTCACTATTACCACTATGACACATTCATCTTGTTGATATTAAATATAACTGATTACATTTAATTACGAATTAACAGATTAATTCGTCCAAGCTAACATTACATACATTTAATTAAATATAACTTATTATATTCAATTTACGAATTTACAATTAATTCTTCTCAACTAATATTATTTAATCTTCATTAAATAATTGTCTCATCAACACATTGACTAACTGTTTAGTCATATTAGGCATCAATGTGATTATATTTCTATGACCACATTTCTCAAAAACATCTTATAGGTGTGACCTTTAGGGACCAGTTGATCACCGCCATCTGTATGATAATAACGTCGAACTTTCTAGCAAGCCAACCGTTATTAGGTAAACGTTAATCAACTGATTAAATATACGAAGTATACCCTTGTGAACCTGTAAGAGATTTACAAATGTTATCACACAAATTTGTGGAGGACACAAGCTCCAACAAACTCCCACTTGTCCTCACAAGTGTATGTGCGATAACCGATTCTCATATCCTAAAATTTCTCCCACTCAATGTAAAACAATTTGCAAATATGTATTCACAAAGGTCGTATTTTACAAGCGATCAATATCAAGAGTGGTTTCCCCGACTAGAGAGTAACTTAACTGATAAACGAATCAACATTCGAGCATGGCCATGCATTTCAGTTACAACTCCTCGAGTGTCTCTGAGAAATAACTATACCTGATAAGGGTTGGATATTTTCCTCAACTCGAATCCTGCAGATGTAAGCACAGTATGAAATGACCCAGAAAAAATCTACTTAGCCTCCATTTACGGCAGACTGTGAGAAAGAAACCAAAGTCACCCAAAACGCATTTAATCAAGAGACAGGTTGATAGTCAAAAGAATCGACTCTAGAAACACAATGGATGTCCTATCCACGACCTGGCACCGAATGTTATTAAACATTTAGGACTGCATTACGTTGTCACAAAAAGTTGTCCTACGAGGTATCGTCATAATCTCGCATCTGTGATCGATCAGTCAACTGATTGACTTATGGCTCGTTGAACCCACCATCAATCGACTGCACAATATAATAACCGGAGTTATCAGCTCACATTGGCGATTACGGACCAAATAAAATATAATGTAATTCAGTTCACTTTGTGGCGTTCAATGTTGTCAGTACAAACCACATGAAAAACAAAAATATTATATATAAAACGATGAAGTAATAAATAGTATATGAAAAAGATAATGTATCAAATCCATAATCAAGTACTACAGCTCAGGAACACATTTAATTCCCATGGAAATAACGTGCCCTACATGATTATCATAATTCAACGGTTTAGTGAGAGGATCCGCGATGTTATCATCCGTCGCAATCTTGTCAATCACTATCTCTTCTTGCTCCACGTAATCACGGATCAGGTGAGCTTTTCGATGTACATGTCTAGATTTGTTGCTAGACTTTGGCTCCTTAGCCTGGAAGATGACACCTCTATTGTCACAATAGATGGTGATCGGGTCATTCGAACTAGGAACTACCGAAAGTCCTTGTAAGAATTGATGCATCCATATCGCTTCCTTTGCTGCCTCCGAAGCGGCATAGTACACGGATTCGGTAGTAGAATCTGCTACAACACTCTGTTTGGAACTCTTCCAGCTGACCGCAACACCATTAAGAGTGAAGACGAACCCGGACTGAGATTTTGAATCATCTCGATCCGTTTGGAAGCTAGCATCTGCGTAACCGTTTGCGCATAGCTTAGTATCGCCTCCATAAGTCAATACCCAATCCTTAGTCCTCCGTAGGTACTTGAGGATGTTTTTAACAACCATCCAGTGTGTTTCACCTGGAGTCTTTTGGTACCGACTCATCATACTCAATGCATATGCCACGTCTGGACGTGTGCATATCATGGCGTACATGATCGATCCTATTGCAGATGCATAAGGAACATGACTCATGCGCTCAATCCCTTTAGGCATCGTGGGTGACTGAGACTTGCTCAGCTGCATCCCAGTTGTCATAGGAAGGTTCCCCTTCTTGGAGTTGGTCATGCTGAACCTCTCAAGAACCTTATCCAAATAAGACTCCTAACTAAGTGATAACGTCCGTCGTGATCTATCTCGGTAGATGCGGATTCCCAAAATACGCTGTGCCTCACCCAGGTCTTTCATCTGGAAATGGTTCTTCAACCATTCTTTAACCGAAGATAGGAGAGGAATGTCATTCCCAATCAAGAGTATGTCATCGACATACAATATCAAGAATACAATCTTGCTCCCACTCGACTTGATATATAAGCATGGTTCTTCGACCGATCGAGTGAAACCATACTCTTTTATCACTTGGTCGAAACGATGATTCCAACTCCGAGAAGCTTGCTTAAGTCCATAGATGGAACGCTTAAGCTTGCATACTTTCTTAGGATGCTCAGGATCTATGAAACCTTCGGGTTCCACCATGTACAACTCTTCCTCCAAATAACCGTTTAAGAAGGCGGTTTTCACATCCATTTGCCAAATTTCATAATCATGAAATGCGGCAATCGCTAAGATTATCCGAATGGAACGTAGCATGACTACAGGTGCAAAAATCTCATCATAATGCAATCCTTGCACTTGAGTGAAACCTTTTGCCACAAGTCGTGCCTTATAGGTATCTGGTTGCGCGTCTACAGAATGCTTTATTTTGTAAAGCCATTTGCACTGTAGAGGTTTTACCTTATTAGGTAAATCAACTAGATCCCATACATTATTCTCATACATGGAGTCCATCTCGGATTGCATGGCTTCGAGCCATAGCTTTGAGTCGGAACAGGTCATGGCACCTTTATAGGTAGCGGGTTCATTACTCTCTAGGAGTAAAACGTCATTCTCCTCGACCATACCAATGTATCTGTCCGGAGGATGAGAGACTCTACCCGACCTCCTAGGTTCCTCAGAAATATTAACCGTATCATCAGTTGGAGGAACAACTTCCTCCATCCATTCCTCGGTCGTTGGTTATGGAATCTCCGACAGTTCGAAGGTTCTATTACTCG
Organism: Silene latifolia; assembly: GCF_048544455.1. Taxonomy (NCBI): domain Eukaryota; kingdom Viridiplantae; phylum Streptophyta; class Magnoliopsida; order Caryophyllales; family Caryophyllaceae; genus Silene; species Silene latifolia. Next base: position 327,476,011 of record NC_133538.1, read on the forward strand.
TCTTGTTCTCGAGAAATTCTTTCTCTAAGAACGTCGCACTAGCCGCAACAAAAACTCGTTGTTCGGTAGGCGAATAGAAGTAATGACCAAATGTTCCTTTTGGATAACCTATAAAGTATGTCTTGACCGATCGCGGGCCGAGCTTATCCTCGTGTCTCCACTTGACATAAGCCTCGCAGCCCCAAACCCGAATAAAGGACAAGTTAGGGACCGTTCCCTTCCACATTTCATATGGAGTCTTGTCGACAGCGTTAGTCGGACTTCGGTTTAGTATAAGAGCGGCTGACAAAAGAGCATAACCTCATAATGAATCAGGCACTACTGTGTGACTCATCATGGATCGAACCATATCAAGTAAGGTTCGATTTCTCCGTTCGGACACACCATTTAATTGAGGTGTTCCAGGTGGAGTTAACTGTAGAGCGATTCCACAGTCTTTAAGGTGTTGATCAAACTCATTTGAAAGATATTCGCCACCCCGATCTGAACGGAGTGCTTTAACCTTTCTACCCAGTTGGTTCTGCACCCTGTTCTGGTATTCCTTGAATTTCTCAAAGGATTCACTTTTATGCTTCATTAAGTAGACATATCCGTATCTACTCAAATCGTCCGTGAAAGTGAGAAAATATCTATAGCCATCTCTGGCGGTAATTGACATAGGTCCACATAAGTCCGTATGTATGAGTCCTAATAGGTCACTAGCGCGCATTCCAACACCTTTGAAGGAAATTCGAGTCATCTTGCCAATGAGACATGATTCACACGTGCCATATGTAGAAAAATCGAATGCGGGAATAGTCCCATTATCGACGAGTTTCTTCACGCGTTTCTTATTTATGTGTCCCATTCGGCAATGCCATAGATAGGTTTGATCTTTTTCACCAACCTTTAATTTCTTATTATTCACGTGTAATACTTCCGTGGTTTGGTCTAAGATATAAATTCCATTCATGGAAACTGCTTTGCCATAAATCATTTCATTAAAAGAGAAAATACAGCTATTATCCTTTAATGAAAATGCAAAACCGTCTTTAGCAAGTACGGAAACAGAAATAATGTTCTTAGACAAACTGGGTACATAGTAACAATTATTTAAAAATAACTCAAAACCACTAGGTAGTTGGATTACATATGTTCCCTTCGAGGCAGCAGCAACTCTTGCTCCATTCCCGACTCGCAGGTCCACATCACCTTTTTCGAGAGGTATGATGTTCTTTAGGCCATGCAAATGATTACACAGATGAGAACCACAACCAGTATCAAGTACCCAAGTTCCGAAACTTGCATGGTTAATCTCAATCATATGAATATAAGATGACATACCAACAGGAGCGACGCGGCCTGCTTTGATGTCCTCACGGTAGACGGGACAGTTCCTCCTCCAATGTCCAGTCTTGTGACAATGGTGGCACTCTATGTCACCGCCCTTGCTCTTTGCCTTGCCCTGTGAGCCACTAGTCTCACCAGGCCCACTCTTACCGTTTCCTGGCTTCTTAAACTTTGACTTACCTACAGCTAGGTCGCCATGAGCCTTTCCCTTACCTTTACCTTTGTTGTAAATCGTGAGAACATCCTACTTCATGCTCCCACTCAATTTCATATCGTTTTCGGTCTGTACGAGAAGGGAGTTTAGCTCATGAGGACTCTTTTCAAGTCATTCATGTAGTAGTTCGCCCTGAAAAGGGCAAAACCATCGTGAAGAGAATGAAGCATTCGGTCAATGACAATGCTCTCACTGATTTTACAATTCAGTGCCTCCAGCTTCTCGACATTCTCAATCATGTGAAGAATGTGTGGGCTAACCGGTTGGCCCTTCTGGAGTTTCGCATCAAAGAAGCGACAGGTATTCTCATATGTAACGATTCTCGGTGCCTTTTGAGAACTCGTTAGTGAGCGTGGTAAAAATCTTGTTTCCACCTTGGGCAATGAAGCGTCTCTGCAAATTGGTTTCCATTGCAAAGATGAGTACGTTCTTTATCGCACCCGCTTCCATAACGAAATCACTATAAGCGAGTGACTCGTTGGCTCCTGTATTGGGGCCTGGGTTGACCGGTATTGGCTCAGTTAAGTACCTGAGCTTACCATCAACAATGGCAACATTCCGTAGTGCCGCCTCCCAGTCCGCAAAGTTGGACCCGTCATTCTTCAGTCGAGTGGACTGATTCATTTGGTCCATGAATATTTTCAGCCAGGACGAGCGATCTAGTGTGGCACTAGGCATTGAGATTGCGTTATTTCCAGCCATTTGTTGTAACAGTATTATCGAAAATAATCGTGTTCTACACTGCGAAAGAAGAATAAAAATAATAAGCATGTGCATCGTTTTTATTTTAAGTCTAATGAACTAATGTCATAACGCGAAGACTAAAAACATTTAAACAATTGACCTCCCTCAAGAATTATATAAATGACCCCAAGACTCAATTCTCTGTAAATTGATAAGCTAACCTCTTAGCTAATTCTACCGTTAGAATTCTTGGTCGATAAATTTCTGTAAATTCTATCTTAAGTCCATCATAATCACGAGAAACTCTTCGGACTATGATGTTGAGGTAAACTAAGTCAACACAACTACTTACCCAACGTAGAAGGGGTCATATTATGCCTACCGACAAAGAAGGGATTCATAGTTGTTTGCCCTTATAAAGACTAATCTCAATTTCCGTTTTAGAGGAAGATCCCATCATCTTTATTTTAATTTATTTTAAGTGAACTAATATTTAGCATGCGAGAATGAATAAACTAAGGTGATGGCTTAAAAAGTCTGTGACATCTGTATGTCCATGAAAACTAACATACAACCTATATGAGTCAATTTTCATGCATTTTAGTAGTAGGTGGTTTGGTTTTAGGCGGAATATGATGCATAAACTAACATGTGAATGAAAAGCAATAAGAAAGAAAACGTAAAGAAAACAGTAAAAGTCCTAGTGTGACCTATTCTATCAAAATGAACAATAAATACAAGTTTGGAATCCATCCTTGGACCCGTGAAGCTTGTTTTGATGTTCCATCTTGATCCATGTAGCGGGAGTGAGCTCCAATCTCCATCTTTAGTCTTCTTTGAAATTACAATAATTAAAATTACATAATAAACCTATTTATTATAATCTTATTTCAAAACCCAAAACTAAATATAAAGGAGATTCGAGATCTCATAATTACAAAAAAATCATGTTTCCTTCATTACGAAAACATAACTTGACTAAGGCCACACTAAGTATTACAATTTACACCGATTGCAAAATTAAATACGTAAATAAAATTCATTCATTCGATTCATTCAACAAAATTAAAAAGCATCAACTAAAAATAAATTAAACATACATGACACAATTCCTTAATTATGTTGATTAATTTATCCAAACCACCTATTTAAATTAAATTAAGTGACAAATCCTCAATTAATCACATTAATTTTATTCTTAATCCATATTAAACTTGTAAAATGAATTCTATCCGTCAAAATTTTAAATTGCTTTAAAATAATTCGGTATCTTTAAATTGTGAACCGTTTCACAATGACTAAAAGGCAAAAACAAAAAAACAAAATCCATTTTTATTATTTTGTCTCGGCAAAAAAAAACAGAATTTTTTTATTTTTTTTTTATTTTTCAGCTCACGGCCGAAATAAAAAAAACAGCCCATCCTTTTTTCTTTTCGGCAAAACAACAAAACAAAACCACCCGTTTTGTTTTCTTTTAAATTCGGGTTTTTCTTGTAAAAACCGAAAACTTTTTTTTTTTAATTTTATTTTTATGAACACAGTTCACGGTGAACAGTAACCGAACAGGAAAAAAAAACTCAACGGCAAAAAAAATATTAAAACAGCCGTCACAAAAATTCTTGCGGCAAAAATTGCCCTAAAATAAAAACGATGAAGAAAATGTTTACAGTTGCTATTTAGAACATGATTTAGCAAATGAATTAATGAACATGATTAATCTTATATGCTAAAATTATATAGCAAAAACAAATTCTTGTATCATTGACATGACTATTCCATTAACAATTTAATTTAATCCGAATTAAATCAAGGGATCTACAAATTCATTTTATTATCATCTTAACTGATTAAAACAATAATTTGTATGAATCAAATGGAAATAAATCATCAACAATAAGAGAAAAAAACGAGAAAAACAGACGGTAAAAAAAATTTACCTCACGGCAAATTTTTTTTTTCAGCCGAAACAATTTTTTTTTTCTCTTTTCGAAATTCCTTATTGTTTACATACAATTTTACGAAAATCATCAAAATTAAAATCCGTGGCCTATGCTCTGATACCACTTGTGAGAAATAATCTGTATACTTCCCTTAATATTAAAGGATTATAACGAATTTAATGATGACGATCATTAGTCATAAAATAAAATACATAAACAAAAGAAAAGGATTCAGAAATAACCTTCGGTCCTAGCAAAAACGGCCTAAGAACGATATCAAAATAGATATTCGCCTATCAATTGCACCCAAGACGATATGAGATATGCCCTATTGATTATGCTAGAATCGATCTAAAATTTTCTGTAAAATTTAGTTGTTTTGTGTTTTTTCTTGATGAGAGAGGAGGCTAGGTTAAAAAGAATTAGGGTAGAATAATCATCTCCCTTTCCTTCTTATACTGACCGAAATATGGGAGTCAATTAGGAAGATATAATCTTTCCTAATTTCGGCCCATATAACCGAAATAAGGAGTGTAATCTCCTTATTTTTGGTTATTCCAAAAATGTATAAAATGTGTTAAATTGTCATCTAGTGAGGATAGAACCCATGACCTCTTGGTTTGTGTACCTTCACTATTACCTCTATGACACATTCATCTTGTTGATATTAAATATAACTGATTACATTTAATTACGAATTAATAGATTAATTCGTCCAAGCTAACATTACATACATTTAATTAAATATAACTTATTATATTCAATTTACGAATTTACAATTAATTCGTCTCAACTAATATTATTTAATCTTCATTAAATAATTGTCTCATCAACACATTGACTAACTGTTTAGTAATATTAGGCATCAATGTGATTATATTTCTATAACCACATTTCTCAAACACATCCTATAGGTGTGACCTTTAGGGACCAGTTGATCACCGCCATCTGTATGATAATAACGTCAAACTTTCTAGCAAGCCAACCGATATTAGGTAAACGTTAATCAACTGATTAAATATACGAAGTATACCCTTGTGAACCTGTAAGAGATTTACAAATGTTATCACCCTAATTTGTGGAGGACACAAGCTCCAACATTTTGCCGATTCCGGTTCCGATCCAAACCGTTTCCGGTCCGGTTTTGGACCGGTGCCCAGCCCTACTTACAGTATGACACCTAAAGAATTGGAAGAATTACAGAAACAACTAGAGGAGTTGCTAGACAAGGGGTACATCAGACCGAGTGTATTACCCTAGGGTGCACCAGTTCTTTTTGTAAATAAGAAAGATGGGAGTCTAAGGATTTGCATCGACTACAGAGAGTTGAACATTGTCACGATCAAGAGCAGGTACCCTTTATCCCGCATTAACGATCTCTTTGATCAATTGAGTGCAGTTGGTGTATTTTCTAAGATTGACATAAGGTCAGTGTACCATCAGCTGAGAATAAAAGATGAGGATATACCGAAGACGGCATTCAGAACACGATATGGACACTACAAATTTGTGGCCATGCCATTTGGGCTAACTAATGCACCGACAATGTTTATTGACCTTATGAACCGGGTATTTAGTCCCCATCTTGACCAATTTGTCTTTATCTTTATTGATGATATATTGGTATAATGTAAAAACAGGGAAGAGCATGCAGAGCACCTAAAGATTGTACTGCAAACACTGAGGGACAATCAGCTATATGCTAAATTGAGAAAATGTTAGTTCTGGCTGGATAAAGTTGCCTTTCTGAGGTATGTGGTGTCAAAAGAAGGTGTTCCAGTTGATCCTAGCAAGATAGAAGAAGTGTCTAAATGGGAAGCGCCAAAAAATGTTGCTGAAGTAAGAAGCTTCTTGGGTTTAGATGGCTACTGCATGAGGTTGTCAAAGACTTATCTAAGATAGCAAAACCGTTGACTGCGTTGATGAGAAAAGAAAACATATTTACTTGGGAAGAGGCTTACGAAACAACATTTTTGACACTAAAACATCGCCTGACTACAACGCCTATTTTAGCATTGCCAGAAGGGATTGAAAACTTTAAGGTGTATACTGACGAATCTAATAATGGATTTAGTTGTGTACTGATGCAGAATGGCAAAGTTATCGCGTATGCCTAGCAAGAACTAAAACCTTATGAAGAAAACTATCCAACTCACGACCTTGAATTAGGAGCTATGGTATTTGCGTTGAAGCTATGGAGACACTACCTATAAGAAGCGACATTCAAGGTATTTTCTAACTATAAGTGCTTGAAATATATTTATACACAGAAGGAGCTAAATCTGAGATAAAGACGGTGGATTGAGCTAAATGGCGATTACTACATGAAAATTATCTACCACAAGGGTAAATAAAATGTAGTAGCTGATGCACTAAGCATAAAATCGGTGCATTCTTTTTGTATGGCTATTTCACAGGTGAAACTGAGAGATGGAAGTGGAGAAGATGGCCATATCTATGATCAGGAAAGGGGATGCAGTTAGCGATTTGACAAATGAACCTCAATTATATGTAGAGATACTTGATAAGCAGGTGTTGGACCCACGGGTGGTCGAATGAAAGAAGCAGGCCGAAGCAGGTGGACCCACACGGTTCACCATTTACGAGGATGAAAGCTTAAGGTTCGATGGGAGATGGTGTGTGCCAGATAATGAAGAGCTAAAATGAAGTATTTTGACTGAGGCACATAATACTCCTTATTCTGTGCATCCGGGAGGAGATAAGTTATATAAAGACCTTAATAAAACCTTCTGGTGGCGAGGAATGAAGAAAGACATTGCAAAGTTCGTAGCTCGATGTTTAACTTGTCAGCGGGTAAAAGGGGAGCATAGTAGACCGCAAGGTAAGGTGCAATCCTTAGATGTACCAGAATGGTAGTGGGAAAGCATTTTCATGGATTTCATAGTTGGCTTACGTCGTACTGAAAAAGGGAATAATATGATATGGGTGGTGGTAGATCGTCTTACTAAGTCTGCCCACTTCATACCAATGAAGGACACTCGGAGCAAGGTAGAGCATGCTAAGGCCTATTGCAAGAATGTAATGAAACTACACAGAGTACCGAAAGATATCATGTCTTATCGAGATTCGAGATTCATTTCACAATTATAGCAAGAGTTGCAGAGTGCTGTGGGTACTACGCTGAAGATGAGTACTACTTTTCATCAAGCTATAGATGGGAGAACTGAGCGAACTATTCAGACCTTAGAGGATATGTTGAGGGCTTGTGTACTATAATTTGGTGGGTCTTGGGGAGAGAGACTTGACTTGATAGAGTTTTCATACAATAACAGCTATCATGCTAGTATCGGGATGGCACTATTTAGGCGTTATATGGGAGAAAATGAAGAAGTCATGTGTGTTGGGATGATATGACTGACTTAGTAGTCTTAGGACCTCAGATGGTACAGGAAATGGATGAGCAGGTGCATATTATTCGCCAGAAAATAAGAGTTGCACAAGAATGTCAAAAGAGTTATGCCGATTTAAAAAGAAGTGACATAGAGTTTTTAGTTGGGAACAAAGTTTTGTTGAAAGTGTCACCAATGAGGGGAGTTATGCGGTTCGAGAAGAAAGGGAAGCTGAGCCAGAAATATATCGGGCCGTATGAGATTCTAGATAGAGATGGAGAAGTAGCTTATCGTTTAGCGTTACCTCCAGCTTTATATGGGGTTCATAATGTATTCCATGTATCTCAACTAAGAAAGTACGCCAGTGATCCTTCTCACATCCTTAAGCCATAAATAGTTGAGATGGATGAGTCACTAACTTATGTGGAAGTTGGAAAGGAGATCTTGGATAGGAAAGTGCGCAAAACGAGAAATGGCAAGACTGTACTAGTGAAAGTTCTATGGTCTAACCATAATGTTGAGGAAGCCACATGGGAAGAAGAGGATAAAATGAAGGACAAGTATCCGCATTTGTTTGATCAGGTATGCGTTAGGTTACGGGGACGTAACCTTCTTTTTAGGGGGATTCAATATGACAACCTGAGTTTATGTGTGTTTCTTGTGAGTTTAACATAGATTTTACTAGTTATGTGTCAAGTTAGGTGTTGTTATTGGAGTAGTTGCGCGAACTTCGGGACAAAGTTCTTTTTAAGGATGAAAGACTATAATACCCCTATATTTTTATATGTGTAAAGGCCTAATTCATCAGTATACATGTTAAGATTAACATGAATGAGTCTTGGGATATCATTTAATGATCATAAAGAGGTGTCTAATATGGTGTATAATGGTTTTATACTGAGTGTCTATAGACCAAGGGATGTGTCTATCGACTAGGAGTGAAGTCTATTGACACAAGGGGGCTGGAAACGACATAGTGTAAGCATTATTGCGAGATAGTGAGCTTGGTCGATCGACTGGATATATGTGTCGATCGTTCAAAGCAACATACAGGTAGTTTGCATATAATCGTAAAACCTAAATACACCTATTCCTATATAAACACAAACCACGACATACCTTTACCCTTTTGTCTGTTTTAAAACTCAACCATACTCAAACCCTCACCGTAGCCGAGAAGAAGGAGAAAGGAGAAGAGAAACATGCGCGATTCATATTATGTTTAACGATTCATTTTCTAATTATCCTAAGTACCCTAATCTTCGATTTTGATTAATAGTTTTTATATCAAATATTACAATTGGGCATAGTTCATGCCCTAATCATATAGTTATGCCTTAGAATGGACCGGATGGGGTTTAATTGTATTACTACATGATCTATTGCTTTATACCGTATTGGGTACCGTAATGGCCGTGACCGAGCCATGGATATGCCGTGGCCAGGCCTTACGTGTGACCGTAGGTGGTGGTTCGTTATTATTATTGTTGTTGTTGTTGTTGTTGTTGTTTTTGTTGTTGTTGTTGTTGTTGTTGTTGTATTATATCGTTGTTGTTATATTATATCGTTGTTGATTGTATGTTATTGTAAATTCATAATTAGGTAGTGGATTCGTAGAGGAGCGGTTCTTATTCCCTATTTGCTTCTTTGTTGCCGAATTTCATTGAAAGGTAGGGATACCCTACTTATCCTTTGGATTGTTTAAGTTCTCAAAGTAATTGTATGATTTGATAAATCATATCATGAGGAAGAATACGAGTATACAAGTTTTCTAGCGAGCTTGTCTATCGACAAGCAGTAGGGCTGTCGATAGACAGCCAGTGTTACGGTCAATAGACAAATAGCTTATGGTCGAATGACAGGGAAGGTAAGGTTGATCGACAGTCAATGGTGATCGATCGATAGCTTGCTTATTCGTGTCTGTTGTTTAGTACTTGACTTGACGGTTAATTATTATGCATTTGCTTGTGTATTATTATATGCAAATAAGTATGTCGCATTGTTTATATTTGAGGCGTGGTGACCAGGGAGATGTGTCAGTGTGTGGTGTTTTCGGGCACGGTGACCAGGGTGTTGTGCCATGGTGTTGATGTGGTGTTGTGTTCAGACGGTACGGTTACCAGGGAGTTGTGCCATGTTAATAAGAGCACGATGACCAGGGTGTTCTGCCATATTGTTCATTGTGTTGGACGGTTGACCTGTATAGGATACGGACCGTACACTTGTGTTTTTGTGCTTCTCTATTATATATACTGCTATGTCATTGTTAATTACATTATTACTTAATGCTTCTGTTATTATCCCTACTCAAACAGTGGTTGAAGTGTGTTTGTCTTGCGTCAGAAATTGTCACCTATTTTCGGGGTGGCCTGTGTTGATCCATTCAATGATTTCCGCTTGAATGGGGAGAAAGTAATAAAACAGGTAAATATTAGTTGATGTTGCTGTAAGCTATGTTGTGGTGGGAATGGACGGGTGATGACGAGATGATACGGGTTGTCACCCTTTATTAGTCGATGTCAATTTTTCACTAGTTAAACTATGTCATACATTATGAATTTCATTCATGTCTTATTTGGTTGGAAGTTGTAAAGCCATTTTGGCTAATCTTTTCATAACGTTGTAAACTTTGTTTAAAGTACCCTTTTGATTGTTTTACTTTGTTATTGACTGCCTCGGCTTACCGAGATGGTAACACGCCCATTTAGTCAAGAATGCCTTGCTAAAGCTCTTTCCTAAATGGGGGTGTTACATTAGGCTTGTTTAGCCTGGAAAATGTATCCCCAAACTTGATCTTTATCTTTGAATCATCGTTAAAGCACATATGTGAGTACCCTCCCTCACAATCTTTAACTTCCCCAAACCGACCAAGGCTCGCCATCACAATTGTGGTTCATCTTTGACGATCCAAGGGGAAGTTAAGACAAAAACTAAATGCATTTAATAATTAAAGACATAGGATAGAATATATTACAAACGGTGGTTTAAGAAAGGACTCCACCAAACTTATATGCAAGTTTTCCAATAAGCATTGTCCATGCTACTCACTTATCTCAACAAAAATGGTCAAAAGCTCTATCATAAGCCTCTAACAATCAAATGCAGAGCCATGGCCCTTTTATCACAAAGTACACCCACTTCTTCATCCAACTATTCCTATCAAAGGTCTTCCTACCCATCTTAGCACTATCTCTTTGGCCTTCTTTATGGCTTGACCCTTTTATCTTGCAATTTTTGCTAAGAGGTAGGAGAGCGTTATCTCTGATACGTGCATTTTATATAGTCTTTTTTAGCCTATTTTATGCACGTATTTCTATGCTTTTATCGTAGTTTATGCTACGTAATGACCCGAATATGCTACTTTGGGTTATTTTGTCTTATTCACAGGAATGAACCAGAAAGTAGTGACATCGAGCCATTTATCGTCCGTTTTGCATGCATTTGGAGGAAGAGTGAATCTGGAGCGGAATTATTGCTGTTTTGAGATGCGTGAAGCTGTTTCGGGAGCTAAAAGGACATGTCAAAGTCAAACTAACGAGATTAATGAGCTGCTGAAGTCAAGATTCACTCGATCGAGTACTTAACTGGTTGATCGAGTGGTTTTAGGTCAAATAATCAGTTGATCGAGTAATTTAGTTGGTCGATCGAACAGTTCCATATTAGTGTTTAGTCGATCGAGCACTTTGTTTGGTCGATCGAACGGTCAGAGCCTTAGTTTGCTCGATCGAGTAGTTTAAAACCACTCGATCGAGTGGTTTATCCTACGGGCTTGGGCTTTTTAGTTTATTTCCGTCAATTTGGTTAAATAATTCCTATTTTCTTATAATAGGAAGGTAGGACGTCATTGTAACCTCTCCTCTCTCTTCTCTTCTTCCTTTTCTCGACACTTAATACATTGTTCCAGTTACTTTGTTCTTCCTCTATTCCGGATTTATTTCAGTAACATTTCTCCACCTTTTTCTCTTTAATTTAATGTTTATTTCTCTTCCTCTCTTTATTACTTATGTTCTTTATTTAATTATGTCTAGCTAATTCCTTTAGTATGTTAGGACTAGGGAAGCCGTGGTAGCAATATGTTAGGATTGACATGATTAGATTAGTTTGCGATAAGAATTGTATTAGGCAATATAATTGTGATTAGGTTGAATGAATGCATGCAGGAGACCGATTTAATTAGTTACCCCCGACCTAGATCGAAAGATTGGAAGGGAAGGCTTACTTAATTACAATAGGCGATACCTAATTAGGGCGAAAGCTAAGTTAGGGAGACCCTAGGGCGATTAGGATCGAAAGGGTATAATCGTAGGTTTAAGGACCGAAAGGTGACGACCTCGCTCTTCTTATCAATAATTTAATCGACTCAGTTGACCCGATAGTGTAGCTGCCACGGTAGACCGATTCCTAGCATATTTCTCTCTTTTATCTGATTTACCCTGTATTTCATCATTATTTTCTCTTGTTTTGATTTCTCTTGCCTTAGTCTCTTTAGTTTAGTTAAAACAATTAAAACTCCCACTGTGACCTTAGACAGACCGAATAGACAAGTAGATAGTAAACCGCCTCCCTGTGGAGATCGACCCTACTTATCGCTAGCTTCTGTTAGTTATATTTAGGTATTTATTTTTGGTACATAACGACCGTATCAATCTCTTAGACTTCCTTTATTGGGCACACCTCCTTATTGTTCCCATTTAGTGGCCTTATTCCTTCTTTATTAACTTGAGAACCAATGATGATAAAATCTTGCTCTATCAAGCCTTCATGGGATGGAGGAGGGACCAAACTTCCTTGATGAGGGAATTTTTGAAGGATAAGAGGTGGAGGGGTCAACTTCTCACCATTGAGGTCATTCATGCTTCCATTTTTGTCATGTTCTTGTTGACCCTCCTTAGAACTCAAACCGTTTTCAAAGAAGAGAGCTTCAATTTCCTCTAAACTATGATCAAAGGTGCCAACATCATAGTTTTCCTCTTGGCTTCTCAATACATACAAGTTTGTCCAACAAGCATTTCATCAAACACTTAATATGGACTAGTTGAAACCACAAAAACTAATCCATTTTGGAAGACTCAACAAGCATAAATTCTACCCTTTAATCATCTCCTACTCCCCCATTAACCATAGCAAGGTTACTACTCACTAATCATTATGAGAACTATGCTAATGGCAACAACAAGCAAAGAGACTAAACTAAGCATGATGATATAGAGCAAGTAAGAAAGAACAAAAGATTAAAGAGAGATAAAAAAAAGATACGAACTTGGAAAGTAGAGATGAACATAAAAAAAGAAGGATCCTTGCATAAATATGAAAACTTGTCACATAGTCTTCAAATACATACCCAAGAAATCCAAGATGTAAACTATTGAAGAACAAATTGAAGGAACAATTATCGAAAGATTAATATGCTTTGTGGAAAGTTTAAAGAATAAGAGGGCTTAATCTAATCTAAGAGAGCTTAGCCTCCTCTAAGAGGACTTATACTACAAATCCCTTACATTAATGACGCTTCTGCATTGACGCTCTCATAAACCGTGGACCCATAATTAATCATTTAACCCTCCAATTTTTTCTATGAGAATGACCGCCATATTCATAATGTTAGGCGCAATATTCTAATTTTCTAATTTTCAACTAATAACCCATTATTCCCCCCACATACAATATCAGCTATTCATTCAATTCCCGTAGTCAAACTCGTCCCACGAAAAACCCTAACCTTTCAATTTCTCATTCGATCATCAACAAATATTTCACCTCTAATTCTTCCATTTATTCCAACTTAACTCCATCAACTTTGTTTCTTCATCTTTGTATGTATTAGTCTGCTCTCTTCTTTTCAATTTTTCTCTCCAAAGGTTTGTTTTTGTTCAGTTTAATTTCATTTCTGCGCTTTTTTGATTCATTAGTTTAGTAAGCTTGCTTATATTTTTATTTTTCTTAGGTGTTTAATCTTGCGATTTTATGATTAATTAGGTGTTATGATGTATATTGATGATGATTTGTTTTCTTAGTGTATTAAATTTGGGAATTAGAATTAGTAATATGTTGCTCCTTAATTGTCATTGTTTTAATCGAATTATGGGCGAGGACGATAATTTCGGATCCATGGATACAAATTTATAATTTTTACTTTGGTTTAATATGAATTTGTTTCTTATTTTCATGTAGATGATTGTTTGAATTAATCCATGATTTAATTAATTCATGATTTCAGATTTTGTTGTACATAAGCTTGTTTTTGTTTTGGTTTTATGTTCCTTCTACAATTAATCCATGATTTGTGTGTGGTTATTATCAACCGAGGATCCAAAAGCAGGGGTTTTGTTATCCTCTGATTCATGAAACTGTACTGCTTTTAGAGAAACTTAGGAGATGGAAGCCATAATGTAAAGTTCAAGAACCATTGGTAAAAGTTAGTGAGTTCTTATATAGAAAAATCAGTAAGATTTTGAACATTCTCGAATTGTTGTGATTGGGTTCACTCTTCATGTCAAATGGGTTTCTTATATTGTGTGCTAGCAGTCAACCAATATAATTTTTATTACGAGTTCTTTGAAAATTACTTCCAATCAGTAAGATGACTAGCGTCTTGTAAATACCAGTAAGTCCGAACTAGTAGCAGATGCAAGCGCTATTCTCAAGTAATATGTACCATTTGGGTTAGTGTTGATATGAGTTGTTAACCTTCCTGCAAAATTTTTAAGAATTCGACACAAGTTAAGAGTGTGGTCTTTGCAAGATAATGCGTAAACTATGCGTGCCCAGGGAAAATATTGCATCAGTCGACTGCTAGTTCACAATATAAGAAACCCATTTGACATGAGCATGTGAACCCGATCACAACAATTCGAGAATGTTTAAAGTTACTGATTTTTTTATATAAGACCTCACTAACTTTTACCAATGGTTCTTGAACTTCACATTATGGCTTCCAACTCCAAAGTTTCTGGCTACGACACCGAAAGCAGTACAGTTTCACATTTTTATCGTGGTATTACATGTTTGAAAACTTAGTTTGGTTCAGATATATGGAGTATAATCATAGTTTCTTTAGAAAAGGTGATCATTTTTTATTATTGATAATTTTTTTACATTTTGAATTGCAGTTGATGTGATATAATCGCTTGTAAATTTTTTTGTGTGCTGCGATTCGTAGTTTCTGATTCATCAATTTTGGGATATCAAGTACCAATAAATCAATTAATGCTCTTTTCTCTCTTCTCTTCTTTTGTTTAGTTTCCTATTTGCTATTTTCTTGTTTTTGATAAACGTGGTCATTGTCGTTCATGCCTATTTTGATGGGGCAGACATCCCCGTGATAAAATCATATCCAGGTAAGAGTGTGTGTAAACTTTTTTAAGCTGATGTATACAGGCCGAAATTTATTCGATGATCCCTTTTTTTTCTCATCTCAAGCAAAGCAAGTCTTTTATGTTGAAGATGAGATTCATAAAGGGTGGTTACATGTAATTTGGACTAAGCCTAGAGATTTGATTGATACTGGCGAGCTATAGACAGTAAAGCTTAGAGGCTTTCGGTGTCCGTCTCCAATGAGTCAGATTAGCATAATTGTATCACTAAAAACTAATTAAAAGCGTGAGGCAATATAGACATCACTTGAAGAAGATATTTTTTAGCCCAACGACTAAGACTAAAGAACAGATATATGAAGCCGTGCCAGCAGGGGCGAACCTAGTAGGTAGCAAGAAGTAGCCGCTGTTATCCCAAAGGAAAAAAGTTTTGTTTCGCCGATGATATTTGCTACCCCAAATCTGAGTATTAAAGGATTAAGTATAATAAAAGGCTTTGATATATAGTGCATTAAGTTAGTCTAGGATTCGAACCTTGCTTCAATAATAATACCAGTAATTCTTTTTTTTTTCCTTTGTTAGAGTGACCTTTGAATAATTAGTTCAAGACTATTGAGATAAATTTGCTATTTATTGCAGTTTTTTCAAATTTGTTACGGCAATTATATTGTGGATAAGGAGTATAGACTTGGTTTTCTATTTTACCTTATAATTTTGTTTGTTTAATGGTTAAAATTTTCTAGATCGTAGAGTATCAAAAGTGTACCGAAAATAATATAAAGATAAGTTGTCGAATTATAATGTGAAAATCTTAAGTTATTATGTAGCAATGGTTAAACTTTTTTTTTTTCTATCCTAAAGTTATATATTCAAAATTATTGTCGTAAATAAAATAAAGATATGTTGTGAATTATAAAATGAGAGTTTTAAATTAGTATCGAGTGTTCATTGAATTGTTGAATGTGCATTTATAATTTGAATTTGTATAAGTTTTACACATTTTCTTGTGACTCCTGTTTTAGCTCAAAAATTATACGCTTAATATCGCTACCCCAGACTTTTAATCCTGGGTTTGCCCATGAGTGCTTGATGGAAATCCTCGTACTAGTTGGATTCGTTTGGTTGATTATTGGTATTCCGATAAGGGAAAGGTACACCTCAAATTTAAAACGTAAACAAAGTGTTCTTCTCGCTGCTTAATTTCAAATTTTATACAACGGGGCCTACTAGCTATCCTAACATACGACCTGATTTCGTATAATTTCCATCTTTTAAACAACTTTTCATGTATATTGAATTGAAATGTATTATATGCTAAGCTTTTTAATATTGTTGTGTGACCAACAGGAAGAAAAGAACAAAAGAAAAGTAAGTGTTTTGGAGATTTTCGAGCAAACTCATCGTAAGAAAGATAGAACATTTGTAAAACACATGTTGACGGAGGATTTTTTGGTAACTAGGTCCTGTTTTCTTGTTTCCTTTTATCTTTTCTACAAAATTAGTAGTATTTTTTCTTGCTTTAGATTGAAATTATCTTAATGTACTTACTAAGAACTACACCGTATATTCTTTTTTACACAGGTATGATTAATTTTTTTACTTCTCTTTTTTATTTCATAGGGGCTTTATTACTTGTGTCATCTATTGCTAGATTTATAAGATATATGTAATGCTTGGCCTGTGTTATAGAGTCTTTTTTATCGAATTACTTTTTTCCTTTATTGTGGGTTCTGGACTGATTTGGATATTTTGTAGAGCTATTCAGTCAGATTTTAGCTTCTAATATGTTCTGATGAGTTTCGTTTCAGATGACCCATTGAGTGTTAAATCACAGTTCTATTGTCATGTTCTTGGATGGAAGAAATGTAGTTATATTTTTTTTTCCTGTAAATGTGCTCTTGAATGAGCTATATCTACGATACTTTCTTAGACTAGATAGTATTGCTTTTTATGTTGTCGTTTTAGGCTTATTAGTTCCACACTTTCACCTATTAGTCTTATAGTGTGCTAATTTGAACTTAATTGCTAATTAATCTTTTGTTCTGGTAATGTATCCGGCTACTGAAATAATAGGACTCCAGGGGTTACTTTTGATATATTTGTGACTCCATAGTATATCATGGCCGAGAACCTTGCTTTGTTTATTATGGTGAATGACGCTTCAATGCGTAATGTCTAAATGGGGTTCACTCTCCTGACTTGGGATATTTTGTACAGCTATAATATGTTGTTTTTAGTTTGTTGGGTTACTTTATTTGTGGTTTTTGTTGAGGTGGCTGGGTTGTGTGGACTTTGTGCTTGTGAGTATTCCCAGTTTGATTATTTCTTTATGTTATTCTCTAATTAAACACTATCATTATTGCATTCTTTAGATCATATAACATAATGGAAATATGAACCACTGCTTTTATATGCTGAAGTAGACTAAACATAGCCATATTCCCGGTTTGATTATTGCTTTATATATGTTATTCATGGCTTCAGTGTATGTACTATTCAAATATATTCATATAAATTATATTTTGTTGCCTGTAATAGGTTTCAAATTTTTCAGATGGAGACGGTGCGTCTTCATATATTGATTGCAGCCCTTTGACATCGCGCCTACCATGATTGAAGCCCCTACGATATTCAAACTACTAAGTGGCCTCGTTTAGCTAGTTACGTAGCATTATTTACAATTTTTTTGGACAACTTTTTGTTGGATTTTCTGTCATTGGAATGCCTATTGGTATTTTTGATTTTGTTGTACTATAGAGTACTAATTTATAGCATTAATTAAATTTTCTATGCTAGTATTTGTGACAAAGATAATTTATATCAGACGAATGATATTATTTATAAAAGTATGTGGGTACTACTTCGTTATAATATATATTGCATTTTATTTTTCATGATTTAGTAGTATATTTTAGGTCTATTTAATTTATACTAATTTAAAAAATCAAATTATCAAAAACTAAAGCCGAAATTATATGTGACAATAAGAAGCGTCAATTTGTGTTGAATAAGTGTCAAAAGGCATATTTTACGCCCAAAAGCATCACTGAGGTTGACAACTTGAAGCGTCAGTATATATATGGCTGACGCTTAATTCTGTCAAATCAAGTAACGAATAAAAGTGTCAATAAATATTGAAGACGCTTAAAAGCGACAAAACTGTTGAAAAAAACGTCAAAAAATAATCACGGCCCAAAAATTAATGCTTCAGGAAAGCGTCAATAAACTAAAAAGTGACGCTTTAAAGCGTCGAATATTGCCCAAAAAAGCGTCATCAATGCAAGGGATTTGTAGTAGTTTTCTTCTTTTTACAAGGGGTATATATAGTGTCTACAGGATTAGGGTTAATTAGAGGCTTTAATGAAGCGTTGTCCTAATAAGAGAATCCATCGCCTTGCTTGACCCAGAGCAGCTCATGCGGATTGGCCTGAAAATGGTCACTACTGTCCTCCAGCTCGCTCGAGCTGGCGCTCAGATCATTTAGTTGAGCTCAGATCGTAAAATGTGCGTCATTTGCTCATCCGGACTCCGAATTGATTGATTCAAAAGTCTAGACCACTTGATTTTTCAACTATGTTTCCATCTATCTTTGTTTTAGAGCCAAACAAATAATTCTTGGTTTGGGTCTAAGCAATTTCCTCTTGTAGTGGCTCCCTTCTCGTCAATGTTACCTCCTAACTTGTGGGGGGTTAGCGTCCAAACCAACCCAAATCTTGCTTTAATTATCTAACTCTCCTTGTGACTTGCCTCCTCTTCCTTGCTAATCATCAAGTGAGTCGATTTGCTTTCGTTTAAGCCTAAAACCGTGCTAAAACCACTCCAATTAGCTCATTTCTTACAAACGACCATAAAAGGGAGGGAATAGCAAATAGGAAGCAATTGAATATGAAAATGATGATAATTAACTAGATTGACATGCAAAATGAGGTTGGTTAAGGAGTTATAAGTGCGTAAATAATGACCACGTCAATAGGGAGCAGTGGATTGACAGGTTTGAATTTGTGCATGTTGGTGGGTCAGAGACGTGGAGTGGTCATTCACCTAGAGTCTTCACTTGTTCATATTAGTCTTGATACATTAGTCCCACTTTTTGAGTAGATGGTTTGTATAATTTAACATTTGGTTTTGGATTTTAGAGATTTATATTTCTAATTCCCTAGATGTTTAAACTTAATTAAAGTATTTCTTTCTAAATTTGTTGTCCCATATACATTTCCTCGGAAAACTAAGATGTGTAGCACTCCCATTAGCTAGGAAGGCCTTGCCAAAGGCTTCCCAGTTAATGGGGGTGTTACAAAGTGGTATTAGAGCGACGATTTTGGAGCCTAAACAAATAAACCTAATGAACTAGGCGTGTCTAATAAAATGAACCTGGTTAGAGTTGTTAGGAGCTCATTACAAGGCTTGGGAGACATTCAAAAGTTGCATATTTTCGCTCTCAACTCAAGTCGATCACAACGTGGCTGGGTAGATAGGATGTCCTTTGATGTGAATATAGTTGTTGTATTTGCATGATGATTGTACATGAAAATGAAGTCTTGTAGAAGATGATTGATGAGATTATGTGGATGGTGGTGAATAATTATATGAAACGTGTTTTGATGTATATATACGAGCATATTGGAATGGTACACTAGTTGCAAAGAAAGAAGAGTGTTATAAACATGATAGTTATCATTTGTATGTTATCATATGTCGTATCCATTCTATTCTTCACGTGAATTGTGTATAGAAACATGTGGAATAAGGTTATATGTGAACTTATGTGGTGTTGGGGTACATTTGGGAGCCTAAGGTTGTACTTGGTCAAGTGGGAGTGAGAAATTGGCCGAGTAGAACACTACTCGACCGAGTGTGAGGCACTCGGCCGAATTTCCCTGACACTCGATTGAGTGGGATGATTGGCAGAGTTGGGAAAATTTCTAGAAAGTGGAGTACTACGTCGAGTATGGCAACATACTCGACCGAGTGGCTGATGTGACCCAAATTTGTGCACATTTAGTCCCCGAACTAGCCTCGTTTCCATGCTTTCTAGCACTTATTAGGGTCGTTTCTATCTTATGTTCCCTACTTTGAACATTCTATGAGGTTTTAGTGCCCTTTTTAGGGGAGGATGCTAAGCCTTGCGCATATGAAAGCCAAAGTAGAGCCAAATTGATCGCATCTAACGACCAAGCAACAAAGAGGATACTAATACTAAAGGCCTAAGTGAATACATGAAGTAGAAATGGGCAATGATGAAGAGCCCCACGACCTACCCACCATCCCCACGGATCCTTGGGAAGTCAAAGAAGAAGAAGAAGAAGAAGAAGAAGAAGAAGAAGAAGAAGAAGAAGAAGAAGAAGAAGAAGAAGAAGAAGAAGAGCTGAACAAAGATCCGGGCGTCTCAAGCATTGATCCGGGCGTCTCAGCCCTCAATTTGAGCATCCCGATCCCAGGCCGGGCATCTCAAGGCTCAATCCAAGCGTCTCAACCTCAGGTCGAGCGGATCCTTCGGCAGCACGGGTTTGCTTCAACCACAATCCGGGCGGCTCTCTCTAGGACTTGCAAAACACTAATCATCTTCTTAGGGACTTAATCGTCATTTAAGCCCTTAGTTACCCTAATACTTGTACTTAGTATAAATAATCCATTGTATTAGGAGATTTTTACGAAGTCATTAGAGTAGATTAGAAATCAATTAGCTTAATTACTTATTAACCCTGCCTTAATTGTTATTGAAGAACTCTTAGATCTAGTATTGGAATTGGAAGATTATTTGGGATTTACTGAAGAATTGACAACTCTTCATTCATCAATCAAGTTTTTCTTCTGTCATTCCTTCTTTCCATTTGTTCATCATAAGTTTGGTACAACTCCTTCACTCTTTACATTAATTATTGTTTGTTTTCCTAATCACTCATCATGTTTGGACATGTTAGTATGATTGACAACCCTATTAGCATGTTCAACACAACCATGAGTGAGTAGTCACCTAGCTAGGGTTAATGGGGGATTAGGGGAACTATAACATGGGGGTAGATTCATGCTTAATCTAATATGTTTTCATAAGATTCCTTGCTTATTGTAGTGTTAACCTATGCACATATTATACTTGATAAAATGCTAGACTATGAAACCTTGCATTTATACCTATCTCTTATCTTCTCAATAAGACTTGTAAGATATAAACTAACTCGAGTCTTGTTAGACCATGCATAGAAGTGAATAGGAAGAAAGTAAGTCGACTTGTAGGTGTTGTACAGTCTAGATGACTCGGTTCCGGGACCCAAATTTTCCTATGAACCGTAAAACATGAACTAACTCGGTTCCTCTACAACAATAATTTCTTGCAACGATGAAAACATGTTTGTATGTTCACCACCATGAATCCCCCTATGATCCCATGACACCCTAGTGCTTTCATTAATTGTTGACATCCCTTTTATTTTTCCACTTGCTTAGTAGTTTAGACACTTATTTCAACTCAATCAATTTGTGACACCTTAAGACATAGCTACTTGCAATTGATAACTTAATTCAATACCCGTCCTTTGGGATCCGACCTTTATTTACCACTCTACTAAGAGTAGTTTGTTTAGTTATAAATATTGTTTTGGTTGGTTGACTTATACGACAAAGTTTTGAACCACACCAAAAATGGCGCCGTTGCCGGGGACGGTGTTCAATTGAATTGTTATCATTAATTGTTTTTAGTTGTGTCTTTCTTTACCTTGAGGGAGAGCACTTCCTCAAGGTATTTATCACCTTTTTCTTTTAGTTTACTTTGCAAGATGGATCTTATAGATTGTTGTGTAGAGGACCATGCGAGTTCTATTCTCATCAAAGACCCTTTAGAGGCATTGGTGGCCTTAGAAGCAAGTGAGGCCAACGGTAAACATTGGACATTGGAAGTAGACCTCCTTCAAGAGTCTCTAGCCAACAAAGGACTCTCTGATGAGCAATCCATACGGATAAATGACATTCTCAAAGAAGCATCACAATCTACTGAGGAAGAACAAGCAACCAAGGTAGAATATGTAATGAGAGTGGAATGTGCAATAGAGGTGGAAGATGTTCCTAATGAACCATCAAAGGTAGAAATTGAGGTACAAACTCCAACTCTAAAACCCCTTCCTCCTAATTTGAAGTATGCTTACCTTGATGAGTCTAAAACCAAACCTGTGATTGTCAATGAAAAACTTGATGATAGTCAATTGGAATGTTTGCTTGATGTGTTGAAAGAACATGAAAAGGCAACATGTTATAATCTAAATGACCTTAAGGGAATAAGCCCCGAGTTTTGCATACATAGAATTCATCTATAGGAAGACCATAGACCTACCATCCAAGGACAAAGGAGACTAAACGCCCACATGCAAGAAATTGTGAAAGCGGAGGTTATGAAATTACTTGATGCGGGAATCGTCTACCCTATATCGGATTCCTTGTGGGTTAGCCCCGTTCAAGTGGTACCCAAGAAAGGAGGTACCACGGTGGTGAAAAATAACAAGAATGAGCTAATACCCACAAGGAAGATCACCGGTTGGCGAATGTGTATTGGTTATCGCAAATTGAATTCCGCAATAGGAAAGGATCATTTCCCCCTTCCATTCATTGACCAAAGGCTTGAGAGGCTTGGCTCTAACAAATTATTTTGCTACCTTGACGGGTACTCGGGATTCTTCTAAATCCCGATACAGGCGGATGACCAACATAAGACCACCTTTACTTGTCCATATGGGACATTTGCATATAGGAGAATGCCCTTTGGGCTATGCAATGCTCCCGCTACCTTTCAACGTTGCATGATGAGTGTCTTTTCCCATTACTTGGAAACCATAATGGAGATTTTATGGATGATTTTAGTGTTTATGGGAAAGACTTTAATTCTTGTTTGCATAATCTATCTCTTGTCTTGCAGAAGTGTGAAGATGTGAGTCTTGTGTTAAATTGGGAAAAGTGTCATTTTATGGTGAATAAAGGTATTGTCTTGGGTCATTTGATTATGGAAAAGGGCATCGAGGTTGACAAAGAAAAAGTTGAAGTGATAGAGAAACTATCACCACCCGTGAATGTCAAAGGGGTGCGTAGTTTTCTCGGTCATGCGGGGTTTTGCCGACGATTCATATAATATTTTTCCAAAATTGCAAAACTCCTCACTCAACTTTTGCTTAAGGATGCCTCGTTCCAATTTACTAATGAGTGTGTTGAAGCTTTTGATAGAATCAAAGAGGCTCTAATCTCGGCACCCATCATTCAACCCCCAAATTAGGAGTTACTTTTTGAGATAATGTGTGATGCAAGCAACTATGCCGTTGGCGCGGTTCTTGGCCAACGAGTGGGGAAATCTTAACATGCCATATATTATATAAACAAGACCCTTGATGCATCACAAATCAACTATCACACCACGAAAAAGGAACTTATTGCTATAGTGTATGCTTTGGACAAGTTCCGCTCCTATGTACTTATATCAAAGGTTATTGTATTTTCGAACCACCGTGCTCTTAGACATCTCTTAGTGAAGAAAGAATCAAAGCCACGCTCGTTGAGGTGGATATTGTTACTCCAAGAGTTTGACCTAGAGATAAGGGACAAGAAAGGAGCCGAAAATGTAGTAGCAGATCATTTGTCAAGAATTCGATTTGACAACAAAGATGAAGATTCACCCATCAATGATTCCTTTCTTGATGATATTCTAATGGCCATCCATACACAACTTGAGAGGCATACCACACCATGGTTTGTCGATTTTGTAAACTACATTGTAGGAGGAGTTCTCCCTCCGAAATTGAACTACAACCAAAGGCAGAGGTTCTTATTTGAAGTGAAGAGATACTTTTGGGATGATCCCAACCTCTACAAAGCATGTAGTAATGGTCTTTATCGAAAGTGTGTCCCACAATGGGAAGTACAAGATGTTTGGGAAGGTTGTCACTCATCCCCTTATGGAGCACATCATGGAGCAAGGAGAACAATTGCCAAAGTCTTGCAATTGGGCTTCTATTGCTTACCATGTTTGAAGATGCTAGAGAATTCATCCTCCATTGTAACCCTTGCCAAAGAACAAGCAATATATCTTGGAAAAATGAGATGCCACAACAAGGCATATTGGAAGTTGAAATTTTTGATGTTTGGGGAATTGATTACCAAGGTCCCTTTGTATCATCTCAAGGCAACAAATACATTCTATTTGTCGTTGATTACGTTTCCAAGTGGGTGGAAGCAATTGCTACCCCAACCGATGATGCAAAAACGGTGACCAAGCTTTTGAAGAAAATAATATTCCGAAGATTTGGAGTTCCTAGAGCGATCATTAGTGATGGTGGATCATATTTCCATGAAAAGAAGCTTGCATTTATCTTGAAAAAGTATGGTGTTCAACATAGAACCGGCTTAGGATATCATCCTCAAACAAGCGGTCAAGTTGAAGTTTCAAATAGAGATATCAAACAAATCCTTGAGAAGTTTGTTAACAAGACTCGTAAGGATTGGACTATGAAGCTTGATGACTCCCTTTGGGCTTATAGGACGGCTTATAAGACATGCATAGGAAATTCACCTTACAAGCTAGTCTATGGAATGGCTTGTCACTTACCACTTAAATTGGAATACAAAACCTTTTGGGCCATCAAAACAATCAATCTTGATCTCAAGATAAGTGGTGAGAAGAGGATCTTGTAAATTAAAGAATTGGAGGAATTCCGGCTTCACTCTTATGAAAATGCAAGGATCAACAAGGAACGGACCAAGTTGCTCCATGATAGGAGAATCAAACAAAAGGCCTTGCACAAGGGAGACAAACTCCTTCTATTCAACTCTCGATATAGGCTCTTCCCCGGAAAGTTAAACTCACGATGGACGGGTCCTTTTGTTATTACAAACGTTGGAAATTATGGAGACTTTGAGCTAATGTCGGAAGATGGGAATCGGTTCAGAGTTAATGGTCAACGTATCAAGCCTTACTATGAAGGAGCTTTTGTAGGAGAGGTTGAGGTAACTCGCCTTGAGCCTCTCCCCCCCCCCCCCCCCCCGATATCTAGCATTAAAATGGAGGAGAGTTTGGTGGATTCCTCCCTAAACCACCACTTGTAAATATACTAACCCACATACTTGCATTTTAACTTCATTGCATTTTCAATTCCTTGTTTTAATTACAACTTTTGACATAAGAGCAAGTGAGGGAGGGATTCTAATGTGTTTCAAATGTGTAGTGCTTGATGATTAAGTGTGGGGAAGCACACGCCTAGGCTAAATCAAGCCTTTGTAATGAAGAGGTAACAAGGAAAAGATGAAGAATTGATATGGGGTGAAGACCCACTAGCAAACCTGAGCTCGTGGGTATTGGGAAAGGGTTGCAAAATGAAAATCTGCACATGAGTACAAATATGCCCGACTCGACACCAGCTCGAGCGACCAGACACTCAAGATGCTCGACCTCAGTTTAAACCGTGGGACTTGAAGGTGCTCTCAAAAGTTAAAATTTACACTGAACAAAAATCTACAAGTCCCAGGCACGGGCCGGGCGGATAATCACTAAGCCGAGCGTCTCCCCCTACATCCCAAGAAAGTTTCCACTGGGCTGAAATTTGTGCAGATCATCCTGAGGACACATCATCTCTCCCTCCAAAACCAAAACATAAACCAAAACATAAACCTCCCTCTAAAATATTTGAAATCACCCAATATCACTTCCAAATAAACAAACCTCTCTAAAACCTTCGCTCACCCAAAAACCTAGGGTTTGAGACATTCAAATAGATCTAATTTAGAAGGATTGTTTCCACTCAATCAAAATGAAAACCCCAATGAGGTTCATGACAAGAGAAGAAAGAAGAACAAGAGTCATTGGGAGTTCATCAACATCACACCTTAACACTCTAAGAAGGGAAAATGAAGAGATAATTGATCTTGCAACCTAGATGAATTCTCAAACATTGAGTTCGTCAACGATGCTCAAAGGATTGTCTTCTACTGACTTATGGGTAAGAACATTCTCCCCACTAAATTTGTTTGTCATGAAACATTGAGAAAGCTAGGAATCTACCATCAAACTGAAGCACTATTTGAATTATTTGGTCTCTCAACAATGTTCCACATGCATGAACTCACTTATAGACCCTTAGTGCTTGGATTCCTAAGCTTCTTGAGAATCTCCACTCTCAACAAAACAATTTGCATAGATTTACGACTTGAAAATGTGACTAGGATGATGACCCTAGTGGAGTTCGCGGATGTGCTAGTACTAGATGTATCACCTACTCGATCTTTAAAGCCTCGAAATTATAGTGTAGAACCTCTTTGGCGAGCCTTAACGGGCCGGGATTTGACAAGAATCAAGGATTTCTCGGCTTCATATATTCAAAACCCTATCATTCGGTTTACTTATCGATTCATAGAGAGTACCCTACTTGCTCGCCATGACCCCGCTATTGTGAATGAACTTAATCTCACTTTTATGGAGTCCTACTTGAAAATTCAAGGAAAAAGTGGTTATAAGTTCAATGCCCCACTAGTGCTACTTGAAAGATGGGCGCGGTTTAGAAATATGAATGATAGTGGGATGAAGCATATCGTCAATGGAGGCCTAGTGAAAAGACGTACAAAGTTTTTCAACCCGAACTTCAACAACAAGAACTCTTATATGCATTTTCCGGGTAATACAAGGATCAATGAAATGCTCCTTTTTCAACATCACCATTGGATAGCCTATGAGGGCTATGAGCGAAAAATCAAATGGTTGACTAAGGGAAGCAACCCTCTAATCCTTCCAATGGATGGCTTGACAAGAGTTACACCGAGAACAGACTCTCTTTCCCGAGTACCATCTTATCTTATACCGGGAAACACAAGTCAAGTGAATCAAGTCCCACCTCCTACTAATGGACAACAACAAGCAAACACACCTCAAAGGAATGAACAAGAAAGGATCACTATCCCTCCTTACCCCTTTCCATACCAACCCTACAATCATCCCGACCCATTCATTCTTCTAAGAGATGATTTCGCCACGGGTCTCCTTCAAGCTTTGCACCGCCAAAAATATGATGACAAGGTAGACACCTACTATCCTCTTTGCCCCAATTTCCATTATATGGCTCGTCAAGGGCGCATAAATGAAGAGGGAATGCTTCCCTCTTGGGCGCAAGTCGATATACTCTTTCCAAATTTGACTCATAGAAATGGTGGGGCTAATGGCAATGGCAATGGAGAAGGAGAGGGATCAAGTAATGGTGACACCATGGAGGTTAATAGTGAAGGAGACGAGTTCATGGATTGCTACGAAAGTGATGAGTCTAGGGCACATTGGGATAATGATCTTGGAGGAGAGGATGGCGCTGAATGAAGAAGTTCTCTAGCTTGGCGGAGCGGGAAAGAGGCCCCCACCATGACTTGTGTGAACTTTTCTTTTCTCTCTCTCATTTTTATGTCAAATTTTGGAATTGCATTCTAACTTAACTTAAGTAATCATTGTTGTTTCAGCCCTTGCTAGTGTCCTTGTAAAATTTAAGGACTATTTCCACCTTAGCAACATCAAGGTGATGATAAATTTTGTTCCCCCTTGAAAATCCAAAATGACGATTTGCATTTAGCATAGCTTTGCATGCATGGCCTTATGGCCAAACTTCTCCCATTAATTTAACCGGTTTGGGGAAGTTTAGTCACAAGCAACCCGAGTTAATTCAAATTAACTCTCCGAACAATAGAAAGCATGCATCACTTAGACTAGCTTAGTTTGCATCAATTTGTCATATACTCCATATAGTTTGTATCTAGTGTAGAATCATGCATCATTTCATTACATTTGTACAATTACCTATTGTTTTGTCCATTGGGGACAATGTCCATTCTAAGTGTGGGGATGGGGAATTCTAACACCTTCTAACTCAAAAATTCATAAAATGATAAAAATTTCAAAAAATTTCAAAAATCCAAAAACATGTTCTTCATTTGTATTGTAGAAATGTATATATTGTATATATTTGTTTGTTTGTGTTCACTCCTATTACATTGGACCGACTATGTCACATCCGAGGCATGAGGAATATGAAGACCGCGTGGTATGAGCTTTCCAAATCTCGTTTTTCCTCTCTATGTTAATGACAATGTGGCTTCTTTTTGTTTGATGCGGTACAAACCAATGTGATTCTAGGAGTTGCATTTAGATCATATGGCATACTAGTGATAGTAGCATTTGCATTAGGTTGTGTTGCATCATAGCATGTAGTTGCATTTTAGGAAAATTTTTTGTGAAAATGTCTAGTCGGGAAGCTTGGCAAGTGTATATAGTCCCTTGTAGATAATTTTTCTCCTTGAGACTTTGTTTGCTAGAATACCCTTAAGACACCCTAAGATGTGTCATACTAGTATCTTTTGACCCATGGACTAAGGCCTAGTCAAGAGTACCTTGTTGTGTGATGACTCTTTGGCTACCGTTTATTCCAAGGTGACCCTTGATGCCATGCAACCGTTCTTCCATTACTATCATCATGTTTTGCCAATACAAAAGGGAATGGGCACAAAAATCTCCAAATTGAGTTCAAGTACCAAAGTGAAAATAAAAAAGTTTGCACAAAAATTGCATCAATGAAAAAAGGAGCAAAAATAGACTCCTAAGCTTTAATAAAAGTGCCCTTGCTACAAAATGGGGTTACTTTAAAAATGTTCAAAAATGCAAAGAAATTGCCAAGTATCAAAATTGCCAAACATCAAAAAAGGGCAAAGAAATGTTCTCGAAAGTCAAATGCCACAATAAATTGAGGGGAAACAAAACAAAGGAAAACTTCCATTATGAAACTCAAATCATAACATTCCCTTTCTATCCTTTGATGATCCTTCTTTGTTAAGTGGTGGAGAGGGGACGTCCCTTCTTCTTGTCTAAGTAAGAGGGGGAATTCCGCGATTCTACAGTGTTTCTAAGACCATAAGGAGCCTACTTTTGACAAAAGCATTTAGCGATTGAGGATAAAAGTACCCTAGTTTGACACAACTTGGAGGTGATTTGTTGGTATCCTCTTGGACTTAGTAGCTTGGAGAAACAATATCTATAATGGAGTGTGTACCCTTAGATTGCTTCCCCTCTAGATGATTTCTGCCACTTAGATGAGGAAAGTGGCTATTCTTTTGTAGATGCATCCATTAATTGTTTTGTGTGCTTAATGCTTGGATGTGTAACACCCCAAGAGATTGAGAGGAAATTTATCCCACATCGGGAAAATAAGGAGCTTGTGATATGTTTATTAAGGATGCCACCCACCCCTTAGTAACAAGGCCTTGTGCTTTTGGGCTTAAGTGAGGATAAATAATGGGCCCAAAAGTACACATTCCATATTATTAGGGTTGTGTTACGACGGTGGTGGATCGGGTTGTTATAAATGGTATCAGAGCAAACCTGCGACCATGTGGTGAGTATGTGGTCAAGAGTACTCTGGTCACCAACCTAGCGGGGGAGGATTCTGGGCATCGATGCGGTCAAGTTTGAGGCACAATGAGGATGTTGTGTTCTTTAAAGTGGGGGAGTTTGTAATACCCCAAGATATTGAGAGGAAATTTGTCCTACATCGGGAAAATAAGGAGCTTGTGATATGTTTATTAAGGATTCCACCAACCAATTAGTAACAAGGCCTTGTGCTTTTGGGCTTAAGTGAGGACAAATAATGGGCCCAAAGGTACACATTTAATATTATTAAGGTTATGTTACGACGGTGGTGGATCGGGTTGTTATAGGATGTATCGCCATTTTGGCAAGCCACACCTTGCCTTGCAAGAAGGCATCTTACCTCATGGATGTCTTGTTGTGAGTTGAAGGGGCAGAGTGAGACCCGCTAATTATCTCACATCGGCTAGTAGTATTTATAAGAGTCATATTTTTAGTCACCTCTTTACTCGGGACGAGCAAAGGTTCGGTTTGGGGATATTTGATGTGACCCATATTTGTGCACATTTAGTCCCTGAACTAGCCTTGTTTCCATGCTTTCTAGCACTTATTAGGGTCATTTCTATCTTATATTCCCTGATTTGCATATTCTATGAGGTTTTAGTGCCCTTTGTAGGGGAGGATGCTAAGCCTTGCGCATATGGAAGCCAAAGCGGAGCCAAATTAATCGCATCTAACGACCAAGCAACAAAGAGGATACTAATACTAAAGGCCTAAGTGAATAAATGAAGTAGAAATGGGCAATGATGAAGAGCCCTACGACCTACCCACCATCCCCACGGATCCTTGGGTAGTCAAAGAAGAAGAAGAAGAGCTGAACAAAGATCCGGGCGTCTCAAGCATTGATCCGGGCGTCTCAGCCCTCAATTCGAGCGTCCCGAGCCCAGGTCGGGCATCTCAAGGCTCAATCCGAGCGTCTCAACCTCAGGTCGAGCGGATCCTTGGGCAGTACGGGTTTGCTTCAACCACAATCCGGGCGGCTCTCTCTAGGACTTGCAAAGCACTAATCATCTTCTTAGGGACTTAATCGTCATTTAAGCCCTTAGTTACCCTAATACTTGTACTTAGTATACATACTTCATTGTATTAAGAGATTTTTACGAAGTCATTAGAGTATATTAGAAATCAATTAGCTTAATTACATATTAACCCTTCCTTAATTGTTATTGATGAACTCTTAGATCTAGTGTTGGAATTGGAAGATTATTTGGGGATTTATTGAAGAATTGACAACTCTTCACTCATCAACCAAGTTTTTCTTCTATCATTCCTTCTTTCCATTTGTTCATCATAAGTTTGGTACAACTCTTTCACTCTTTACATTAATTATTGGTTGTTTTCCTAATCACTCATCATGTTTGGACTTGTTAGTATGATTGACACCCCTATTATAAAGTTCAACACAACCATGAGTGAGTAGTCACCTAGCTAGGGTTAATAGGGGATTAGGGGAACTATAATATGAGGGTAGATTCATGCTTAATCTAATATGTTATCATAAGATTGCTTGTTTGTTGTAGTGTTAACTTATGCACATGTTATGCTTGATAAAATGCTAGACTATGAAACCTTGTATTTATGTCTATCTCTTATCTTTTCAACAAGACTTGTAAGATATAAACTAACTAGAGTCTTGTTAGACCGTGCATAAAAATGAATAGGAAGAACTTAAGTCGACTTGTAGGTGTTGTACAGTCTAGACGACTCGGCTCCGGGACCTAAATCTTCTTATAAACCGTAAGACATAAACTAACTCGGTTCCTCTACAACAATAATTTATTGCAACTATGAAAACATGTTTGTATGATTACCACCATGAATCCCCCTATGATCCCATGACACCCTAGTGCTTTCATTAATTGTTTAGATCCCTTTTATAATTCCACTTGCTTAGTAGTTTAGACACTTAATTCAACTCAATCAATTTGTGACACCTTAAGACATAGTTACTTGCAATTGATAACTTAATTCAATACCCGTCCTTTGGGATCCGACCTTTACTTACCACTCTACTAAGAGTAGTTTGTTTAGTTATAAATATTTTTTTGGTTGGTTGACTTAGACGACAAAGTTTCGAACCGTACCCAGTGGCATGTACTCGGCCGAGTGGTACCCTGACACTCGACCAAGTGATCCTCTGAAACTGGCCAATCTTGCTTGTCTCTAATGGTGAGACATGTGTTGACGTTTATCTTGTTATTGAAGTTAATATGCTGCCAAGAAGAGCTACATCTGCGTCCGAAGTACCCCGTAGATTCGATGAGGAAATTGAAAAGATCTTAGAGCAAAATGAGGCCTTAACCAAAGCCTTGAAGAACGTGATGAGAGGAAGGGAAGTTGTAGTGGATGCCTTAACCATTATGTACGGTTATGGCCCTACACCGTCCTACGAAATATGAAGGGAGAAGAACACCAAACCTTCTCGATAATTGGATCCGCGAAATGGAAAATATCTTTGAAGTAGTCAATTGTTCGAAGAACTTGAAGGTGGACAAAGTCGCCCTTTACTTGGGAGGACAAGCCGGTCTTTGGTGGTACCATGAGAAAGGGGAGATGGAGGACTATTATAGAAGTGTGGGGGAAGTTGTTGTACCTTAGTCAAGCTTCAAGGTGGAGATGAGGGATGAGTTTATACCGGAGCATATTTGAAGCAAGCTTAGGGAGGAATTAGATAGTTTGACCATGAAAGAAGATATGACAGTTCAAGAGTATTACAGCAAATTCAAGAAGATATTATCCATCCGGTTCGAGAAAAGCTTGACATTGAAGGCGTTGGAGAAACAACCGATGGGAGTATTGACGGACTGGAAAGAAGTCTCTGCGAGGGCCGGGCACCCCGAGAGGTTGGTTAATATGGCTAAGGAGGAAAGGGAGAGAGTGGGAGAAAAGAGGAAGTGGAGAAGGTAGTGGTTCGCAACAAAGGAGGCCCAACTTTAACCAACCAAGGTCCTACTCAGGTGGCTCACATTACGGAGGGAATGCTAGGCCAAGTGCGAGTGGAGGAAGAGTCGCGAGTGACGGTGGTGGTTTAAGGCTCTTTAATTGTGGTTGGTTAGGTCACAAGAAACATGAATGCACAAGCACCGTGAGAGGTCCAAATTGGAGACTTGACCAAGGGAACACCTATCAAGCTCCTTCGATCTGAAAGCATGACAAGCAACCGCAGTACCAGTTCATGGACTACTCCAAGGAACCCTAGCTTTAACAATGGAGGCTATAACCATGGGAACTTAAATCGTGGTGCTCCTTCTCAAAGGCAAAGAAATGGTGGGCCACAAACTTTGGTAGCAAGGCCAACGACCTCTGCTAGCACGGGTCAAGGTGGACAAAAGACTAGTGGCAAGTTTTTTGCAATGGAAAATTAAGCTGCAAAAGAAAATGCAGATGTTGTCTCAGTTCCATTTCTTGTTAACTCTATACCCTTTTTTGTTTTGTTTGAATCGGGAGCCACTCATCCTTTTATATGTAAGAGTTACGTGTCGACCTTAGGATTAAGGGAACGTGAGTTGGTGAGATATGAAGTGGTGTTGCCGTCGGGAGAGTCCGTGGTATGTTTTAGATTATTTATGTGAGTCTCGGTCATTGTGGGGGAGGTTAACTTTCCGGTTGATCTATTTGAGTTTCCTTTAGAGAGGTTTGAAATAATTATGGGAATCGATAGACTAAGAAGCCATAAATCTAACATAGATTGTCACCAAAAGAAAGTAACTTTGAAAGGTCAAAAGGGATTAGAGTGTCTTACAAGGGTTATGTAGTTAAACCCAAAGATATACTTATTATGGCGATGACTCTTAAGTCATGCTTGAAGAAAGGGTGTCCAATGATTTTGTTTCACATAAGAGACACTAGTGTATAAGAACCCCAAGCAATGGAGATACCCGTGGTCAATGAATTCGTGGATGTATTTGCAGAAGAGATATCTGGGTTACCATCAAAGAGGGTTGTTTACTTTAGTGTCTACTTGAAGCCGAGAGTGGGAACAATTTGCAAGGCCTCGTACTGTATAGGTCCAAAAGAGTTGGAAGAATTAAAGAACCAATTGTGTGAATTGTTGAACAAAGGCTACATTCAGCCAAGCCATGGGGACCCCTGGTTTTGTTGTGAATAAAAAGGATGGTAGCTTGAGGTTATGTATTGACTATCTGGAGTTTAAAGACATCACCATCAAGATCAAGTACTCGTTGCTAAGGATCGATGACTTGTTTGATCAACTAAGTGGAGCTGGAGTGTTCTCAAAGATTGAATTGATATCGGGTTATCATCAACTACGGATCAAGGATGCGGATGTTCCTAAGACCACATTTCGATCAAGGCAGGGACATTATGAGTTCATCGTGATGCCGTTCGTATTTACTAATGTACCGGCCGTGTTCATGGACTTAATTAATTGTGTCTTTAGTCCGTACTTGGATAAGTTTGTTGTGGTGTTAATATATAGATGACATTTTGTTCTACTCCAAGACCCAAGAAGAGGATGAAGAGCACTTGAGGATTGTTTTGAAAATGTTAAGGGATAACCAACTCTATGCTATGCTAAGCAAGTTTGAGTTTTAGCTAGAGAAGGTTGCATTATTAGGACATGTGGTGTCCGTAGATCTGAGTAAAATTGAAGTGGTATCTAAGTGGGAACCACCAAAGAATGTGGCGGAGATAAGAAGTTTCCTTGTGTTGGCCGTCTATTATAAAAGAATTGTCAATGATTTCTTCAACATAGCTAGGCCTTTAAAATTGTTGATGAGGAAGGAGAATCTCTTTAAGTGATACGAGAGTTGTGAGATGGCATTGCTATCCTTAAAGGAGCGCCTAACCACGGCTCCGGTTTTAACCCTACCGGAAGGAAGTGAAAACTTGATAGGATTATCACGTACCCTAAATAAAGATAATATTTTTACCCTAAGCTTGGCTAACAAACAAATTAATGTAGTTAGAGAAGTAGGGGTCGATCTCGGGGAGACTGGAGTTGTTAATTAGTTGTCATGGGTGAATTTTATCATGGTCGATATAATTGATGTTTGGTTTGGTTGATTAAGATGAAAGCAATGATGAAAATAAGATGTAAACAATAATGATAAAAAGATCTAGGGGGAATGGGTTACACATGTAGATTAGCATAAATCGATGTCAAATTAGATGAACATAAAATCAATTTTTGTTTAGGTTATTAACAATTTCGCTCTCGGCCTATAACCCAACCATAGAACGATTATTATCGAGCTCGCGCACAAATTAGGTCGAACTATTATAACATGCTTTGCCTAATTCAATTCCCGACTTTCGCTGGAAAAGAATAACTAATTAATCAACGATTATGGCCAATGATAAAAGATTAACAATACGAAACAAGCATGTTATATAAACAACAAATTGATATTAAAAGTTCGTAATTCAACATATATAAAGTGCTAATCAAACATGTCTCCCAGCCCCTTGATTAATTAAACTACTCAAAAATTATAAAATGTAAACAATCTAAATACAAGAATGAAAATAATTGCATGATTATAAAGTAAAGATAAGAAAATGAAATACTAGAATAAAAGTGAAGAATAAGAAAAAGGGTTATTTCAGGGGAATAATCCATCATATGCCCTCTCTTCTCATACTAATCTGTCCTAACGTTTAACTGAGAATAATCTCATTTTTAACGTCATTTAACGTGTATTAGACCAACCCCATTTTTGACCTGTTTCTATAGGTTTCTAAACAGGTGACCATGTAGGTCCTCTTTATTCCTTCCTTTTTTTTTTGTTTAATCTTCATATCTTCCATTATCATTTCTTCATCTTCATTTTTTCAATTTTCGTTTTTTCTTCTTCTTCATTTCTTCAATTCTCCTATTTTAATGATGTGCCAATGGAATTCGAAAATGAAGCTTTTAAGAAGACTTTCGAGAACTTTAATTTGTTTATGGCGTTTTGGCATTGCATAGTGTAACACCAATTCATAAATTCAATCTTCAATGTAAATACGAATATGGTTGTTTACATCTCCTTGTATGGATTAGTGCTGCCATATTGAAGCGGGTTAAGCATCTCCATCTACACCTTCGTCCTTACCCAAACTCTGCCAAAATGAGATTCTAAAGGAAGTGACTACAATATTCAGCTCGACCACAAATCTTTTGGCGATACATCGATGTCGGACTTCAGCCAGTAATTTTCCTCACTGCCACAAACGACATTCTACTATTACTGCTTGTTGACTTGGAATTGAGGAAAATTTCGTCGAAATTACTTAAATTAGTGTAATCGAAATTCCATTGGGGCGAAATAAGGAGTCTTGATCGGAGAGAAAAAAGGAAGACGGTGTCTTTTGGAGGGTTTACTGCGTGCCGCCATAGGTGCGGATTTACGTGACGGTTTAAACCCATAGTCGCTTGATAATAATCCTTCAAAATCGTTCATTGTTTTTTGAGGATGACCCAAGGAAAAGATGATGATGATGGAGGAGGATCAAGGAAATTATTAATTAGAATGATTTGAGGAAAAAATGTTGGAGATTTAGTTAATGTTATATCTGATTTATTTTTGAAAATGGTTGGGGATGAAATTGGGGAAAATATTAAAAATGGAAAATAGGTTGGTAGTTGATGAAATGAAAATCAAGTATGAACATGAACAAATTTATATGATTGAATTTGTTGATTAATGTTAATTCAATGATGAAAATCGTGAGAATACCAGATCTTCTGCTTATAAGTTGTTAAGTTATGTTTTGTGTTTAATCATTGTGTTGCTCTTCTCATTAATCATCGTTGGCTTAAATACAATATCGAGACCCGAGACTTCGTATGTCATAGGCCGGCCCTAATACCCCCCTCAAACTGGAGCATGAAGATTAAGAATGCCCAGTTTGCGGAGGAGAAATACAAATTGAGTCGATGCTAAGGCCTTTGTAAAAATATCAGCTAATTGTTCCTTAGTCGATACATGAGAAGGACGGATTAATCGATCAGTAATGGCATCACTAATGAAATGACAGTCAATCTCGATATGCTTCATTCTCTCGTGAAAAACGGGATTTTGAGCGAGTTGAATTGCGGACTGACTGTCGGAGTAGACATTCATAGGAGACGAAAAGGACACGCCTAGGCTGAGGAGCAATCCTTTGACCCATTTTAACTCGCAAAGGAGAGCTGCCATCGCCCTATACTCGGCCTCGGCTGAAGATAAGGAGACCGTCTGCTGCTTCTTTTTCTTCCAAGAAATGGGGGAGGCACCAAGGAAAACGAGCCACCCAGAAATAGACCGTCGAGTTGAAGCATCACTGCCCCAGTCGGGGTCACACCAACCGGTGACAACGAGCTCGCTATCAGAACGAAGAAGAATGCCTTGACCCGGGCTACCTTTGAGATAGCGGACAACACGAAGAGCTGCGTCATAATGGACCTTGCGTGGCTTGCTTAAGTAGCGAGACAAGGTATGGATAGCGTAAGAGAGATCGGGCCGTGTTACAGCTAAGTATACAAGGCGCCCAAAAAGTCTTCAATAGGACTCGATATCGTCAAGAAATTCACCCGTATCAACCCCGAGTGTATTATTCTGTTCAATGGGAGTTGCGACGGGTTTGGAACCCAGCATACCGGTTTCAGAAATGATGTCAAGGGCATACTTTCTCTGACTCAATAAAACTCCTTCGGAGTTTCGGGCAACTTCAATACCCAAAAAATATTTCAAGACACCTAGGTCTTTCATATGGAAACAGTCACCAAGATACTTCTTAAATTTCGAAATAGCCAAAGAATCATTACCGGCCACCACGAGGTCATCCACGTAAACCAAGACGTGAAGAGAGGTAGTATTCTGTGTGTAGCTGAACAAAGAATAATTAGAATAAGACTGAGTAAAACCATACCGGCGCAAGGCAGCTGTTAGTTTAGCGAACCAACAACGAGGAGCTTGTCGAAGGCCGTACATGGATTTGCGTAACCGACAGACCTTTCCCTCCATTGCGTTTCCAAAGCCGGGGGGAAGCTTCATATATACCTCTTCGTCAAGATCGTCATGAATAAAGGCATTGTGAACATCCATTTGATGGAGCTCAATTTCTTTACAGCAACTACAGCTAAGAAAGCACGAATAGTGACCATTTTTACCACAGGGGCGAAAGTTTCACCGTAATCAATACCCTCCACCTGATGATTACCCAAGATAACCAGACGAGCCTTATAGCGTTCAATACAGCCGTCAGAATTATATTTAATTTTGAAAACCCAACGACATCCAAGCGCCTTTTTCCCCGGTGGAAGAGTGGATAATTCCCAGGTGGCATTATTCTCAAGAGCGGCGATTTCAGCCGCCATAGCTTTGCACCAACGGAGGTCAGCGAGAGCAGCCCGAAAGGTTGGGGGTTCGACACCCGTGGTGATAACTGCAAGAAAAGCTCGATGTTTCGAAGAAAATTTGTTACATGAAACATAATTTGCTAGAGCATAGGGAGTACCTGAGGATCCAGGGGAGTCAGGAGGTGAGTCGGTATCGGAAGACGTGCATGCGGTGCCAACAACGTATCCACGAAGACAGGTCGATGGTATCTTAGGTCTCTTACCACGGCCCATTTCGACAGGTGGAGAGGTAGTGACAGTAGCATCGAGATTGTCAGCTGAGTCCGAACCCGAGGGAGCACCTGGATCATCAAATATAGGACCCGTACTCGAGGAACCTGTATCCGAGAGTTGACCCGAGACTGTACTTAATTCGTCCCCGGAACCCGTGTCATTCGGTGGAGGCTCTTTGGGGTCCGTGGGGTCACACGGATCAGGTGAGTGCAATGGGCCATCGTCACAATTGGGTACCGAGTGAGAAGTGGAAGAAGTATGAGCATCGATGATATAAGGGAAGCTATTCTCATAGAAGTATACATCCCGGCTTATAAAGATTTCCCAAGTGACAAGATCAAATACTTTCCAGCCCTTCTTATTGTGTGGGTACCCAATAAACAAGCACTTTCGACTGCGTTTAGCGAATTTGTCGCCCTTGGTATGCAAATTGTGAGCAAAACAGAGGCATCCAAAGGTGCGAATATGGGTATAAATGGGTGCCGAGCCAATTAAAAGTTCATAGGGTGTTTTATTATGCAAATGATGAGACGGGGTGCGATTAATTAAATACGCCGCCGTTAAAATGCATTCACCCCAAAAGGAAACCGGTAAGTTTGCTTGAAACATTAAGGCTTGGGCAACATTAAGTATATGTCTATGCTTACCCTCAACGCGACCATTTTGCTGTGGGGCCCCGACACAAGATGTGCGAAACAACACGCCATTATTGGTGAAAAAATCGGCCATATGAAAGAGTTATGTCCCATTATCCGATTGAACTGTTTTAACAACCGTATTAAATTGAGTTTTAACAAAGGCAAAAAAACTCAAAAACATGTTTGTGACTTCACGCTTATCGAGGAGCAAATAAACCCAAACGGTACGGGAAAAATCATCAACTATCGTGAGAAAATACTTAGCCTCACAAGTAGACGGAGATCGATAGGGACCCCATAAGTCACAGTGAATTAACTCAAAAATAGCAGAGGCCTTATTCTCATTTAAATCGAAAGAAATGCGGCTATGTTTAGCTTCATGACAAGTACCACAAATATAATCCGACTGAGAACTTGAATTACTAACACAAGGTAAAAGTTTAACTATTGTATTAGATGGATGGCCAAGTCGTCGATGCCACAACTCAAAAGAATCAGCGCTCACCCGATGGATAGT
Source organism: Silene latifolia (assembly GCF_048544455.1). NCBI lineage: Eukaryota > Viridiplantae > Streptophyta > Magnoliopsida > Caryophyllales > Caryophyllaceae > Silene > Silene latifolia. The sequence goes on from NC_133538.1 coordinate 327,514,972, forward strand.
TGGCTTGACCACCGCACGCAGTAAATAGAGACCGTCCCCTAACTCACCGACTCCAATACTCTGTTGGAGTAAGTGTCCCCGACAATAATGAGATCACAATTGTCAATCATATTGATCACATATTTAAATCTCATATCAAGAATACGAAAGGGATGATACATTACATATATAGTCAACTGGTCCACACATATCGGTAATGATTGGCTGGCTAGAGTTTGACATTACTGTCGTGCGACGGTGGTGATCTGTTGATCCCTTGAGGTCACACCTAAAGGACGATTCCCTTATTTGAAAAAGGTTAATTAATTGTATGACGATACAGAATAATTAATTCCTTCTAATTGAACAAATTATTATCATAAGAGAGAAAATGACATCTTATTATAATGTGATTAAATAAGATTTTATTTAGTAATTTAAGAAGTTATATTACTAAAATTAATCGGTGTTTGCGAAACACGCGAGATGAGAATGATAAGTTTGTTAAAATTACAAGATGTTGTGAATTATACTAACTAGTAATTAAATGACCATTTTATGTGAAAGTAATTTTGAATTACTAGTCAATTTGTTAAATGTGATTTATTTGATTTGTAAATGATATTTAATCTGTTAAATATGCATTTTAAATCAAAACATGACATAAGACATGTCACATGTCACATGACATACAATTGTACACTTGACAAAAATAAAATGGACTCCATGTTACTACATATAAACCGAAATTGGGTGGGCATTTTGGTAGATTTGTCTTTTTCCATTTGTCTTATTCATTTGTCTATGACACTTGATAGTGACTTGACCATGCAAAAGCCTTACACTAGTTTGTCTTGTGAAGAAAAAAAGGAAAAAGCAAAATGGTCCATATAACACTAAGACCACCGGTTTTTGGAGGAGTACATTTAGAGGTTTTCTCAATTTTTATTCATTCTCTTATGTTTTTCATAAAAACTGCCTTCTCTCTCTTGTTCTTCATAAAAATTTATTTTTATGAATCTAATTTGTATAAATCAAACACTAATAATACTAGTAGTAGTATATGAGGATTAGTAACCGATTTTAAGGTAAACCACATTATAAATATCTAGTACATATTATTTTGTGGGATTTTGGGATAGTCTTGGGTGCTACTTATTAGAAGGCTTCTATTTTGAAGTCATGAATGTTCATCCATTATTGGAAAGCTCAAGAACTAACAAGAAGGAGATCTTGTTGGTGCCCATAAATGACCGAAATTATAGATGGTGAGAAATCGATTTTCTCATCTTTTGTTTTAGTTTGCATGCATAAGATTTGTATTTAATTTTATGACTAAATTAAATGTAACATATATGAATATTTAAAGTAATGAGATATAGATTTCTAACAAGTGGTATCAGAGCCTTAGGTTGTTTGCATGCAAATCGGTTATAGTTTTTCCGAGTTATATGATTAACATATAGAACTTATAAATTTGTGTTTATTATGATATATCACGAAATTAATTTTGCATGTTAAAGTTTCTGATCCTAAACAGTATTAAGGATATTTTGGTTAATTTATGGATTTTTATTGTTCATTTTATTTTATAATGGCATTAAAAATGTGATTTTATGACAAAAATGTCATTTTCGGACTAAAATTAGCTAAACTTCGATTTTTCTAGTGGTTTTTAGATATGTTTTCACATATATTATTCTTAGATGACCTGTAAATTTTTCATAATTTTTAGAGTTCTTATGCTCGAAATATGGATTTTTCATGATAAAAATCGAATTTAAATGAAAAATAGTTTAATATGAGATAAATTTCGAATCTGGTCATAGAAATTTAGTATGTTGTCACATGAAATTTTACAAGATGTGTGTAAAATAACAGGCTATAATGAAGTCTTTATGCATAATTTATGAATTTTTGATGAAAAATAGCATAAATAGTGACTTTAATTAGTGAATAATTGCTAAAACATACTTCATGACTAAGGAAAAACGTCACATGTTGCATTTTATCACCTATTTCGGATCTAAAATTGAAAAGTTGAAAAATATAATTTTTCTCATATTTTTATGATAATATTTGATAAATCCGGTAAATCGCAACATAGTTTTTCCTTGATAATTTTCGAAATTTTTAACCTAAGTTTTTGAACATTATGAGTGTCATGGTATTTTTTCCAGAATGTTCATGTGAACATTATGAGTGTCATGGTATTTTTTCCAGAATGTTCATGAGTTTAAAATTTCAAATTTCAAATTTATTTGAAATTTTTGTGATTTATTTGGAGTTTATGGCATTTTATTGTAATTTTGAGTCCATTAATGAACAATTTTAAGAAATATAAGTTAATTATAGTCAATATGTTAGTGGAGAATAATTTTGAGTCCTAAGTTGGTTAGGGTAATTAGCTTGTGCATAAATATGATTTTATGTAATTTATTGTGATTTTAAAAGGTTGAATCACGCAAATCCGTAAAAACCGTTTAATATACGATATTGGCTCCTTAAAGGCGATTTAGCATAAAATTGGGCATGTTCATACATATTATAATGCTGCATTTTATTTATGATTGTCATAATTTTATTTTATGTAATTTTACTTAGTATGGCCTTAGTTTTTTAATTGGTATTACCCGAAATGTATGGGAATATCGATTCGGTTGTAATTTATTGTGATCTCGTATCACCGTTTTGTAATTTAATAGATTTATTTTATTATAATTACAAATGTATAATAGGAAATTATGTAATTTGTTATGTAATTTATTTATTTCGGAGTTCCTTGAAGACGGTGTCACTCAAGGAAGACGATACATAAAGACGGTGTTATCTCGAGATGCGTGCCAAAACCGAAGGTCAAGGGACCAATGGAGTTGGTTTCCGAATATGTAATAGTTTATTAGATTTACTATTTTTAGGAAGGCCATACTAGGATTTAATTTATGCTTTGCATTTTATTTATATGTCGCATGCATCGCTAAATCGCCATAACTAAAACATGCATTATTATTTTAACCGAGTATATCGGCCGTGTCAATTATAATTATCGTAGTTCACCGCTTTAGTTCACTTAAAACGTGATAGATAATAAATTGACATGACCTCTCATTAAAAATAAACAATTGAGACTTAGCCTTACCAAAAAGTAGAAACCATGAAAACCTATTTCGTGAGGGAGTGCACTCGGCTTTACCGGGGTACAAACCTTGTTACGTAGGGGAAGTGGGTGATAAATGTCTACCCACCGAATTTTTAAAGATGAGGGTTGTTTTCGGCTTTACCGATGCCCAAGTTGATGTAAATTTGGATCATGGACACATTTATTCGAAATTTGGGTTGAACTCAACGAAAGTATTCTCGACGGTTGCCGGATGTGTTTCGGGCTAAAGATAAATATTAATGTAATTTTATCGACCAAGAATTCTAAAAGTAGAATCGATTAAAGAGTTAATCCACCGAGTTATATTGATAAGGGTTGTATTCAGCTTTACCGATGCCTAAGTTAATATGAATTTGGGTCTTGGAATCATTTATCATAGTTGGGTAGAGGTCACTATGTAAATGCTTTACTTGTTATTTACAAGTATTAATAAAACGATAAATGTTATGTTTTCCACTATTCCGTTACTATATTGTTCTATTTCTTTACCACAATTCATATACGATATCATTTCGTTTTTAATTCAAATCTCCATTAAAACATCGTAACAAAAGACAAATATGAATTTTTCTTCTAAAAACCTCGAATTATCCATTGTAAGGATCTCTTGTGAAGAGTATAGATGGAAGTTATTTGTGATTAAAAGGGTTTTTGATTCTTGACTAAACATATCTACCTACAATTGTTTCTCATATGCTTAATTGAGTTAAGTACTTTGAAACGTTAAATCATTTTGGTAACTAGATTTGTTGGAAATCAAAATTGACCAAAATACCGCAACCACTTCAATGATAGTTTTAAGACTAAACGAACGAATGAAGAGTAGTCTTCATGAAATTAAATTTTGCTTCTCTAAGCAAAGACTCATTGAAATGAGTGGGAGCATTCTCTTAAACCGTTAAGAAAAGGATAAGGTTCTAAAAAGTAAAATTAGAATGGAATTGATATAAGGTAATGTTAAAAGTAAAGTTATTGAGAATAACGATACTAAACCTATCAATTCCGACCAATAAAGTTTCCATTGTCTTAAGTGTTGGACGCTAGAAAGGAAACTACCCCAAATTATTGAAGAATCAGCAATTTAGTTGTGGGACATCTAATGAGACCTTCTTCTTTAAATGTTTATTTGATTGACATAAATTTTACTAGTACTACTTCGTCAATATTAGAAACCAGTGGAGGTTTTCATCATTATATTTGATACATAGGATGATTAGAATATGACGACTAGCAACTATGATGTTGAGAGATAGAGTTATTGTGTACTCAATCTAGTTTTTGAGTTTAAAGTTGTACTTAATTATGACTATTAAGTGCATAAACTGCAAATAAGAATATAAATTTGTTAAGATACAAAAGAGGTTTCACCTTTGTGAACCTATACACCATGATTTGATATATGGCTAGCCCATTATCAAGGTGAATATATTCTAAACCAAACTAGAATGATACATCATATAGATGATGCAAGACTCAAATTGGTATCCCATGATTAAACCTTAGACTCTGGAATGATGAACGCAAAGAGTTATCAAGTACTCTTGAAACCATTAGATTGTTAATCTTATGGAATATGCGTATCTTGTATTCAAAACAAGATGTCTCGTGCCTTTTAGTTGAAAAGGAGATCGAGGTTGTAAATCATTGATCCAAAATAGGTTGATCATTTTCTTTTATCAACAATTTAAGTTGACGCTAATATGTTCACTTAATAAGGTAAATAGAGAAATCTTTGAAGAAGTTCAAAAAATTCAAAGAATCACGATTTAGTCGCGATGGGATTATCAAAGTGAAGAATTTGATATAAGCCAAAGGAAATGTGATATGGTATCACAAATTAATCTCTCTTAGCACGCATTATGGGATAATGTGTGGTTGGATAAAGAATTCAAACGCTATTCGATATGGTTTGGACTTCAATCAAGTTACTTTGAGTTACCTGATCCTTTTGGGGATTTTATCATTTTCTCTAAATTATTTTTCCACTAAATATAAAACGAATCATATGAGATATGAAATGGTAGGGTACCATGTTTGTAAGTTTTCAAAAGAAACAAATGCTCATTTTTCCTTATTATAATCATGAGTACAACGGGTTTGTGGCTCGTGAAGCTGTCTTTCAAAAATACAAGTTTATTTCTAGAAGACAGAGTGGGAGAAGTTATTTAAGAGCCACAAAGAATGTTATGTGAATGTTATGTCGCGAGAAACTTGTCTTTCTTGGCTACATGAGATGTTTTGTGTAAGACGTTGTTTCTTCAAAACCTAGGAGGTTAAAGTCATCACTTGTTGAAGATGATGAATTCATGTTACTTTTAGGGAAGTAAAGAGCTTAAAACTTACAAATAAATTGTTTGATTAAAGTTGATTACTTATGGAAAGTAATGAACATATGACTTACATGAGAGTGTTTAAGTCACAACTCAATACAAGGCTTAGAGCCATGAAAATCCGAAATAAATTCCTAGTGAATTATTAGATATCAAAGCTTGATTGGTTGCAAAGGGTTTTGCACTAGTTGAAATGCTTAAGTCTATTTGGATATTCTTAGGGATTGTGTTTCATTATGATGATATACATATAGCGAGTGAATCAAAAACTCAATTCTTCAATTAGAAGGAATGTATTCAATACATGTCTTGAGTTTTGTAGATTCTTGCAATCCTGAGATAATGTGAAACTTAAGATAGAGTTTTAAGTAGGACATCAATGAGTTGGAATAAATGTTTTGATCATGTTATAAAACTTTTCTCGATAAGTCGAGAAGTTTTGTTTATACATGGAGTTTAGTGGGAGTTACGGAAATTTTAATTAGTCTTATATGTGGATGACATATTGATCATTGGGTATGATTTAAGACTTTTAGAGTATTATAATACATCTTTAATATCCGGATTTATGGAGTTAAATCTACATGACTTTAGCGTCAAAGAAGAAGTCTTATGTTGATAAGATTCATGATTAGTTCAATCGAATTGAACATATTTGATTGATTCCATTTGCCTCCGCTGCTGGATCAATTAAATGAGTAAGGATGTACAACACTTCATATACTTTGAGTATGATGAATTGTTTCAAAATCGAATTTAAGTAATATTTACCAAGTAGACATATAGATTATTCTTAAGTGCTTGAGGAAACAATAAGGGTGTAAAGGAAAGTGTTTTTGATGCAATTTTGTGTAAGAGTGTTACACAAATGACAATTGAGATTGCGCATGGCTTCCGACAAAGCCATAATCGAAACACATAAGGATGGTTAAGATACCATTATGGATATGTTATTTAAGAAATAAATTTTCTAGAATCGTTCTAGGCAATAAAGAACAATGAGAAATATTTACAACGGAAATTGAGTACACTTGCAATCATGAGATGTGCAAGAAGGATGAGTCCCGCACACTGTGAAAACAGTGGGAGCTATTCTAAGGCTAGAGGGCCTATGTCTTGATTGGATCTCGACACGTACTCAGAAAGTTTTGTAATGCAAATGTATACATTACAAAGGATAGCGAGTATGTAGTAAAGTTGAGTAAGGTACAAGAAGTTAATAAAACCTACTAACCAAAGCCTTCTCATAGGCTTAACATGATGAGTCATGTCATTTCAATTGGATTGAGATTAATAACTGCATAAAAGATCAAATTAGATTATAGAATATGAAATAGTAATCAGGTATTGACTATTCATATGTGATAATCACATTTGTCGTTTGAGTTTTTAAGCTGTAAAACTCCTATTATACTTTGTTACATCTAAACGGATTGTAGTGACAATTGAACCCCATTAAAGTGAACACAGATTAACATAGTATTCGCCCATAGTCACTTGTATGAGGTGACGTCTCGAAGTGACTAGAGTGTGATGCGATTGATGGCAAGTTCAGTGCCATACAGTCATGTGAGATGACTAGTCGATCACATAGGCATCATTAGGAACACTTTGTCGGGCAGTGACCGCTTATAGAGTTCTGGCAAATTTATACAGCCTGGTCGTGGCGAGAGCTACTATAGTATTCTAATGAGTCGATTCTTTTGACTAAAGACTGTTCACCTAAGATGGCACAGTTTCAGATTAACTTTGATTTGTGTTACTACGACCTTCGTAAATGGGGTCAAATGGGCATATTTTGGGTTATGATGGTTGTGGCTAGTCTAAGGGAATGAGTGCGATAGGAATTGTCCATCCCCTTGTCAAGGTTAAAACAATATCTCAGGGCCACTCGAGGAGTAATGAACCGGAAATGCGTGGCCACGCTCGGAAGGTTTCTATGGTATAAAATTCCGGTCAATCAGTTATTCTCCAGATCGAGGAAACCACTCTCGATATGATCACTTGCAAGTACGACCCGAAAGACACCTTGCATTGAGTGGGAGATTTTAATAGGACAAGAGAATTGGTGACGCACACTTGTCGAGGACAAGTGGGAGATTGTTGGAGTAAGTGTCCCCGACAATAATGCGATCACAATTGTCGATCATATTGATCACATATTTAAATCTCATATCAAGAATACGAAAGGGATGATACATTACAAATATAGTCAACTGGTCCACACATATCGGTAATGATTGGCTGGCTAGAGTTTGACATTACTGTCGTGCGACGGTGGTGATCAGTTGATCCCTTGAGGTCACACCTAAAGGACGATTCCCTTAATTGAAAAAGGTTAATTAATTGTATGACGATACCGATTAATTAATTCCTTAAAATTGAACAAATTATTATCATAAGAGAGAAAATGACATCTTATTATAATATGATTAAATAAGATTTTATTTAGTAATTTAAGAAGTTATATTACTAAAATTAATCGGTGTTTGCGAAACACGCGAGATGAGAATGATAAGTTAGTTAAAATTACAAGATGTTGTGAATTATACTAACTAGTAATTAAATGACCATTTTATGTGAAAGTAATTTTGAATTACTAGTCAATTTGTTAAATGTGATTTATTTAATTTCTAAATGATATTTAATTTGTTAAATATGCATTTTAAATTAAAACATGACATAAGACATGTCACATGTCACATGACATACAATTGTACAATTGACAAAAATAAAATGGACTCCATGTTACTACATATAAACCGAATTTGGGTGGGCATTTTAGTAGATTTGTCTTTTTCCATTTGTCTTATTCATTTGTCTATGACACTTGATAGTGACTTGACCATGCAAAAGCCTTACACTAGTTTGTCTTGTGAAGACAAAAAGGAAAAAGAAAAATGGTCCCTATACCACTAAGACCACCGGTTTTTGGAGGAGTACATTGAGAGGTTTTCTCAATTTTTATTCATTCTCTTATGTTTTTCATAAAAACTACCTTCTCTCTCTTGTTCTTCATAAAAATTCATTTTTATGAATCTAATTTGTATAAATCAAACACTAATAATACTAGTATTAGTATATGAGTATTAGTAACCGATTTTAAGGTAAACCACATTATAAATATCTAGTACATATTATTTTGTGGGATTTTGGGATAGTCTTGGGTGCTACTTATTGGAGGGCTTCTTTTTTGAAGTCATGAATGTTCATCCATTATTGGAAAGCTCAAGAACTAACAAGAAGGAGATCTTGTTGGTGCCCATAAATGACCGAAATTATAGATGGTGAAAAATCGATTTTCTCATCTTTTGTTTTAGTTTGCATGCATAAGATTTGTATTTAATTTTATGACTAAATTAAATGTAACATATATGAATATGTAAAGTAATGAGATATAGATTTCTAACATCATCATCCTCAAAGACCGGTCCTGAATGTGACAATATGAATTAGTGCATGCATAAGATTTTGTTCCAGCTATAGAAGCCGAGACACTCTGCCCATTAGGGAGAGTAACCGGGTAAGGAGAAATCGGTTGAGGGTCAGCCAACCATGTCGCATCACCAGTGACATGGTGAGAGGCTCCCGTATCAATTATCCAGGAAGGAGACATACCACTAAGACGATCGGAAGACGGAATAGAAGATGAGCCGCCTAGAAAATTCGCACGGGCAGAAGTACGTGCGAAAGCAGCTCGTTTTGCCTTTAAGTCCGCGAGAGTCTTGGGTCTATCACCCCACCAATCCGGAAACCTTTGAGTGCAAATAAAACAAGAGATAGCTTCATGGCCATTAGCTTCAAAGTCAGTACAAAATAATTTACGCCTTTCTTGTCACTCCGCATCACGCAAAGCGCGCCAGTCCGGAGTGGGACCAGCCGTGACAGGGGCAGAGGAATCGGAACGAACTGCATAAGCCATAATATCCGTGGGTTCCTCGATAATAGTAGGTGAGGAAACAAGCCGTTCCTCTTGGAAAACGGAGTGGTACACACGGTTCAATGAAGGTAACGGGTCAAGAGCGAGTTGTTGTGACCGTATAGTTTTATAAAGCGTCGCATCTAAACCCATGAGAAATTTATGGACTCGTTCTGAGTCTTGTCGAGCCATGGCAGATTTCGAGATGTTACATTTACAACCACCGCATTTGCAAGCGAAGGGTGGTTCGTAATTGGCAATAGCATCCCATAAAACTTTCAATTCGTCAAAGTAAGTTATGACGGTCATACCTTTGGTTTGGCGGCAGTCATGTAGTTTGGCTTTTAGGGCGTGAATCTGAGACCCGTCGACAACGCAAAAATGTTCCTCACGATCGAGCCATAACTCACGCGCATGTTCGGTGTAAGAAACGGAATTTTTGACGGAATCATCAATTGAATGCATTATCCATTGAACGATCGTACAATGAACGACTTCCCATTGTTGGGCAAGGAAGTGATCGTCTTGTGGTTTCGCGATGGTTCCATCACAAAATCCGAACTTGCGACGAGATTTAAGGGAGGTACGCATAGAACGGCTCCATTCTTCATAGTTATCGCTGCGAAGATGGATGTGGGTGATGGATTGACCGGGACCTTCTTGGTTCGCAAGAGAGAAAGGAGACAGGGGATCGAGTTTATTTGCCTTGGTCTTTGCGCCGGAGGCTGATTGATCGGGATTGGTCATTGAAAGAGATAGGAGGCGGAAGCGATTAGGGTTTAAGGAACGAGAAAGACACTGATACCATGTTAAGTTATGTTTTGTGTTTAATCATTGTGTTGCTCTTCTCATTAATCATCATTGGCTTAAATACAATATCGAGACCCGAGACTTCGTATGTCATAGGCCGACCCTAATATAAGTTGGTGATGCTTAAAAAATAAGAAAACAATCACATGCTAATTAGGTTAGTGGTCACCCATGTTATTTTAAGAAGAGGGTATGTTTTTTTTTGTGTTGATTAGGAGTATCCCTGCCGAAAGTTGGGGCAATCTCCTTCGGGGTACTGAAGGCAATTTAATGGGTTGACCCCTCCCAAGTTTGGCTTTTTCATTCGCAAGAGTCAGGAATCGAACCCCTGATCACTTGTTTAAGAGATGAGAGCCCTTACCACTCACACCAGCCAACTTTGGTCAAGAAGAGAGTATGTAATGTCGGGTTTATTTAAGTTAAAATGTATTATGTATTATTTTAAGAAGATGGGTACTAGTTTGGATTATTCCAATGAAATAACCCTAAGAAAAATAGCAAATGATAATTGAACAAGGAAAGCAAGGAAAATGGATGAACGATAACTCGAAATAAAACCCTAATCAAAATGTAAATAATTGAAAGAGTAAATTAATAAGGGTTTTTCTATCTTATGCCCACTAGGCATAGGATAAGAAACAAAAAAAAGTAGGGATATTCTACGTTGTACCCTCGTGGTTTTCGGTTTTCTACGTTGTACCCCTCCTTTTTTTATATTCTATGGTGTACCCCTAAACTCTATACATTAGTGTATACCATGACCTTATTTATTGTCTTTGCTAACTTCGTTTCTTAAACGGCCTATTAAATTGTCTATTTGTCATTCCAATTACTCGATAACCTACTCATTTACTTATTTGTTCGCCGAATTACTCGTTAGATCACGAAATAGTATACGAAACTATCTAAAAGTTCAAAAATCCCCATTATCATGTTATGAATTATAACAGATTTTTTAATAGTAGTTTGTGCTTATTAAAAGTGATTTGTGTTGTTTCTCATATAAAATAGTGATACAACATTAACAAGTCAAGATAAAGGTCAAAGTACGGTCGTTTGATAGTGATAAAGTTAATGGAGAGTTAAACGAGGTTATGATGGGGAAATAAGTAAGAAGTTTAGGGGTACAATGTAGAATTAAAGAAAATGAGGGGTACAACATAGAAAACCGAAAAACTCAGGGGTACACCGTAGAATATCCCAAAAAAGTATTAAATGATATTTTCATGGGAAATTGTAATATCTAATCCCTTTTACATTTCTTCACAAGAAATACATTTAATAATTTCCTATTTTAGTTTCTTATCATATGCCTAGTGGGCATATGATAGAAAAACTCAATTAATAATTACACCCTTTTATATACCACTTTTCTAAAATAACTCCCTTTTGAAAACTTTTTAATAATTTACTCCCATAAAATGTTCTCAGGTTAAAAATTACACCCATTTACATTTTCAAGTGAAATGTCTTTTTTTTTTATGACCGTTTTGCCCCTAGATCAATTACTAAAATATAGTAGTTTTTATTAAAAATATACTCCCTCCAATTTCATTTATTGTTCCTCTTTCCCTTTCCATCCATTTTCCTTATTGTTCTCTCTTTCCGTTTTTTGGATAACTTTGTGTGGTCCAAAATCAATTTGATGTGGGGTCATGCATGTGTATTGTGTGGTCCAAATTGATTCCCTTATTTCTTATGCCAAAAAGAAAGGGGAACCATAAATGAAATCGGAGGGAGTAGTAGTTATTATAATCTAAACCTAGGCTAAGAAATGACGGCAAATAAAGATACCCAAACAAGAAAAGCTACTTGGAATATATAGAGAACCACGAAGGTAGCTGAACCGTCACACATTTCAGCTGCCTAACAGCCACCCGGCACCCCTGGGGAATCCAACCCCGATCGGAGACGTGACTTGGTTATTTTATTTGCAATAATTCATCTTGGGCAGTGCTTGTGAGCCACCCCGGTGGCCACGGGTTGCGAGCTCGGGTTGCTTCCTCTGCTCTATTTCTTGCTTCTTCCTTCACGCCTTTCCTTGCTAACCACAAGGCCAACCACCACACAACACCAGCAGCACGTGCACCACCATGCCATGCTGCAACCTTCACCACCACGCTCACTTAGCCACTCGGGTTTGGGCAGAGCTGCTCAAAGCATCACGCAAACACCACTGAAGACTCGAGTCGTAGCTTGCATTTGTTTGGGCTGATTGTTGTCTTCATTTCAGCATAGAGACCGACTTCAAATGAGCATAAAAGGATAACATGAACCCGTCTGTATACTAGCATGTAAACTCGTCGTCAATTGGTATAGACTGTTAGTTATAGAGTTAGTTAGGATATTGTTAGAATAAAACTAACTCTAACCGACTTAACAATCTAGTATATATACTCTTCCCTTTGTAAGAAAATCACAAGTTTTGTATAACAAATATTCTTTCTTATCTCTCTTCTCTCTTCTCTTACTGTAAATCAGTCATCAAATATAATCATCATATTAATCATATGATTGTGATCATCTAAGTTGATCATAGTTTATATGGTATCAGTGGTATAACGATCCACTCTTTTTTCTTCGCTTCCGCATTCATCCAAAATTCATATATTCATTGTTAATTCTTTGAATATATTCATCAATATCAGATTAAGATCTTCATCTTTTTCTTTATAAATTCTTTGATCACGACATGGCTGCTCCTTTATCCAACGATCAAGAACCGCTTTTTTCACCATATGATGGTCCTCTTTTTCTGTCAACAACTGAGCAACACGGGTTGAGGTTAACAGAGAATCTTTTTGATGGCACCAACTTTCGTCAGTGGCAGAGGGAGGTCATTCAGACATTACTTTCCAAGAACAAGATTGGGTTTATTTCGGGAGAATGTTCAATTCCTGAAAAGACTGACAAAAGGTATAATTCCTGGATTCGTTGTGATCTTTTTGTATCTCGTTGGATTAGGAATTCCATGGTACAAGGTTTACGTGATCATTTTCAGTATGCCAATTCTTCTAAACATCTTTGGTCAGAAATTGTTGAGCGTTTTGGTCAGTTGAATGTATTAGAACTTTATGAATTAAAGAAGGAACTTGTTAATCTCAAACAAGAAAATGCATCTTTGATTGATTACTACACTAAAATCAAGGGTCTTTGGGAGAATATTGATCATATGGATCCTATTCCTCTTTGTACTTGTGGTATTATGTCTAAATGCACCTGTAGTCTCTTGAAACGTCTTGTTGAGAGGGAGACACAGACCAAACTATTACAGTTGTTGATGGGTTTACATGCTGGTTATGAGCAAGTTCAGACCTCGTTGCTTTCCATGGATCCTCTACCCCCCATTAACAAAGCTTTAAAGGATTTACAAAAGATTGAGAGGCAGAAGTCTATTAATGATAGTACAAGTACTGCTGTCCTTGATTCTGTTGCTTATGCTGCTAAAAGACGTTATGCCAGTCCTCACACTGCAGAGGCAAACCCCAAGGGTAAACGTCCAAAAGATAGCATGAACACTTTTCCACCCTGTAAGCAGTGTGGTAAGACTAATCATAAAGTTGAAGACTGTTTTCAGCTGCAGACCTGTCTCTTTTGTGAGATAAAGGGCCATATAATAGACAACTGCTACAGTTTTAAAGCTTGGAAGGCCAAACAGACTAAAGGAAAGGCAAAATCTGGTGATTCTGCTAAACCACCACAGAAACCAGTAAACAATGCAGAAATTTGTGGTAACCAAGATGCTGAATATGCTCCTGTCCCACAGACTGCACATTGTGCTAATGTGTTCTATCCTACTGCCTATGGTTGTACTCCCACTGTTTCACCTGCTGCTTCAACTTACAGTCCTGCTGTTCCCTCATCTCAGTCTGCAAGTGACCCTAGTTCACAGTTGTCACCAGATTTGATTCAAGGGATTGTTGACTCAGTGATGAACAAAGTCTTACAAGCATTAACTGACAAGGCTTCTTCTGCATCTGTTGATCCAGGATCTCAATCCTACACTCACTTTGCAGGTAAGTCTTCTACTCAGTTTACAACTGGTTTCCATCCAAGCAAGGATTGGGTCATTGACACAGTAGCATCTGATCACATGACCTCATATGTCTCTTTATTACATGATATTAAAAAGCTAAAATCTCCACTATTTGTCTCCCTAACTGATGGATCAATTAAAACTGTTTATTATACTGGCTCTGCTATTCTGTCACAAGATATCATGTTGATAGATGTGCTTCTTATTTCAGATTTCAAACCAAATCTTTTATCTGTTGCTAAGTTAATAACCAGTTCAAAATTAATTGTTACTTTCTTGGATGATTCATGTGTTTTTCAGGACCATTCAAGTAAGGCCATTGTTGCAAAAGGAGTCAGAATTGGGGACCTATATAAACTTAGGACATTTATTTTTGATAAAAGTTCTTTTAAACATTGTATTGCTAATGCTGCTAAGACTATAGATGTTGCTTTGTTGCATGCTAGACTTGGGCATACTTCTATTGATAAGCTAAAACATGTAAATAAGACAGTAGTTCAGGGCATTAATAAATTGTACTGTGATACTTGTGTTTTAGCCAAGCACCATTCCTTGCCATTTTATAAAAGTTTATCTTATGCTGCACATTGCTTTGATCTAATCCACATGGATTTATGGGGTCCTTATAAACACCCTGATATGACTGGAGCTCAGTCTTTCCTAACAATTCTTGATGATTACTCTCGGACTACCTGGACTTTTTTGATTCAACATAAAACCCAGGTGGCAAATTTAGTAAAGCATTTTCTTACTCTTGTTGAGACTCAGTTTAGTGCTAAAGTTAAGATAGTTAGGTCTGACAATGGTACAGAATTTTTTCAATTACAATGCAATGAGTTGTTTGCTTCAAAAGGGATTATACATCAAAGAAGTTGTAGGCACTGAAAATTTATTAAAGTGCCGAATAAATAAAATAATTAATAAAATCGAGTTAACACTAAATTTTAGCTCGATTTAGTTATTTTGCCCCAATTAAATGATATACGGGTCGATTCGTGTTACAAAATGGGTTATCCGGATCATTAAACCCGAAAAAGATCAAATTTGGGCCAAGTTCACTAATAAACCCGTAAATGGGCCTGTGAATCCAAAAGTCCACCAAGGGGAATTGGAAATCTATAAATAGAGCCATTCTCATTCATTTCGGGTGAGAGAAATCATAATCATAAAATTCAGAGAGAAGAAGACACAAAAGCTCTATAAATTCCCTCTGCAAGACACCTCTGCA
Source organism: Silene latifolia (assembly GCF_048544455.1). NCBI lineage: Eukaryota > Viridiplantae > Streptophyta > Magnoliopsida > Caryophyllales > Caryophyllaceae > Silene > Silene latifolia. The sequence goes on from NC_133538.1 coordinate 327,530,434, forward strand.
AGCAGTCAACAAGCACACCAAAACTGTGCCGCCTGCCCAAGAAATTCAAGTTCAAGCTACAACATTCAAGAGAGAACAAGTCGCAGTGACCCTCTAAAGAATACAAATCGACACCTCCTACAGAGTGCATACAACCTCTACAGGTGTCATTCAAATACAACGTTCGCGCCTCTACTACAGACAGCGGATCTACTACGGCATTTAGAATCAGAGGATACATTAGAGATTGTACACATAAACTTTCTGATATTAATAAGAATCCATTTGTTTCCTATTTTGTATTACATTTACTTTGCGATACAAAATTTGCTGTTACAAATTTTGGTGAACCCGACGTGAAAATCTCTACCTCTCATCTCTACTGCTGTTTTATTCAAGTCTACCAAAACAAGAAGATGTCTACCAAGCAAAGCACGGCCTCCACTCCATACACCAATGCATACGGGGTTGCTTGAGTAGGTGTTTTGTATGTGGTACGGTATGCCCATAACGCCTCACCAATTCTTTCATGCCAATCTCGCTTTGACTTTGCTACTACTTTTCTCAACAAGTTGCAAAGAGTTTTATTGAAGGTTTCAGCCAAACCATTTGCAGAGGCATTGTACATGGATGACTTGTATTGTTTGAACTTGAACTTTTCTCCCAGACTTGTCATCAGATGGTTGAAAAATTGTTTCCCATTATCAGTTGTGATACGTTGAGGTACACCATATCTGTAGATGATTTGGGTTCTAATGAAGTCCACAACATTTTCTTTCTTCACTTCCCGTAGTGTGATGGCTTCTGCCCATTTTGAGAAATAGTCAGTGGCGGCGAGGATATACTCGTGTCCATTTGAGGCCTTTGGAGTAAGAGGTCTCACAACATCAAGTCCCCAAGCTTCAAAAGGCCATGAAGAAACAGTAGGATGCAACGGCTCCGGCGGTTGGTGTATGAAGTTTGCGTAGAACTGACAGGGTTCACATTTTTTCGCAAAGTCCATACAATCTTGCACTATGGTTGGCCAGTAATACCCCATTCTCTTTACGCGATCATGAAGTTTAGGCCCAGATTGATGAGCACCACAAATGCCAGAATGAGCTTCATACATTGCTTCAGTAGCTTCGTCCTTGCTTAGACACCTCAACCATTGGCCTGAGAAAGAACGTCTGTAGAGTGTCCCTTTATAGTGAATGAACTTTGGAGCACGTCGACGTATTTCTACCTTGTGTCTGGGATCATCGGGTAGTTTTTGGTGGTCCAAAAAATCAATGATAGGTTGACGCCAGTCATCTTCATCAACTGTGTAGACGCATATCATGTTAGTTGTATCTACATTTTCCTCTTCTTCAAGCAATGATACTACCCAACGATTGCAGACTGGGACTTGCATAGACTCTTCTGCCCCCAGTGCCAAAGTGGCTGCAAGATTAGCAAGCGCATCAGCCAACTTATTGGCACTCCTTGGCACATGACCAACATGGATGTCGTCAAGTTGATTCAAAGATTGTAATGCCCGTTGATGGTAGGGGATCAAGTCTTCCTTTTTCACTTCATATTCACCAAGGACTTGGTTGACCACTAACTCTGAGTCTCCGTAGATGTCCATATCCCTGACGCCTATTTCAATCGCCATTTGAAGGCCGAGTATAAGGGCTTGGTATTCTGCCATATTATTCGTGCACAACTGAGTAAGTGTAAATGCATATGGCATGATATGATTTTGTGGAGTTACAAACACAGCTCCAGCTCCAGCTCCATCTTGCCTTGCAGCACCATTAAAGTACATCTGCCATGGAGGTAGAACGTCCACGTAGAAAATTTCTTCTCCTGGGAGGTCATCTGAAATTTCCCACTCTGCTGGCACTGGATGATCAGCAAAGAAGTCGGCGATAGCTTGACCTTTCACAGCCTTTTGAGGCACGAACACCAAGTCATACTGCTTAAGCAACATTGCCCATTTCGCAAGTCTTCCAGACAAGACTGGTCTTGAGAGTATGTACTTGATTGGATCAGCTTTTGATACCACATGTATGGTATGCGCCTGCATGTAGTGCCTCAACTTCTGGATGGCAAACACTAAAGCAAGACATATATTCTCTATAGGCGCGTAACTCAACTCAGCTCCAACCAAGGTACGACTCAGGTAGTAGAGTGCTCTCTCCTTGCGGTCTTCAATTTCTTGAGCGCACATTGCCCCCAGTGAGCGTTCTTGTGCTGCAATGTAGAGGACAAGTGGCCTTCCTGGAATTGGTGCCCCCAGCACTGGCGCGCTGGCCAAGTACTTCTTGATGCTATCAAAAGCCTTTTTGCATTTTTCATCCCATTGAAATGGAGCATCCTTTTTCATGAGATGGTGAACGCAGTGGCAACGCCGGCTAAGTTAGAGATGAACCTTCGGATGTATGCCAAACGTCCTTGCAATCCGCGCAACTCTTTCAATGTCTTTGGTTCCGGCATTTCGTTGATAGCTTTGATTTTTATTTGGTCAATTTCAATGCCTCTATGCCTGACCACAAAACCTAAGAACTTCCCAGATGTGACTCCAAATGCGCACTTGAGTGGATTCATCTTGAGTTGACATTTTCTAAGTCTTTCAAAGACGGATCGAAGGTCTTTGATATGGTCTTCTCTTTTCTTTGATTTGACAACCACGTCATCAACATAACACTCTATTGTTTTATGTAGCATGTCATCGAAAATCTTTTGCATTGCGCGTTGATACGTAGCGCCAGCGTTCTTCAATCCAAACGGCATGACCGTGTAGCAGAAGATCCCTTTTGGGGTTCGAAAACCCGTTGCTTCTTGATCTTCAGGTGGCATATGTATTTGATTGTAACCAGCAGTACAATCCATGAATGAGAGGGCTTCATGACCAGTGGTCGCGTCAATCATCAACTCTGTGACTGGCAAAGGGAAGTCATCCTTCGGGCACGCATCATTAAGATCTCTAAAGTCGACACATATGCGCAATTGTCCATTCTTCTTTCTGACTGGGACAATGTTTGCTATCCAGGTGGAATATTTGACTTCTCGAATGAAACCTGCTTCAATGAGTTTGTTGACTTCCTTTTCAATTTCAGGTACAAGTTCCGGCCTGAAACGACGTTGAGGTTGCTTTTTGGGACTAGTGCCTTTCTTGATTGCTAGACGATGAACTTTGCAATTTTTTGGGCGAGTCCGAGCATCTCTTTATAGCTCCAAGCGAAGACATCCTTGTACTCGACCAACAACTTGTAGTACTCCTCTTCTTCTTCCTTAGTCGTGAGCACTAACATAAATGGGCCGAGGATCTTCAATAGTTCCCAAGTTGAGTTCCTTGAGTTCATCTACAGTCGATTGCCTCCCGTCTTCAAGTGTTTCAGGGGCCTCATCCGCCTCAACTTCTTCGTTCTCGTCAGGTATCTCTTCTACTGTGATGTGATATGACGACGTTGTGATTTCTAAGTCACTTGACTTCTTTGTATCACAGGGACGTGAAGATGAAGGCACAATCTCTTCGGCATTCTTTTGCTGACCAGTAAGAACTATCACGCGCCTCCTTGCTTTGAGCGGCTCATGTTGGATGATATCCACTACCTGCATACGCTTCATGCGAGATGGTATTGCGCTTCTCAAGTCATCGCTTACTCTTACTTCTTCTTCATTTTGTGTTGCAGAAGTTGAGAGAGGACGACCCATGCCACTATTCTTCTTGGGAGCCCCTAGTCGACTGAAGACTGTTTTTGATGGACCGCCCAAGCGTTCATGTATTGCGCCCTTCTTATTTATGCGCAATGAAGGTGTTGACACTTTGACTTTACTTTCTCCTTGATTGCGAAGCCTAGCAAATACAGAAATGTGTTTGGTTGAAACACTTGGTCTCCCTAACCTTGTGAATATAGAAGGGCGACACTTTTCTGGAGGTGGACTTATTCGATCGAAGACTGAAGATGGATGCATCTTTTCTTCTCCTTCATTTTCTTCGACCTCTTCTACTGTGATGTGCTGAGAAGACGTAGTAGCCCCTTTTCTACGAGCACCAATCTTCACAGGCGCAGGAGACTCATATCCGAGCCCGACCCTGGTCACCACGAAGCTCCCATCTTGCTTGAACACTTCATGTTGCGCTTTGTTCAGACCGTACGGCTCAACTTCTATAACTTTGCCGAGAGGAGTCGGATTTATAAAGTCATATCCAGCCTTTGCCAGTAGCTTGTAAGCATTGGAATCAAATATCCCCTTGTTTCCCTCACTTGACGATTGACTGGATGAACAGACAAAACCATTCGGAGGAGGTCTCACAATCTTCGTTTGAGATGAACTTGGTAGAGGTGTAACGACTTTGGCCACCCATTCCTGCTTGAACATCAGACTTGACTTTTTATCCTTAGGCTCTGTCTTTGGTGTTAGACACTCTGCAAAAGGACTCTCCCCATCTTTGCGGCGAGACTTCGGGATGTAGCGTAGTACTGGTGGTGTAGTTTTCTGCGTCGTCTCTTGCTTCTTGGGTGATGCGGCAGGAGTAGCTGTTTTGCTGGCCTTGTCTACATCTTTCTTAACATCATTTTCTTTAGCAGGATTTGCAAAGACTATCTTCTTTGATGATGTTCTTTTCCCGTTTACCCCCTTTTCCCGTTGAAGAGATGGTGGTTGGCATGAACTCACTGGAAGTACCATTCTCTTCAAAGAATTTTGCGTCAGCGAAGAAAGAGTCGACCTTAGAGAAGGGTTTGGCGTCTCCGTCTATCTTCCTTTCACCACCACGGTAATATTTCAAGCATTGATGAAGGGTTGAGGCGACAACTCCGTTTTCGTGCTTCCAAGGTCGTCCCAGCAATAGTTTGAACGATGTTTTGCCATCCATGACATGGAACAACGTGTCGGAAGAAAGATCACCCATGGTAAGGTTCACGCGGATCATGCCAACTGCGCGCTCCCCATTCAAGTTGAAACCATGAATCATTGTTCGACTACTGGAGAGTTCATCCATCGTGATCCCTAATTCATTCATAGTGGCTTTTGGCATGAGATTGACTCCTGAGCCTCCATCTATTAAGATGCGCTTGACCTTTTGCCCCCGGATGTATCCGGACACATAAAGTGGCCTGTTGTGAGGTTTGGATCCAAGAAGTAAATCCTCATCTGAAAAACTCAAGGCTGCGTTGCAGGAGACACACCCAGTTGATTGCTCAAGAGGCTCAATTTTTTCTTTCATCTTGCCCGCATACAACTCAGGCTTCTCAAGTCCTTGAATTATCAGCTGACGCTTCTCTTTAGGTAGATGAAAGATTTGCTTCCATCCCATGTTTGTAGGAAGGGCGTGAAGAGCAGCCACTATTTCCTTCTCTTTTTCAGAATGAGATTGTTGTGGTGATACCGCATCATCTAGGACCCTTTCCTCATTCTTCTTTTCATCGTCGCCACCTTCAGTAGCTGAGATGGTGCACGCAGTAACCTTGTTCATGAAATCTCGTGGGAAGAATTCTTCTAAGGTGACGGGACTTGGTGGTTCTTGCTCCAGCAAATCAATTGGCAAGACATGTGGTTTGACAACTATTTTGGACTTTTTCTTTCCCTTCGTCTTGCGAGGTTTCGTCTTCTTTGATTGTTTTCTTCGACGGTGAACAGGTTGCGCTGTCTGCCTTGTTTGTTTCTTTGACTTCTTGCGCGTAACCAAAGTCCAACCCTCATCGTCATCTTCATGCTTCTTTTCCTCGTTCTTATCCTGAGGAGGTAGTATTTCTTCTAATGACGTTGGAGGTAGTGACAACAATGACCCTTGGATCTGTAATGCCACAGGCTCAAAACTCCCGAACTGCAACATATACACACATTGTCCTTGTTGTATAATTGGCTCGTCAGGTTGCTCCAAGACTACAGTAGTTTGATTTGTAGTTACTGTGTCATCCAAGTCAAGAATGATCTTCCCCTCCTTGGAGAGCTGCATGATCTTCTCCTTGAGTGTTATACACTTTTCAATAGGGTGACTCACCAGCCTGTGATAACGACAGTAATTGGGATCGTTTGTCTTGTTTGCTTGCTCAGGGCGCTTTGACTCGGGCAATTGTATAACCTTCTTCTCTAAGAGGTCATCGAGCATTCCAGACAAGTCAGAATCTGGGAATGGGTATTTCTTAGCCTGCAACTCTTTCAATGTAGGCTTGTCTCGTTGGTAGTTGTAAGAGAATGACTCTTTCTTCTTTTCATACTTAGGCTTTGACGAGATTTTGACAGTGCATCACTGGTTTCGACGACCATTGTTTCCTTTGTCGACGATTTGGAGTTCTTATCAGTTTTCTTGAACTCCTTCTTTTCACTTGGCACCTTAGAAGAACTTGGTCGAGCACTACCATGTTCTTTGATTGTGATCTCCATGTCATGGGCGCGGGTAGCCAGGTCTTGGAAGCTCTTTGGCATGATCCCTTTCAGGATGTAAAGAATGTCCCATTTCATCCCGTTGACGCACATTTCAATCTGCGACGCTTCACTTAAGCGATCCTTGCATTCCGCACTCGGCGCACGCCACCTGTTGATGTAATCGACGCGGGCTCATCTTGCCATTGAGTTGTCTTTGTCAATTCGCTCATCTTGACGACACGTCTGGTGTTGTAGAATCTGTTGAGGAATTCATCTTCCATGTGACCCCAGTGTCAATTGACTCGAGTCCGATCGTGTACCAGCGGTCGAACGCGATCCCTTTGAGCGAACGAACGAATCGCTTCACCAAACGATCACCTTCTGTTCCAAAGATTGTTGCATGTCTCGACGAAGTGGGCGATATGTTGCTTTGGGTTCCCCTTCCCGTCGAATCGTTGAAATTTTGGAGGTGATAGCCGGATGGCATCGCAGATCGTCAATCCTCTTAGTGTAAGGCTTGATGTAGCGTCCACTACTTGTCGAGCTATCATCCAACCGACACTTGATCGTCCCGGCTATTAACTCCTGCAGACTTCTCTTCGATGAAGTTCTTTGATCTCATTTTTTGGCTTTTACCTATCCTCGCCAACTTCTCTATCGCTATCATCATCCCTATCGGTGTCACCATGCTCGCTCTCGGCCTTCCTGTCACGGAGTGCCACCACCTGTTTTTGGAGCTCATCAATTTTTTTGTTCTTTTCTTCATTTTCCTTCATCATCTTCTCAAGGAGTTCATTCATTTTCTGCATTCGATCCTCAAGAGTATAACCACTTATCACCATGACTGAAGCGACGCTAGGAGTTGATGTTTCTTTCTTCTTTGGCGACGCTTTGGGTTTGCAAGGAGAAGCCTTCTTGTCAACCTTAACACTTCTAGTCTCCTCGCGTGAAGGAGAAGAGGCGGCCAGGAGCGCTGTAGCAGCAGCAGCTATGGAGGCGACAGAGAACTTGCGCGGCCTAGTTGGGACGTGTGCGGGCGTGGCGGCAAAGAAGAACATTGACAAAGACCTTCTTCGCCATTCCCCTTGTGGAGATGCCAACTGACTGCGTAGCAGGGGAGGTAGCAGCAATGGGGGTACCCTGCAGGATATCTGCGTAGGTCTTCTTGGATGGACTGGAGGAGGTGCTTTGCTTGGTAGACATCTTCTTATTTTGGTAGACTTGAATAAAACGGCAGTAGAGATGAGAGGTAGAGATTTTCACGTCGGGTTCACCAAATGGTTTGGCTGAAACCTTCAATAAAACTCTTTGCAACTTGTTGAGAAAAGTAGTAGCAAAGTCAAAGCGAGATTGGCATGAAAGAATTGGTGAGGCGTTATGGGCATACCGTACCACATACAAAACACCTACTCAAGCAACCCCATATGCATTGGTGTATGGAGTAGAGGTCGTGCTGCCTTGGAGTTGCAGATACCTTCCTTACGCATTGCTATTCAGGAGGGACTCACAGATGATGAGAATGACAAGTTGCGATTAGCAGAGTTGGAAGCTCTCGATGAAAAGAGACTAGAGGCTCAACAAAAGCTCCAATGTTATCAAGCAAGGTTGTCACGCGCATTCAACAAAAAGGTGCGCCATCGTTCTTTCCAAGTGGGAGACCTGGTACTTGCAGTACGAAGGCCAATCATCACATCTCACAAACCAATTGGTAAATTCACCTCTAAGTGGGATGGCCCATACGTGGTGCAAGAAGTCTACACAAATGGTGCTTATAAGATTGTTGATGAAGACGGTGTGCGTGTCGGTCCAATCAACGGAAAATTCTTGAAGTGCTACTATTCTTGAAGCTCAACAGTGAAAGCTCCTAAGTAAGAGGTTAAACTTCATACCCAAAAAAAAAAGAAAAAAAAAAGAAAAAAAAGAAAAAAAAAAGGAAAAAAAAATGTCCTTCCCTTTTATGAACTACGTCGGCTTGATCTTGTAAAGTGCTTCGTGCTTTACAGGTACGTAGGCAGCTTGGGTGAACATGTAGCTCAAGTGCAGCCACACTTCCAAACAAACATCATCCCTCTTTATGAACTACATCGGCTTGATCTTGTAAAGTGCTTCGTGCTTTACAAGTACGTAGGCAGCTTGGGTGAACATGTAGCTCAAGTGCAGCCACACCTCCAAACAAACACCTTCAATCTTTGAACTATGTTGACTTGATGCATTGTGTAGCCTCTTGGAGTCGACAAGTGCATTACATCTCCTAGAAGAGTAGCTCGCCGTCTTGTTCTTCCTGTCGGCGAGTCAATACATTGCGTGACTCGGAGTAGCTCACAGTCTTGTCTCTTACACCTCCTGCAGTCGACGAGCTAGGTTCATTGCATGGTAACTCTAAAGAGAAACCAAAATGACCCATCTCGGATTAGCTCATAGTTTCTTCATGTCGACGAGTCGGTATATTACATGATCCGGAATACCTTTCGAAACTTCATGCGGTCGACGAATCAGGTACATTGCATGACAACTCCGAAGAGAATCGAAATGATCCGACCGGAGTACCTCCCAAAACTTCATGCGGTCGACGAATCGGGTACATTGCATGACAACTCCGAAGAGAGTCGAAATGATCCGACCGGAGTAATCCAAAATCATCATGCGCCTTTATTTCTTTTCACACTACATAAAAAAAAAAAAGAAAAAAAAAGAAAAAAATTGTGAATTTGTGACAAGTGTTGTCGATCAACATCATATATAATTCATAAATAATGATGATCTGTTTGTTTTAATCAACAAAGTGGACGAAAGTCAACAAATGTCTGCAATTCTCATATGTCATTAAACACTATAAAAAAACAAGTGTGACTTGTGCGGGCGTCAGTCTTTCATAGATATCAAGACCACCATGTACTGTGAAATTTTGCGATAAGCGACCTCGACACAGAGTATGAGGACGGACCGACAAATATTGCTATTGCCCCGGGATGACACACGACACCAACGATCATCGACGTGGTAGGACCACCTCACCAATAATGTGCCACCCATCTTGAGGTTTGGAGGTTTAGCCCGCTGAATATAGAAGAAGTAGCCGCTGCAAATGAAACGGAAAAAGGGCGTTAAGAGAAGAGTTCAAGCAGTAACAACCGTCACGCTAGAAATTACACTTGCTAACCTGAGTGTGATGTAGATATGGCTCATCAGTACTCACCCTCTCTAAGACAAGTCGTCGATTCGTCCCTCATCCGGCGTCAGTTTCAACAGTATCGCCCCTTTTGGTCACAATGCTAAAAAGGAAATGGCCCCATAACCTCCATAAATAAGTGGCAGCGCCGCCGCCGATAAGACCCTCCTGTTTCATCGGCTAGCCACAAAGCTCGAGAACAAATACTTGACTGCGTGCGTGGTAAAATGAAGAATGTTAGAAAGTGAAGATAGCTACCATAAAACAAATAGGTGAAAAAAAAGAACAATCACGATTTGCAGCCGTGAAGAGTAGTCAAATTAATCAAATTCTTATCCAATTATGGTTTTATAATTGGTAATGCTATAGCAAGATAAGAAGGGACGAACAAGCATACCTGTGCTCTTGGAAATCTCAAGCGACGATTAAACCAAAAAAAAAAAAAAGGCGATGATGTTTTGATGAGCATGGAGGTTGTCGAGTATATATAGGCATGGGGGTGGTCTCTAAACCCTATTTTCAAAAAAAAAAAAAAAAAAAAGCTTGCAGCCGAAGAATAGAAACGGCAAAAGTTAGGGAACTCCGCAATTGATTATTTTGTTTCCCGAAGAATTCACCCCTCACGTGGACTTCAACGTACATGTTTGACTAACCAAGTAATTTGGGCTTATGATCGCTTTTTAGATTGAGATTGCTCAGTTGATAAAGCATTAAAGAGTCAAATAAACAATTCACCCGCCAAGTTAGATAATAACAGGGTGATATGACAAAAAAAATGGGCCATATTTACGATAAGTTTGGGTACGCCTCGAGTTCCAAGTCAAAACACAAATTCATCCGTCAAATCAGATAATAACAGGGTGACACTAAAAAAATGAAAGGTCACTGTAACGACGAGTTCTAGTACCTGACGACTTTCAAGTCAAACAAAAGATGTCATCCGCCAAGTCTAAAAGATGACAGGGTGATGTAAAAAAAAAAAAAAAAAAAAAAAAAAAAAAAAAAAAAACTCCCTTTACGACAAGTTAGGGTGCTCATCATCGACTTCCAAGTCAAAGCCAAAATGAATCGAGACCTCGCCACATCAAGACACCAAAAAGGCGCACGTGACAAGGTCCCGAGGGGCAATTTGTAGGCACACGAAAATTTATTAAAGTGCCGAATAAATAAAATAATTAATAAAATCGAGTTAACACTAAATTTTAGCTCGATTTAGTTATTTTGCCCCAATTAAATGATATACGGGTCGATTCGTGTTACAAAATGGGTTATCCGGATCATTAAACCCGAAAAAGATCAAATTTGGGCCAAGTTCACTAATAAACCCGTAAATGGGCCTGTGAATCCAAAAGTCCACCAAGGGGAATTGGAAATCTATAAATAGAGCCATTCTCATTCATTTCGGGTGAGAGAAATCATAATCATAAAATTCAGAGAGAAGAAGACACAAAAGCTCTATAAATTCCCTCTGCAAGACACCTCTGCAAGCAGTCAACAAGCACACCAAAACTGTGCCGCCTGCCCATGAAATTCAAGTTCAAGCTACAACATTCAAGAGAGAACAAGTCGCAGTGACCCTCTCAAGAATACAAATCGACACCTCCTACAGAGTGCATACAACCTCTACAGGTGTCATTCAAATACAACGTTCGCGCCTCTACTACAGACAGCGGATCTACTACGGCATTTAGAATCAGAGGATACATTAGAGATTGTACACATAAACTTTCTGATATTAATAAGAATCCATTTGTTTCCTATTTTGTATTACATTTACTTTGCGATACAAAATTTGCTGTTACAAAAGTATAGTAGGTAGGCCTCAACAAAATGGTAGGGTCGAAAGGAAACATCGACACCTTTTGGAAACAGCTAGAGCATTGAGATTTCATGCACATTTGCCTATAAAATTTTGGGGAGCTTGCTTACTGACTGCTACTTTTCTTATAAATAAAATGCCTTCCTCTATCCTCAATTGGAAGACTCCACATGAACTTCTATTCAACACCTTGCCTAGTTATGATAATTTGAGAGTTTTTGGTACTTTATGTTATGCTTCTAGACCACCTACTGTCAAAGATAAGTTTCTACCTAAGGCAAGGAGATGTATATTCATTGGTTACCCTCCTACTCAGAAGGGTTACAAGCTCTATGACCTTGAAACACGTGATGTTTTTGTCAATAGGGATGTTGTTTTTTATGAGCACTGCTTTCCTTATAAGACTGACAGTAATGTTATTATATCCAAAGATTTTCTAACAGATCTTGATGTTGCAGAAAGTACTCAGTTTTTATTCACACCTAATACTTCAAATACTAGTAACAGTACTACTTTTTCTGAGCCACATAAAGCTAGTCCAGAAGTTACTAATAATATGAATATAGTACCTACTAGACCTATAACCAGTACACCTACTCTCAGACGTTCAGAAAGAGCTAAACAAAGGCCTGCCAAGCTAGCAGACTATCAATGCACATCTTCTGCTTTTCATTCTGATGTGATAAGACAACTCTCTGACTTTGATGAGAAGTATACTGCTTCCCTGGCCAACGTTATTAAAGAGGTTGAGCCTAGTTATTATACTCAGGCTTGTAAGGATCCTAGATGAGTAGCTGCTATGGACCAGGAGTTATTAGCATTAGAGAAGAATAATACCTGGCAGTTAACCACTTTGCCCCATGGAAAGAAGGCAATTGGTAGCAAGTGGGTTTATAAAATAAAACACAAGTCAGATGGCATAGTGGAGAGGTTCAAAGCTAGGCTAGTAGCCAAAGGGTTCAATCAAGTCAAAGATAAAGACTATAAACACACTTTTTCTCCTGTTGCAAAGTTTGCAACAGTGAGGACTTTACTTGCTGTTGCTGCTATAAAGAAATGGAAATTGTTCCAACTAGATGTGAACAATGCTTTTTTACATGGTTTTATTGAAGAGGAGATGTATATGAGGCCACCCTTAGGCTACACCAAGGCTAATAAAGATCAGGTTTGCAAGCTGGTTAGATCACTTTATGGATTGAAGCAAGCTTCCAGACAGTGGAACCTAGAGTTAACTAAATTTTTGGTTAAACTTGGCTATGTCCAATCCAAGCAAGATTATTCCTTGTTCACTAAAGAGGACAAGCTTACACAAAAACTGGCCATTGTGTTGGTGTACGTGGATGACATCTTGTTAACTGGAGATGACCATGATGCTCTAGCACTGCTCAAAATGGAGTTACACCAGAAGTTTACCATCAAGGATCTTGGTGAGATGCGATATTTCTTGGGTTTAGAAATAGCAAGAAATGAATCAGGCATCCTCATAAATCAGAGGAAGTATGTCCTTGACATTATCAAGGATGTTGGCTTTGAAGGGTGTAAAGCTACTTCTTTTCCTATGCAAAAAGGGTTAAAGCTGTCTATAGATCAGGGAGAGTTGCTACCTGAACCTGAGGTTTATAGAAGACTCATTGGTAGACTCTTGTATCTCAGTTTAACAAGACCTGATATAGCTTAAAGTGTGCAACACTTAAGCCAATTTTTAAGCTCTCCAAGAGAGCCTCATTATCAAGCAGCTCAGCACCTTGTCAAATATTTGAAAGGTACTGTCAATGCTGGTCTGTTCTATCCTGCAGACTCTTCTCTAACCATTCAAGCATATACAGACTCAGATTGGGGAACCTGTGCTTACAGCAGCAGATCCTTAAGTGGCTACTGCATCTTCCTAGGCCATTCGTTGATTTCTTGGAAGACCAAGAAGCAAGTGACAGTAAGCAAGAGTTCTGCAGAGGCGAGAATACCGACATGTCATACACAACCAGTGAGCTTGTTTGGTTGGTTGGATTGCTGCATGATTTGCGTGTTTCCATCAAGCTACCTATACCTCTATATTGTGATAACCGAGCTGCACAGCACATAGCAAAAAACCCAGTTTTTCATGAAAGGACAAAGCACCTCAATATTGATTGTCACTTTGTACGAGACAAACAATTGGAAGGTTTTCTCTATACTCAGCATGTCAGGACTGGATTGCATCTCGCTGATATCATGACCAAGGCTCTTGGTAAACAAGAACACCATTTTTTTGTTTCTAAGCTAGGCATTAAACTCTATCAAGATCATCCATCTTGAGGGTGGGATATAGACTGTTAGTTATAGAGTTAGTTAGGATATTGTTAGAATAAAAATAACTCTAACCGACTTAACAATCTAGTATATATACTCTTCCCTTTGTAAGAAAATCACAAGTTTTGTATAACAAATATTCTTTCTTATCTCTCTTCTCTCTTCTCTTACTGTAAATCAGTCATCAAATATAATCATCATATTAATCATATGATTGTGATCATCTAAGTTGATCATAGTTTATAATTGGGAAGGTTACTCGCCTATACTTGGACACGAAGACCATCGCAAATTCAGCATGAAAACCCGTCTTCAATAAGCATGGAAACCCAGCTTTGTTTGAGCATAATGCTAGCCTTTATTTCAGCATGTAAACCCGCATATGGGTCGTCACTTGAGCATAGAAAACCCAAATATTATGGCCAGGCGGTGGCTAGGCTAATTGGGCTGCTTTCCGAGGTCATTTAAGCGAGAAAACCCGTCACAAAAGTAGCATGTAACATGGGTATAATTCTGCCTTTACTCGAACATGTAACTCGAGCATAAAAAACCCGTCTTAGCTTATTCTTTTGAGCTTGTCATAACATATACTCCCTCCGTACCACACCAAAGGTAACGTAGGGAAAAATGGAGTATTTAAGAAAAGGTGGAAAAAGTAAGGGTAAAGAGGGAAAAAATAGGTGGGGTATGTAATTGTGTGTTTAATTGTGGGTTCGTAGGTGGGGTATGTAATGACATTTTGTGTAAATATCAAATGGGTGTAAGGATAATTTGGTAATGTTGTGGGCCAAATAAGGAATGTTACCTTTGGTGTGGTAGGTCCGTTTATAGTAAGTGTTACCTTTGGTGTGGTACGGAGGGAGTAACTCCTTCCCCTTAAGTTAGCTCTTGAAAATAAACACGGCACGTCCACTTGAGCTTTAATACTCGTAAATAGCCCCGCCTTAATCGGAATTCTTCTTAATGTAAGAAAATTACGGAAAAACCGCTCCAATTCCTACATAGAACAATAAAAGACAATAATATTATCCAAGGCAGTATTACAATACATCAAATTGTCACTTACGCCACGAATTATGCCACGGGAATTTATAATTCGTGGCTAAATTCTGCTTACCCATGGGAAAAATTTATTCATTAATTTGGAAAAAAAAATATTCCACGGGATAAATTTTCCCGTGGCAAAAAGTCACTTGCGCCACGAATTAGGCTATACCCGTGGCAAATAATTATTTTAGCCATGAACTAGGTCGCACCCGTGGGGAAATTTTATTTAGCCACGAATTGTTCCGTGGCAAATATTTTTTAGCCACGAACTAACAAACACCCGTGGCGAGTATCTTTTCCGGCTTAAATTAAGATATTTTCATGTTAAGGCAAACCTGAAAACTGCTTGCTTTAAAAAAATACAAAATATAAATGAAATTTAATCAAATATAAATAATATGAAAATACATTTATGTATAAAATTTTGCAAAAACTTTGATTAATTTCATTAATTTTTTTTATTATTTTTTTATTTACATTAATATGAAATTTTAAATTTTATACTTATATATAAACAAAGAAAAGTTTATCGTCTAAATTTTTTAATTTTTTTACAAATCACAATTATGTTTTGCAGGTTTTAAAAAAATTGATAATTTAAGAAATTTGTTTTAATATATAATTCTGTTTATTAAAGTCGTAAATTTCTTTAACTTCTTGTACTTTTTTATTAGAACATTATAATCTTGAATAAAAATCTTAAATGATCGTATCACATTTGAATACATAGCATATTAAATTAAATAAATAAGTTATTTATCATCAATCTTAGAAAAATCTAAAATTAATATATTGTCAAACTCTTTTATTCAAAATTTGATTTACAACTTTATTTGTAAGATCTTTATAGGAAATTTTGAATTTGATATGAAATTTAACTTACTGAGAAAAAAAAAATGTGGAAAATTTTTTTTAGGAGTGAAAAAGAAACGACAATTAGATTACTAACTTGATTAAATAAAAAAAAGTGCGTTAATAAATGAAAGTAAAAAAAATGATTTCACACAAATCAATTAAGAAAAAATCATATTGGAAAAATTATCAATATAAAAATTCAATATGGAGAAATTTTTTTATTGAAAATGAGCGCATCAATGGGAAAATATATAAGTTATAATAATTTAAAGTCACATGTACAAATAGTGTGAAAAATTTGAGAAAGGAGACGATAAATCATAACAAAGAGAAATCAGTTTAGAAAAATAAGCAATTCTGTTGTACGACAATCTTCTTCGTGTTTTTTGGGTAAAAAGTGACTACTTTTTGGCTAATAATGACCAATTTGAAAAAAAAAGACCTTTAGTTATAAAAAGTGGTCATTGTTTTACCAAAAAATGGTCACATTTTTATATCATAGGTACAACGGTCATAAAACAAAATTTGCGTAGAAAAATATACGAAAAAATAAGTTTAAGAGAAATGAAAATAAGAATATCGATAAACTAAAGAAATAAAAAAAAAATGGTAGGAAAACACTATTAAGTTTAGTTTTTAGAGAAAATGATTTTTGTTGACTTGGGGAAAAAAAATGACCCCAAAATCATTTGTCAAAAGGTTAACATCGAAAATTTAAATGTTTTGGCCAAAATAATGTTTTTCCCGCAAAAATTTGTAAATCATGTAACTATTTTGTAATTAAATAATACTATAAGGTAAATTTTGAGAGTAAAAAAATAAACTTAAGAGAATTCAAATTGCTAATTATATCAACAAAGTTACTTTCAATTTCGGTAGCACATCAAAAGAACTCTACAGTTAAGCATGCTCAGGTGAGAGTAGTGTTCGGATGGGTGACCTCCTGGAAAGCCTCTCCGATGTGCACGAATCCATGACTGATGAAACCAAATAACGTTAAAATGAATGGAGTTAACTAGCGAAACAAGTACCTAGATTGTCACGGTTCCATATATGATAAAATAACATTGTGAGTAAAAAATATTTTACGTTTTATTTATATAATTTTCATACATATTGTTTGCCACGAGAATTAGTTTTTAGCCACGGGAATTTTTTTTGGCCACGGGAGTTATTAGCCACGAGAGAATCCGTGGCCAAAAATTCAATAATAGCCACGTCCTTGTTTTTCCCGTGGCTATCTCTTTGTCATGACGACTTATGCCACGGAAGGTATTCCCGTGGCAAAATGATTTAGCCACAGATATTTAGCACTTGCGCCACGAATTTAGCCGTGGCCCAAGTGCTCATTTGTAGAAGTGTTAGCTCGTAAAATCGCTCCTAAGAGCGTAAATTAAATATAAAACCGAGCTAAATATGGGGAGAAAAGTATATACAAAATGGACCTATCAAACTCCCCCAAGCTAAACGCTTGCTAGTCCACAAGCAAGCACACAACATGACAAGGACAAGGGCACGAGCAACAATTATCCCATCCAAATGCAATTCCCTTTAAGTAGCTTATATGCACAATGAATCAAATCCCGAACAACATCGCATAGGGTAAATGCAATAAGTGAATGAGATTTACACGACGACGTAGCACGAAGGATTTCACATGGACATTTCGACTCTTGGATGATCTCACATGACATCAGACTCCTCACGGGAAAACACTCACACTCATGAAATTAACATGGCAATATATATGTGAATGACACTCTCCTATCTACGACTCAAAAGTATGCGCATGCAATCTAATATGGTAAACATTCCAAATCCCATATGACAACACCAACAAGAATGCACAATAGAAGCCAAGAGAAGAGATAAAAAAAGGTTAGGGGTAATGGGTAGAAGATGGACAAACAATTCTGGAATTGTGAAGCTAAGGTGAAGCTAACAACCATCCAAATAAGCAAAGAGTGCTCAAATAACCTAAAACAAACCCAAAATAACAACCCATTGAACCAAAGCAGTATATGGCTCAAATTATGACTTTTCGGCATAAAAATGAACTTCCTAACTCAATAACTTTATAATACATGGAAGTAAAAATCACATCTCTTTTTATCTTTTTTCTTCAACGTTCTTTTTGTTACTTCTATTTCAATTCTTTTCTTTCGTCATTGTTTTTTCAAATCATTTTTTCTTCTTTCTCATTTTGCTTTCAAACCACAACGGGAATCAGTAATCCCGTAAACATCACATCCTCAACATCAACATAGATTAAGAACAACCCATAACAAGAGCACTCTAAACTCTCCAAGATCGTTACTAGCTTAACAAGGTAGGCAATTTGGTACGTAGCTAGAAACAAACATGGGGTACCATATAGTGAAAAAAGGCTTAATAATGGGTGATCGATCAACAAGGCTTCATGTCCAATCTATAATATCATGTCTAGGAATAGGGAACAAATGCCATACTTGTGCGTTTTGATGTAACGCACACCAAGACGAGAAACTACACACACCTAAATGGGACCTGGTATAGATGCACCGGACATAGGAGGCTCTACCTTACCATATATGTTGCTTACAAATGTCACGATCAAGTGTACTTTGTCCATAATCCATCCCTCACCCACCATGTCAACACATCCCCATGTATGTAAAACCCGTCAATAGTGCGTGAATCATGAGCTTCAAAGCTACAATATGGGAAATGCAAAGAGGAATGACATAATGCAAAAAACATATGGGTGGACAGAACATGAAACGTTTTATGAAATTTTTCATTTTTTTTGGATTTTTTAAATATATGAAAGCAATGAACAAGACCAACTAAATCCCTCCCCCAAGCTAGGACAACAAATTATCCCCAATTCGTAAAACAAATAAGGACACCCAAAAAGGAAGGGAAATAAAGCATACAACCGCGTAAAACCTCCCCCAAGCTAGCTTGAAAACGGGGTGTGAGATCCCTGAAAAAAATCTCCCTTTTTTGAAATAGATAAATAATATGGAGTCGCCAGTAGGTTTTATAAAAAAACATACAAAAATAAGTTAAACGGAAAAGGCCCCTTTTGATCCCTGGAATGGGGTCTGATCCGTCACTCCGGTCTAAACCAAAGATTGCAGATTCGGAGGTAAAGGTACGGTCAGGGAAGGTGTTAGGCACTCGAACCGCCCATCAAACTGACGGCCTCTACTATTTATTTGTAATATTATATATTTGACGAAATAAGACAAAGAAAAGAAAGTTAGAAACAAACTTTATACAGATAATACGATAAGTAAAGATAATAAAAAAAAAAAAAATAAAGAGTAAAGAAAACTTATTCAATTTTGGTACCTCAGGCCTATGTGGATGTTGACTATTAATGAATTTCGACTTTGTCGTAAATTAACGTCTTTTATGCGCTTCTATGAAACTTGGACGATTTATTTGTGAATGGTTTGATTTTGAAACTGGGGTAGTATATTTGAGACGATTTATACGGAGTATTGAATTTCTGGTTTGGTCTGTTTTGTATCTCGATGGTTTTGGTCCCCTTCGCTATATTGTCTCCCACCAAGTCTCATTGAAGACGGGCATATCCGTCACAAGTTGAAGACGGGTTAAGTAATACCCAAGTGGGTAGATAAGACAAAAGCAAAATGCTAGGGAGTAGCATTCGCTTTTATCTTATCTACCCATTTTGGTATTACTTGACCCGTTTTGAATTTGTGATTGTCTCCCGTTCTCATGTATCTGCATAAGATATTTATAGGGACATAGCATAGAATTGTAGTTTGGTAAGATTTGGAAACTTAAGAAAGATAAGAGTTGAAACTTTATTTTTTATTCTACTTTCCGTCGTCTATTCTTCTGCGCATTGCTAATCACTTGAGTAGTACGGAGTATATCTTAAATCTTGATCTTAATAGCAAATAACAATGTAAGTCTTATCCTCCATTAATATTTGTACTTTCATACAATTTCACAAGTGCACAAGTTTATCTCCACCCAATCTACTCTGCCATTTTACGTAATGGTGTTACTCTCTCACATACATTTTTTTCATAATGTTTCCAAATAATATCCCTCCCTCAACTAAAAAACTCTGATTTTATGTTTTCTCTTTCTACTAAAACCCAAGTAAATTCCACTCAAGATTTTCAATTATGGATCTTAATTCTTGTATCGAACAAGCAATTACTTCAGTTTATGAAAAAATTACATTATTTTTTTATATTACATAAAATTACACTGTACAAATAGATTATTTGGTGTTGATCTATGAAATCAAAAACGAATTTTCCACTGCCAATTTTTTTGGACAAATTGAACAACCACATATCAAATGGATAACAATAATCACATAGATGGCCTAATTCGGCCCTAATAAGTTGAAACTTTATTTTTTATTCTACTTTCCGTCGTCTATTCTTCTGCGCATTGCTAATCACTTGAGTAGTATATCTTAAATCTTGATCTTAATAGCAAATAACAATGTTAATCTTATCCTCCACTAATATTTGTACTTTCATACAATTTCACAAGTGCACACGTTTATCTCCACCCAATCTACTCTGCCATTTTACGTAATATAGCCCAAGTAGTGGACTTCAACTTGGTGAACCAATTGGGTATTTACTCACTCACTACGGATTTCGAAAACAAGCAATGTTCAATTATAAACGGACCATATAAATGAATTATTTCTTCCTGGTATGTATTGATTTTGGGCCAATCACAATTATCTCGAATCAAGTTTCAAGAGATAATCTCTACAAATTATTGACTAGTTCAGAAAACACTTGATGGGATCGAAGGGTTGTTTTAGGGCATTTTATGTAATTTATTGGGAAGTAAGCGTAAAGAGCCTTTAATATAACATCGTCAATTTTTACATTAGTCATTTAGTTTAGCCTCATCATCGGGTACCCGTAAGGCTAGTAGACAACTTTGAGGTGTCTACACGGGGGCAAAGTCCAATCCAAGTAGCAAAGTACCTGCAAAGGACAACCTACTACAATTTTAAACATACTAATTGTATTATTGTCTTATCTATTACATCAAAACCAAATTGAAATTGTCCAACAAAAATGAAAATTGTCTCAACAAACATAAATAAACACGGGTTGCCTACCGAGAGGCGCAAATTTAAGATCTTGCTAGACTCTTGAAACTCCTTAATGTGACGGCCATCTTTATCTTTATAAAGGAAGTCAAAGCCCTTAGATGTTTCTTTCGCTTCTTTAATTCTTGCTTCTTTCTTCACGCCTCTCCTTGCTAACCACCAGGACAACCGCGACACAACACCTCCAGCACGTGCACCACCAGGGCGTCCTGCAACCTTCACCGCCAAGCTCACTTGGCGATTCGGGTTTGGGCAGAGCTGCTCAAAGCATCATGCAAACACCACCGAAGACTCGGGTGGTAGCAATTGTTTGAGCTGATTGTTGTCTTCATTTCAGCATAGAGACCGACTTAAAATGAGCATAAAAACATAGCACGAACTCGTTGTCAATTGGGCAGGTTACTCGCCAATACTTGGACACGAAGACCGTCGCAAATTCAACATTAAAACCCGTCTTCAATAAGCATGGAAACCCGGCTTTGTTTGAGCATAGTGCTAGCCTTTATTTCAGCATATAAATCCGCATATGGGTCGTCACTGGGTTGCTTCCCGAGGTCATTTAAGCGAGAAAACCCGTCACAAAAGTAGCATGTAACATGGGTATAATTCTGCCTTTACTCGAACATGTAACTCGAGCATAAAAACCCGTCTTAGCTTATTCTTTTGAGCTTGTAATGACATATAACTCCTTCCCCTTGAGTCAAGTTTTGAAAATAAACATGCCACGTCGACTTGAGCTTAAATACTCGTAAATAGCTCTGCGTTACTCGAGAGTCTTCTTAATGTAAGGATATGACCGAAAAACCGCTCCAATTCCTACATAAGACAATAAAACACAATAATACTATCCAAGGTAGTATTAGCTCATAAAATCGCTCCTAAGAGCCAAAATTAAATATAAAACCAAGCTAAATATGGGGAGAAAAGTATATATCAAATGGGCCTATCAAAACTTTGAAGTATATATCGATGCATCAAAGAACGGATTACGGTGTGTGCTTATTGAAAATGGTAAGGTCATCGCGTATGCTTCGCGACAATTGAAGCCGTATGAGGAGAACTATCTGACTCACGATTTCGAGTTCGGTGCCGTAGTGTTTGTGATGGAGTTGATGTCCTCCACAATAGTGCGTCTACTTATTAAATCTCATTAGAGGAATATATATATATCCTTACCCTTTAAAATGAGGGAAATTGGTAGCACTGTAGCTATGAATAGTGCCAACCAAAGTCTCCCTCTGTCGTTGATTTATTTCCACATTAAATCTCCACCTTCCATCTCTGTTATACTCACAACCACAACTTTCGGTCCTTCTCTGGTCACTCCCACTCATTCTCATTCATTCCCCACTTCTCACCTCACTCCTTCGATGCTCTCACAAAACCTAGAAACCTTGATCGTGAATCTCCTCGAAGGTATTCACTCTTTCATATAATTGATTCTGAATTAGTTTTTTATGTTTATTCGGTTTTATTTCTAAGGATAACATCTTTGAATCTCTTATTTTCAAGTTATTTCCATTTGCTTTCCTTTATGTCGAAGTGTTATAATGATTTTGGGGTCGGATAGTGGTTAGATTTGGTACTACCTGCACTTTGTTTGCGTGAATTTGTATGTTCCGTGAGCTGCTTTGGGCTTTCCAGTTTGATTAGGATGTTGGTGTGTCGTAAAACTCGTCGTCAAAAGTTACTCAACCAAAATAATTTATATAAATTCAGCAACTACTCTTAGTAAAGAGGCAAGTAAAGGTCGGATCCCACGGAAAAGGTATTGATGTAGGATTTTCAATTGTAAATGATCGTGTCTTAGGGTGTCACAATTTGGGGTTGAGATAGGAGATCAATTAAAACTAATCAAACAATAAAAACAAAGTAAAGTAGATAAAATGAAGATGTAAATAATTGATTAAAAGCGCTAGGGTATGGGAGTTGATCATACAAACATGTTCTCAAATTATAAGCAAGCAATTATTATTGTGATGGGATCGAGTTAGTGTATATCTTATAATCCCTAAGAACGTTTGGATCCCGGAGCCGAATCGATTAGATTGTACAACACCTACAAGTCGACTTAATCCTTCCTATTGAACATTATGCATGGTCTAATGAGGCTCGAGTTGGTTTATGTCTTACAAGGCTCATTGAAAAGATAAGTGATGGGTAAAAAATGAAAGGATTCATAGGCTCGCATTTCATCAAACATAACATGTGCATAAGTTGGAATTACAACAAGCAAGCAAATAAATTATTTGATCATATTAGATTAAGCATGAATCATTCCCCATGTTGGTTTCCCCTAATTACCCATTAACCCTAGCTAAGGAAACTACTCACTCATGATCAAGTTCAACATGCTAACAAGGTTGTCAATCACATTAACAAGGCAAAACATGATGAATGAATGAAAATAATTAACAATAATTAAAGCAAGGATTAAGAGAATTATACCTATGGAGATTCCAAAATAATACAAAGAATAATAGAAGTACTTGATGATTGATAGAAGGTTCTCAATCTCCCAATAAACCCAAATGATCTTCTAATTACCCAAAATAAATGGTGAACAATAGAAAAATTAAGGAAAGATTAAGTATTGAGATTTATATTAAAGACTAAATTAAGAGTTGATTACAAGATTAAGGAATGATTACTAATTGATTACAACTTGAGTAAGAGAGCCTCCAATCTAAGTAGTACCATGGGGTATTTATACTAAAGATTAGGTACATAAATTAGGGTTACTAAGGGCTTAAATGACTATTAAGTCCTTAAGAAAAGTTGAGGAAATGCTCCTCTCGAAGGAAATGAGCATTTCAGTTTTGTTAGTCTTACCATGATCCGAGCGACTTGAAAGCAGGCACGGGCTCTCTGGGGTACGATCCGAGTGGATTGTCAAGGGAGACGCTCGGATATTCTTGCTTCAGGACGAGCGTCTTGGTCACGGGACGCTCAGATGGTGATGGGGAGACGCTCGGGTCCTCTGTGATCGACTCGGATCCCTTGGGAGGCAGCTTTTCTTCTTTTCTTCCTTCATACCCGCGAGGATCAATCCGGAGATGCAAGGATCCTTTCGTCATTGCCCGTTTCACTTTATTATCTACATAGGCCTTCTAGTATCATCTTCCCTTTGATACTTGGTCATTAGATGCGATCAATTTAGCTCAATTTCGCCATGTAAATGCAAGGTTTGCACTCCTCTCCTACCAAGGAAACAAAACCTCAAAGAATATGCAAAATGAGAAACTAAAGATAGTAAATGACCCAATTATGCACTATAAAGCATATGAACGAGGCTAATTCGGGGACTAAATGTGCTCAAATATGAGTCACATCAAACATCCCAAAACCGAACCTTTGCTCGTCCCGAGTAAAGAGGTGACAAAAACTAGGACCCTTATTCAAACTAACCTACTAATATAGCCGATGTGAGACAATTAGCGGGTCTCACTCCACCCCTTCAACTCACAACAAGACAACCATGAGGTAGGATGCCTTCTTGCAAGGCAAGGTGGGGCTTGCCAAAATGGCGATACATACAAGCATTAAAACACACAAAACAAGTAATGGATGCATCTACAAAATGAATTGCCACTTTCCTCATCTAAGTGGCGGAAATTATCTATAAGGGAAGCAATCTAAGGGTACACATTCCGTCATAGATACGGTTTCTTCAAACTACTAAGCCTAGAAGGATACCAATAAATCACTTCCAAGTTGTGTTAAGCTAGGGTACCTTTGTCCTCAATCGTTAAATCTTTTCGTCAAGAGTATGCTCCCTATGGTGTTAGAAACACTGAAGGATCTCAAAATTCCCCTTATTGCCTAGACAAGAAGAAGGGTCGTCCCCTCTCTACCATGCACAAAAGTGGATACGATGGAAAAGGGATCAATAGAATTTGAGTTTCATGTGGGAGTTTGCTTTTTGTTGTTGTTCCCCCCAATTTCTTGTGGCATTTGATATTTGAGAACACTTTCTTTTTGCCATTTCTTTTGATGTTTGGCATTTCAACACTTGACAATTTCAACCTTTTGCATTTTCTTTTGAACATTTTTAAAGCTACCCCATTTGTAGTGAGGGTGCTTGTATTTGAAGCATAGAAGTTTTCATTTTTGTTACTCCTCTTTTCTTTTGGATGCAATTGCAAACTTTTTTCATTTCATTTCAGTTCTTGAACTCAAATTTGAACAGTTTTTGTGCCCATTCCCTTTTTGATGACAAAATGTGGTAGAACATAGATGATGGTTGCATGGTTTCAAGGGTCACCTTAGAATAAACGTAGCCAAGGAGTTATCACACCACAAGGTACTCTTGACTAGGCCTTAATCCATGGGTTAAAAGTTACTAGCATGACACATCCTAGGGTGTTTTACAAGTATTCTAATGAGCAATGTCTTAAGAAGAAAAAGTATCTACAAGGGCCTATATACACTTGTCAAGTTTCCCAAATAGATGCTTTCACAAAATTTTTCCTAAATGCAACTATATGCCATGTTGCAACTAACATTTATACATCCTATGCATATACTTCTACCAACTAGTATGCGAAATAATCTAAATGCAATTCCTAAATTCACATTGGTATATACCGCATAAATTAAAATAAAGCCACATAGTCATTAACATAAAGAGGAAAAAGGAGATTGGAAAGTTCATACCATGCGGTCTTCAATATCCTCATGTCTCGGATGTGGCGTAGTCGATTAATGTGAAAAAGGATAAACAAACAAGCAAACAAACAAGTATGTACAATATATATAATTCTAAACTAAAAAGGAATGAACATGTTTTTGGGTTTTTGCATTTTTCAAATTTTTATGAATTGTATGTTTTTGTTTAATAAAAAGGACATGTTTTTGTATTTTTCTAAATTTTTCAATTTTTATCATTTTTGTTTTATAAAAGTCATGTTAGAATTTCCCATCCCCACACTAGTATGGGCATTGTCCTCAATGGCCAATACGATAGGAAATTATGCAAGCTATATGAAAATGCATGATTCCTAAGCTAAATGCAAACTATATGATATATATATACAAAAGTGAATGCAAACTAAGCTATGCTGTATGATGCATGAATTTTTGTTTGGTTCGAAATCATAATTTGAATTAACTCCCAATGCATATGCTTGAACTTCCCCAAACCAAGTGAGAGTGAGGGAGTTCATGCATAAAAGATGCTATGCATGCAACTAGACTTGTTATTTTGGATTTTTCATGGTGGGAGCAAATTAATCTATCATCACCCAAATGTTTCCTAGGTGGGAATATATTCCTTCAATTTTACAAGGACACCAAGAATGAAACAATTAATTGTGAAATAAGTTAACAAAACATGAAATTCATGTCATGAAATTAAAATGAGGGGGGAAAGAAAGACTTCACTTTGGCCTTGGTGGGTGGCTCATGCCCGCCCCATCTAGCTCATGAAGTGTTCCTCAAAGGTCATCATCATCCCCTACAAGTCGATATCCCAAGGCTCTCTTGATGCATCACTCTCATGAAATTACATGAATTCATCCTCCTCACTATTTAACTCCACTGTATCACCACCACTCGATTTTTCACGCTCTTCTTCTTCTTGACCATGTGCTCCACTATTGGCGTTTTCCGAATTTGGAAAGACGATATTCATTTGGGCCCAAGAGGGAAGCATTCCCTCCTCACTAATGTGTCCTTGTCGGGCCAATCGGTGGAATTGAGGATACAAAGCATAGTTGTTATCCACATTGGCCTCAAACTGCCGTAGGTGCATGTCTTGTAGTATACCCGTGACAAAATCATCCCTAGGGAGGATGAAAGGGTTCGGGTGGTTGTAAGTTTGGTATTGGAAGGGGTATGGTGGGATCACAACTTTTTCATTGTCATTTGCTTGGGTTTCTTGTTGTAGAGGTGGAGTAGGAGGTTGGTCTTGGTTAGCCTGGTTCACATTTGTCGGGATGGGGTAATACAGGACTTGAGAGAGGGGTCCTCTTCTAGGTGAAATTCTTGTCAATCCTTCCATGGGAAGGTAAATAGAGGTGCTTGTTTTGATTATCCATTTTATCCTTTTTTCAAAGCCCTCAAGGGCTATCCAATGATGTTGTTGTAGGAGTAACATTTCATCGATCCTTGTTTTTCCGGGAAGAGGGGTGTAGGCATTGTTGCGATTGAAGTTGGGGTTAAAGTTTTTTGCAAGCTTGGCTAGTAACCCTCCATTAACAATATGTATCTTGCCATCATCATCCCCATTTCTAAACTTGGCCCATTTCTCGAGAAGTACTAGTGGTGCATTGAAATGGTAGCCAATCCTCCCTTCTATTTTGAGGTAAGATTCCATGAACACATGGTCGAGTTCGTTGACGACCGCGGGATCGTGGCGGGCTAGAAGTGTGCCCGTGAGGAACCGATAGGTGCATCGAATGATGGGGTTTTGAATGTATGAGGCCGAGCATTCTTTGATGTAAGTAAAGTCGCGACCTGTTAAATCTCGCCAAAGAGGTGCTATAGAGTAGTCTCGGGGTTTATATGTTCGGGTAGGCGAACCATCGAGACCTAGCACACTAGCAAATTCTGCCAATGTCATCATCCGGGTTTCATTCTAAGACGGAATTTCACACAAATTGTATTGTTTAAAGTGGAGATCTTTAGGAAGCTCAAAAACTCAAGAACCAAAGGCCTATAAGTGAGCTCATGCATGTTGAACATACTAGAAAGACCAAATAGCTCGAATAGTGCCTCAGTTTGATCGTAGATGCCAAGTTTTCTCAAGGTCTCATGACAAACAAATTTAGTGGGTAGAATGTTCTTACCGAGTAAACGATGAAAGACAAGCCTTTGGACATCATTAACAAATTCAATATTTGAAAATTCATTGAGTCTTGAGAGATCTACAAACTCTTCATTTTCCCTTCTTAGAGTGTTGAGGTGGGAAGTTGAGGAACTTTCAATCACTCTAGCTCTCCTCCTTTCTTTAGGTAAGGACCTTGTTGGTCTCATCTTGAAATAGATCTTGAATTTGATTTGTTGATGAGAATGTTCTTTGTAATTTGGGGTCCTCTTTGAAAACCCTAGGTTTTGGGGTTTTTTTTGAATTAGAGAGATAAGTGGATACTTTTGATGTGTTGTGAGTTATATGTGAGGGGGTTTTGTGTTTTATAGAGGAAGGAAGGATGAGGTGTCACGAAATGTGTGGTGGGGAGGTGTTTTAATTGTCGAGAAAATAGAAGAGTAGGACGGTAGGGAGACGAGCGGATCGAGCATGGGATGCTCGGATCACAGCTTCCGGAGATGAGAGGATCGCCCACGAGACGCTCGGATCCATATTCAGAGCAGAATCTCATAGTTTGAAGTAGCCAGGACGCTCGGATTTTCAGTGGGACAAGCGTCTTTTCTTGAGACGAGCGTCTTTTCCAGGGGACGCTTGGATACATAGTCAGCGCAGTTTCTTCAGCTTCCAGGTACCCCAAGGCGAGCATATTGTATCCAGAATGCTCGGATACATGCCAAGACGAGCGGCTCTTCACTGGGATGCTTGGGTTGCCTGTCTTTCTCACGGGCCCAGGTCTGTCCGTGGGAATCTCTTCCTTTTTGGTCCTCTTCTTCCTTAATTGATGAGAGAGCTTCCCCACACCTGAATTTCTAAATCCTTCATTCATCAAAAAGGGTTAGTGACCCTCCCTCACTACTCTCATGTCAAGAATCATGCTTCTTATTAAAATGCAGTAAAGTTAAAAATACAAGTGAAAAGAGTTAGTATATTTACAAATGGTGGTTTGGAGAGCATTCCACCAAACTCTCTTTTTGATGATCTTCTCATGGAGGGGGAGGTCCTAGGTAGATGACCTCGACTTCTCCAATGAATGCTCCTTCATAATACGATTTCAACCTTTGGCCATTGACTTTGAATTTGTGCCCATCTTCCGACTTTATATCGAAGTCTCCATATTTTCCTACCTCGGTGATCACATAGGGTCCCATCCATCTAGAATTCAACTTCCCAGAAAAGTGTCGGTATTTGGAGATAAATAGAAGGACTTTGCCTCCCTTGTGCAAGGCTTTTTGCTTGATTCTCTTATCGTGGAGTAGCTTTGTCATTTCTTTGTGGATCTTGGCATTCTCATAGGATTGTAGTCGTAATTTTTCTAACTCTTGGATTTGCATTATCCTCTTTTGGCCACTTAGCTTGAGATCAAGGTTGAGAGCTTTGATTGCCCAAAAATCTTTGTATTCTAGCTCAATTGGCAAATGACATGCTTTTCCATATACTAGCTTGTAAGGGGAGGCTCCTATGGGAGTCTTATAGGCCGTCCTATAAGCCCAAAGAGTATCATCAAGCTTCATACTCCAATCCTTACGGGTCTTGTTGACAACCTTCTCAAGAATGTGTTTGATCTCTTTATTTGAAACTTCTACTTGACCGCTTGTTTGAGGATGGTATCCTAAGCCGGTTCTATATTGAACACCGTACTTTGTCAAAAGGGATGTGAGCTTATTCTTATGGAAATGTGTCCCTCCATCACTAATGATTGCCCTAGGGACTCCAAATCTTGGGAAGATAATTTTCTTGAGGAGTGTAGTGACCGTTTTGGCGTCATCGGCTAGAGTAGCAATTGCTTCTACCCACTTTGATACATAATCAATGGCTACAAGAATGTATTTGTTTCCTTGAGATGATACAAATGGTCATTGGTAGTCAATTCCCCAGACATCGAAAATTTATACCTCCAATATTCCTCCTTGTGGCATCTCATTCCTCCAAGAAATGTTCTCGGTTCTTTGACAAGGGTCACAATGGAAAATAAATTCTCTAGCATCTTCAAACATGGTAGGCCAAAAGAAGCCCGATTGAAGGAATTTAGCAATAGTTCTTCGTGCTCCATGATGTCCTCCATATGGGGACGAATGGCATCCCTCCAAAACACTTTGAACTTCCTATTGTGGTATGCATCTTCGGTAAATTCCATCACTACATTCCTTGTAAAGATTGGGATCATCCCAAAAGTACCTCTTTACTGCAAACAAGAATCTCTTCCTTTGATTGTAATTCAAATTTAGAGGAAGGACTCCTCCCATAATGTAGTTAGCATAATCGACAAACCATGGTGTGTTTTGCCTCTCAAGTTGTGATTGAATGGCCATTAAGATATCATCGGGGAAAGAGTC
Organism: Silene latifolia; assembly: GCF_048544455.1. Lineage (NCBI taxonomy): Eukaryota > Viridiplantae > Streptophyta > Magnoliopsida > Caryophyllales > Caryophyllaceae > Silene > Silene latifolia. Next base: position 327,560,176 of record NC_133538.1, read on the forward strand.
ATTGATCGGTGTCTCTCCCTCATCACTATGGAATCGAATTCTTGACAAGTGGTCCGCCACCACATTCTCGGCTCCGTTTTTGCCCCTGTATCTCTAAATCGAATTCTTGGAGTAGGAAAATCCATCTCAACTATCTTAGTTTTGCTTCTTTCTTTATCAAGAGATATCTAAGAGCACGATGATCCGATAAAACAATCACTTTCGATCCAAGCAAATAGGAACGAAATTTGTCTAAGGCATAGACAATGGCAAGGAGCTCCTTCTCGGTGGTATCGTAGCTCACTTATGTGGAGTCAAGAGTCTTGCTTTTGTAATAGATAGCATGTAAAGCCTTTCCTACCCGTTGGCTAAGAACCGCTCCAACGGCGTAGTTACTTGCATCACACATGATCTCAAACGGTAATTCCCAATTTGGTGGTTGGATGATTTGTGCCGAGATAAGTGCTTCCTTGATTCTATTAAAGGCTTCAACTCACTCATCAGTGAATTGGAATTGGGCATCTTTAAGTAAAAGTTGAGTGAGGGGTTTCGCAATTTTTGAAAAGTCTTTTATGAAACGGCGATAAAAACCCGCGTGACCAAGAAAGCTCCTCACCCCTCTAACATTCATGGGAGGTGGGAGTTTCTCTATCACCTCAACCTTGGCTTTGTCAACTTCGATGCCCTTTTTTGAGATTAAATGACCCAAAACAATACCTTCATTGACCATGAAGTGACACTTTTCCCAATTCAAAACGAGACTAACATCTTCACATTTTTGCAATACAAGAGAAAGGCTATGCAAGCAAGAGTCAAAGTCTTTCCCATAAACGCTAAAATCATCCATAAAAATTTCCATTATTGTTTCTAGATAATCGGAGAAGACACTCATCATGCATCTTTGGAAGGTAGCGGGGGCATTACATAGCCCGAAAGGCATTCTCCAATATGGAAAAGTACCATAAGGGCATGTGAAGGTGGTCTTATGTTGGTCATCCGGGTGTATTGGGATTTGGAAGAATCCCGAATACTCGTCAAGGTAGCAAAAGAATTTGTTAGAGGCTAACCTCTCAAGCATTTGGTCAATGAATGGTAGGGGAAATGATCCTTTCTTGTTACGGAATTCAATTTACGATAATCAATCCACATACGCAAACCGGTGATCTTCCTTGTGGGTATTAGCTCATTCTTATCATTTGTTACCACCGTGGTACCTCCCTTTTTAAGTACCACTTGAACGGGACTAACCCACAAAGAATCCAATATAGGATATATGATTCCCGCATCAAGTAATTTAATAACCTCCGCTTTTACAACTTCTTGCATGTGGGGGTTTAATCTCCTTTGGGATTGGATTGTAGGCCTACGGTCTTATTCTAGATGAATTCTATGCATGCGAAAATTGGGACTTATCCCCTTAAGATCATTTAGACTATAACCTATAGCCTTTTCATGTTGTTTTAACACATCAAGCAAACTTTCCAATTGGTTCTCATCAAGTTTGTCATTAACAATCACGGGTTTAGTTTTAGACTCATTAAGGTAAGCATATTTAAAATTTGGGGGAAGAGGTTTTAGAGTTGAAGTTTATACCTCACTTTCTTCCATTATTGAGGATTCACTAAGGACTTGCTCCATTTCCATTAGACATTCCATTCTCATGGCATATTCAACTTGTTCTTCAAGCTCACTAATCTCATCATACTCGAATTCCCTGACGAATTCATCTAGCTCCTCGACTTGTATGATATGACCTTCGGTTGCTTGTTCTTCTTCAATAGATTAGGATACTTCCACAAGAATGTCATGTACCAATACGGATTGCTCATAAGTAAGTTCTTTGTTGGCTAGAGCAGCCTCAAGGATATCTATTTCCAATTCCCAATGCTTATTTTTAGCCTCACTTGCTTCTAAGGCTTCCAATGCTTGCATGGGGTATTTGAAGAAAGGAATACTCAAGTGGTCCTCAACAAAACAATCTATAATATCCATCTTATACAAAATATACTAAAAGAAAAAGGTGAGAAGTACCTTGAGGAGTTTTACTTCCCCAAGGTAAAGAAAGACACAACTAAAAACAATTAATGAAAATCAAATCAAGTTAACACCGTCGCAGGCAACAGCGCCATATTTGGTGTGTCGTAAAACTCGTCATCAAAAGTTACTCAACCAATACAATATTTATAACTTCACCAACTACTCCTAGTAAAGAGGCAAGTAAAGGTCGGATCCCAAGGTACGGGTATTGATATAGGATTTTCAATTGTAAATGGTCGTGTCTTAGGGTGTCACAATTTGGGGTTGAGATAGGAGATCAATTAAAACTAATCAACAATAAAAACAAAGGAAGGTAGATAAAATGAATATGTAAACAATTGATTAAAAGAGCTAGAGTATCATGGGTTCATAGGGGAATACATGGGAGTTGATCATACAAACATGTTCTCAAATTATAAGCAAACAATTATTATTGTAATGGGATCGATTTAGTGTATATCTTACAATCCCTAAGAAGATTTGGGTCCCAGAGCCGAATCGATTAGATTGTACAACACCTACAAGTCGACTTAATCCTTCCTATTCAACATTATGCTTGGTCTAATGAGGCTCGAGTAGGTTTATGTCTTACAAGCCTCATTGAAAAGATAAGTGATGGGTAAAAAATGCAAGGATTCATAGCCTCACATTTCATCAAACATAACATGTGCATAAGTTGGAATCACAACAAGCAAGCAAATAAACTATGTGATCATATTAGATTAAGTATGAATCATTCCCCATATTGGTTTCCCCTAATTACCCATTAACCCTAGTTAAGGAAACTACTCACTCATGATCAAGTTCAACATGCTAACAAGGTTGTCAATCACATTAACAAGGTAAAACATGATGAATGAATGAAAATGATTAACAATAATTAAAGCAAGGATTAAGAGAATTATACCCATGGACATTCCAAAATTACAATGCAAAGAATAATAGAAGTACTCGATGATTGATGGAAGGTTGTCAATCTCCCAATAAACTCAAATGATCTTCTAATTACCCAAAATAAATGGTGAACAATAAGAAATTAAGGAAAGATTAAGTATTGAGATTTGTATTAAGACTAAATTAAGAGTTGATTACAAGATTAAGGAATGATGACTAATTGATTACAACTTGATTAAGAGAGCCTCCAATCTAAGTAGTACCATGGGGTATTTATACTAAAGATTAGGTACATAAATTAGGGTTACTAAGGGCTTAAATGACTATTAAGTCCTTAAGAAAAGTTGAGGAAATGCTCCTCTCGAAGGAAATGAGCATTTCAGTTTTGTTAGTCTTACCATGATCCGAGCGACTTGAAAGCAGGCACGGGCTCTCTGGGGTACGATCCGAGTGGATTGTCATGGGAGACGCTCGGATCTTCTTGCTTCAGGACGAGCGTCTTGGTCACGGGACGCTCAGATGGTGATGGGGAGACGCTCGGGTCCTCTGTGATCCACTCGGATCCCTTGGGAGGCAGCTTTTCTTCTTTTCTTCCTTCATACCCGCGAGGATCAATCCGGAGATGCAAGGATCCTTTCGTCATTGCCCGTTTCACTTTATTATCTACATAGGCCTTCTAGTATCATCTTCCCTTTGATACTTGGTCATTAGATGCGATCAATTTAGCTCAATTTCGCCATGTAAATGCAAGGTTTGCACTCCTCTCCTACCAAGGAAACAAAACCTCAAAGAATATGCAAAATGGGAAACTAAAGATAGTAAATGACCCAATTATGCACTATAAAGCATAGGAACGAGGCTAATTCGGGGAATAAATGTGCTCAAATATGAGTCACATCAGATGTTGTTAAGCTCCTTTGAGTGTTAATCCTGTTACTTATGTCTTCTCATAGGTATTTTACTCCTTATAAGCGATTTGGCTTTAATTTTTTTTGTAATCTCCCGGTATTTACTCTTTATTAGGGATTCCGTGTTCCTTTTTTTTTGTTTAGGTTTGATTCCATTTTTGGGGATTTCTCACAGTTTGACTCCGCTATTATTAGGTTTGTTTTCAATTGTTATTTGTTATTATTGATTAATTACTACTACTATTATTACTTTCATTATTATTATTCGAATTGTTTCTAATCTTATTATTGTCGCCACGATCCTGGGCCTGTAGTTGTGGATGATAGGTCTATCGTGTACCTATCAAAAATAAACTAACTAAACTAACTATATAGCTAAGGAAGTCAGGTTGATCTCCTCAGGGAGGCAAGATATCTGTAGAAGTTCGTCTATTTGGTTACAAATGGGGTGGGGGGGGGGGGGGTTGTTTGAATTGTTTTCTAAACTACAAAGTTTAAAGAAAGAGAAGTAGAGACGAGAGCAGCAAGGCAAGAAAATAGGATTAAACTACCAGATAGAGAAGGGACATGTCGGGAATTCGGTTCACTACGATAGTCCAGGGACTCAGCTATAAACAACTCAGACGAATTAATGCAAGATGGATGTGGAAAGGTCCTTTCGGTCCACTTTCTATCCTAAAATACCACTAACTTAACTTTCATTCTCGTCAGGGTAGTCTACTGTTCATAGCAGGCCTATTTAGTCCAATATTTCGATCTAGGATTAATTTTAGCCAGATTAAAGAGGTGACTCAAAAGCATGCACTCAACTAAGTCGATAAATACAATTAAATTGCTATGGTGACAGAATCTCACAATTAATTCATCTATTTCATTTACTACATCGTCACCTTCCTACCGCAGATCCCCTAATCCCAACATGCATTAAATTTAGCTACTCATATCGCTATTAATATCAAAACTAATAACAAATGACGAATTAACAATAAACATGATGAAATAACAAATAAAATGCATAAAAGTAAATTAGGGCAGAAATTAAGTATGACTAAACGAAGAATTAAAGCAAACAAAAGAGAGATTATTATTAAGGGAAGAGAAAAGGATTACAATCGTGCGAATCCGGCGTAAAGAACAATCAAATCCGAGAAAAATAAATCACAAAGCAAAGTTACAGTGAAGGAGAATAAGTAACGCAGTAATGTTTGATAGCCTTTGATAGTAGAAAATTCGATGCTTAATAACCTAGTAACGTAATGCTTAAATAGGAAAATAACTAAGTTTATCGAAATAAAACAACTCACGGGCTAATTAAAGCCCATGACAGCAGGAACCACTCGATCGAGTGGAATAAAACCACTCGATCAAGCAAAACTCAGGACAATCAACTCGATCGAGTAGAATAGTTACTCGATCGAGTAACTCTCTTTTCAGCACCTTTGGATCGAGTAGAAAACTACTTGATCGACCAACTGGGAGCATAAAAACCACTCGATCGAGTGGTAAAACTACTCGATCGAGTCTTCTGTCTTCAAATCAGCCACGTTCACGCCCGACTGCCTCGTAATCCGTGCCTTCACGCATTCCAATGCAGTATCTCACTCTGGAAAATCCCGTCTCCTCTAAATGCATGCAAAAAGGACGAAAAAGGGTACGATTCCACTACTTTCGCGTTCATTTCTACAAAACGGACAATACGAACCAAAGTAGCCAATTCAAGGCAAAATACTATATAAACAGTATAAAAATGCATGGAAATACGTGCTGAAATAGGCTAAAAAGACTATACATTAGGCATGTAGGGCAATATCCGTATAAGACCCTTTAAATTTAGGACTATAACGTAAATTTAACATGTGAAACATGGTCATAAACGAAATACAATGAAAAACGATTAAGCGCAAGGATTAACCTTCGGTCCTAGTGCAATTCGGCAATGAGAGATCAAAGTAGACCTCCTCCTAATTGTTGCACCCAAGAACGTCTGAGAATATGCCCTTGTGCTAGAAATGTGTTCTCTAATTGCCTTGCAATATTGAGAGAACTTGATGTGAGTTTTTACCAGATGTGAGATCTAGGTTTCAGAGAGAAATGATCTCCAAAACCCTAATTTTGTTGTAAAAATGAATTAGGTTTCAAAAGGAGAGAAGGCTCTCCTTTTGTTGCCTCGATCCGCGGGTCACTAGAGGAGGGAGTGGGCTTTCCACTTTCTCCTCATTTAACTCGTGATCCGACTCGTCTCGCTAAAATGTATATAACGCGGTTTTTATTATAAATCGTCATCGGTTATCGGCTATTAAAATATCAACTAATAACACGGGTTAGTTGAAGTATTAATACATGTCCGACAAAGACGATATTGTATAATTAATTTATTCAATATACATTAATCGAATATAAATCGTTTACATTCAATTTACGAATTAACTGCTTAATTCGCCTTAGCCCATTTTATTTAATCCGTATTAAATAAAATATCTCAACATCACGTTTGACTAATTACTAGTCAATAACTAGGACTAACTGGTTAGTCAAAATTGGCATCAACATGACTGTATTTTCATCTTTGTCACATCTCTCAAACGTATCCTATAGGTGTGACTTTTAGGGACCAGTTGATCACCGCCATCTGTATGACAATAACGTCAAACTTATCTAGCAAGCCAACCGTTATTGATAAACGTGGATCAACTGATAATAATACCAAAAGTATGCCCTTTGATCCTTTTAGATATTTATAAGTCCTTGCACTAACTGTTAAGGACACCAGCCCCAACAAGCTCCCACTTGTCCGTACAAGTGTATGTGCAATGACGTTATCCGCACTAACTGGAGGACACAGCTCCAACAAACTCCCACTTGTCCGTACAAGTGTATGTGCGATAACCGATTCTCATATTCATTTAAAATTTCTCCCACTCAATGTAAAACAATTTGCAGATCCGGATCCGCAAAGGTCGTATTCTACAATCGATCTGTATCAAGAGTGGTTTCCCCGACTAGAGAGTAACTTAACTGATAAAACGAATCCGTATCCGAGCATGGCCATGCATTTCAGTTACAGCTCCTCGAGTGGCCCTCAGAAATATCGAGTACCTGATAAAGGCTGAATATTTCCTTCATCTCGACTCCTTCCGATCTAAGCACAGCATGAAATGACCCAGAAAAATCTACTTGGCCCCCTGTTACGGATGACCGTGAGAAAGAAACCAAAGTCACCCAAAATCTGCCGTAGTCTCAAGAGACAGTCGATAGTCAAAAGAATCGACTCTTAGGATCACCATGGAGGTCCTATCCACGACCGGGCACCGAATGTTATAAAACATTTAGGACTCCACGTCGATGTCACAATGGTGTCCTACGAGATATCCGTATAACTCGCCTCGTGATTGGTCACCAACCGTTTGACTTATGGCTTGTTGAACCCACCATCAACCAACGTCACAAAATAATTGCCAGAGTTATCAGCTCATATGGGCAATTAAGGACCAAAAATATAATGTTTGTTCAGTTCACTTTGTGGTGTTCAAAATTGTCGTACAAATTCCACATGAAAAACAAAATAAATAAATATCAAAACGATGATGTCGTATAGAGTACATAAGGGAATGAATCTAATCCATAAAAGAGTACTAAAACTTAGGAACACGTTTAATTCCCATGGAATTAACGTGCCCTTCATGCTTATCTTGTCGTAATGGTTTAGTGAGAGGATCTGCTATGTTATCATCTGTAGCAATCTTTTCTATCACTACTTCCTTTTGCTCCACGTAATCTCGGATTAGATGAGCTTTCCGTTGTACATGTCTAGACTTGTTGCTAGACTTTGGCTCCTTAGCTTGGAAGATGGCACCACTATTGTCGCAATAGATGGTGATCGGGTCATTCGAACTAGGCACTATAGATAGTCCATGTAAGAATTGACGCATCCATATCGCTTCCTTTGTAGCTTCATATGCGGCATAGTACTCGGACTCAGTCGTAGAATCTGCTGTAACAGTTTGTTTGGAACTCTTCCAGCTGACTGCAGCGCCATTAAGAGTAAAAACGAATCCAGACTGAGATTTCGAGTCATCTCGATCCGTTTGGAAGCTAGCATCTGCGTAACCGGTTGCGCATAGCTTTTTAGGGCCTCCATAAGTCAATGCCCAATCTTTAGTCCTCCGTAGGTACTTAAGAATGTTCTTGACAGCCAGCCAATGTGATTCACCTGGATGCTGTTGGAATCGACTTGTCATACTCAATGCATATGCCACGTCCGGACGTGTGCATATCATGGCATACATGATTGATCCTATAGCCGAGGCATAAGGAATCCGTGTCATGCGCTCTTTCTCTTCCGGTGTCTCTGGTGCCTGAGACTTGCTCAAATGCACCCCTGGAGCCATAGGAAGAAACCCCTTTTTGGAGTTAGTCATGCTTTGAATCTCTCTAGGACTTTGTCTATGTAAGACTCTGGCCGAGAGATAACATCCGACGTGATCTATCTCGATAGATACGGATGCCCAAAATTCTTTGTGCCTCACCCAGATCTTTCATCTGGAAATGGTTTTTCAACCATACTTTCACCGAAGTTAAGAGAGGTATGTCATTCCCAATCAGGAGTATGTCGTCAACATACAATATTTGGAAGACAATCTTGCTCCCACTCGACTTGATATAAAGACATGGTTCCTCGACTGATCGAATGAATCCATTTTCTTTTATCACTTGGTCGAAGCGATGATTCCAACTCCGAGATGCTTGCTTAAGTCCATAAATGGAACGCTTAAGCTTGCACACTTTCTTAGGATGTTGTGGATCGATGAAACCTTCGGGTTGTACCATGTACAACTCTTCCACCAAAAAGCCATTTAAGAAGGCGGTTTTCACGTCCATTTGCCAAATTTCATAGTCATGAAAAGCGGCAATCGCTAAGATAATCCGAATGGAACGCAGCATGACTACGGGTGCAAAAATCTCATCGTAGTGCAAACCTGGCACTTGGGTGAAACCTTTAGCAACTAGTCGTGCTTTATAGATATCTTGTTGACCTTCCACAGAATGCTTTATCTTGTAAAGCCATTTGCATTGAAGGGGACGAACCTTAGCAGGTAAGTCAACAAGATCCCATACGTTGTTCTCATACATGGAGTCCATCTCGGATTGCATGGCCTCAAGCCATAGCTTTGAGTCAGAACTGGTCATGGCACCTTTATAGGTTGCGGGTTCACTACTCGTTAAGAGTAGAATGTCATCTATGTCATGTTCCTCGACCATACCTATGTATCTGTCCGGAGGAATAGAGACTCTTCCCGACCTCCTAGGTTCCTCAGGAATATTCACCGCAGCCGGGATTGAAGGAATTGGTTCCTCCAATATTTGCTCGGTGTTTGGTTCTGGAATCTCCGACAGGTCGAAGGTTCTATCACTCTTTGCATTCTCGAGAAATTCCTTCTCTAAGAATGTCGCACTAGCCGCAACAAAAACACGTTGTTCGGTTGGCGAATAGAAGTAATGACCAAGTGTTCCTTTAGGATAACCTATAAAGTATGTCTTGACCGATCGCGGGCGAGCTTATCCTCGTGTCTCCACTTGACATAAGCCTCGCAGCCCCAAACCCGTATAAAGGACAAGTTAGGGACCGTTCCCTTCCATAGTTCATATGGAGTCTTGTCAACACTTTAGACGGACTTCGGTTAAGTATTAGAGCGGTGACAAAAAAGAGCATAACCCCACAATTAGTCGACAACACGGTGTGACTCATCATGGATCGAACCATATCAAGTAGAGTTCGATTTCTCCGTTCGGACACACCATTCAACCGAGGTGTTCCAGGTGGAGTTAATCGTAAGGCAATCCCACCGTCTTTAAGGTGTTGATCAAACTCGTGAGAAAGATACTCGCCACCACGATCCGAACGTAGTGTTTTAATCTTTCTACCCAAAGAGGTTCTGTACCCTATTTCGGTATTCTTTGAATTTCTCAAAGGATTCACTTTTGTGCTTCATTAAGTAGACATAGCCATATCTACTTAAATCGTCCGTGAAAGTGATGAAATACCTATAGCCTTCTCGTGCGGTGATTGACATAGGTCCACATACATCCGTGTGTATGAGTCCTAATAGGTCAGCAGCGCGCATTCCAACACCTTTGAAGGAAATTCGAGTCATCTTACCGATGAGACATGATTCACACGTGGTAAATGATTGAAAATCAAAGGCCGAGATAGCTCCATTCTTGATGAGCTGTTTTACGCGTTTCTCATTAATGTGTCCCATACGGCAGTGCCATAGATACGTTTGATCTTTGTCACCAACCTTTAACCTTTTATTCATTACATGTAATATTTCGGTGGTCTGATCTAAAACATAAATTCCGTTCATGGAGACTGCCTTGCCATAAATCATATCGTGTAATGAGAAAATGCAAGTATTATTCTCTATTACAAATGAAAATCCAAGTTTGTCAAGTGCAGAAACTGAAATAATGTTTTTTGAAAGACTGGGTACATAATATCAGTTATATAAAAATAACTCAAATCCGCTAGGAAGCTGGATCACGTATGTTCCCCTCGAGACGGCGGCCACTCGTGCTCCATTCCCGACACGCAGTCCACCTCACCCTTTACGAGGGGTTCGATGTTTCGGAGCCCCTGCACATGATTACACAGATGAGAACCACAACCAGTATCAAGTACCCAAGTTCCGTAACTTGCGTGGTTAATCTCAATCATATGAATAAAAGTAGAAGAGGATGAAGACATACGAACAGGTTTAACGCGACCTGCCTTTAAGTCCTCATGATAAACAGGACATGTACGCCTCCAATGCCCAGTCTTGTGGCAATGATGGCATTCCATGTTTTCATTCTTGCTCTTTGTCGCGCCTGATGAGGTGCTCGACTCACCAGGCCCACTCTTACCTGAACCCGACTTCTTAAACTTCGGTTTGCCTACTGCTAGGCCTGGCTGAACTTTGCCCTTACCCTTGCCCTTGTTTGACACAACGAGAACATCCTGTTTCATGCTCCCACTGAACTTCATGTCCTTCTCGGTCTGTACGAGAAGGGAGTGCAGTTCATGGGGGCTTTTCTTCAAATCATTCATATAGTAATTCGCTCTAAAGAGCGCAAAACCATCGTGGAGTGAATGAAGCATGCGGTCAATCACAATGTTCTCGCTGATCTTACAATCAAGCGTCTCCAGCTTCTCGACATTCTCAATCATGCTGAGAATGTGTGGGCTAACTGGTTGGCCCTTCTGGAGTCTCGCATCAAAGAATCGAGTGGTATGCTCATAGGTCACGATTCTCGGTGCTTTCGAGAATTCCTTAGTGAGCGTGGTGAAAATCTTGTTTGCACCATGGGCTATAAAGCGTTTCTGCAAACTGGGTTCCATTGCAAAAATGCGTACGTTTTTAATCGCACCCGCTTCCATACAGAAATCGTTAAACTTGGCGATCTCATTAGCTCTAGCCGTGGGACCTGGGTTTGGTGGGATGGGCTCAATTAGATATTTGAGCTTTCCGTCACCAGCGACAGCATTCCGTAATGCCGCCTCCCAGTCCGCGAAGTTTGATCCATCATTCTTCAGTCGAGTAGACTGATTCATATGATTCATGAAGATCCGAAGCCAGGACTCATGGTCCAATGTGGCACTTGGCATTGTGTCGTTAGTAGGACCAGCCATTTCGTTATAGCAGTTTAATTGATCGTGTTCTACACTGAAAAAGAAAGAAAAAACAAAAACGAAATAAGCAACTCATCGAGGTGATTTAAGTCTATTTAAAATTCATTTTAGACTCATTGCACTTGCATAATTGATCTCCCTCAAGAATAATACAAGTGATCCCAAGACTCAATTTCCGTAAATTGATAAGCCAACTGTTTAGCTAATTTTTCCGTAAGAACTCTTGGTCGATAGATTTCCGTAAATCCTATCTATAGTCCACCATAATCACAGGATCGTACGAGTGACCATAGTGTTGAGATAAAATAGGTCAATCGGTTCCAACTTACCCGACGTAGAAGGGGTCATATTATGCCTACCGACGAAGAAGGGACTCATTGGAGTTTGACCTATAAAGACCGTTCTCAATTTTGTTTATACGAGGAAGATCCCATCAACTTAATTTTAATTCATTTTAAGTGAACAAATAACTAGCGTCTGCGTGAATGAATTAATTTAGGTGATGGCTTAAAATCGTGTGACATATGAATGTCATAGAAAACTAACGCGTGACCTCTATATGAGTCAGTTTTCATGCAATTATTAGGTGGTTTGGTATTAGGCGGAATATGATGCAAATTATCGTTACGAAAAATAAATAAAAGAATGCAATACGCAAATAAAATTCCTAGTGTGGCCTATCCTAGTAAAAAGAACATGATACAACTTTGGAATCCACCGTTGGACCCGAAAAGCTAGTCTTGATGTTCCATCTTTGACCTTGCGGCGGAGTGAACATCCGATCTCCATCTTTGGTCTTCTCAAAATTACAATTTAAAATTTACAAATATAAACCTATTTACATTCTAAATACAAAAAAAAACTGTAATTACAAGTGAAAAATCCAAAACGGAGATACGAGATCTCAAAATACAACCAAGACCGTGTTCCATCATTACGGTAACACGTTCTACTAAGGCCACACTAAGTTACAACTGTTTGTAAAATAAATAAATACGTAATAAAAGCATTCAAAAACATTCAAAATTAACGATAAATAAAACGCATCAACTAAAACAAATTTATTCGTGACATAATTCCGTAATTATGTTAAATTTATCCAAACCACCTTTTTAACGATTAAAATTTATGTGATAAAACCGCTTCTATCAGTTTATTTTAATCTATTACAATCCGTTACTTTAAATACGCTTTAAAATAACTCAATGGTACGTGTGTGAACCGTTTCACAATCATAGCGAGTGTACAATATCTGTATAAAGTACATATTAAGGCCAAAAGAAAATTTAAAACAAAAAGAATAAATTTTCAAAGTCGCCGAACAAAAATCCCTCGATCCAGGGACAAAAGTGCTCGATCGAGGAACAAAGGGCTCGATCGATGAACTTCTAGTCGATCGAGAGGTATGCTAATCAGAAAGTACTCGATCGACAGTACTGGAGGTCGATCGAGGGCTTTTATCAGCAAATCTGCTCGATCGAGTACGAGGACTTCTCGATCGAACAGAAGGGTTTTAAACAGAGGTCGATCGAGTACTGCAATTACTCGATCGAGCAAAACAACAAGGAAGGGCTCTCGATCGAGTAGAAACATGCTCGATCGAGGGCAAAAACATTCTGAAAACATGAAACCCTCATGAAAACAGTTTTGACGAAACAAAAACATCTCAATTTTGATCAAAACAGCATCAAAACAAATTTACAATCTGACAAAACTTGACATATTGTTATAATCTCCGTATAAAATAACAATGTGCAAAAGAACAAAACGAAAAAGAAACAAAAACAGCCGTGTAATACAAGTGACGGCACGGTTTTCGAGACAAAAACAATCGTTTCAAAATCGTTTTATGAAAAATCACAATGAAAATTTACGTGGCCTCGCTCTGATACCACTTGTAGGGCAATATCTGTATAAGACCCTTTAAATTTAGGACTATAACGTAAATTTAACATGTGAAATATGGTCATAAACGAAATACAATGAAAAACGATTAAGCGCAAGGATTAACCTTCGGTCCTAGTGCAATTCGGCAATGAGAGATCAAAGTAGACCTCCTCCTAATTGTTGCACCCAAGAACGTCAGAGAATATGCCCTTGTGCTAGAAATGTGTTCTCTAATTGCCTTGCAATATTGAGAGAACTTGATGTGAGTTTTTACCAGATGTGAGATCTAGGTTTCAGAGAGAAATGATCTCCAAAACCCTAATTTTGTTGTAAAAATGAATTAGGTTTCAAAAGGAGAGAAGGCTCTCCTTTTGTTGCCTCGATCCGCGGGTCACTAGAGGAGGGAGTGGGCTTTCCACTTTCTCCTCATTTAACTCGTGATCCGACTCGTCTCGCTAAAATGTATATAACGCGGTTTTTATTATATATCGTCATCGGTTATCGGCTATTAAAATATCAACTAATAACACGGGTTAGTTGAAGTATTAATACATGTCCGACAAAGACGATATTGCATAATTAATTTATTCAATATACATTAATCGAATATAAATCGTTTACATTCAATTTACGAATTAACTGCTTAATTCGCCTTAGCCCATTTTATTTAATCCGTATTAAATAAAATATCTCAACATCACGTTTGACTAATTACTAGTCAATAACTCGGACTAACTGATTAGTCAAAATTGGCATCAACATGACTGTATTTTCATACTGTCACATCTCTCAAACGTATCCTATAGGTGTGACTTTTAGGGACCAGTTGATCACCGCCATCTGTATGACAATAACGTCAAACTTATCTAGCAAGCCAACCGTTATTGATAAGCGTGGATCAACTGATAATAATACCAAAAGTATGCCCTTTGATCCTTTTAGAGATTTATAAGTCCTTGCACTAACTGTTAAGGACACCAGCCCCAACAAGGCACGTATCAAATCTCCCCAAACCGAACCTTTACTCGTCCTCGAGTAAACCAAAATGCAACTAATGGAACGGAAATGAAAACTCAGAGCTAGCTTAACTTGTCTACTTGAACCAATTTAATGCAACAAAAGCTATCAGTTAAAGCTAAGCAGTCAATACGCAAACGAGTTATAAGCTGTTCAGAAATATAGCCTACCTATCGACCTTGCAAGACCAACAAAATCGGACTCTCTCGTGGTCACTCTTCTCTCATGAAGCAAAGGGTGAATGTTATATGTAAAAGAGAGAAGAAGCGACAGTCACTCACCTAATTGCGACCTACATAGCATGCATGCAACAAAAATGAAAGACAATTCAAGTACTAATGCACACACTCAAACCAATAATGTCCGTCACAACCGGGGGCTTACAAATAATATGGGAATAATGAGGTTCAGGTGAGAAAAGGCAAAACAAGTTATGATAATGTGGAGGTAAAAGCGTCAAGCTAGTTCCTAAAAGGACCATAATAAACCATCCGAATCTCAACTGACTAAAAAACTAAGTACAAGTGCCCTTCATTTGGCACACAACTCACACAACTCAAACACAATCTCCTCAAAAATATAGAATAAGAATGGAGGAGTCAGACGGTCACAAACTTTCCTTTTTTTGAACACCGTCTGAATGAATCACAACAAACAAATCAAGTTTTTTCAAACTTCTTTTTTTTTGCCTGTTTCACGTGATCAACTTCTTTTTTTTTTTTTTCATTTTTCATTTTTTTTCATTTTTTTTTCTTTCTTTCTTTCACGTTTTCCTTTTTTTTTCTTTTTCAATTCTTCTTTTTTTTTTTCTTTTTCTTTTCCTCCTTCCTCTACTTACACCAACTCCATACAAAGAAATACGGGCCAAACTACAGACGGAAAATCATACCACAAAAGGCAAACTAAACTAGCTTGACTAGGCAGGCTAAGTTTGGGATGTAACTAATGGGTCAAAAAGGCAAGTTTTGGCTTATGCGGAGCTAAATGGGTGAAAAATATATGGAAAAAGGGGAAAATTTGCAAGCACCTCCCTCCATGTGACACCAACCACAAACCCGAATATGTGCATTTGACAAGAAATAGAATGTCATAAAAGTGCAAAAATGATGAACATGCTATGCAAGGAGTACTACTGTCAAATCCTAATGAACTGGTCATGAATGTCACCAGTTATGGGCTCTAAGACTCAGAATTTATCAAGTAGTTTGCCAATTTATCAGGTCAAGTCTAAACAGTCAGCTATATTTGAACATAAACTCGTAGATTATGCGTATGACAAAGCTAATAACTATCAACAAAAGTGCAAGGTTCAAGTAGAATGACAAGTTATAGTGCAGTTTCATCACGGAAATCTATCGTTCCGACTCAACCTATATGCAAAAGTAAACATGAATATTTTTGGATTTTTGAAATTTTTTCTAATTTTTTTTTTTTGATTTTAGAATTTTTTAATGAAATAAACAACAATGCAAGCTGAAATAAATAAACGTGAATGCAAAACAAATGCAAATGCAGACTCAAATGGATGCAATACCTTCCCCAAACCAAAACGGACAACGCCCTCGTTGTCCTCCAGCATACACCAACAGATATATACAGGGGAACGGAAATATTCAACCAATAAAGAATAAAAACAATAAAATAAAGAGGAGACAAAATAAAAGGGTAAGAAATACATACAAAATACGAACTTTCCCAAACCAGCCAGAAAACTGGGGAAGTGAGTAGACTAGTAGCTACTCATCATCGTCCTCGTCACGGACGTCCTCCACCCTGAACTCCGGATCAGCCTCCTCCGCTCCTCAGCACGAGCTCTCTCCACTGCCACCTCAGGGTTCTCGTCCTCCTCCTCCTCCTCAGCAGACTCCGGGTACCCCTCAGCTGGGTACCGGTAGAAGAAGGGTGTGGCCAACCCTCTGGGATCGGACGGTGTCGCCTCAAGTGGTACTTGACACGTCTGTCGTGTACCTGTCAAAAATAAATTAACTAAACTAACTATATAGCTAGGGAAGTCAGGTCGATCTCCACAGGGAGGCAAGATATTTGTAGTAGTCCGTCTATTTGGTCACAAATGAGGGGGGGGGGGTTGTTTGATTTGTTGTCTAAACTACGAGTTTTGAAGGAAAGAGAAATAAAGGCAAGAGGAATAAAAACATAGAAATAAGGATAAAACTATCAGATAGAGAGGGACATGTCAGGATTTCGGTTCACTACGGTAGTCCAGTGACTCAGCTGTAAATGACTAAGACGAATTAATGTAAGACGGATGTTGAAAGGTCCTTTCGGTCCACTTTCTATCCTAAAATACCACTAACTTAACTTTCATTCTCGTCAGGGTAGTCTACTGTTCATAGCAGACCTATTTAGTCCAATCTTTCGATCTAGGATTAATTTTAGCCAGATTAAAGGTTAACTCAGAAGTGTGCACTCAACTAAGTCGAATAAATACAATTAAATTGCTATGGTGACAGAGTCTTGTAATTAATTCATCTGTTTCATCTACTACATCGTCACTTTCCTATCGCAGATCTCCTAATCCCAACATGAAGGGGTTCAGCTGCTCATGTCGCTAATTAAACTAACAACGGTTAATATTCCAGCAGTAAACATAATGAAATAACAATTAAAAAGCATAAAAGAGAATTAGGGCAAAAGAATAAATGCAATGAAATGAAGAATTAAAGCGAACAAAAGATTAACTATTATAAAGAGAAGAGAAAGGAATTACAATTAAGCGAATTCCGGCGTAAAGAACAAAATCCGAGCAAAAGCAATCCCAAGAACAAGGTTACAGTGAAGAGGAATGGTTTACGCAGTAAAGTTTGATAAAAAAAACTAAGTAATAAGTAAATCTGATACTAATAACCTAACTAATGTAGGTTTAAATAGGAAGAGTAAATAAGTTTTGTGGAATTAAAACATAACACGGGCTAATTAAAGCCCATAATCAGCGAAACCACTCGATCGATTGGATTAAAACCACTCGATCGAGCAAAGACCTCAGCAAATCTACTCGATCGAGTAGAAAGTTACTCGATCGAGTAACTGGTCTTTCTGCAAGCTAAGGATCGAGTGGAAAACCACTCGATCGACCACCCTGGGATGTGAAAACCACTCGATCGAGTGGTAGAACTGCTCGATCGAGTACTTTGACTTCATTTCAGCTCAAGTCCGCACCTAAATGACTCGTAATCCGTGCCATGACGCTTCCAAACGTAGTATCTCACTCTGGAAAATCCCGTCTGCTCTAAATGCATGCAAAAAGGAAGAAAAAGAGTACGATTCCACTAATTTCGCGTTCATTTCTACAAAATGGACAAAACGAACCAAAGTAGCCAATTCGGGGCAAAATACTATAAAAACAGTATAAAAATGCATAGAAATACGTGCTGAAAAAGGCTAAAAAGACTATATAAAAAGCACGTATCAAATCTCCCCAAACCGAACCTTTGCTCGTCCTCGAGTAAACTCAAAACTAAACTAATGGAACGGAAATGATAACTCAGAGCCATCTTAACTTGTCTACTTAATTCAATTTAATGCAACAGAAACTAACAGTTAAAGCTAAGCAGTCAATACGCAAACGAATTATAAGCTGTTCAGAAATATAGTCAACCTATCGACCTTGCAAGACCAACAAAATCGGACTCTCTCGTGGTCACTCTTCTCTCATGAAGCAAAGGGTGAATAATATGTAAAAGAGAGAAGGAAAGGCAGTCACTCACTAATCACCTACATAGCATGCATGCAACAAAAATGAAAAACAATTCAAGTACTAATGCACACACTCCAACCAATAATGTCCGTCACAGCCGAGGGCTTACAAATAATTTGGGAATAGTGAGGTTCAGGTGAGAAAGGGCAAAACATGTTATGGAAAAGTGGAGGTAAAAGCGTCAAGCTAGTTCCTAACGGGACCATAATAAAACCATCCGAATCTCAACTGACCGAAAAACTAAGTACAAGTGCCCTTCATTTGGCACAAAGCTCACTAAACTAAAACACAATCTCCTCAAAAATATAGAATAAGAATGGAGGAGTCAGACGGTCACAAACTTCCCTTTTTAAACACCGTCTGAAATAACTAACTGAAACAAACAATTCTTTTTTTTTTCAAACTTCTTTCTTTTTCTTCCTGATCTCACGTTTTCAGCTCTTTTTTTTTTTTTCATTTTTTTTCATTTTTTTTCTTTCTTTTTCTCACTTTTCTTTTTCTTTCTTTTTCATTTCATTTTTTTTCTTTTTCCTCCTTCCTCAATTTTCCAACGACTCCATACAAAGGAAAAACGGGCCAAAATGCAAATGAAAACTCGTACCCAAAAGAACATACTAACTAGCTTGACTAGACAGGCTTAATTTGGAATGTAGCTAATGGGTCAAAAAGGCAAATTTGGCTAATGTGGCTAAATGGGTGAAAAATAGAAAGAAAGGGGAATTTGCAAGCACCTCCCTGCATGTGACACCAACCACAAACCCGAATATGTGCATTTGACGAGAAATTGAATTTCATAAAAGTGCAAAAAAGATGAACATGCTATGCAAGGAGTACTACTCTCAATTCCTAATGAACTGGTCATGAATGTCACATGCTATATTTGAACAGAAACTCGTAGACTATGCGTATGGCAAAGCTAATAACTATCAATAAAGTGCAAGGCTCAAGTAAAATGACAAGTTATAGTGAATTATCATCATGGAAATCTACCGTCCCGACTCAACCTATATGCAAAAGTAAACGTGAAATTTTTTGATTTTTTTTTTGAAATTTTCTAATTTTTTTTGGATTTTTGAATTTTTAATGAAATAAATAAGCAATGCACGCTGAAAAATAAACGTGAATGCAAAAACAAATGCAAATGCAGACTCAAAAGGATGCAATACCCTCCCCAAACCAAAACGGACAACGCCCTCGTTGTCCTCCAGCATACACCAGCAGATATATACGGGGAAATGAGAATATACAACCAAAATAAAAGAAAAACAAAATTAAAAGGAGACAAAATAAAAGAGTAAGAGATACATACAAAATACGAACTTCCCCAAACCAGCCAGAAAACTGGGGAAGTGAGTAGACCAGTAGCTACTCGTCGTCGTCGTCACCGTCGTCGTCCACCACCGTGTACTCCGGGTCTCTCTCCTCCTCTCTTCTCCTCCGCTCCTCAGCACGAGCTCTCTCCACTGCCACCTCCGGGTCCTCGTCCTCCTCCTCCTCAGACACTAGGTACCCCTCAGGTGGGTACCGGAAGAAGGAAGGGTGTGGCCAACCCTCTGGGATCGGTCGGTGCCGCCGCAAGTGGTACTCGTACAGAGGGTGCAAGGCTAGAGCCAAGTCCCTCTCCAAACGAGCCTGACGCGCTGCAACTTCAAGCAACAAACCGTAAACGGCTTCCCTTTGGTCTAGGACCGCGGGCGCCACAAAGGGAGGAGGTGGTACAAAAGTAGCCAGTAGGTCCGGCTGAGTCTGTGTCTGGTCAGTGAGAGTGGGAGTGGTAGTAGGAGTGGTAGTAGTAGTGGGAGTAGGGGTCGGAGCGGGAGCAGCCGTGGAAGGCTGGGTGCTCCCGGAAGATGTAGACCCCTCTCCGGTCTCAAGACGCCGCTTATTGGCGGCGGGTGCATCAGGAGGTGGTCGACGTGGAAGGTGAAGGTCAGGAAGTGGTGGTAGGCGGGCGCCCCTAGCAACGGTAGGAAGGGGCTCTAGACGGGGGAGAGTTTCACAAGGTAAGTCTACAGACAGGAAGTCGTCTATCTTCCATGTCTGGTAGTCTGAGGTAAGCCAATGCTGAGAAAGCATGGCATCCAGACTCAGTAGCCTCTCTCCCTGGAGGTACTGCAGGTCACGAGGCCAAACGAGGATGAGGGAACGGGCAAGAATGGTGCATATGCCACCGCAGGCAATGGTTCCCGTCTCCTTCTTCCCCTGGCTCTGAAGGTACTGGGCGGCCAAGTAAGCTATGTTGAGGGTAAAGGGACCCTCACAGTCGATGTTCAGGTAACCGCCCAGGATGGAGAGCTCGGTGTTTGTGATGTTGTTCGGCTACTTTCGGTCGAAAATAGTGCTCCCCATCAGTCTAAGGAAACAACGAACAACGGGGAGGTGGACCTGTTGGAGCTTTCGCTCCTGAAAAGTGGTGTGGGCCAGGGCTCTCTAGAGCTGACGGTAGACCGTCCTAGGGGCGGGAACTACGCCCATAGAGGTAAGGCCAATTAACCTAACAAACTCCCCTAAGGTCATCGAAAAGGTCCGGTTAAACAACCGGAAGGACACTGACGAACTAGAGGGGTCAGCATCGTGTGCCCCTTAGGAGAAGGTAAAGGAGCTGAGAAACTCGAGGCTCAGCTCCAGAAAAGTGCGGCCGCTCATAGTGATGAGCCCGGCCATCCCCGTGGCCCGCAGTAAGTCACAAATCGACTCGTAAATGCCGAGTCTCACAAGTGCCGTTTTCTCTAGAAAACGGGAAGGAACATGCACACAACCTAGCAGGTTATAAAATTTCGTACGATGTAAAGCGTTAACAAAATGTACCTGCGGATAATCTGGGTGAGAGTCGAGGGAAGTGTCCCCTTGGACGGTTGTTGTGCCATAAGTAGAAGGAGCAGCTGAAGCAGAGGTAGAAGTGGCTGGAGCCGGCGCAGAACGAGACTGTCTGCGACCCCGGCCTCTGGAACCCAAAGTAGTAGCCCGTCCAGAGACGGTGTGAGGGACCAGGGCTGCTATAAAAGCAGCTGCGGCTGCTAGCGAGTCCACCACGGGAGTAAAAGTAGAGGCTGGTGTAGGAGTAGGGGCTGCTATGGCCACCACTGAAGAAGAACTAGCAGTAGTGCTAGCTGTGGTGGTGACCGTAGAGGAAGTGGCAGCCTGAATTGAGCTAGCAGCAGAGCTAGCTGGAGCAAAAACTGTACTGGCAGCCGAAACTAGGAACACTGGGGCTGCGGTAGTCACTAAAGTGGAGACATTGGCAACAGCAGGGGCCACTGTCTCAGACAAAGACGTGCTAGAAGTGGAGCTGGTAGAAGGTAGAGAATTAGACTCCATCCCGTAACAAGGGGCAGGGGATATGATAAGATAACAATGGCTAACAGAGGCTAAAACAGCCTGTTAAACCAGAAAAACTCCTCTACGAGTCGAAAAGTTCGACCTACAGCATATAATTCCTAACAAATTCCCAACAATTCCTCAAACAAAATCGAAAAGCAGCATGTAAAAGGCGATAAGGTGGGTATAACAGTCAACAACAACAGCATGTAAACAACACCGAGGTTAATTAGGTCAAGAAAGCATGCAAACCCGTCTGACAGTCAAGAATTTCGACTGAAATAGCCCTAATCGCGAAAATTCGCGCAAGATTCGAATGGAAGCATGTTTAGCATCGAAAAGGGTGTGGTAACAGTCTACAATCAGCAGCAATATCGCAACAAGGAAGCTAACCAGACAAATGACAGCAGCAATGGACTGTCCTAAACCCAAATCGCGAAAATCATGTGAAATTCGAAAAAGGCATGCTACAGACAGTGAGGAATCGGGGTTGATCATCAAGCAAGATAAACAAGGGCAATAAACACAATTAAAGTCGAAAAAAATCGACCAACCATGGATTTCGAAACCCTAGGAACAATTTACCTCAATATAATTCAAAATAATGAAATTAAAAAGCAATGAGGAAGTAGAAATCACTTACTTGATGATAGAAATCCTACAATTGCAATTAATCTTCAATCAAACAAGCAAAACTAGCGATTTTTCAAGCTAAAAACCGCAAAGCCTAATCTTCTTCGAAAACCGTGTAAATGGACACCAATCAAGGGGAAAATAAGGGGCTATAAGAGATTAATTGACTAGCAAGAGATTGTAGGTGGCGGATTTGGAGAATGGGCATGAAAAATTGGGGATTTGGGGGATTTTGTGTCGCAATTAGGGGTGTTTAGACAAAAAATTAGGGACAAATGAAAAAGAAACCAAAAATAAGAAGTTCAAAGTAAAACTCCCTGCGTCCCTTTGCAATTCCACTCGATCGAGTGGTTTTAAACTACTCGATCGAGGGCTTTTGATGATCCAGTTGCTCGATCGAGTAGAATTCTACTCGATCGAGAAGTCCCACTTATTGCTTTACTCGATTGACCAGATGAAGAACTCGGTCGACCAATTTTTCACTCGATCGAGTACAAAAAGTACTTGATCGAGCTCTTTTCTCACGTAACCTCTTGAATTTCGTTTATTCTTCCCTTGGGATGCGTAAAACTTCCCCAAACCTGCATAAAAACAAGTGCAAAAGTATCCCAACATACCAAATATGCATATAAACAGTCTATAGTCTTAGTTCTACGCTAAAAACAGTCTATAAACTAATTGTCCTAATTAAAAGCAAAAATAAATTCAGCGGAAAATTCAAAAATTATCTATTACAAAGTGTTACACGGGGCATTTCCCCGCTTAATTTCCAACGTAATTAAGTGGCCCCTTGAAGGGCTCCTGACTGGAGGACGTCATCTCAGCAACGTTGACTGTCCTCTTCAACTTCCATGAGCATGAATTATCATTTGAAACAGTAGGAGGGGAGTAGTTCACATCCACATAAGCGCGAACCTTCCTCATCCTTGCTCCTCTATCACCGGCTGTAGCATCATCATCTCCAATTTGATTAACCGTAATTGCACTATGTCCCATGACAGCTCCTTCATTGCTTTCATCTGTACCTGCGGCAAGGAAAACAGACGAACTTTCCTCCTTTTTGCTCTCAGTCTGAGGCGGAGGGGTAACAATTGCAGCACAATACTCCAAATTTTCAACTAGAGTGTCAATAATAGGATCAATAGAAGAGAGAGCATTGTAAGGCTGAGCTTGCATGGGAGCCCTCCGGGACTTAGACTGATGAAAAATCAGCTCCTCGTCCCCTACCTGAAAGGTCAAAGTCTTGCCCTCGACGTCTATAACTGCACGAGCAGTAGACAAAAATGGTCTCCCTAAGATAATAGGGGTGTGTGCATCTTCGGGGATGTCTAAGACAACGAAATCAACGGGAATAAAGAACCTCCCGATCCTCACAGGTACGTTTTCTACTATACCTAGTGGCCGTGATATACTACGGTCGGCCATCTGGACTGTCATGTTAGTGCAACTCAGCTTTGTCAGACCAAGTCTCTTAGCCAGAGACAGCGGTAAGATACTTACGCTAGCGCCTAAATCGCATAGCGCATTATCAATCAAATAGTTACCGATATGACACGGAATCGAAAAACTACCCGGATCTGACTGCTTAGGAGGTAACTTATTTTGAAATAGGG
This sequence comes from Silene latifolia, assembly GCF_048544455.1. NCBI lineage: Eukaryota > Viridiplantae > Streptophyta > Magnoliopsida > Caryophyllales > Caryophyllaceae > Silene > Silene latifolia. Next base: position 327,583,846 of record NC_133538.1, read on the forward strand.
CTGACCCCACCTCAGTCAAAGCTACGGTCTCACTATCACTAATACTCCTCTTACGCGATAAAATTTCTTTCATAAACTTGAGATAAGATGGTACCTTTGTCAGCAACTCAGTGAACGGCACAGTGACTTCCAAGCTTTTCAGAAGTTCGACAAATTTGCCGAATTGTTGATTGGCCTTAGTATTCTGCAACCGCCTCGGGAAGGGAACCGTGATAGGTATCTCGAGACCCTTGTTTCTCTCTTCCAATGTATCTTCTGGAGCAAGTTCTGTATCCTTTGGACGCTTCTTACCTCTTAAACGAGATCTTTCCGGTGATTTATCGCTTAAACGAGCACTAGCAGGCTCTCGAATAAGCTTCTCAACATCAGAACTACTCGATCGACCAATATACCCATTCGAGCGAGTAGAATCTTCAATAATATCACTCGGTCGAGTGAAATTTTCACTCGATCGAGTAACTCCATTTTGCTCTTCACTCGATCGAGTAGATAAACTACTTGATCGACCAGACTGATCTTCCTGTTCACTCGATCGAGTTGAAAAACCACTCGATCGGGCACTTTCTTGCCCAAATCTGCTCGATCGACCACCTGAAACCAGTCGATCGAGCACTTGCTTTGCCGTGAGCTTACTTTCTTCGACATAACACTGTTCATCATCAGTTACAACTCTCCTTGGGTCTGATTTTTGTAATTCCGGTCCCTCATAAGAACGACCGCTTCTCATATTTATCAAGTTTACCATCTCGTGTGGATTCTTCTCATTTTGAGTCGGTAATTGACCCTGCTTTCTTGAGGATTGATTCATGGCTAGTTGGGCAACTTGAGTTTCAAGTGCCTTTATGGACCCATCTTTCTGTTGATCACTCAGCTGAAATTGCTTTGTAAAAGCATGCAACATAGACTTAAGCTCACCAATTTCACTCACCCCACCTGAAGATGATGCACCATGGTTAGGAGGAGCAAAGGAAGGAGGCTTCTGGAAGCCTTGTTGATTCTTATGTGGAGAAACATAAGGCTTCTGCTGGTGCGGAGGAGGTGTAGGATTAAGCACATTTTGATTAGTCCACCTCAAATTGGGGTGGACTGCCCCTTGATTATTGTAATAGGAACCTCCCCCTTGCCTATATTGCTGAAAGGCAAGGACTTGTTCCTTCTCTACAAGACAGCCAACAGCAGTGTGGCCGTCATTACTCCCACATCTCTCACATGAAACGGTCTCTCCTCTAGTAATCACATGGACCGTCTGAGGCTCCCCAGCAGCTTGTAACTCCAACTTGTCAAATCTAGCATTCATGGTCTCCAGCTGAGCCAAAACCTGCTTATCAACCGCATTAACTATTCTAATCCCATCCCTCGGGTTACCATACTCAGCACTGTGATTAGCCATCTCTTCAATAAGAGACCATCCCTTATCGTCATTTGTATTCTCCTGGAATCTTCCACTGGATGCCGCATCAAGTATGGATCTTTGATCTTCATACAACTCATTGTAGAACTGATTAGCTAAGAACCATGGGTCAAAACCATGGTGAGGGATAGACCTCACCAACTTCATGAATCGCGACCATGCCTCATAGAAACTTTCATCGGGAGCCTGTCTGAAACTAGTAATCTTGGCCCTCAGCAGATTGGTGCGTTGTGGAGGGAAGTATCTCTTGTAAAATGCAAGAGCAAGAGACTCCCAATCAGAACCCCAGCAGAATGCGGTCCAAGTCCAAGTCGGCCACTCCCTAGTCCGAATCAGCTAAAGAGAAAGAAAATAGAACTTCCTTAATCTTGTCTTGAGTTACCCCCTTAGTGGCGGGGATAGTAGAACAGTAATCGGTAAAGGTCTCCATATGCTTCCTCGGATCCTCACCTGCCACACCTCTATAGATATTCCTCTCCACCAGATTGATATAAGAAGGACGGATGTCGAATGTATTCCCATCATCAGTCTGGAGATTGAAACCCTTCGGAATAGAGGATGCTTTAGGCACTGAATGACTGGAAAGCTTAGGCATCTTTACTGTAAAAATCAGATTGTCTTCGAAAAGAGAGTGATATAACTCTGGCTCAAAAGTACTCAAGTCTTCCTTTCGTGATTTCCTTTGCAGACGGAGTCTATGCCTGAATAATCTCTCTGGCTCTGAATCAGCTGAAACTAATTCAAACCTATCTGACCTGGGCATAAACAACACTGAAAGAAAATAATAAGAACTGCCTCAAGGAATAAAAATTCCCTGAGACGGATAAAATAAACGGAACGAAAACAAATGGGGCAATTGCCTCCCCGGCAACCGCGCCAAAATTTGACACGTCTGTCGTGTACCTGTCAAAAATAAACTAACTAAACTAACTATATAACTAGGGAAGTCAAGTCGATCTCCACAGGGAGGCAAGATATTTGTAGTAGTCCGTCTATTTGGTCACAAATAGGGGGGGGGGGGTTGTTTGATTTGTTGTCTAAACTACGAGTTTTGAAGGAAAGAGAAATAAAGGCAAGAGCAATAAAAACAGAGAAATAAGGATAAAACTATCAGATAGAGAGGGAGACATGTCAGGATTTCGGTTCACTACGGTAGTCCAGTGACTCTGCTGTAAATGACTCAGACCAAATGTAAGACGGATGTTGGAAGGTCCTTTCGGTCCACTTTCTATCCTAAAATACCACTAACTTAACTTTCATTCTCGTCAGGGTAGTCTACTGTTCATAGCAGGCTTATTTAGTCCAATCTTTCGATCTAGGATTAATTTTAGCCAGATTAAAGGTTAACTCAGAAGTGTGCACTCAACTAAGTCGAATAAATACAATTAAATTGCTATGGTGACAGAGTCTTGTAATTAATTCATCTGTTTCATCTACTACATCGTCACTTTCTTATCGCAGATCCCCTAATCCCAACATGAAAGGGGTTTAGCTGCTCATGTCGCTAATTAAACTAACAGCAGATAATATTCCAGCAGTAAACTGTTGGGGCTGGTGTCCACTACAGTTAGTGCAATAACATTTAAATCTCTAAAAGGATCAAAGGGTATACTTTTGTATTATTATCAGTTGGTCCACGTTTATCAATAACGGTTGGCTTGCTAGATAAGTTTGACGTTATTGTCATACAGATGGCGGTGATCAACTGGTCCCTAAAAGTCACACCTATAGGATATGTTTGAGAGATGTGACGGTATGAAAATACAGTCATGTTGATGCCGAATATGACTAAGCAGTTAGTCGGAGTTATTGACTAATAATTAGTCAAACGCGATGTTGAGATATTTTATTTAATACGGATTAAATAATAATGGCTAAGGCGAATTAAGCAGTTAATTCGTAAATTAAATATAAACGATTATTTTTGATTAATGTATATTGAATAAATTAATTATACAATATTGTCATTATCGGACATGTATTATTATATCGACTAATTCATTTACTAGACGATATTTTAATAACCGATAACCGATGACGATTTATAATAAAATCGCGTCATATACATTTAGCATTTTCGAGTCGGACCACGAGTTAAAATAAAGAGGAAGTGAAAGCCCACTTCCCCATGGGGTACTCGGTTTGGCCGAACCAAGAGAACAAAAGGAGAGCTTCTTCTCCTTTTGTAACCTAATTCATTTTGAAAGAAAAATTAGGGTTTTTGAGAACATTTTTCTCTCAATAACCTAGATCTCACATCTAGCAAAACTCACACAAAACTCTCTCAATATTGCAAGGCAATTAGAGAGTACATTCTAGCACAAGGGCATAGTCTCAGACGGTCTTGGGTGCATCGATTAGGAGGAAATCTACGTTGATTTCTATCTTAGGCCGAATTCTCTAGGACCCGAGGTTAATTCTTATGCTTTATCGTTTTCTCTTATAATATTTTTTTTATGACAATTATCACATTTAAAATTTGCGTTATAGTCCTAAATTTTAAGGGTTTTATACAGATATTACCCCACAAGTGGTATCAGAGCGAGGCCACGTAAATTTTTCTTTGTGATTTTCATCAAACGAATTCGAATCGATAAATTTGTGCATTGAAAACCGTGCGGCAGCAGCTATTTTTTTTTTGTCTCGGCAGATTTTTTTTTTTTGGGCTGCTGCATTTTTTTTGTCTTTGAAACCGTGCTATACGGTTTATGTATGATCATACGATCTTTTGTTATCGATTTGTTCTTTGCATATTGTTATTTTAAACGATAATTATTGCAATATGTTAAAGTTATATCAATTGTAGTTTCAATTCTATACGGATTAGTTTATTTGCAATTGGTTTTATCAAATCGATTTTTTGTTTGGGACTGTTGTAGTCTCGGTTTTGCTGCTGGAAAATAAAAAGAAATTTTTTTTTTTTGCTGTTTTAGTCACAGTTCAACCGTGAAAAAGAAAAAAAAAATTTCGTGTTTTTTTTTTTCTTTTTTCGGCTATGTTTTATGCATAATACGGATTTTATACATTCGCTTGATAGTGAAACGGTTCACTCACGTACCATTTAGTTATTTTAAAGCGATTTTAAAGTAACGGATTGTAATGAATTAAAATTAAGTTGATTAAAGCGGTTTTGTCACATAATTTTAATTATCATTGGTGGTTTGGATAAATTTAACATAATTACGGAATTATGTCACGAATAATTTTTATTTTAGTTGATGCATTTTTATTTATCATTCTTTTAATGCTTTGAATGTTTAAATTGCGTATTTAATTTTTACAAACGGTTGTAACTTAGTGTGGCCTTAGTAGAACGTGTTACCGTAATGATGGAACACGGTCTTGGTTGTATTTTGAGATCTTGTATCTCCGTTTTGGTTTTTTTTCTTTGTAATTACAGTTTTTATTTAGAATGTAAATAGGTTTATATTTTGTAAATTTTAATTGTAATTTTGAGAAGACCAAAGATGGAGACCGGATACTCACTCCCGCTGCTTGGACAAAGATGGAACATCAAGACAAGCTTCTATGGTCCAACAGTGGATTCCAAAGTTGTATTATGTTCTTTTTACTAGGATAGGCCACACTAGGAATTTTTATTTACGTTTTGCATTCTTTTATTTATTTTATCGTAACGATAGATTGCATCATATTCCGCCTAAAAACCAAACCACCTAATAATTTCATGAAAACTGACTCATATAGAGGTTACGCGTTAGTTTTCTTTGATATACAGATATCACACGTTTTAATTAAGCCATCACCTAAGTCAATTCATTCACGCAATGCTAGTTTTTCGTTCACTTAAAATGAATTAAAACTAAGTTGATGGGATCTTCCTCGTATAAACAAAAATTGAGAACAGTCTTTATAGGTCAAACTCCAATGAATCCCTTCTTCGTCGGTAGGCATAATATGACCCCTTCTACATCGGGTAAGTTGGAACTGATTGACCTATTTTATCTCAACACTATGGTCACTCGTACGATCCTGTGATTATGGTGGACTATAGATAGGATTTACGGAAATCTATCGACCAAGAGTTCTAACGATAGAACTAGCTAAACAGTTGGCTTATCAATTTATGGAAATTGAGTCTTGGGATCACTTGTATTATTCTTGAGGGAGATCAATTATGCAAGTGCAATGAATCTACACGATTAAAATGAATTTTTAATAGAATTAAATCACCTCGATGAGTTGCTTATTTCCTTTTGTTTTTCCTTTCTTTTTCAGTGTAGATCACGATCACTTAAACTGCTAATAACAAAATGGCTAGCCGTGCTGACGACCCAATGCCAAGTGCCACATTGGACCGTAAGTCCGGGCTTCGGATCTTCATGAATCAGATGAATCAGTCAACTCGACTGAAGAATGATGGATCAAACTTCGCGGACTGGGAGGCAACATTACGGAATGCTACCGCAGCTGACGGGAAGCTCAAATTTCTGACAGAGCCCATCCCGTCAAACCCAGGTCCCACGGCTGGAACTAACGAGATCGCCAAGTATAACGATTTCGTCATGGAAGCGGGTGCGATTAAAAACGCACTCATTTTTGCAATGGAATCCAATTTGCAGAAACGCTTCATAGCCCAAGGTGCAAACAAGATTTTCACCACGCTCACTAAGGAATTCTCGAAAGCACCGAGAATCGTGACCTATGAGCATACCACTCGCTTCTTTGATACGAGACTCCAGAAGGGCCAACCGGTTAGCCCACACATTCTCAGCATGATTGAGAATGTCGAGAGACTGGAGGCGCTTGATTGTAAAATCAGCGAGAACATCGCGATTGACCGCATGCTTCATTCACTCCACGATGGTTTTACGCTCTTTAGAGCGAATTACTATATGAATGATTTGAAGAAAAGTCCTCATGAACTACACTCCCTACTCGTACAGACCGAGAAGGATATGAAGTTCAGTGGGAGCTTGAAACAGGATGTTCTCGTTGTGTCAAACAAGGGCAAGGGTAAGGGCAAAGCTCAGGCAGACCTAGCGGTAGGTAAACCGAAGTTTAAGAAGTCGGGATCAGGTAAGAGTGGGCCTGGTGAGGCAAGCAACTCATCAGGCGCGACAAAGAGCAAGACCGAAAACATGGAATGCCATCACTACCACAAGACTGGGCATTGGAGGCGTACATGTCCTGTTTACCATGAGGACATAAAAGCAGGTCGCGTTAAACCTGTTGGTATGTCTTCTTCCTCTTCTACTTTTATTCATATGATTGAGATTAACCACGCAAGTTACGGAACTTGGGTACTAGATACTGGTTGTGGTTCTCATCTGTGTAATCATGTGCAGGGGCTCCGAAACATCGAACCCCTCGTAAAGGGTGAGGTGGACCTGCGTGTCGGGAATGGAGCACGAGTGGCTGCCGTCTCGAGGGGAACATACGTGATCCGCTTCCTAGCGGATTTGAGTTATTTTTATATAACTGCTATTATGTACCCAGTCTTTCTAAAAACATTATTTCAGTTTCTGCACTTGACAAACTTGGTTTTTCATTTGTAATAGAGAATAATACTTGCATTTTCTCATTACACGATATGATTTATGGCAAGGCAGTCTCCATGAACGGAATTTATGTTTTAGATCAGACCACCGAAATATTACACGTAATGAATAAGAAGTTAAAGGTTGGTGACAAAGATCAAACGTATCTATGGCACTGCCGTATGGGACACATTAATAAGAAACGCGTAAAACAACTCATAAAGAATGGAGCTATCTCAGCCTTTGATTTTCAATCATTTGGCACGTGTGAATCATGTCTCATTGGTAAGATGACTCGAATTTCCTTCAAAGGTGTTGGAATGCGCGCTGCTGACCTATTAGGACTCATACATACGGATGTGTGTGGACCTATGTCAATCACCGCACGAGAAGGCTATAGGTATTTCATCACTTTCACGGATGATTTAAGTAGATATGGCTATGTCTACTTAATGAAGCACAAAAGTGAATCCTTTGAGAAATTCAAGGAATACCGAATCGGGTACAGAACCTCTTTGGGTAGAAAGATTAAAACACTGCGCTCGGACCGTGGTGGCGAGTATCTTTCTCACGAGTTTGATCAACACCTCAAAGACGTGGGATTGCCTTGCAGCTTAACTCCACCGAACACCTCGGTTGAATGGTGTGTCCGAACGGAGAAATCAAACACTACTTGATATGGTTTGATCCATGATGAGTCACATCGTGTTGCCTCGACTCATTATGGGGTTATGCTCTTCTTCTGTCACCGCTCTAATACTTAACAAGTCCGTCTAAAATCAAGTTGACAAGACTCCATATGAACTATGGAAGGGAACGGTCCCCAACTTGTCCTTTATACGGGTTTGGGGCTGCGAGGCTTATGTCAAGTGGAGACACGAGGATAAGCTCGGCCCGCGATCGGTCAAGACATACTTTATAGGTTATCCTAAAGGAACACTTGGTCATTACTTTTATTCGCCGACCGAACAACGTGTATTTGTTGCGGCTAGTGCGACATTCTTAGAGAAGGAGTTTCTCGAGAATGCAAAGAGTGATAGAACCTTCGAGCTGTCGGAGATTCCAGAACCAAATACCGAGCAACCATTGGAGGAATCAGTTCCTTTAATCCCGGCTGCGGTTAATATTCCTGAGGAACCTAGGAGGTCGGGAAGAGTCTCTATTCCTCCGGACAGATACATTGGTATGGTCGAGGAACATGACATAGATCACATTCTACTCTTAACGAGTAGTGAACCCGCAACCTATAAAGGTGCCATGACTAGTTCCGACTCAAAGCTATGGCTTGAGGCCATGCAATCCGAGATGGACTCCATGTATGAGAACAACGTATGGGATCTTGTTGACTTACCTGCTAAGGTTCGTCCCCTTCAATGCAAATAGCTTTACAAGATAAAGCATTCTTTGGAAGGTCAACAAGATATCTATAAAGCACGACTAGTTGCTAAAGGTTTCACCCAAGTGCCAGGTTTGCACTACGATGAAATTTTTGCACCCGTAGTCATGCTGCGTTCCATTCGGATTATCTTAGTGATTGCCGCTTTTCATGACTATGAAATTTGGCAGATGGATGTGAAAACCGCCTTCTTAAACGGTTATTTTGAGGAAGAGTTGTACATGGTACAACCCGAAGGTTTCATCGATCCAGAACATCCTAAGAAAGTGTGCAAGCTTAAGCGTTCCATCTATGGACTTAAGCAAGCTTCTAGGAGTTGGAATCATCGTTTCGACCAAGTGATAAAAGAAAATGGATTTACTCGATCGGTCGAGGAACCATGTCTATACATCAAGTCGAGTGGGAGCAAGATTGTCTTCCTAATATTGTATGTCGATGACATACTCCTGATTGGGAATGACATACCTCTCTTAACTTCGGTGAAAGTATGGTTGAAGAACCATTTCCAGATGAAAGATCTAGGTGAGGCACAAAGAATTTTGGGCATCCGTATCTATCGAGATAGATCACGTCGGATGTTATCTCTCAGTCAGGAGTCTTACATAGACAAGATCCTAGAGAGATTCAGCATGACTAACTCCAAAAAGGGGTTTCTCCCTATGGCTCCAGGGGTGCATTTGAGCAAGTCTCAGGCACCAGAGACACCGGAAGAGAAAGAGCGCATGACACGGATTCCTTATGCCTCGGCTATAGGATCAATCATGTATACCATGATATGCACACGTCCGGACGTGGCATATGCATTGAGTATGACAAGTCGATTCCAACAGCATCCAGGTGAATCACATTGGATGGCTGTCAAGAACATTCTTAAGTACCTACGGAGGACTAAAGCTTGGGCATTGACTTATGGAGGCGAACAAAAGCCATGCGTAACCGGTTACGCAGATGCTAGCTTCCAAACGGATCGAGATGACTCAAAATCTTAGTTTGGATTCGTTTTTACTCTTAATGGCGCTGCAGTCAGCTGGAAGAGTTCCAAACAAAGTGTTACAGCAGATTCTACGACTGAGTCCGAGTACTATGCCGCGTCTGAAGCTGCAAAAGAAGCGATATGGATGCGTCAATTCTTACAAGGACTATCTGTAATGCCTAGTTCGAATGACCCGATCACCATCTATTGCGACAATAGAGGTGCCATCTTCCAAGCTAAGGAGCCTAAGTCTAGCAACAAGTCTACACATGTACAACGAAAAGCTCATCTAATCCGAGAATACGTGGAGCAAAAGGAGGTAGTGATAGAAAAGATTGCTACAGATGATAACATAGCAGATCCTCTCACTAAACCATTACGACAAGATAAGCATGAAGGGCATGTTAATTCTGGGAATTAAACGTGTTCCTGAGTTGTAGTACTCTTTTATGGATTAGATTCATTCTCTTTTGTACTCTAGACGACATCATCGTTTTGATATTTATATATTCTGTTTTTCATATGGATTTGTACGACAATTTTGAACACCACAAAGTGAACTGAACAAACATTATATTTTTGGTCCTTAATTGCCCACGTGAGCTGATAACTCTGGCAATTATTTTGTGACGTTGGTTGATGGTGGGTTCAACGAGCCATAAGTCAAAAAGTTGACTGACCAATCACAGAGGTGATTTATACGGATATCTCGTAGGACACAATTGTGACATCGACGTGGAGTCCTAAATGTTTTATAACATTCGGTGCCAGGTCGTGGACAGGACCTCCATGGTGATTCTAAGGGTCGATTCTTTTGACTATCGACTGTCTCTTGAGACTGAGGCAGATTTTGGGTGACTTTGGTTTCTTTCTCACGGTCATCCGTAACAGGGGGCCAAGTAGATTTTTTCTGGGTCATTTCATGCTGTGCTTAGATCGGAAGGAGTCGAGTTGAAGGAAATATTCAGCCTTTATCAGGTACTCGATATTACTCAGGGCCACTCGAGGAGTTGTAACTGAAATGCATGGCCATGCTCGAATACGAATTCGTTTTATCAGTTAAGTTACTCTCTAGTCGGGGAAACCACTCTTGATACAGATCGATTGTAAAATACGACCTTTGCGGATCCGGATCTACAAATTGTTTTACATTGAGTGGGAGAAATTTTAAATGAATATGAGAATCGGTTATCGCACATACACTTGTACGGACAAGTGGGAGTTTGTTGGAGCTGTGTCCTCCAGTTAGTGCGGATAACGTTATTACACATACACTTGTACGGACAAGTGGGAGCTTGTTGGGGCTGGTGTCCTCTATAGTTAGTGCAATAACATTTAAATCTCTAAAAGGATCCAAGGGTATACTTTTGTATTATTATCAGTTGGTCCACGTTTATCAATAACGGTTGGCTTGCTAGATAAGTTTGACGTTATTGTCATACAGATGGCGGTGATCAACTGGTCCCCAAAAGTCACACCTATAGGATACGTTTGAGAGATGTGACGGTATGAAAATACAGTCATGTTGATGCCTAATATGACTAAGCAGTTAGTCGGAGTTATTGACTAATAATTAGTCAAACGCGATGTTGAGATATTTTATTTAATACGGATTAAATAATAATGGCTAAGGCGAATTAAGCAGTTAATTCGTAAATTAAATATAAACGATTATATTTGATTAATGTATATTGAATAAATTAATTATACAATATTGTCATTATCGGACATGTATTATTATATCGACTAATTCATGTTACTAGACGATATTTTAATAACCGATAACCGATGACGATTTATAATAAAATCGCGTCATATACATTTAGCATTTTCGAGTCGGACCACGAGTGAAAATAAAGAGGAAGTGAAAGCCCACTTCCCCATGGGGTACTCGGTTTGGCCGAACCAAGAGAACAAAAGGAGGGCTTTCTCTCCTTTTGTAACCTAATTCATTTTGAAAGAAAAATTAGGGTTTTTGAGAACATTTTTCTCTCAATAACCTAGATCTCACATCTAGCAAAACTCACACAAAACTCTCTCAATATTGCAAGGCAATTAGAGAGTACATTCTAGCACAAGGGCATAGTCTCCGACGGTGTTGGGTGCATCGATTAGGAGGAAATCTACGTTGATTTCTATCTTAGGCCGAATTCTCTAGGACCCGAGGTTAATTCTTATGCTTTATCGTTTTCTCTTGTAATTTTGTTTTATGACAATTATCACATGTAAAATTTGCGTTATAGTCCTAAATTTTAAGGGTTTTATACGGATATTACCCCACATAAACTTAATGAAATAACAATTAAAAAGCATAAAAGAGAATTAGGGCAAAAGAATAAATGCAATGAAATGAAGAATTAAAGCGAACAAAAGATTAATTATTATAAAGATAAGAGAAAGGAATTACAATCAAGTGAATTCCGGCGTAAAGAACAAAATCCGAGCAAAAGCAATCCCAAGAACAAGGTTACAGTGAAGAGGAATGGTTTACGCAGTAAAGTTTGATAAAAAAAACTAAGTAGTAAGTAAATCTGATACTAATAACCTAACTAATGTAGGTTTAAATAGGAAGAGTAAATAAGTTTTGCGGAATTAAAACATAACACGGGCTAATTAAAGCCCATAATCAGCGAAACCATTCGATGGAGTGGATTAAAACAACTCGATCGAGCAAACACCTCAGCAAATCTACTCGATCGAGTAACTGGTCTTTCTGCAAGCTAAGGATCGAGTGGAAAACCACTCGATCGACCACCCTGGGACGTGAAAACCACTCGATCGAGTGGTAGAACTGCTCGATCGAGTACTTTGACTTCATTTCAGCTCAAGTCCGCGCCTAAATGCCTCGTAATCCATGCCATGACGCTTCCAAACGTAGTATCTCACTCTGGAAAATCCCGTCTCCTCTAAATGCATGCAAAAAGGACGAAAAAGAGTACGATTCCACTACTTTCGCGTTCATTTCTACAAAATGGACAAAACGAACCAAAGTAGCCAATTCGGGGCAAAATACTATAAAAACAGTATAAAAATGCATAGAAATACGTGTTGAAAAAGGCTAAAAAGACTTTATAAAAAGCATGTATCAGTAGTCGTACAGAGGGTGCAAGGTAAGAGCCAAGTCCCTCTCCATACGAGCATGTCGCTCTGCAATCTCAAGCAACAAATCATCATGGCGCCCTTGGTCCATGACCGCGGACGCCACAAAGGGTGGAGGTGGTACGAAAGTAGCCGAAAAAACGGTTGAGCCTGTGTCTGGTCGGTGGGAGTGGGAGTAGGAGTAGGAGTGGGAGTAGGGGTCAGGATGGGAGTAGTCGTGTAAGGCTGGTTACTCCCTGAAGGTGTGGACCCCTCTCCAGTCTCAAGTCTACGCTGCTTCTTGGTGGCGGGTAAAGTTGGAGGTGGCCGGAGTGCAAGGTGGCAGTGGGCCGCCCCTAGCGACAGTAGGCAAAGGGGCTAGACCGGGGAGAGTGTCACAAGGTAAGTCCACAGACAAGGAACCGTCTATCTTTTATGTCCGGTAGTCTGGGGTCAGCCAATGCTGAGAAAGCATGGCATCCAGACTCAGTAGCCTCTCTCCCTCGAGGTACTGCAAGTCACGAGGCCAGACGAGGAAGAGGGAATGGGCAAGAATGGTGGCTATGCCACCGCAGGAAATAGATCCCGTCTCCTTCAGCCCCTGGGCCTGAAAGTACTGGGCGGTCAGGTAGGCAATGTTGAGGGTAAAAGGGCCCTCACGGTCAACGTTCAGGTAACCGCCCAGGATGGAGAGCTCGGTGTTTGTGATGTTGTTCGGCCAAAGATGGTGCTCCCTATCATCCTAAGAAAGTAACGGGCAGGGGGAGCTGGACATGGGCGAGCTTTCGCTCGGGAAAGGTGGTCTAGGCCAAGGTCCTCCAAAGCTGACGGATGACCCTCCTGGGGGCGGTAGTGTCGCCCGTAGAGGAAAGGCCAAGTCTGCGACCAAACTCCTCCAAAGTCATCGGAAAGGTCCGGTTGAACAACCGGAAAGACACTGAAGAACTAGCGGGGTCAGCATCGTGTGCCCCGGAGGAGAAGGTGAAGGAGCCGAGGAACTCAAGGCTCAGCTCCATAAAGGTACGGCCGCTCATAGTGACGAGTTCGGCCATCCCCGTGCCCCGTAATAACTCACAAACTGACTCGTAGAAGCCGAGTCTCTCAAGTGCCGGTTTATCTAAAAACCGGGAAGGAACAAACTAACAGCCTAGGAGGTGATAAAACCTCTTATGATATAATGCGTTAACAAAAATTACATGTGGGTAGTCTGGGTGAGAGTCGAGGGAGGCGACCCCTCGAACAGTAACCGTGCCAGAAGGAGAAGCAGCTGAAGTGGAGGGAGCGGCAGAAGTAGAAGTAACGGGAGCTGGTGCAGAACGAGAACGTCCACGACCTCGGCCCCGGCCTCTAGAACCCAAAGTAGAAGCCCGCTCAGTGACGGGGACTAGGGCCGCTCTAAAGGCAGCTGCAACTGCCGGCGAGTCCGCCACAGGAGTGAAAACGGCGGCTGGAGTAGAAGTAGTGGCTGTTGTGGCCACCACTAACGAAGAAAGGCTAGCAGTGGTGGCCGTAACGGAAGTGGCAACCGAAACAGAGCTAGCAGGGGTAAAAACGGTACTGGCAGCTAAAACTACGAAAATAGGGGTTGCGGTACTAACAGTAGTGGAGGCGGTGGTAACAGCAGGGACCACCGTCTCTCTCTGGGACGGACTAGAAGTCTGGCTAGTAGAGGGCAGTGAGCTAGACTCCATCCTGTATACAAAGGGTAGGGGATTTTATGAGAAAAAGCATGAAAACAGTATGACAATCAGCATGGTAACAGTATTACAGTTCCCCTACCAGTCGAAAAAGTCGACTTACAGCACAAAATTCCCAACATTTCCTCAAAATTTCGAATGGCAGTATGTAAACAGCGATAGGGGTGGGTTAGCAGGCATCAACAACAACAATTAAGAAACAAATGAAACGAATAAAGCATATGACAGACGAAATTCGACTGAAAACCCAGATGATAGTCGGAAATTCCGACTGAAAATCACCCCTTAATGCAAATCTCACGCAAAATTCGAATTTAAACATGGTAAAGCAATGAGGAATGGGGATTGATCATCAAGCAAGACAAGTAAGGTAAAAAATGACAGTTAAAGTCAAAATATTCGACTAAACAGTGAAATTCGAACCCTAATTTCAGATTACCTCATAAATATTCGAAATAAACGAAATTAAAATGCAATGAGGATGGAGTAATTACTTACTTGATGAGAAAAGACCTACAAAGTGCAATTAATCCTCAAATAACAAGCAAAGTGGCGATTTTTTTGATCAAAAACCGCGAACCCTAAACCCGCTAATAGACCGTGTAAACGAGCACAAATCAAGGGGGAAATAGAGGGCTTTGAAAGATTAATTAGCAAGCAAGAAAATGTAGTTGACGGATTTGGTATTAGAGCAATTAAAATGGGGATTTGGGGGATTTTTTGCAAAGGAAGGGGAAGGAGACGAAAAAATTGGGGTTAAAATGAAATTAGAATAAAAAACAAAGAAGTTAAAGAAAAACTCCCTGCGTCCTTTCCCAATCTACTCGATCGAGTGGTTTAGAACCGCTCGATCGAGCACTTTGATGATCCACTTACTCGATCGAATAGAAATCTACTCGATCGAGAACTCCCCATATATGCTTTACTCGATCGACTAAAAAAGAAGCACTCGATCGTCCACGTTTCACTCGATCGAGTACAAAAAGTACTCGATCGAGCTCTTTTACTCGTGTAAGCTCCTTAATTCGTCTTACTTCCTTTAAATGTGCGTAAAAATTCCCCAAACCTGCATAGAAACACGTGCAACCATATCCCAAAATACCAAATACACTAAGTAACAGTATAGAGTCTTAAATTTAAGCTAAAAATTGTCTAACAACTAATTTCCTAATTAAAAGCAATAAAAGAAATTCAACGGAGAATTCAAAAATTGTTTTTACAAGGTGTTACACGGGGCATTTCCCCGCTCACTTCCCAAAGCAATTCAGTAGCCACTTGGAGGGCTCCTAACTGGAGGACGTCATCTCAGCAACATTGATTGTCCTCTTCAGCTTCCATGAGCTTGAATTTGAATCATTTAAATCTTTAGGAGGAGAATAGTTCACACCCACATATGCTCGAACTTTTCTCACCCTTGCTCCCTTCTCATCGGCTGTAACACTATCACTCCCAGCTTGACTGACTTTAATTGCACATTGCCCTTTGACAGCTCCTTCATTGCTTTCATCTGTACCTGCAGCAAGGAAAACAGACGAACTTTCCTCCTTTTTGCTCTCAATCTGAGGCGGAGGGGTGACAATAGCAGCACAATACTCCAAATTTTCATTTGGAGTGTCAATAATAGGGTCAATATAAGAGAGGGAATTGCAAGGCTGAGCTTTCATGGGAGCTCTCCGGAACATAGACTGATGGATTATCAGCTCCTCGTCACCTACCTGAAAGGTCAAAGTCTTTCCCCCACGTCTATAACTGCACGGGCAGTAGACAAAAATGGTCTCCCTAAAGTAATAGGGGTATGTGCATCTTCGGGGATGTCTAAGACGATGAAGTCAACGGGAATAAAGAACCTCCCGATCTTAACAGGTACATCTTCTATTACACCTAGTGGCCGTGATATACTACGGTCGGCCATCTAGACAGTCATGTTGGTGCAATTAAACTTTGTCAAACCAAGTCTCTTAGCTAGAGACAATGGTAAGACACTCACGCTAGCGCTTAGATCGCATAACGCGTTATCAATCAAATGGGTACCTATATGACATGTAATTGAGAAACTACCCGGGTCTGACTGTTTTGGAGGTAACTTATTTTGAACTAGGGCCGTCCCCACCTCAGTCAAAGCTACTGTCTCATTATCACTTATATGCCTCTTACGTGTTAAAATTTCTTTCATAAACTTAAGATAAGAGGGTACCTGTGTCAGCAGTTCGGCGAACGGTACAGTGACCTGTAAGCTTCTCAAAATTTCAGCAAATTTGCCAAACTGTTGGTTAGCTTTAGTATTCTATAGACGCCTCGGAAAGGGAACCGTGATGGGTATCTCGAGTCCCTTGTTTCTCTCTTCCAATGTGTCAGCCGGAGCAAGCTCTGTATCCTTTGGACGCTTCTTTACTCTCGAACGAGGTCTTTCAGGTGATTTATCGCTTAATCGAGCACTAGCAGGCTCTCGATCAAGCTGCCCGTCGTCCAAACTACTCAATCGAACAAAATTCCCATTCGATCGAGTAGTTTCTTCAATAATATCACTCGATCGAGTAGAATTTTCACTCGATCGAACAGTCGCCATTTCCTGTTCACTCGATCGAGTAGAATTTTCACTCGATCGAGTACTTTCACCATCAAATCTGCTCGATCGACCTCCAGAAACTAGTCGATCGAGCACTTTCTTAGCCGTCAGCTTATTTCCTTCGACAGAATACTGTTCATCAGCAGTTATATCCTTCCTCGGGTCTGATTTCAGCATTTCTGGTCCCTCATATGAACGACCGCTTCTCAAATTGATTAAATTTACCATCTCATGTGGATTTTTCTCAGTTTGAGACGGTAATTAACCCTGCATTCTTGTGGATTGATTCGTGGTTAACTGGGCAACTTGAGTTTCAAGTGCCTTAATGGATGCATCTTTCTGTTGATCAAGCAGCTTCCACTGCTTTGTAAAGGACTGCAACATAGACTTAAGCTCACCTATTTCACTCACTCCTCCAGAAGATGATGCTCCATGATTGGGAGGAGGGAAGGAAGGAGGCTTCTGAAAGCCTTGTTGATTCTTATGTGGAGGGGTAGGGTTGAGCACATTTTGACTTGTCCACCTCAAATTGGGATGGACTGCCCCTTTGTTGTTGTAATAGGAACCCCCTCCTTGCCTGTATTGTTGAAAGGCAAGGACTTGTTCCTTCTCTGTGAGACAGCCAACAGTAGTGTGGCCATCATTGCTCCCACACCTCTCAGATGTGACGGTCTCCCCTCTAGTAAGAACATGGACCGTCTGAGGCTCCCCAGCAGCATGTAACTCCAACTTGTCAAATCTAGCATTCATGGCTTCCAGCTGAGCCACAACCTGCTTATCGAATGCATGAACTGTTCTTATACTATCCCTCGGGTTTCCATACTCAGCACTGTGATTCGCCATCTCTTCAATAAGGGCCCATCCCTTATCATCATCGGTATTTTCCTAGAATCTCCCACTAGATGACGCATCAAGTATGGCTTTGTGGTCATCATACAACCCATTGTAGAACTGGTTAGCTATAAACCATAGGTCAAAACCATGGTGAGGAATAGACCTCACCAATTTCTTGAATCGGGACCACGCCTCATATAGAGTCTCATTGGGAGCCTGCCTGAAACTGGTAATCTTGGCGCCAAAATTTGATAGGTCTATCGTGTACCTATAAAAAATAAACTAACTAAAATAACTATATAGCTAGGGAAGTTAGGTCGATCTCCTGAGGGAGGCAAGATATCTGTAGAAGTCCGTCTATTTGGTCACAAATGGGGGGGGGGGGGGTTGTTTGAATTGTTTTCTAAACTACAAAGTTTAAAGGAAGAGTAGTAGAGACAAGAGCAGCAAGACCATAAAATAGGATTAAACTATCAGGTAGAGAAGGGACATGTCGGGAATTCGGTTCACTACGGTAGTCCAGTGACTCAGCTGTAAACAACTCAGACAAATTAATGCAAGACGGATGTGGAAAGGTCCTTTCGGTCCACTTTCTATCCTAAAATACCACTAACTTAACTTTCATTCTCGTCAGGTTAGTCTACTGTTCATAGCAGGCCTATTTAGTCCAATCTTTCGATCTAGGATTAATTTTATCCAGATTAAAGAGGTGACTCAGAAGCGTGCACTCAACTAAGTCGATAAATACAATTAAATTGCTATGGTGACAGAATCTCACAATTAATTCATCTATTTCATTTACTACATCGTCAGCTTCCTACCGCAGATCCCCTGATCCCAACATGCATTAAATTTAGATACTCATATCGCTATTAATATCAAAACTAATAACAAATGACGAAGTAACAATAAACATGATGAAATAACAAATAAAATGCATTAAAGTAAATTAGGGTAGAAATTAAGTATGACTAAACGAAGAATTAAAGCAAACAAAAGAGAGATTATTATTAAGGGAAGAGAACAGGATTACAATCGTGCGAATCCGGCGTAAAGAACGATCAAATCCGAGCAAAATAAATCCCAAAGCAAAGTTACAGTGAAGGAGAATAAGTAACGCAAAAATGTTTGATAGCCTTTGATAGTAGAAAATTCGATGCTTAATAACCTAGTAACGTAATGCTTAAATAGGAAAATAACTAAGTTTATCGAAATAAAACAACTCACGGGCTAATTAAAGCCCATGACAGCAGAAACCACTCGATCGAGTGGAATAAAACCACTCGATCGAGCAAAACTCAGGACAATCTACTCGATTGAGTAGAATAGTTACTCGATCGAGTAACTCTCTTTTCAGCACCTTTGGATCGAGTAGAAAACTACTCGATCGACCAACTGGGAGCATAAAAACCACTCGATCGAGTGGTAAAACAACTCGATCGAGTCTTCTGTCTTCAACTCAGCTCACGTTCACGTCCGACTGCCTCGTAATCCGTGCCTTCACGCATTCCAATGCAATATCTCACTCTGGAAAATCCCGTCTCCTCTAAATGCATGCAAAAAGGACGAAAAAGGGTACGATTCCACTACTTTCGCGTTCATTTCTACAAAACGGACAATACGAACCAAAGTAGCCAATTCAGGGCAAAATACTATATAAACACTATAAAAAAGCATGGGGAAATACGTGCTGAAATAGGCTAAAAAGACTATACATTAGGCACGTATCAATGGACACGCACACGATCCTGGGGTTGGATTTGGCATGAGCCTAGAGTTGTTTGGAGATTTTAGGAGATGCTTAGCTACTAGGGCCACTGTTTTGGATGGTGCGTTAACCAGGTATTATTAGTATAATTATTACTATTCCTTCGTTAGACCTGTGCTTATCATATTCACTCTTCAATTGATGCGCAGTCAGTTTTGTACTGTCATATAATCACCCTTGTTGCTGTCCCTTTATCAATTGTATAACGCTTTATCTTTGTTGTGAATGCAGTTTTCGTGGACTGCGGTATTCCGGAGTATAAGGCAACAAATGGCTTTGTGTTGTCTTCTCCGCCCTATTCGTGGTGTGTAATGACATGGGCATTGGGTTACCGTCTAAAACCTACCTGTTTACTAATCTTTGCTGTCTTTTTTTACCTTTAAAGGTAGTTTCTAATATGTGTTAATTTGGATTTCTCGCATTTCCAGGTACTCGCTCTTTCCAATCTCCGGTGCTCTTTGTTTGCGCCTTGCAGTGGAGCCGGTATTATATTCGACTGGCTGTGTACTGATTTTTTTTTTTGCCTTTTTCAAGCACTTTATAACCTCTATTCTTTTGGGTTTCTTGCATTGCTACATTATAGCTAGGAATAATACCTCATCACACCACTTTCTATCGTTGATTTCTCCCTTGTGATCTCAGATTCTCGGCCCTTCATTTTACTTTCACCTGCAGCCACACCTTTTGCCATTCTTTCAGCCACTCTACTTCACACATTCTCGTCCATCTTTTGCTTACACTACTCGATCAACACCCTCAACAAAAACCTAGAGGTATTTTTACTCTGAAACCCATTTTTTGTTGTTTGTTATTTTAATTTTATTTCGTTATTATTATGGTTATGGGGATACGATGTTGTTAATGGTGCTCTGTTTGCTCCGTTTGCATAGTTTGCTTAAATCCTTGTCTTGCCAAGTGAATCTTTTTAGTTTAGGTTTGAGGATATTGTAATTAGGTCTTGATTTAGGTTTCAGGTTTCTTAGTGTTGTTGCCGTTGATGGTTGTCTGGTATTATTATAATTATTATCATTGCTATTCTGTCGGGGTTCAGATGTTGTAGTATTGTTGTCGTTGATGTTATATGAGGATTTAGGAAGAGCATCATAACTAAATATAGTATATTACCTATGATGGTTTGTCTGGGGAAAGAGTAAACTAATTTAGTCAATGTCCGAGGGGAGCTCCGGAGCGGCTTCTGTTGCCTTGACATGTCTTAAATGCGTCATCTCGATATGTATATGCTTATCTTGGAGTCAACGTTTTTATATCCTTCCATCTATCATGCCAATATTATAATTACATTGTTATATTTGAATTATCCTTTTCGTTGAGGTTGCATGTTGAGCCTTATTAAGAGTAATATGCAATCCTATGAACTACCCTCGGTTGCCGTTTATATTAATAGGTCCTTGGTGGAATAAAGGGAATGATAGGCTTGTTTTGGGAAACTTCTTTGCTTCACCCTGAAGAGGTAAAATACTTTCTCGTACATGAAAAACCACATTTTTTCCAACTAATTGAGAATGTTTTGTGGTACAAGAAGATTCTTATGTGCTGATGCTTTTATTTTGGTGTTACCCAGGGTGTTCGTTTTAGGGGTTTGTCTATCCCTGAGTGTCAAAATGCCTTACCTGCTGCGAAGCCAAAGAGGAGAACCATTTTCAGGAGGTCTTCTTTGGCTACTTTTGACCGAAAAGGTCACAAGTTCCTATTTGAGACATGTTATTCTTTCTGATTTCTCAACGTTTTACCTAATGCAGGGTTTAGTTTTCGATTGGGAATTTTGTTATGAGCAGTTCCAGATACTACTTTATGTCTTAGAGTTCCTTATGTTTATCATGTAATCAATTGACAGTCGTGACACTTATGGCTGAGATTAGGTAGTTGTATGGCTATTTGTTTGGTTAAAGTTTCTTTGATATATGATAGTTTACTGCATATGGGGATCATTATAAAAATTTCCTCTATATAAAATATTTACGCACTTAGTGTTGGGTTCTTATAATTCAGGTACCCAGCAAAGAGCAAGTGGACGCGCTATAGGAAGATTTGCTGAACCGTGCTTCTATCCCAAGTGCTTGGCTTGTCCTTGACACATTTGTAGTGTCTTTCTACCTTGTGTAAATGAAACCGTTGTTGCTGGTTGCTTCGCTCTTTGACCTTGTATTTTTATTTTGGCTTTTGTGTTACTGCTTGTGATTTTGTCTGTGCTTGTATGAATGAATCTTAACGACATAACCATTGTCAACTTAGTTCTTGTCATTTTATTTGTCACTGACTCACTATAGACCATGTTTACAAAACTATTGATGCTCTGCCCCACATTCAATGACTCAATTTGCTACTGGTGTTATGGCCTCTCGGGAACATACTGGTTCCTTTACTTTTAAGACTCTCATTTTGCTATGGATAGTATCGATCCTCATCTTATATGTACAGGTAACGGTTTCGAAGAATAAGACATTGTATTTTTTTGTGCAGGTTCAAAGCGAATTTTAGAAAGCATATTATGCCAGGAACCTGATTATATGCCTTCACTTGGTAAGTTTGTTGGAAATCTAGATCTCTTTATATAACATATTCTTATATGTTTCAAATTTATTTAGTCATAAAATAAATTACTAATCTTATGCATGCCAACATCAATAGTTAAGAGAAGAAATCGGTTCCTTACATTGCATGTTTCAGATTTTTGGGCACTAGTAAGGTCACCTACCTTACTTAGTTCTTGAGCTTTCCTTATGGATGAACAAGATTCAAAGGTAGAATCTCTCCCAAAGATGAATACCCAAGGTAACCTCTTAAAGACTAATATTATTTGAACTAGAAGAATATTAATCTTACTAAAATTTGACCAAAACTATTGTTTGTCCTCTTGAGTATTTCGGTCAAGAGTAGATGAATTTTGGAGTATTTTATCTCTCTAATTTCATAAGATGTAGAGAGTATTTTCTAATTCTTACTCTAGAAAATATTATGCAAAAAGTATGAATGAATAATGATAGAGAAAACTCTCTATTAGGCCCTTGGAAAACCGGTGGGAAGGAGTAGGAGGGAGCCAATGCATGGTGAAGTTTTTTCTATCCAAGAAAACATAGGCTTGCATGGCTATGGCTAGGTGTAATTATATTTTTTTCCACTCAAAAATATAACATAATTTAAACACCATACTTCCTCCTAATTTTCGGTCCAAATGAGATAAAATGGATTCCATTTTATCTTTGTCAATTTGTCAATTTGTAATATGTCACATGTCACATAAAATTGTTATGTATTTTTAACATATTAAAAATCAACGTATTAACAAAAATACGTCATAAACAAAAATCGACTTAGTAATTCATAATTACTTGTACCAAAAATTTTACCAATTTATAAATCACAACATTTTGTATTTATAATAATTTATTCATTCAAATGCAATTGTTACCTTAAACAATAATTTCATCTAAGTAATAAAACAATTCGATTACATAGACCGTATCCTATTATAATCAAATATAATAAGACACGTAAATATTACTTCCAAAATCGTCCGTCAATTTTAAGTAATTTAATTAACTCGTATCGTCATACGATCAATTAAATAATCAATAAAGAGTGTTACCCTTTAGGTATGACCTAAGGGGATCAACTGATCACCACCGTCGCACGACAGTAATGTCAAACTCTGGTCAGCCAATCATTACCGATATGTGTGGACCAGTTGACTGTGAAATATTACATCCCACATGTATTCTTAAAATGAGATTTAAACATGTGATCAATATGATTGACAATTGTGATCGCATTATTGTCGGAGGACACATATTCCAACAATCTCCCACTTGTCCTCGACAAGTGTGCGTCACCAATTCTCTTGTCCTATTACTATCTCCCACTCAATGCAAGGTGTCTTTCAGGTCGTACTTGCAAGTGATCATATCGAGAGTGGTTTCCTCGATCTGGAGAATAACTGATTGACCGGATTTATCTATCATAGATACCTTCCGAGCGTGGCCACGCATTTCCAGTTCACTACTCCTCGAGTAGCCCTGAGATATTGTTTTAACCCTGACAAGGGGGTGGACAATTCCTATCACACTTATTCCCTTCGACTAGCCACAGCCATCATAACCCAAAATATGCCCATTTGACCCCATTTACGAAGGTCGTAGTAACACAAATCAAAGTTAATCTGAAACTGTGCCATCTTAGGCGAACAGTCTTTAGTCAAAAGAATCGACTCATTAGAATACTATAGTAGTTCTCGCCACGACCAGGCTATATAAATTTGCCAGAACTCTATAAGCGGTCACTGCCCGACAAAGTGTTCCTAACAGTCTGCCTATGTGATCGACTAGTCATCTCACATGACTCTATGGCACTTGAACTTGCCATCAATCGCATCACACTCTAGTCACTTCGAGACGTCACCTCATACAAGTGACTATGGGCTAATACTATGTTAATCCGGGTTCACTTTAACGGGGTTCAATGTTGTCTCTAAAACCCGTTTAGATGTAACAAAGTATAACAAAAGAGTTTTAAAGTAAAACTCGAACGACAAATGCGATTATCACATATGAATAGTCAATGCCTGATTACTATTTCATGTTCTATAATCTAATTTGATCTTGTATGTAGTTGTTCATTTCAATTCAATTGAAATGACATGACTCATCATGTTTAGCCTTTGAGAAGGCTTTGGTTTGTAGGTTTTATCAACTTCTTATACCTTACTCAACCTTACTACATACTCGTTTTCCTTTGTAATGTATACATTTGCATTACAAAACTTTCTGAGTACGTGTCGAGATCCAATCA
This sequence comes from Silene latifolia, assembly GCF_048544455.1. NCBI lineage: Eukaryota > Viridiplantae > Streptophyta > Magnoliopsida > Caryophyllales > Caryophyllaceae > Silene > Silene latifolia. The sequence continues at coordinate 327,607,873 of NC_133538.1, forward strand.
AGAAATAGGCCCTCTAGCCTAAGAATAGCTCCCACTGTTCTAACAGTGTGCGGGACTCATTCTCTTGCACATCTCATAATTGCAAGTGTACTCAATTTCCGTTATAAATATCTCTCATTGTTCTTTATTGCCTAGAACGATTCTAGAAAATCTATTTCTTAAATAACATAGCCACAATGGTATCTTAACTATCTTAATGTGTTTTGATTATGGTTTTGTTTAAACCATGCGCAATCTCAATTGTCAATTGTCACTTGTGTAACACCCTTACACAAAATTGCATCATAAACACTTTGCTTTACTTCCTTAATGCTTCTGCAAGCACTTAAGGGTAATCTTTATGGTTACTTGGCAAAGATTACTTAAATTCAATTTTGAAAACAATTCATCATACTCAAAGTATATTAAGTGATATACATCATTACTTATTTAATTGATCCGGCAGCGGAAGCCGATGGAATCAATCAAATATGTTCAACTCGATTGAACTAGTCATGAATCTTATCAACAGATAAGACTTCTTATTGACGTTAATATCATGTGGATTTATTTCCATAAATCTGGATATTCAAGATGTATTATAATACTCCAAAAGTCTTAAATCATTCGCGATGATCAATATGTCATCCACATATAAGACTAATAAAAATTTCCGTAACTCCCACTAAACTCCATGTATAAACACAACTTCTTGATTTATCGAGAAAAGTTTTATAACATGATCAAAACATTGATTCTAACTCATTGATGTCCTACTTAAGATCATCTCTTAAGTTGCACATTATCTTAGGATTGCAAGAATCTATAAAACTCGTGACATGTATTGAATACATTCCTTCTTTTGAAGAAGTGGGTTTTAGATTCACATGCTGTATGCGTATCCTCATAATGAAACACAACCCCTAAGAAGATCCAAATAGACTTAAGCATTTCAATTAGTGCAAAACCCTTTGCAACCAATCTTGCTTTGAAATCTCTCTTTATTAGTGCAAAACCCTTTGTCACTAATCAAGCCCTTTTGTTTCGGATTTTCATGGCTCTTAGCCTTGTATTGAGTTGTGACTTAAACACTCTTATCTAAGTCATATGTTCATTACTTTCTAGAAGTAATCAACTTGAATCAAACAATTTCTTTTGTAAGTTATAAGCTCTTTACTTTCTTGAAAGTAGCATGAATTCATCATTTTTAACAAGTGACGAATTTAACCTCCTAGGTTTTGAAGAAACAATGTCTTACACAAAACGTCTCATGTAGCCAAGAAAGACCAGTTTCTTGCGACATAACATTCTTTGTGGCATTCTTTGTGGCTCTAGAATAATTTCTCCCACTCTGTCTTATAGAAATAAACTTGTATTTTAGAAAGACAGCTTTACGAGCCGCAAACCCGTCGTACTCGTGATAATTGAAAAGGGAAAAATGAGCATTTGTTTCTTGTGAAAACTTACAAACATGGTACCCTTACCATTTCATATCTCATATGATTCTATTTAGTGAAAAATAATTTAGACAAAAATGATAAAATCCCCAAAAGGATCAAGTAACTCAAAGTAACTTGATTGAAGTCCAAACCATATCGAATAGCGTTTGATTTCTTATCCAACCACACATTATTCCATAATGCGTGCTAAGAGAGATTAACTTGTGATACTATATCATATTTCCTTTGGCTTATATCAAAGTCTTCACTTTGATAATCCCATCACGACTAAATCGTGCTTCTTTGTACTTTTTGAACTTCTTCAAAGATTTCTCTATTTACCTTATTAAGTGAACACATTAGCATCAACTTAAATCGTTGGTAAAAGAAAATGATCAACCTATTTTGGATCAATGATTTACAACCTCGATCTCCTTTTCAACCAAAAGGCATGAGACATCTTGCTTTGAATACAAGATACGCATATACCATAAGATCTAATGGTTTCAAGAGTACTCGATAACTCTTTGCGTTCATCATTCCAGAAACTAAGGTTTGATCTTGGGTTACCAATTTGAGTCTTGCATCATCTTCATGATATATCATTCTAGTTTGGTTTAGAATATTATCACCTTGATAATGGGCTAGCCATACATCAAATCGTGGTGTTTAGGGTCACAAAAGTGAAACCTCTTTTGTATCTTAACAAGTTTGTATTCTTATTTAGAGTTTATGTACTTAATAGTCACAATTAAGTACAACTCCAAACCCAAAAACTAGATTTAGTACACAATGACTCTATCTCTCGACTTCATTGTTGCTAGTCGTCATATTCTAATCAACCTATGTATCAAACATAATGATGAAAACCACCATTGGTTTCTAATATTAACGAAGTAGTACTAGTAAAATTTATGTCAATCAAATAAACATTTATAGAAGAAGATCCCATTAGATGTCCCACAACTAACTTGTTGATTCTTCAATAATTTGGGGTAGTTTCCTTTCTCGTGTCCAACATTTGAGACAATGGAAACTTTATCGGTCGGGATTGATAGGTTTAGTATCGTCATTCTCAACAACTTTACCTTTAACATTACCTTGTATCAATTCCATTACTTCTTGAACCTCGTCCTTATCTTAACGGTTTAAGAGAATGCTCCCACTTATTTCAATGAGTCTTTGCTTTGAGAAACAAAATTGAATTCATGAAGATCACTCTTCATTTGTTCGTTTTAGTCTTAAAACTTTCATTGAAGTGGTTGCGTTATTTTGGTAAATTACGAATTCTTGACAAAACTAATTACCAAACCAATTTATCGCTTCAAGGTACTTAATTCATTTAAGTACATGGAAAAATAATCCATTGTAAGTATGTGTGTTAGTCTAGAATGAAAAACCTGTTTGATAATGAATAACTTTAATCTATACTCTTTGCAAGAGATCCTTAGCAATGGTTAATTCGAGGTCTTAGAAGCAAATTCATATTTGACTTTAGTTACGATGTTTTAATGGAGATTTGAATCAAAAATCGAAATGATATCGTATATGAATTGTGGTAAAGAAATAGAACAATGTGATAACGGAATGAAGAAAAAACTTAACATTTATCGTTATAATAATAATACTTGTAGATAACAAGTAAAGCATTTACATAGTGACCTCTACGCAACTATGATAAATGAATCCGATATCCAAATTCATATTAACTTGGGCACGGGATAGCCGATGAAACCCTTATCAATATAACTCGGTGGATTAACTCTTTAATCGATTCTACTTTTAGAACTCTAGGTCGATAAAATTACTCTAAAATTTATCTATAGCCCGGAACACATGCGGCTACGGTCGCGAATACTTCCGTTGAGCTCAATCCAAATTTCGAATAAATGTGTCCATGATCCAAATCCACATCAACTTGGGCACGGGATAGACGATGAAACCCTCATCAACACGAATTCGGTGGATAGACATTTATCACCCACTTCACCAACGTAACAAGGTTTGTCTTACGGTAAAGCCGACTCAACTCCCTTGCGAAACTGGTACTTCATGGTTTCTACTATTTGGTAAGGCTAAGTCTCAATTGTTTATTTTTAGCGAGAGGTCATGTCAATTTATTATCTATCACGTTTTAAGTGAACTAAAGCGGTGAACTACGATAATTATAATTGACACGGTCGATAAACTCGATTAAAAGATGATGCATGTTTTAGTTATGGCGATTTAGCGATGCATGCGACATATAAATAAAATGCAAAGCATAAATTAAATCCTAGTATGGCCTTCCTAAAATAGAAAATCTAATTAACTATTGCATATTCGGAAACCAACTCCATTGGTCCCTTGAACTTCGGTTGAGGCACGCATCTCGAGGTATGACCGTCTTTATGTATCGCCTTCTTGAAGAAATCCGTCTTTATGGAACTCCGGAATAAATAAATTACATAATAAATTACATAATTTCCTATTATAAATTTGTAATTAAAATAAAATAAATCTATTAATTTAAAAAACGGTGATACGAGATCACAATAAATTACAACCGAATCGATATTCCCATACATTTCGGGTAATATCAATTAAAAACTAAGGCCATACTAAGTAAAATTACATAATTCAAAATTACATAAAATAAAAATTATGACAATCATAAATAAAATGCAGCATTATAATATGTATGAACATGCCCAATATTATGCTAAATCGGCTTTAAGGAGCCAATATCGTATATTACACGGTTTTTACGGATTTGCGTGATTCAACCTTTTAGAATCACAATAAATTACATAAATTCATATTTATGCACAAGTTAATTACCCTAACCAACTTAGGACTCAAAATTAGTCTTCACTAACTATTTGACTATAATTAACTTATATTGCTTAAAATTGTTCATTAATGGACTCAAAATTACAATAAAATGCTATAAACTTCAAATAAATCATAAAAATTTCAAATAAATTTGAAATTTGAAATTTAAACTCATGAACATTCTGGAAAAATACCATGACACTCATAATGTTCAAAAACATAGGTTAAAAATTTCGAAAATTATCGGGAAAAACAATGTTGCAGTTTATCGGATTTATCAATAAAAATCATAAAAACATGAGAAAAATTATATTAATCAACTTTTCAATTTTAGATCTGAAAAAGATAATAAAATGCAACATGTAACATTTTTCCTTAGTCATGAAGTATGTTTTAGCAATTTTCACTAATTAAGTCACTATTTATGCTATTTTTCATCAAAAATCCATAAATCATGCATGAAGACTTCATTATAGCCTATTATTTTACACACATCTTGTAAAATTGCATGTGACAACATACTAAATTTCTATGACCAGATTCGAAATATTTCTCATATTAACCTATTTTTCATTTAAATTCGATTTTTAACATGAAAAATCCATATTTCGAGCATAAGAACTCATAAAATTATGAAAATTTCCAGATCCTCTAAAAATAATATATATGAAAACATATATGAAAACATATCATAAAAATCACATTTTAATGCCATTATTAAATAAAATGAACAATAAAAATCCATATATTAACCAAAATATCCTAAAAACATTTTAGGACCAGAAACTTTAACATGCATAAATTTATTTCATGATATATCATAATAACAGAAATTTACAAGATTTGTATGTTAATCATATAACTCGGAAAAATTATAACCGATTTGCATGCAAACAACCTAGTGCTCATGATACCGCTTGTTGGAAATCTAGATCTCTTTATATAACATATTCTTATATGTTTCAAATTTATTTAGTCATAAAATAAATTACTATTCTTATGCATGCAAACATCAATAGTTAAGAGAAGAAATCGGTTCCTTACATTGCATGTTTTGGATACTTGGGCACTAGTAAGGTCACCTACCTTACTTAGTTCTTTAGCTTTCCTTATGGATGAACAAGATTCAAAGGTAGAATCTCTCCCAAAGATGAATACCCAAGGTAACCTCTTAAAGACTAATATTATTTGAACTAGAAGAATATTTATCTTACTAAAATTTGACCCAAAACTATTGTTTGTCCTCTTGAGTATTTCGGTCAGGAGTAGATGAATTTTGGAGTATTTTATCTCTATAATTTCATAAGATGTAGAGAGTATTTTCTAATTCTTACTCTAGAAAATATTATGCAAAAAGTATGAATGAATAATGATAGAGAAAACTCTCTATTAGGCCCTTGGAAAACCGGTGGGAAGGAGTGGGAGGGAGCCAATGCATGGTGAAGTTTTTCTATCCAAGAAAACATAGGCTTGCATGGCTATGGCTAGGTGTAATTATATTGTTTTCCACTTAAAAATATAACATAATTTAAACACCATACTCCCTCCTAATTTTCGGTCCAAATGAGATAAAATGGATTCCATTTTATCTTTGTCAATTTGTTAATTTGTCATATGTCACATGTTACATGTCACATAAAATTGTTATGTATTTTTAACATATTAAAAATCAACGTATTAACAAAAATACGTCATAAACAAAAATCGACTTAGTAATTCATAATTACTTGTACCAAAATTTTTACCAATTTATAAATCACAACATTTTGTATTTATAATAATTTATTCATTCAAATGCAATTGTTACCTTAAACAATAATTTCATCTAAGTAATAAAACAATTCGATTATTTAGACCGTATCCTATTATAATTAAATATAATAAGACATGTAAATATTACTTCCAAAATCGTCCGTCAATTTTAAGTAATTTAATTAACTCGTATCGTCATACGATCAATTAAATAATCAATTAAGAGTGTTACCCTTTAGGTATGACCTAAAGGGATCAACTAATCACCACCGTCGCACGACAGTAATGTCAAACTCTAGTCAGCCAATCATTACCGATATGTGTGGACCAGTTGACTGTAAAATATTACATCCTACATGTATTCTTAAAATGAGATTTAAACATGTGATCAATATGATCGACAATTGTGATCGTATTATTGTCGGAGGACACATATTCCAACAAAGTTGACTTCGAAAATCGGATGTACGAAATATGCCTGCACTTTATTGAATAAATTGTGGGTGCTCAGCTTCTACAGATTGTAGGGATTATGAAACCCGATGTCCATAATCATGCCAATCAGAGTTGGGAATTGCTGTTGATCAACCGATCTTACAAAGATTTGCTTTAATAACAATTTCTGCTCAGTTCATGTGGGAAATTTCCTATTGAAACGAGCATTTAGAAATTAGTACATATAAACTATTCTTAATTGCTTCTACGAAATACATAGAAATAAATGGTTTCTTATTACCATTTTACAATTACTCAGAGTTGATTAATCCCTATCCTTTTGTGGGTGTATTAGCTTTAGAAATTGATATTTGATTGCTTTATTTAACATGCTGGTTATTGATCTTTGAACGGTATAGTTGGTTAATTGTTCATTTTTAAATCTGCATTTATCTTTGGTTGCTGAATTTACTTCCTCTTATACAGAGAACATGGTTGTTCCGGATATTTAAGCTGTTTTGTCTCATTCATGATCGGGTTTGTAACTGTCGTCTATGTTTGGATTTGTGATTTCCGTTGCCGTCTTTCTGTTTTGTTTTTCTTCTAACGCCTTTGTATGTGGACGTGTGCCATCGGTCAGGGAGAAAACCATTGATGAAGGCCCTGGGACTGGAATGTTGCCTTCACCGGTTTGATTTCAAACGATTTGGACGAGGTGGGTTATTGGGTTTGTCATTTACGTTGCAGTCTTTTTCTTTTCTACCGGATTCATGCTCATATACGCCGGTAAAGTTGGCTCTTTTTAGATTGTGGTATTCTTCTCACTGTACCACAGATTTTGACTTTATAGGTGTAGCTAGCTCAGCTGCTTGTTCCGTTGACCAATTGTTCAGTTGGTTTGTATAATTAGCCATGTTTCAGTGTTGCTGGTGTTGTGTGGGTGTTATGTGTGAAACGGTGTTTGCTCGGCAGTTGACAGTGAGTTCCCCTACTTAGTTAAGGTTTTACTTTAATTTGTTTCGTTAGTCTTTATTGCTCGTCATTAGTGTATAGTGATCATCTGATTATTCATCTGTTTACACTTTGTATCTCCTCACTGTAAACTCTACTGTTAACTTATTTGGGTGCTTACTACTTGGGGCACGGTGGGGGTTGTTTTGTTTTTTAAGGGTTTATTATTGGGTTATTTGCTTTAATATGTTGATGACCATTACTGTTATCGTGTGGCATTCATTGTATTTGTCTTCTATAGAATGGTGTGCAATTGACCTTTTAATGACATCGCAGAGATCTGAACTATGTTTAATATGTCGCCATAGTTGGGTTATAATTCTTGTCAAAGCAACTTGCTATTATTACCATGTTATGTTTCACTTACATTGCACTTGTACCTTACTTTAATTCGGTTTCTCTGCGTGAGATTGCTCGCATGGAATGCATATGTCTTGGTTTCGGATCCGGGAAGGTTTCTCGGCTTCTATTCTTTGTATACTAAGGCTTAAAAACTACAGCGAGCTCAGCAATGAGCTAGGTAACGCGGGCCATGCACCACCTAAGGTTGGTTTGACGCTTCTGACCTTTAAAATTGTACCTTTGAATTAGATAATGTGATTGCGGTGTTGGTTGGACTGATTCTATAGATTTATTGGAGTGAATCAGTACTTTGTTAGGGTGGGATGCTGTTGTTTTTCGATTGACCGAGTCATTGGTGTTTGCTTGGGGTCTTTCTCTTTTTTTTGGTTGAATTGGGGTATTACTGGGATATTGTGTTTATTTAACGCTTCTATGCCGTTATAGTTTTCTCATTTAAGAATTGGATAGACCTGATCCCCGCGGTGTCAAGGGTTTTTATTATTTTATTTTTCCCTACATGTACCTTGTAATTTAGAAAAACTACTTTATCTTGTTCTTCTACCGTAAAAGATGATGATGTCATCAATAAGGAGGGGACTAAGGTTCAGATTGCAATGTGGTCAAAATAGGGGCGGTATTTTTGGGTGTTGCGGCAACAAATGCCCTCACCCAAATGTATTCAGTTTTATTACTTAGTCTTTTGATTCTATGTGTTGGAATATGTGTCCTCCGACAATAATGCGATCACGATTGTTGATCATGATGATCACATGTTTAAGTCTCATTAAAATGAATACAATTGGGAAGTAATATTGTTACCAAGTAACTGGTCAACATATATCGGTAATGATTGGTGACTAGAGTTTGACATTACTTGTCGTGTGACGGTGGTGATCGAGTTGACCCCTAGGTCATACCTATAGGGCATTACTCTTAATTGATTATTTAATTAATCGTATAATGTTACGAGTTAATTAAATTACTTGAAAATTGACGGACGATTTTGGAAGTAAAATTTACGTATCATATTGAAATGTGATTAAATAAGATACGGTCTGAGTAATTGAATTGTATCATTACTCGGATGAAATAATTGTTTAATGTAACAATTAAATTGAATGAATTGTTATAAATACAATCAGTTGTGATTTATAAATTGGTAAAATTTTTGGCATAAGTAATTATGAAATTACTAAGTCAATTTTTGTATGTGACGTGTTTTTATTAATACGTTGATTTTTAATATGTTAAAATACATAACAAATATATGTGACATGTGACATGTAACATATAGACAATTGACAAAAATAATATGGAATCCATATTATAGATTGGGCCGAAAATAAGAAGGATTTAAGCTAATTATAAGTTGTTTGTAATTAGTGGAAGACACAATGATTAAAAGGAAACCTAGCCATGCAAGCCTATTGTTCCTTGTGAAGAACAATTTCTCCATGCATTGGCTCACCCTAAAGCTCCTCTTACACGGTTTTGGGAAGAAAAATTCATCATTGTTTTTCTTATAATTTTACCCAATAATATACAAAATGTTGTAGATTATTATTCATTCTATTCCATCATCAAATATAGAGATTTCTAGTGAGATAAAATCCTCTCTTCTTCTCTCTTAAAAACCGAAACAAATAAGTGTTTTATAAAAGTTTTGGTTCAATTTTCTACCTTTGATTAATATTATAACTAGTATTTGTAATATTAATTATATTAAGAGGAGCCTTGGGTATAATACATAGGGAGAGATCTTACACTTAGATCTTTGTTCTTCCATTGGAAAAGCTCAAGAACAAGAAGAGAAAGGTGATCTCTCTTGTGCCCTAATAGCCGAAATCTACTATGTAAGGACATAATTTCTCCTCTATTTATATTATTGTTTGCATGCATAAGATCCGTAATTAATTTTATGACAATTTATTTAGACATATAAGAGTATGTTAACATGTATATGAATCTACATTTCCTTCAATCGGTATCAAGAGCCACGGTTGTTTGCATGCAAATTGGTTAAAAGTTTTTCCGAGTTATATGAATAACAAAATAAAACTTGTAAAATTTGTGTTATTATGATATATCACGAAATTATTACATGCATGTTAATATTTCTGGTCCTAAAGTGTTTTAGGATATTTTGGTTAATTTTTCGGATTTTTATTGTTCATAATTTACAATAATGGCATTTAAATGTGATTTTATGAGTAAAAATGTCATTTTTGGTCTAAAAATAGCTATACTTCGAATTTTCACTTGGTTTTTGGATATGTTGTTACATATATTATTTTGAGATAACCTGTAAATTTTCATAATTTTTGGACTTATTATGCTCGAAAAATGAATTTTTCATTATTAAATTCGGATTTAAGAGAAAAATAGGTTAATATGAGTTAAATTTCGAATCTGGTCATAGAAAATTAATATGTTGTCACATGCAATTTTACAAGATGTGTGTAAAATAATTGGCTATAAAGAAGTCTTTTAGCATGATTTATGAATTTTTGAAGAAAAATAGCATAAATAGTGACATTATTAGTGAAAAATTAATAAAACATAATCTATGACTTAGGAAAAACGTCTAATGTTGCATTTTATTATATTTTTCAGATCTAAAATTGAAAAGTTAATGAAAATAATTTTTCCATGTTTTTATGATTATTTTATTATAAATTGATAAACCGCAACATTGTTTTTCCTAAAAATTTCAAATTTTTAACCTAAGATTTTGAACATTATGAGTGTCATGGAATTTTTCCAGAATGTTCATGAATTTAAATTTTGAATTTTGAATTTATTTGAAATTTTTAGATTTATTTGAAGTTTAATGGCTTATTTTTGTAATTTTTGGTCCATTTTTGAACAATTTTATAAATAAAGGTTAATTATGGTCAAATTATTAGTGAAGACTATATTTTGAGTCCTAAGAGGTTAGGGTAATTAACTTATGCATAAATATGAGTTTATGCATTTTTGTGATTATAAAATGTTGAAATCACGCAAATCCGTAAAAACCGAGTAATATACGATATTGGCAAATTAAAAGGCGATTTAGCATAAAAATTGAGCATGTTCATACATATTATAATGCTGCATTTTCTTTATGATTGTCATAATTTTTAATTTATGTAATTTTGAATTATATAATTTTACTTAGTATGGCCTTAGATTTTAATTGGTATTTCCCGAAATGTATGGGAATATCGATTCGGTTGTAATTTTTATTGTGATCTCGTATCACCGTTTTGTAATTTAATAGATTTATTTTATTTTAGTTACAAATGTATAATAGGAAATTATGTAATTTATTATGTAATGTTATTCATTCCGAGTTTCAAAAGACGGATTTCATCAAGAATGGCGATACATAAAAGACGGTGTTACCTCGAGATGCGTGCCACAACCGAAGTTCAAGGGACCAATGGAGTTGGTTTCCGAATATGTAATAGATTAATAGTTTTTCTATTTTAGGAAAGGCCATACTAGGATTTATTTATTTACTTTTATGCTTGCATTTTATTTATGTCACATGCATCGCTAAATCGCCATAACTAAACATGCATCCTTATTTTATCGAGTTTTTCGACCGTGTCAATTAGAATTATCGTAGTTCACCGCTTTAGTTCACTTATAACGTGATAGATAATAAATTGACATGACCTCTCGCTAAAACTATCAATTGAGACATAGCCTTACCAAATAGTAGAAACCATGAAAACCTATTTCGCGAGGGAGTGCACTCGGCTACCCCGGGGTACAAACCTTGTTACGTAGGGGAAGTGGGTGATAAATGTCTAATCCACCGAATTCATGTTGATGAGGGTTTCATCGGCTACCCCGTGCCTAAGTTAATGTGGGTTTGGATAATGGACACATTTATTCGAAATTTGGATTGAACTCAACAAAAGTAATTGATAAGGGTTTCATCGGCTACCCCGTGCCCTTATTGATGTGTTTTGGGCTATAGATAAATATTAGAGTAATTTTATCGACCAAGAGTTCTAAAAGTAGAATCGATTAAAAGGTTAATCCACCGAGTTATATTGATGAGGGTTTCATCGGCTACCCCGTGCCTAAGTCGATATGAATTTGGGTCTTGGAATCATTTATTCTAGTTGGGTAGAGGTCACTAGAAAAATGCGTAAAACTTGTTTAAATCATTCATTTTTACGAGTATAATTAAAACGACAAATGTTTTACTCCATATATTTTGTTTTGTAGACCACTTCTTATTCATAACAAATGGCAACACCAACTCCTAATGCTACACCACTCGCTACTTCATCTTGGCTCCGATCCTTTATGGATCGATGTAAACTTGAAAAGATTGGGTCAAATTTCTCCGAGTGGGCTTCCCAACTCAAATTAGCCGCCGAGGGTGACGACAAGCTTCGTTACCTTACCGAGGCCTCTCCACCCGAACCCTCCACTAGGTCCACCGCGGCCACTAGGAAAGCCTATGAGGCTTACCAAAAGGAGTCCGCCGCAATGAAAAATGTATTAATATTTGCGATGGAGGCGGAACTCCAAAGGAGAGCCTTCAAAATGGGCAATGCTAATGAGATTTACTCCAAACTTGTGACCATGTTTTCACAAACTCCGCGGATCGTCCAATATGAGGCGGCCGCGGCATTCTTTGATCTCGACTTCAAAGAGGGCCAAAAGGTTAGCCCTCATGTGCTCAAACTCATGGAGCTTGTCGAGACCTTGAAAATTCAAAAGGTTGAAATCCCCAAAGAACTCATCGTAGATAGGATTCTACACTCCTTGTCTAAAGTCAAGGCATATGTGCAATTCCGGGTGAATTTCAACATGCAAGACAAGGACGTGTCTCTTGAGGAGTTGCACAAGTTACTTGTGCAAGCCGAGAGGGACATGGGGTTAAATGTGAACCCTCCCAAGGATGTGCAACATAAGCACAAAGAGTAAGGGGAAGTTCAAGAAGAGTGCAAGAAAGGGTAAAAAGCAAGCTCCCACATTCACCAAAGCTAAGTCTTGTGAAGCTAGCACCTCCAAAGTCAAGAAGGGTCCTCTTGACAAATGCCATTATTGTAATGGCATGGGACATTGGAAGAGGAATTGTTCCAAATACCTTGGTGATATCAAAGCTGGAAAGATCACTCCAGTAGGTAAATGACTAACCTTCTTTTATGTTTCTAAAATTCAACTATGGTATTATGATGCAAAGTTGTGATAATGTATCTCCCTTTTTTATTGTAAATAGGGCCTCCACCAAGCAAAGACAAGGGAAAAGAAAAACAAGCATGAGAAACCATGGAGAAGCTAAGGATAGCTTTTATGGAGCTTTGTTTTTCATTGTCTTATTTTAAGTTATGTTTTGGATTCTAGAACTTTGAGTTTCCGTGTTCGACATGGAAAAGTATTTTGGATAATGAGTTGTATTTTGGATGATAGTGACTTGGTTTGCAACCCAAGTCACCCGTTTTATCATTTATCCTTTTAAATGTTCTAAAATTCATCTTTAAATGCTTGCGTTTTGAAACATAAGATCATTCACTTAAAGGTGATCTAATAGACAATTATAATGACGAGTTTCATTATATGTCCACATGCTTAAGGCTTGTGTATGATCATTTATGAAGTGATTTTGAGTCTATGAACTCTCTTAAAGGTATGTCAATCACCAAGTACACACATGAAATCAATTAATATTAGTCTGTCTATGAGATAGTTCTCCTTATACTTCAACATCATTGATTAGTGTCTCATATGCTATCTTTGAATATATAGTGTATTTATTCTAAAGATAGAGTGGGAGAAAAATGAGGACACAACACACAAGGCAAGATAAAATTGTGTACTTGTGTAAATGTAGATCTACACAAGAGAAAATGATTTGAATAAAGGTATATCTATTTACATAGTATACCAAATAGATGAGATCTATGGTCTCAAGTTAGTTCTATATAACTAATGAGAAATGAGACCAAGTGTAGTAATCATAAGAGTAAATTCTCAAAATAACTACACGAGGAGACCAAAAGAAGTTTTGGATAAAAATGACTAATGTAAAGTCTTAACAAGTTTTGACTAAGTTCTATATGATAAATTTTGACCAAATAGTTTCAATCATGAGTTTTACTTAAGAGCCTAAATGAATCAAAATAAAGTTGCAAAGATTGATATTCCGATATCTTCAATAGCCAACGTATTAACCATACAAATGTCATTACTTAACCTCCCTATGAAATGGTTAAATCTCCTTCCAAAAGGGTATTTGCGAAGGAAGTATTCTAAATATTATTTGTATTTGAATAATGACATTACCACACTTCATTATGACATAAGTGTGTTAGAGATTTAAAATCTCTTTACTCGTAAGGTTGAGATGAGACCACTTCAAAATAGGCATTTTGAAAGGATATGATGGGAACATATATGGTTTTATCCTAATAACTTGGCAATGCAATTTATATTTCAATTTTTGAATAAATTTCAATTGAGAAGTCAATTTCGAAATATGTTGAATTGAGTGGGAGTTAGGAAATTCTCATGTGAAGACATGGAATTTAGTGGGAGCTATCATCCTTGAATGTATAAAACTCATTACTCATTAAAGAATGACGAGCTAATACCTTCTTTCATAAAGAAGCTTTTGAGTTTTCAATTCCGGATGAAAATGGACAATGATGAATCCAATTACATCATGGGATGTTGGATTAGTATTAAGAGATACACATCATATCAACATATACATAGGTTATTCATATGAATGAAAATGGGATTACCATTAGCAATCATGGTAGTTCATTGAACCTAAGAACGGTTGATCTCATGATTATTAGTAACTAATGTTTCCGCCATTAGAATAATCATATACGTGTCCAATTATGAATCATATGCATAAGAGCATGATGATTGGTTGGTGAGCCATAAAAGAAACGTCATGAATTCTCGAGTAGAATCCGATGAACGATTTCGGTGATTAACGGAATGTTCCATTGTGTATTAAGAGGTTGCACATACTGTAGAAAATCCGAGCACATATGAGGATTTATGAGAATCCCAAATCTTTCAAGCCTAGGAAGAGAAATGAGAAGTTTTGGAAAGATGCTTGGTTGAATAAGAGGTTATTCAAGATAATCTTTCCTAGTTAAGCTAGGACCCGTGAGAAGTACTAAGCTAATAATCTTGTAAATTGTTACAAGATTCTACAAAACACATACCTAGTGCATTGTGTGTGGATAAAATACTTGATCAGTACAAGTTATATTATTCATCACAAATTCGTTCGTTATGTGATAGTCGATAAGAAAGTTCTTTCAAGTTAAAGAACCGAAACCAAGGTCGAGAACCTTGATGTGTACTTGGTAAAATTCATGGTATGAGAACATGAATGTGAAGGAAATTGCAAGTGTAAGAAGTTTGAACACGTGGACACATGGGATGTTAAACTTCTATTGCAATCAATAAGTGTTTACACTTATGATAAACATCACAAGGTTGTAATATGATATTGACTACCCGGGTGTGATGTCGACACTTGTCATTTGAGTTATTATTAACTCACTTTGAACATTGTTATATCCAAACGGGTTGTAGAGACAATTGAACCCCGTTAAAGTGAACATGGATTAACATTGTTTTGCCCATAGTCACTTATATGAGGTGACGTCTCGAAGTGACTAGAGTGTGAGGCGATTGATGGCAAGTTCAAGTGCCATACAGTCATGTGAGATGACTAGTCGATCACATAGGCAGATTGTTAGGAACATTTTGTCGGGCCGAATGACCGCTTATAGAGTTCTGGCAAATTTATATGGCCTGGTCGTGGCGAGAGCTACTATAGTATTCAAATGAGTCGATTCTTTTGACTAAAGACTATTCTCCTAAGATGGCACAGTTTCAGATTAACTTTGATTTGTGTTACTACGACCTTCGTAAATGGGGTCAAATGGGCATATTTTAGGTTATGATGGCTGTGGCTAGTCGAAGGGAATGAGTGCGATAGGAATTGTCCACCCCTAGTCAGGGTTATAACAATATCTCAGGGCCACTCGAGGAGTAATGAACTGGAAATGCGTGGCCACGCTCGGATGACATCCAGAGTGGATAAATCCGGTCAATCAGTTATTCTCCAAGATCGAGGAAACCACTCTTGATAAGATCACTTGCAAGTACGACCTGAAAGACACCTTGCATTGAGTGGGAGATAGTAATAGGACAAGAGAATTGGTGACGCACACTTGTCGAGGACAAGTGGGAGATTGTTGGAATATGTGTCCTCCGACAATAATGCGATCACGACTGTTGATCATGATGATCACATGTTTAAGTCTCATTAAAATGAATACAATTGGGAAGTAATATTGTTACTGTCAACTGGTCAACATATATCGGTAATGATTGGTGACTAGAGTTTGACATTCTTGTCACTGTGTGACGGTGGTGATCATTGACCCCTAGGTCATACCTATAGGGCATTACTCTTAATTGATTATTTAATTAATCGTATAATGTTACGAGTTAATTAAATTACTTGAAAATTGACGGACGATTTTGGAAGTAAAATTTACGTATCATATTGAAATGTGATTAAATAAGATACGGTCTGAGTAATTGAATTGTATCATTACTCGGATGAAATAATTGTTTAATGTAACAATTAAATTGAATGAATTGTTATAAATACAATCAGTTGTGATTTATAAATTGGTAAAATTTTTGGCATAAGTAATTATGAAATTACTAAGTCAATTTTTGTATGTGACGTGTTTTTATTAATACGTTGATTTTTAATATGTTAAAAATACATAACAAATATATGTGACATGTGACATGTAACATATAGACAATTGACAAAAATAATATGGAATCCATATTATAGATTGGGCCGAAAATAAGAAGGATTTAAGCTAATTATAAGTTGTTTGTAATTAGTGGAAAACACAATGATTAAAAGGAAACCTAGCCATGCAAGCCTATTGTTCCTTGTGAAGAACAATTTCTCCATGCATTGGCTCACCCTAAAGCTCCTCTTACACGGTTTTGGGAAGAAAAATTCATCATTGTTTTTCTTATAATTTTACCCAATAATATACAAAATGTTGTAGATTATTATTCATTCTATTCCATCATCAAATATAGAGATTTCTAGTGAGATAAAATCCTCTCTTCTTCTCTCTTAAAAACCGAAACAAATAAGTGTTTTATAAAAGTTTTGGTTCAATTTTCTACCTTTGATTAATATTATAACTAGTATTTGTAATATTAATTATATTAAGAGGAGCCTTGGGTATAATACATAGGGAGAGATCTTACACTTAGATCTTTGTTCTTCCATTGGAAAAGCTCAAGAACAAGAAGAGAAAGGTGATCTCTCTTGTGCCCTAATAGCCGAAATCTACTATGTAAGGACATAATTTCTCCTCTATTTATATTATTGTTTGCATGCATAAGATCCGTAATTAATTTTATGACAAATTATTTAGACATATAAGAGTATGTTAACATGTATATGAATCTACATTTCCTTCACTATGTTGATATGAAGCTCTCTCATTGTATTAATGTTAAGTTCTTTTACTATATGTTGTCCTTTTACCCCTTTATCAATTCCTATTTGTGTGGGAATTATCCATTTGATTAGCTTAGAACTTGTTAAACTGAATCAAGCATTTAAGCTATTTGTTTTTCTGGCCCGGCTAGAATTTCGTCTAGATTTAGCAAGTAGTCGTCTTGATTTTCTTCAGTGAAATCTTGAGTTTTCCATCTGCTTTCCATCTTTACTCTTCTAGGTTCGGCATGCTATATCAATCCCTTTGTTTGGATAGAAGGCTTTCAGGTGAAAATTGAGGGGAGAGAAATCGAGATACATGCTCATTCTCCCGCCCCTCCCCTCCCTCTTGCCCTTCTTGTAACCATACAATTCCTAAAACATATTTTGTTTTATAGATCGGAGGATTTGGAAGGAAAGGGAGGAGTGGGAAACAATTTAGATAGTTAGATCGGTGAGAAATGGAGTAATCTGTTTTTCTTTTACCCAATTACAAGGAAGACATCAAAATCATTCATCCATTTCCTCTCTAACATCCCCTCTTTCCTTCTCTCCATTCTCTGTATCCAAACAAGGCATCGGTTCAAATTCATGGCTTTGTGATTGGGGCAAGTACAGACCTTTGCTTGCTTGATCACCCTGATTTTTACAACAAGATAGTCGTTTATACGAGCCTGTCTCAATATCAGACATATTTGTTAGGGTCATCTATAAGTTCGAGGATCGAGACACCTGATGACCAAGGACATAGAATAACAAGCAAAGAAAGAAATGTTAGGTCCAGTTGGGCGCTCTAGGGCCTATATTTGTTAACGTTATGTTCATATGATGAAATTGTGTGTTCAACGTATAACTGAAGCTGTATGGTTTTGAATACTTGTAAATTTTGTTAGTGTCATTTGCTTAGATATCTTTTTTGTTTTTTGGGGAAAAAGAATCTTCACCTTTGAGAATCTCGTATGTTCAAGTTATTGATATGGCCTATTTTGAATGTTCATCCTACGATCCGACTATACATTTTTCCTTCAGTAGATGATCCCTTCACTAGCTCCGCCTCAACATTCCTCAGGTAATTCTCTCATCTTAACTGCCTTTAATTAATTTAATAAGTTTTTTTTAAGTTAGAGTTGATCTTCATCATTCTAGGTACGGATCTACCCTCAATACCAAAGGCATATGTTTTGCAAAGGTACTGGTGGGTTCTTTTCTGGTAGGTATCTTCATTTTTCCTTTTTTTTTAAAAAAAATTTAAAATGATTACTGGTTGATTTGGTAGTTTGATTAGTTAGATTGTCCATAGTTTATGATGTTTGGGATGTTTTAAGTTTGAGATTATCCATAGTTATTTGGTTTTGTTGTTTTTGATTGTTTATCGTAATTCTGATGATTAGGTGTTGTTTATCGTAATACCATTCGATTACGATGAAACCGCCGCATGTAAGAATTATTGATCAAAGAGACAGGGCTTCTTTAATTTTGTTCTTGATGGAGATGGAAGTTTGAGTATACTGAAACTTGGCGATATTTGAGTAGATAAAAGTGGATGAAGGTGTTCCGTTTTGATTGTTGTAAGTACAATCTTGACTAGAAGGTGTAAGTTGTTAACAATAGCACCACTTTCTCTCACTTGCCTAATAAAATATTCACTTAGTACACTTCCACATACCTTTTGCTCTCCACCACCATACAACTCAAAGAACACTCAGAATACTTAAATTTTTGTATACACACAGATCTTCCGACCCTTGATTGATCGAACTTTAACCCTAGCTTTCAGAGGATGAGTTTTCACATTTCAAAGTAGGTTAGTTTTGCTCAGGTGTTCTTCTCACATCCAGTTTGGACCTAATTTTCGCAATTGATGGTTGGAAACCCTATAATGTTGAAAAATAGAGTTGTGGGATCAGGAATTAGTTTATTTTGGTTTGTTTTGATGGGGAAGAGTCAACTGGCGGGTTGAATGTCACTGGAATGAGATTATTTTAGCGTTGTGTTGCGCAATTGTTGCTGAGATTGTTATCGGTTGTTTGAGTTTTGTCTAAGTTTGTGTTTTAGCAGCTTTTTTATGTGCCATTTCTCGCTAAGTGTTAGCATGAGTATGCGAGTCGTTTATGCCGTTTGGTTGATGTTTTAGGTATTAAGGGTTATAGTTTCCCATTCGCTTGCGTTTTCCATGTTGACTAATCATGGTTGTTCTTGATCCTATCGCTTTGTCATACGTGGGTATCACTGGTCGTCTTCTTAAGCATGTCATTTCCTTAACCAGAGATGTATGCGGGTGACTTATCGTTTTGACATGAGACCAACCAAGGTTTGTTCTTGTTAGTCTTATTATAAGTAAGTACATGTGTTATAAATGATAGCTGTTAAGATTTGAACTTGTTTTTCGGGGTTGGAGAGATACTTGGTTTTGAAAATGTTTGTTTATGGAACTTTGTGGGATTGAGACATACTTGGTCTGGAAAATGTTTGTTTATGGATATACTCCCTCCAATTCACCATTTTCTCCTCCTTTCCTTTTTGCACAAGAAATAAGAAATTGAATTTGGACCACACAAAATACACTACCCCACATGTTATTGAATTTGGAACACACAAATCACTCCAAAAAAGGAAATAGGGAAGAAAACCTGAATAATCCATTTACGGAAATATGAAAGAAAATAGTGGATTGGAGGGAGTATTGTTTTCAGCTTGTGTAACAATGTCAAGCTTATTAGAAGACCTCTGATTTGGTTATTTACAGGGGGTCACAGTCCCATTATGGTTGTTAATACTCCTCATGCTACTACTTGCATTATAATCATGTCATTTCCTTAACCAGAAATATTAGATCATGTTTGAGTGAAAGATAATTAAAAGTGTAGTTTTATGAACCAGTGCTTATGATTTACAATTTTCTCACATATTTGTTGACAATAAGAAATATGGCTTTTGATTTCACAGGGGAAAAGAATACATTTGCTTAAGGAGAATTCATGCTTAATCTGAGGCTATTGTTCTACTCAATTCGGGCTTGTCTTGTGTGGGAACAAATAACTTGCATTCTAATCATCCGCCTAATCCTGGTGAGAGGCTACATTCTTTATTTGGTGGCTGATTTAACTTGCTTTGAGATCTATTAACGACTTTCTCGTTTTAAGAGTTTCTACGCTTGATGTTTCGATTAATAGTTTACCATGAGTTGCTCTATTAACTTGATCTGTATTAATTTTTCATTATCTCTCCATATAATTATACGTTATCCGTTTTTCTTGTGGGAATTAAAGGCATTTTCGAAGTAAATTTAGACTAGGAGCGTCTCAGGAAGCCAGATAGCTTAATATACTTTTTCATAATATTCACTGAATCACTGGTTTTGTCAAATCTTGTTTGAATTATGTTTACTGACGGGGCAATTCGAGAGTGGCTAAGAGGGAGAGAGATATGGCTGGTTTACCATGAGTTTCTCTTTTAACTAGATTTGTATTAATTTTGTGTTCTCTATCCATATAATTATACATTGTCCGTTTTTGTTGTGGGAATTAAAGGACATTTTCGAAGTAAATTTAGACTAGCCGCGTCTCAGGAAGCTAGGTGTGGACATGGCCACCTACACGCCAAGTCAATCTGTGGACGTATAGCGGTCTTTTGAAAGCCACGCTCGGCGGCGTAAAAATGCTTTCGACCAGATCATTTTAGATCGATCGGTTTCGTCTCGGCAAGGGTCTCGAAACAATTAGAGAAGTTCGGAGTCGCCACCAAGTATTTGAGGGATGCTTGGAACCCGTTCGAATCCGCGTTATACCTCGGTCAAACGAAGCACACATCAGTGTTTGACATAGGTACTAAAGATAAGGAATCGTCCCTCTTTAGCATCCTATCTCTAGAATGACTCTCGTACGCCCTGGATAAGGTCAGCCACTATCCAAAGTTTCTGAGTAAGAGGTGAAGGTACGTATTGGGAAGCCCTTTAATCAGACACCCAATCCCAATTCCGCATAGCGCCTCTACTGATCGATCTTGGTTGGTTGAATGCAAAAGTTGATAAAACGGTTTAAATGCATGAATGCGCATCCAATAGTTTAAACCTAACATGTGAGAGCTTAATAAGTCGGTTGATTTAATCCAAATATCAGGTATAAGTTGTCGAGTTGTATTTATGGTTGATTTGCATGCAAGACTGAAATTAAACATCCATTTACCAAATTAGGTTTATGGCGCATAACGTGATCCATTTGTCTTAGTAAGGCATTTTGAAAATACGGTTTTTTATTGAGTAAATTAGTCGTCTGATCTGTCCTATATCCGGGTTAGCCGGAGTCGGGATCGTCCTAGACCAATGATGGAAGGGGGACAGACCCTGCATCAGGCAGCCAGAATAGGCGCGAGCCTATTGGCGATGTAAGGGGGTCTCCCCTGGTTTGAAAATAGGAAAAGAAGTGGCCTGTTTAGGCGAGGGTCAGTCAACGGTATATGACGTGTTCTGACCATTGAAAAACGTTTATAAAACGTGTTGAAAGATGGGTATTTGAACCCGTTTTGGTTTGAAAGGACCGTTTAGGCCGTATTTGTGTTGATTTGAAGAAAGAGACTTGAATAATCGTCATTGTTTTGACGATACTCGATGTCGGGTTCGACTTTGTAAGTTTGACATGAATAGTTTTGAAAATGAATATGAACCAATTGTTTTAAGTTCATTTAAAGATAATTAGTCGATACTCATCATCGTACTCGGGTTTAAATCCGACGTGTTATGTAGAACCAAGGACGATGACTTTGTGTTGGTGACTAATAAATTTATTTTGAAAATGTAAAGAAATGATGAAAGGCTTTAAAATACCTTCCAAAATGTAAAAAAATGAAATAAAAGGCTTTAAAATACCTTTTAAATGTAATTAACAAAATATTATCACCAAAACACGGATTAAACCGTCATGGTATTAAGAACCAAGGGTGAAAAATGTTTTATGGTTAAAAACTTGTAAAAATAAAAGGGATTTAAAAATATTTGAAATGGTAAAAACCGTTTACAAATATGAAAATAAGGGGGATGAAGAGACCAAACACGGATTGGACTTAAGGCTGGGCAGGGTGCTTTAGGCGCTAGCCTGTTTGCTACCTAAGTAGCCTCTGCCTCAACCAAAAATCCGGTTTTGGCTCATTCTTCCCATGTTTTGGACCATGTTATGCATGATTTACCATGTTATAGTCATAAAACAAGTAAAGACATGATAAACAAATATTTTTACACCCTCATACTTACATGCTTGGCTTATAGCGAGAAACAGACCTAAGTGTATCAACTCGTTTGGTCGGAAAAGATTCGGTTTAAAACCATTTTAGTAAGTAAAAAGAGTGTTTTGTTAAGTTTAGTGATGGTGTAGTGGTCGAAATGGTCGGTCAAGTGATTTACTGCACGATGACGGTACTAAACAATGTGTAAGGCTTGTGTTTACGATCGGTAGGTCGTAAACACTTGTCGGATTGTGACTTAGGAAGTCGAGTCGAGAATTTTAAGGGAGAAAAGAGGGGGCGGACACTCGCGTAAGTTCTAAAATGGTGGCATTTGAGGGGTATTTATAGGAGAATGAGTGGTTGTGTGAGTTTTGAGTGACGTGGGCACCTGGGCTGCTCAAAGAGGCGTGAGCCACATCGCACGTCTTCGAGGTGTCTTGTCGCTTTCACACAAATGCAATCATAATTTGTTCTATCCTAGGATTTGTATTCACATGTTTAGTAATTGACCATTCATGATCCCGGGAAATCTTAACATGGAAGCATTTGAATGGTTTGTTTTTTTTGTTTGACTCGGTTTGACTCGTTGTTGGAGTAGGGATTTGAATTTTGAGTCGGTTTTTGGTCCGGTGTCGGTTTTGACTCTAGTTAGTGTCATTGTGACCCCGTCGTCATGCATTAAACACTCCAGGTACTTTTGAAAAGTTTTGAAATGTTTTATTTTCGAAATCGTTTTATGTTTTCCGACGTTTTCCGACGTAAAGTTGTACACGAACTGTCGATCAAACGTTGCGATTCCAAAGCATGTTGTAGTCCGATAATCAACGGGTGTTTGGTGGAGTCTCGGAAGATACTGGGTATCTACAGAGCCGCCACTTTAACTGAGGCTTGGACACGGCGAAAGTCAAAGTAGAGTCCCCAGGTTAATCGAAGATTACAACCTGGAGACCCAAGCGACGTCGAGGCGGCTCGAATGGATTCGGGCCAAGGACCTGCCACCGGGAAGGGCGACTCGAGGGTATGAACCAAGGACCTATCGTCGGGAATAGTTTAGAGTCTGTCGACTGTCCGTGCGGGTCGTTTAAAGTCCATTAGACTACGTACAAAGGCTCGCCAGCCATATGAAGGAGTCATACCTGAGGCATTTTCGGATATGTCCTTGCGTGTTTGCGGACAAAGGCTCGCCAGCTTGATAAAGAGTCGCACTCGAGGCATGTTCGGGATACGTCCTTGGGTTGTATCTTGCTTGCGGACAAAGGCTCGCCAGCTGTGCTGTGGATATGAGGATGGCTCGCCAGCCACGGTGCGTGGTATGACTGTCCGGCCATGGTGCGTATATAAGGAGGGCTCGCCAGCCGCGGTGCGTGGTAAGGCTCGTCGGCCAGGGTGCGTATATGAGGAGGGCTCGCTCGCCGCGGTGCGTTGTAAAGCTCGCTAGCCATGTTGCGTATATGAGGAGGGCTCGCCAGCCGCGCTGCGCTGTAAGGCTCGCCAGCCATGGTGCGTTGTAAGGCTTGCCAGCTATGGTGCGTTGTAAGGCTCGCCAGCCATGGTGCGTTGTAAGGCTCGCCAGCCGCGGAGCGTATATAAGGAGGGCTCGCCAGCCGCGATGTGTTGTAAGTCTCACCAGCCATGGTGCGTATATAAGGAAGGCTTGCCAGCAGCGGTGCGTTGTAAGGCTGGCCAGCCATGGTGCGTATATGAGGAGGGCTCGCCAGCCGCGGTGCGCTGTATGGCTCGCCAGCCATGGTGCGTTGTAAGGCTTTCCAGCCATGGTGCATTGTAAGGCTCGCCAGCCATGGTGCGTATATGAGGAAGGTTCGCCAGCCGCGGAGCGTATATGAGGAGGGCTCGCCAGCCGCGGTGCGTTGTAAGGCCTCGCCAGCCATGGTGGGGTCGGTTGATCGACCGTGAGAATAGCCGCGTTGGATGGGTTTGTTTTGAAATAGCGGACTCTTGAGGTCGCCGTGGAAATAGTGAATTTTGAATTTCACTATTATTGTTTTTGAAGTGACGATTTATGTTGCCGCCGTTGACATTTGAAGGAACAGTGAATTTTGAATTTCACTATTTGTTTTTGAAGTGACGGTTTATGTTGCCGCCGTTGTTGAAGAAATATTAAATTTGAATTTCACTATTATGTTTTTGAAATGACGGTTTTAATTGCCGTCGTTTGAATTTTGGTTTGTTATGGGAAATTGGGCCAAAGCCCAAAGTTTCGCTGAATGAAGCAGGGAGCACCCCATTGAGGTGCGAGCTACTTGGCGAGGTAAGTGGGCTTCCCTATTTTCTTTAAAATACGCGAGAATGGCTTGCTCGTCATTCTCACTTCGTCTTCTTCATCCTCTCGACAAAACCCAAACAAATCGCCATTGTTGGTCTTCTTGCTTGCTTGAGTTCGTGCCATCATCAACGTGTCATCTCAAGGTATGTATTTCCTCTTGAATCCATTTGAATTTGTTGGTCTTTTGATTGATTGAATTAGGGCGAAATTTGATACCCTTAAAATAGATTTGGGCGTTTTAGATTGAGCCTATTTCGAGTTAAATTGATGATTGCATTAGGTTAGAAACCTGTTTAGGAGTATAGGGGTGCTTTTAGTTTGCACTTTGGTCCCCATTTACGTCCCCTATGCTCGAAAAACATGAGTGAGGCGAAGAAACCGTCTCATTTCACAATGCCAAGTTTATTTGCTTGGGTAATGGGTCCCAATAGGTTGTATTGTAGTCGGGAAAGACTGTGTTTGCCATTGTGGACCTTTGTCGGGTGTTATGGGCAAAGTTGAAGTTTTTGCCTTTGAAGCGGTCTCGTGTCTGACGAAATAAGCGCCTGTCCGGGCTTGAATTGAGTCAGTTCGTCCTGAAATGGACCTTATTGGTAGTTTAGGTCGCTTTGAGGCGTGGTAAAGTCACGTTGCCTCGTTGGGGTCGTATTTTGAAATTTTGACCGGTTTGCGCTCAAACTGGCGTAGAAATTGCCTTTTTGAGTTGTAGAAAAATACCCCATTGCGCCAAGAACGTATTTTGGGTTGTTGGCAGACCTCGTGTGGGTCTCGAGGTGCCATTTTTGTTTGTTGTTGTTTTGACACGTCTTTTACTTGAAAAGAAGGGCGAGTCGTTTTTTGTGCGTTTTTTTTTTGTGAATTGTTTTTGTTTGGTTGGGTTTGGGCGGGATTGCCCTTGTTCTACTTTGCAGGTTTTTTTTGGATTTGTTCATTTTCATGCCGTCGTAATGCCGAAATTTCGGCTGACGTTCTTTGGTTGCCTTTGGTTGTAGGGGGGCATTCGGGACCTACGGGGTCTGTCATTGAGGCATTGGAGGAGGAGGATGATCCAAGAGGAGCGGAAGCGACCGGGGAGGCTGCCGGAGCCAAGGTGGTGGTAGAGGATGCTTTCGTAGAGAAGGGGAGGTGGCTGACGTTGCCGACTTATCTTTTTCATTTTGGCTTATAGACAGGATGGCTGATGATTGGGGGTCAACACCGGGGTGGTGCGTCACATCATGGTTCTTGGCCTCCTTATCATCCAAAGTCTGCCAGACACCGTCTTCTTTTTTGTCGTGGAGTAGGAGCGAGGTATTACCGTCGTGGTAACCACCTCTGCTTCCGCTGTTACTCCTGTGTTTTCCGTGTTGCTCCTTTTCTTTTCCGATTGGAAGGATAGGGAGTGCTTAGTTCGGTAGGTGACAGATAGCCCCCAGTTCGTTGTTTTAGGCCAGTGTCTGTATGATAGATGTCTGTACTAGTTCTTGTTTATATGGTCAGTCGTTTGAATCAAACGTGTGTCGATGTATTTTGCGTGAGGCGGTTTGTATATATGTGTTTTTGGATTGTGTTCATTTTGTGATTTTGGCTTTTTTGTGTTGTGTTTCAGAGGAGCGATGTCGGCTGTCAATTCCCCTTTTGCTTCGCACTTGTTCCTGCATCGTTAGTGTAGAAAACAGGCAACGGGTAGCACATATGCATAAATGCAAACATGTAGAAAGTATTTCAAAGCGAAATTAATCACAGTGGCTCAAAGTTAAAATTGAAATTCGAAATTTGAAATGATATTTTGAAAATTCCGCGACAAATCGTCACGTTTGGATTTCTCAAAAGGATTGTTTTGAAAATTGAGCAATTAACTCATGTCTTGAATTAAATTGCATCGAAATTGTTGAAATTGATTTGTGACTCGAAAAAATTCAAACTCAAACCGTCAGGGGTGAATTTGATAATAGATTTTTTTTTGCGAGTGTATTTGATTTGATTTTTTTGAGATCAAGACTCGAATTTGTGAGTGCATGAATTTTTGAGGAACACTGATGTTGTGTTATCAACTTTCGGTTTTTATTTTTTGCGGGGAAAATTGCGAAAAAGCAAAAAAAAATTCGGAATTTCGACTGACATGGAAATGATCCGTCGCGGATCGGGGCGACTAGCCCTTCCCCCTGTAAAAAAAAAGAAAGAAAAATCCGTATGTTTAAAGCTGCGTCATGGAAACCGTGTCGAACTTCGTAAAACGCGAAAACAAGGAAATGTGAGTGTGAGAAAACACAAAATGTCTTGGACCATCCCGAAGAGGCGCGAGCATTCCGGCGGGAGGTTTGAGGTATCAGGAGAAAACACAACTTGAAAGGGACAATTCAAGGTGGGAATCCTGGGAACAGGGCCAAAGAGGCGCGAGCTGCTTGGCGATAGGAGCCAGCTCTCCATTTTTTCTGAAAAACGCGCTGATTGTTATGTATAAATAGTTGTGTTTATGCTTCATTGTTTCATCATCCGAAACACGAAAAACATCTCTAAAAAACCTCTTCTTCTTCCACAAAAATATTTCATTGATGCCTTTGAGAATGCGTTGCGACAATGGTGTCGGGATTTGTCGCCTCTCGAGAAGTATCAACTCGTTTGCATGGGAGTTGGTAAATTGTTGGTGCTTCGTCAAGTCAAGGTGCAATCCTCATTTCTTGAAGCATGCTCTCTGTTTTGGGATTCGAAACATCATGTTTTCGTTTTCCCGAAAGGCGAAATTTGTCCTCTTGCCGAAAAAGTTGGAGCCATTGGTGGATGGCCGGGTTGTGTTCCGGTGCTTCCTCCGACTCAGTTATGTTATAACGAGAAATTCCGTTCAATGTTGGGCTTGTCAACAAGCCAAGTCAACTTTCTTCTTGCTCCTCATGGTGTGGATATGTTGGCTCTCATCAACATTTTCTCAAACCGATTGGACGCCAATGTTTCGAAGTTGGCTAGGAGAAGGGCTCTTACCTTTTGCCTTGTCCATGTATACCTATTTCTTGATGCTTTGAAGAAGGAGGGGCCAAAATGCTATGGTAGAATGACCCTTGTACATTTAGTTGAGAAAATGGAGCATGGTAGGGATCCCTCATGGTTGGTGCTTGGCGAGATCATCCAAACTTTTGACAAGGAGGGCTCTTGTGGAGAAGCTCCCTCGTTTGGATCTCCAAGGATCCTCCAAATGTGGCTATTGGAGGGGCTAAGGTATGTAGAGCCTCTGGTTGATTCATCCTCTTATTCCTTCCGTCACCTTACTATGAGGAAGAAGTTGTACTCGGATAGCTTTGCTTCCACCGAGGCCTATTGGGCCGCGAAATTGGCGGAGGAGGGTGGTCCTCACACCCGTTGGGTGGTGCAATGGTGGCACTTGAGGTCCTTCACGGGGTTGCCCGCTTCGGCTGCTAGTCCTCGTTCTTTGATGGTGGTGGGTTTGAAGGTTGCTTCCTTCATTTATCCCGAAAGGCTCATGAGGCAAATGGGGCGTCAACAAAAGGTGCCCGCTCAAGATACTCTTGTCCAAGAGAATATTTTCCGAAACTCTGAGCTTGTGGAGGTCTTCGAAAGATGGTGGGCCGCTCGGCCGCTTTGGGAGGTACCAAACCCTGTTTCCACGACATGGGTGACTCCTGCTTATGTCAAGTGGTCAAGAGCTTCATACTTGGAGGAGAGGTCCAAATCCCGTAAGGACGAGGTTGTCGACTTGAAATATCGAGAGGTTGGCATGGCCAACCGTGCCTTCTTTGTGGATTATGTTGATGGAGTTAGGCAGGATGTGATGAGGCCACCAAAAAGGAGAAGCTCGGGTTCCAAAAATGTAGTGGGCCGTGTACGGGCTCATTTTGGGCCGAACATGGGGTCTTGCAATAGACCAGAGGCCGTCGCCGTTGTAGATCCGTTGAAGATCCGTTCTGAGGAGGAAGTCCATGCTAGGCGGGCCAACAAGAAGAACAAGGGGAAGATGTACCCCCGAGGAAAAAGGCGAGGGTAGAATGGAAGAATGAAGACCTCCATTACCCACTTTATTATTATGTTGTATTAGCATTGTGAGTTTTTATTATGTTGTACTAGCTATATTTTGTGTGTTTTGTGCTAGTTTTACTATCTGAGGTGTTTTAGTCGATACCTTAGCTTTAACAAGTTGTAGACTCGTCGAGCTTTATTTGTTGTTGAAATTGTAATCCCTCCCATTATTAATTAAATAAGAGGATTGCTAGGGTCAAAATTGTGAATGCTTGTTTCTTCCATCCATTTTGTAAAGGCAATTCGGTTTTAATAGTCCTAAACATTTGCACTCGGGAAGGTGGGATTTTTGTAGGAAGGGAGAAAGGCTTCTTTCGTATTTTTGTGGAAAAGGGAATGTATTTCCTTTTCTTTTTGTTTGATGGGGATGTTTTTTTTTTTGATTATGGGGATGGTTGTATCCTTCCTGTGTAAGAAAGGACTCCTACGTATCCACCTGAAGAGGCAAAATCAAACCGTGATCGTAGTTCGAAATGTTTTGTAATTTTTGATTGGGTTTTGTGGTTGTATCCCTCATGTATAAGAAGGACTGCCTACGTATCCACCTGAAGAGGTGAAATAAAACCATGCTCGTAGTTCAGGGGGTTTTGTCTGAGTGCAAATGGATGTTGCCTTTGACAGATCAAAGGACATTTGAAACGCGCAAGGTGCCGCCACTTAGACTCGATAAAACATGCAATTTCAAATCAGATCGCGTTGAGGAACTTGACTTGAAGAGGGTTAAGGTGGTTGCTAGTTGTAAAACTAGGGTTAGGTCGTTGGTTGCTACGGTTTAAGGGTAGTATTTCTTGAGTTGGTCTAGGTTGGTCGGGTTTGTAAAATCCTCCCCATCCAGGTCACTCAGTCTCACTGCGCCCCTCGAAAGTATTTTCTTGACCAGGTATGGCCCGGCCCGGTTGGGTTTGAACTTTCCCCTCGGATCGACGGGTAATGGTGCTCGAACTGACTTGAGAACCAAGTGGCCCACCTTGATGTTCCTGGGTTTAACCTTCTTGTTGAATGCTCGTTGTATACGTCATTGGTATAGCTGGACATTGTGCAAGGCGTTGAGCCGCCGCTCGTCTAGAAGAGTGAGTTGTTTGTACCTTCGACGGGTCCATTCCGCCTCAGGGACTTGACTCTCCAGTAGGATGCGTAGAGAAGGGACCTCTAACTCTACCCGTTGAACCGCCTCCATACCGTATGCTAGGTAGAAGGGTGTGGCGCCTGTTGGTGTTCGGATAGAGGTTCGATATCCCCAGAGTACGAATGGGAGTTTGCTCGGCCAGTCGCGGTAGTTGTCTTGCATTTTCTTGATAATAGTGACAAGAGTTTTGTTCACTGCCTCAACCGCTCCGTTGGTTTGGGGACGGTAGGGTGATGATCGATGTCGTTTGATCTTGTATTTGTCTAGCAAGGCCTGAGTTTCCGCCCGGAAGTGAGAGCCTTGATCGCTGATGATTTCATAGGGTACCCCATATCGGTAGATGATGTTGTTTTGGATGAACATGGCGACTTGTTTGGCGGTCAAGACTGCATATGACTGTGCTTTCACCCATTTAGTGAAGTAGTCGATGGCGATGAGGACGAAGCAATGCCCCTTAATGCCTATCGGGTTAAATTTCCCGATGATGTCGATGCGCAAGGTTGAGAAAGGGGATGTGAACATTATTTGCGCACATTTAGTCCCCTAATTGAGCCTATTTTGCATACTATTATAACATTCTATGGCCATTTTATCCGTCAAAACCTTCCTATTTGCTTTTCTATCGCATTTCATATGTTTTGTAGAAAAGGAGATAAATGAGGCGGAAATTCCCGTCTTTCATGCATATTTGGAAGCTTATTGATGATATTAGATGGACTAGTAGGAAGAGGAGGCAAGAATGATGACCAAAGATGTAGGAATAAAGAGTATATAGAAGGGTCATAAGGTTTAAAGCAAGGAGGAAAAGCAAGGAAGCCATTCATGAAGAAAATGGCTCGGAACGCAAACCAAGAGTTGCTCTTTTGGCTCTTAAAATATGCTATATGGAACGGCGTCGAAAAAACAAGTGATCTAGGCTTTTGAATCACTCCAATAGGAGTCCGGATGAGAAAATGACGTCCGTTTTACAATCCAAGGTCAAACAAAAAAGCTGTTCGGGAATCCGCGCGTCTTACGCAGAAGACGCTCGTGTTCTCAGGAAGACGCTCGTGTTCCTCCAAATCCGCTCGGATTCCCTTGGTACAATCCGAGCGTCTTGCTCCAAATCCGCTCGGATTCCCTTGCTACAATCCGCCCGTCCCGACACTAATCCGCTCGGATTCCTTTACAGCAATTTTCGTGTTGTTCAAGCTCCGTGAAAGACGCCCTTCCTTCGAAAAATACCGGCTTCTCCCTGCTCAACTCTCAAAAGTGTAATTACTAGTTTAGCTCTTAGTTAACCCTAATGCATCCACCTAATTTCCACTATAAATACCCCATTTGTAATAATCAAACCATCAAGTTTTATTAGATTAGAACCAAGTTTTATTAGATTAAATCAAGCTTTCTTAGATTAGATTAGGAGTAGATTAGAATAGATTAATCTCAATCTTTCCACACAAATTACACATTAATCTCTCCTTAGTTATTGTTTAAGTTTATTATTCAAGTTTATTATTGGGTAATTGAAGATTATTGGGTTATTATTGGGAGATTGACAACCTTCCATCAATCATCAATTTCTTCTATTATTCTTTGCATTATTATTTTGGAATCTCCATAGGTATAACTCTCTTAATCCTTGTTTTAATTATTGTTAATCTTTCTTACTTGTTCATCATGTTTTACCTTGTTAATATGATTGACAACCTTGTTAGCATGTTAAACTTGATAATGAGTGAGTAGTCTCTTAGCTAGGATTAGTGGGTAATTAAGGGAAACAAACATGGGGATTGATTCATGCTTAATCTAATATGTTCACATGATTAAATTGCGTGCTTGTTGTGATGTCAACTTTATGCACATGTTATGTTTGATGAAATGCTAAGCCTATGAATCCTTGCATTTTTACCATCTCTTATCTACTCAACTTGACTCGTAAGATATAAACCAACTCGAGTCTTGTTAGACCATGCATAGAAGTTGATTAGGAGGAAAGTAAGTCGACTTGTAGGTGTTGTACAATCTAATTGATTCGGCTCCGGGACCCAACTCTTCCTATGAACCGTAAGATATAACTCAACTCGGTTCCTCCACAACATTAATTGCTTGCAACCTTGTAAACATGTTTGTATGATCAACACCATGAATCCCCCATGACCCCATGATATCCTAGCACTTTTAATCAATTGTTTACATCTTTCCTTTTATTGCTCGTTCTACTTTATTACTTGCATTAGTCTAGACACAACTACAAACCCCATCAATTGTGACACTAGCATAAATTGAGATAGATAGACTTAGAACCCAAAGCACACCGTCCCATGGATCGACCTCGACTTACCACTAACTAGTTGTTTGTTGAGTATTATAAATGTGTTTGATGAATGTGTGACGACCAACTCTTGTCCCATCAAAGGGCTAGGGTGATGTCATGGTGTATAAAAGGGATGGTGGTATGTGTTGTATGTTGGCGAAGATTTGGCAGTTGTGGCAATTTTTGACGTAGTTGCGGCAATCGGCTTCCATGGTGATCC
The DNA here is from genome assembly GCF_048544455.1 of Silene latifolia. Classification (NCBI taxonomy): domain Eukaryota; kingdom Viridiplantae; phylum Streptophyta; class Magnoliopsida; order Caryophyllales; family Caryophyllaceae; genus Silene; species Silene latifolia. The sequence continues at coordinate 327,640,316 of NC_133538.1, forward strand.
AATAGTAACCTAACCGCATGTTTTTTCGGGTAAACATCATTGCGCTCATGTGAGGGCCACATTCTTCGTCGTGGACCTCTCCCATGACTTTTTTGGCTTTGTGATGGTCAATGCAAAGGAGGAGAATCCCCTGGGGTGTTCTTTTGTATAGTTGTTCTTGGTTTATCACGAATCGTGATGCAAGTAAACGGATGGCTCTTTGTCCTCTTGGATCAGAGTTAGGAGGGAATTCGTTTTTGGTTTTGTAGTTGAGGATGGCATGATACCAAGGTTCATCATGGTTTTCCTCGTCGTTGTTGATGGCACAGATGTGAGCTGGTTCGCCTCTTCTCTCGACACATAGGGGCATTGACGTCATGTCGTCAGGTATATTGACGAGCGCGGCAAGTTTCGCTAGGGCATTGGCAAATTGATCTTCCTCTCGTGGCAAGTGGAAGTAGTCGACTTGGTCGAAGAACTCGGCCTCTTGATTGATTTTCGCTCAGAAGGGAGCTAAGCTGTCACTTCGGATTTTCCATGATCCGGATACCTGATTGATGATGAGCGAGGAATCGCCGTTGACCCTTAGTCTCTTGATGCCAAGTGTTATGGCTGCTTGTAGGCCGATGAGGCATGCTTCATATTCAGCGGCATTGTTGGTGACGGCGAAGTCTAGCTTGACCGAGATCGGAACATGTTCTCCTTCTGGCGATATTAGAAGGATTCCTACCTCGAAGCCCCTCAGATTAGATGCACCATCGAAATATAGGTCCCATGCGACGGAGTCGGCACAAAGGAAGTCTTCGTCAGGAAGTGACCATGTGTCGGTTGCTGGATCCTCGTTGACGGGATTTTCTGCTAGAAAATCGACGACCGCCCTTCCCTTGATAACCTTGAGGGGTACAAACTTGAGATCAAATTCGGACAACATGAGTGTCCACCTAGACAGCCTTCCGTTTAGTACGGGTTTTTCGAAGATTTATTTGACCGGGTCCATCTTGGAATAGATGTGGACTGATACATGCATATTCTATACACTTTATTTGCAGTTTTGGCACGTATTTCCATGTGTATTCGTTAGCTTAAAGCTACTATTTCTCCCGAAACGGTTTACTTTGCAATTTATATGATTTATTGTAGGAATGAGTGGAAGTGAGCTAAATCAAGCCTAAATCGTCCTCCGGAGGCAACTTCAGGGAAGCTTGGAAGAAGGGAGTTCGTACTCACTCACTTTGGGATGCGTGCATTGGAGTGAAGTGGCGGATTTGAAGAGGAAAGGAGGTTACTGCACAGCTCAGTTGGTCGATCGACTGAAGCTCTTCAGTCGATCGACCGTGGACATTCAGCAGGAGTTACTGTACTGCACTGGCTGGTCGATCGACCATGCCCCTTAGTCGATCGACTAGGCCGCGAGGCTAAGATTGATTTTTCGTGTTAGACTTTTAAAAAGCCCAATTGCAATTAACTTTTTGGCATCGTTTATCAGTAGAACGGAGGAATAATTTAGGTAATGCTTTTCATTATTCAAGAACTGAGTTTTAGATCTAGTTGGGAGACAAGAAAGTGCGACGACGGATTCCGATTTCTATTACTTTGTTCATCAATTAATTAGTAAGCTTTAATGCGATTTCCTTCTTCTTTCATTTTCTTGTCAATTTAATTCTTGTTGTTACTAATTTATTTTCAGCAATTCAGTTTTAATCTTTTGTCTTAATTTCAATTCCAATCATGTCAAGCTTATTCTTTGCTTTTAATTTTGCAATTGTTATAATTTTAATCATGCATAGCTAATCTTCTTGATTGGGAACGAGGTGAGCCATGGTGTAAATTAGGGTCAATTTTATTAGTATGATTTTCTTCCATATCGATCTTGTTTTCTTTTGATAAACCTATCATGCTAGATTGAAAGATTAGTAGTTAAGTTATCATTAGATTTGGAATTTCCTTTGAACGATAGTTTTGAGAAATTCTAGGGAATTAGAAGACCGTAAGGTTAATTTGAGCATTGATCGAAAGGCTTGCTCATATTTCCTGAGACCGTATTACAGGACCTCTACTACCTTATTGACCTGACCTTAGCCATGGTGAACCGAAGTTCCTGATCTTCTTTTTATCTTGTTGAGAAATTTTGTATTTTAGCAATTAGTCATTAGAATCAAACAAATTCAAAACCCCCATTTAATTGTTACTTTTATAGACTGAAAATAGCAAATAGAATTGATCTTGTCTCTCTGTGGTTCGACCCTTACTATCACTAGCTATAGTTTTAGTTCGGATTTATAAATTTAATTTTGATACAAAACGACGGTATCAAATTTTGGCGCCGTTGCCGGGGAGACGGTGTAATTCTGTTTGCTTTAGTTTTAGTTTATTTTTCTTGTCTCAACGAACTTTGGTTCCTTGAGGCCGTTGCTTACTCTTGCTTCTAGTTTTGCTCTTGCACAGTTAGAAGACAGGTTTTTGAGAGGAAGACTTGAGTACTCTCAGTTTTGCGAACATGACTACGATATATGATAATCTTCAGCCAAAAGAGAAGCACATTCCAAAGGGACACGTATTACCTACCCCCACTACTGGTCACTTCGAATTTCGTTCCTCTTATATTGATTTAGTGAAGCGAAATCAGTTTGCTGGTCTACCGGACGAGAATCCTTTGAAGCACATGCAAATTTTCACAGACTACTGCTGTTCCATACCTGTACCGGCTGGGGTGACCCAGGATGAAGTAAAGGGGATAATGTTCTTATACTCCTTGAAGGATTCGGCGCGAGATTGGTACCGCTACCTTGATAGGGTAGCAGCTGGAGTCACAGATTGGACATCTCTAGCATTAGCTTTCTACAAAAAGTACTTCCCACTTGCAAAGACTGATGCCTTGAGAAGTAAAATTACAAATTTCCAACAAGGACCTGATGAGGGCTTTTGTGAAGCATGGGGACATTTCAAGAGTTTGGTTCGGGCCGTCCCTCACCATGGTTTCCAGCAGTGGTACCTTTGCAACTTATTCTATAATGCTTTATATGATGACTACAAGGTTATCCTGGACGCAGCTGCGAATGGTAGGTTCCAAAATAATACCGGTCAGAATAAAGGTTGGAACACTATTGAGGAGATGGCAGTCCATAGAGCTGAGTTTGGGAGCTCACGTGGAAACTCGCGAAATCAAAGTGATGAAATGAGTGCCGTTGCGACACTTATAGCTTCTATTACAGCCCGGCTCGAAAAGCTCGAGACTTCTAAGGTTCTCGAGAGAACAATTGAAATTCCTGTTCATAACTCAAATGAGACCGAGGAATTGAGAGAGACAATCCGAACTCTTTTGGTTCTAGTCGCGAAAATAGAAGCAGTCGGGATTGAGTCTACAAAGAATTTTGTCAAGCAATTGGAGAATTTAGAGGCTAAGCAAGTCGCCAATTCTTCAAGCAAATGTGAAGGGCCAATTGAAACCATTAAAGCCATCAATCTCCGAAGTGGCCTTTCTTATGATGGTCCTGATAAGCCAAGAGAAGACTCGGGAAAGGACGAAAAGAAGAATTTAATTACTGCTGCAAAAACGAGCTTTATTGTTAGTACGACCGGTTGATCGACCAACAACAGCAGTCGATCGACCGGGATGTCAGATAAAAAAGTCTCTGTCCAGGAACTATTCACGCCCAGTGTGATTGGTCGATCGACCGAGCCCAATGGTCGATCGACTGGGTCTCCAGTGCACGACGCAAATCCGTCAACTAGTTTGCATGATTCTACACTTATTGATGATTTGACGCAGGTTTTAAACTTACGGAAGCCGAAGGTTACTGATCCTACGGCTAGTGTTGCAGTCCCGTATCCGGAGCGTTTAAAGAATACTAAGCTGGAGCGCAAGTTTGGTAAGTTTTTGAAGATGGTCAAGAATCTCGAGGTAACAATTCCTTTCACTGACCTAATTACCTAGGTACCCTCTTACACTAAATTGATGAAAGACATTTTGAATCGTAAGAGAAATTTTCATGATGATGGTAATGTTGCTTTTGTGGAAGAATGCAATGCTCTTTCGCAAATTAATATACCACCTAAATTAAAGGATCCGGGTAGTTTTTCAATTCTCTGCACTATAGGTAACCATGAAATTGGAAAGGCCCTTTGCGATTTAGGGGCCAGTGTCAGTGTCATGCCATATTCTGTTTGTGAAAGGTTAAATATTGGTAGACTTAAGGTAACCGATATCACCCTTTAGATGGCAAATTGTTCGACTCAGAGACCTTTAGGAGTCTTAGAGGATGTACCCGTTCGAGTGGGTAAGTTTTTTATTCCTGTCGATTTCGTTGTTTTGGACATTGCAGAGGACAGTCAGATACCTATTATTTTAGGTAGACCATTTTTACATACAGCTGGAGCTGTAATAGATGACACCATTAAGTTCAGTCTTGCTCGTAAGGCTACTGAACCTGCTGATGATGATACATGTTATTCCATTGATATTGTTGACAAGGCTGTTAATTATAACTGGAGGGAATCCTTAGCCAAGGATCCCTTAGCTGATCTAACCCGTTTAGATGAGTGTCTTTGTAATCAAATGACGGAGAATGCTGAGGAGCCATATGCTTTGGTAGCCTCAATGGAGAGCTACGAGCTCAATGAGGAAGAAGATGAGATGCTCTTAAGCCTGGTCAACGAGAATTTGGTAAACACTTGCTATACCATTGAAGCTGATTCTGTCTATGCTGTAGAGGTAAAGGTGCCAGAGCGTAAGCCACCCTTCCTCCTAATCTTAAGTATGTTTTTCTAGATGATACGGAGCAGTACCCAACTATTGTTAGTGCTAAGCTTAATGATGACCAGCTTTCTGCTTTGATGTATGTGCTTAAGAAAAAAAGGAAGCCTCTAGGTTACTCTTTGGATGATATTAAGGGCATCAGCCTTGATATTTTTATGCACAGGATAGAGCTGGAGGAAGGCCACAAGCCTTACAGATAGGGTCAACGCAAGTTGAACCCAAAGATGCAGGAAGTTGTTATGGCTGAGGTGATGAAACTACTCGATGCAGGTATTATTTATACAGTTGGCAACTCCAAGTGGGTTAGCCCAGTTCAGGTAGTTCCGAATAAAGGAGGGACTACCCTGGTTAAGAATGAGAAAAATGAATTAATACCAACACGAGTTGTGACAGGGTGGCGAATGTGCATTGATTATAGACAGTTGAATGCCGCCACCAAGAAAGACCACTTCCCCCTCCCTTTTGTTAACCAAATGAGTGAAAGACTTGCTTCTAACAAATTTTTCTGTTTTCTAGACGGATATTCAGGGTTCTTTCAGATCCCTATTCATCCGGATGATCAGAGTAAGACCACTTTTACATGTCCACAGGGTGTTTTTGCATACCGTAGAATGCCTTTCGGATAGTGTAACGCCCCTGCTACCTTTCAGAGGTGCATGATGCGAATTTTTTCTAATTATATAGAGAACATTATGGAGGTATTTATGGATGATTTCTCAGTTTATGGTAATGACTTTGATCGTTGTTTAGCTAACCTTGATAAAGTCATGCAGCGTTGTATAGATGTTAATCTTGTTTTAAACTGGGAAAAATGTCAGTTCATGGTCAATGAGGGAGTTGTGTTAGGGCATCTGATATCTGAGATCTGATAAAGGTATACATGTTGATAAGGCAAAAGTGCAGGTGATTGAGCAATTGCCCCCTCCCGTGAATGTTAAAGGAGTGAGGAGTTTCCTTGGTCACGCTGGTTTTATCGGCGTTTCATTAAGGATTTTTCAAAAATTGCTAAACCACTTACACATTTGCTCCTTAAGGATGTTGTCTTTGAGTTTACTGATGAGTGCCTTTTAGCTTTTAACAGGTTGAAGGAGGCCCTAGTTTCTGCGCCAATCATTCAGCCGCCTGATTGGGACCTCCCATTTGAGATTATGTGTGATGCCAGCGACTATGCGATCGGTGCAGTTTTGAGACAGCGGAAGAATAAAGCTTTGAATGCCATATATTATGCGAGCCAAACTCTGGATGAGGCTCAAGTCAATTATTATACCACTGAGAAGGAGTTTCTGGCTGTAGTTTTTGCCTTAGATAAATTTCGATCTTATTTGTTAGGTTCTAAGGTTGTTGTTTATACTGACCATGCAGCGCTGAAGACTCTCTTTCTTAAGAAGGATGCAAAGCCGAGACTTTTGAGGTGCATACTCCTTTTGCAGGAGTTTGATTTGGAGATCAAAGATAAGAAGGGAGCAGAGAATGTGGTGGCTGACCATATATCTCGTCTGCAGCTGATAGAAAGGGAGAATTCGTTACCTATTAATGATTCTTTTCCTGACGAGAGTCTGTTAGCTATTACTACTTCAGGGTCTTATCCACCTCCGTGGTTTGCTGATTATGCTAATTTTGCTGTGACAGGTAAGATACCACCCGAGCTTTCATGGCAGCAGAAGTAGCGGTTCGCTTATGATGCTAGACAATACTTTTGGGATGATCCTTATGTTTTCAATGAATGCGCAGAGGGTCTTATCCGGAGATGTGTGCCTCAATGGGAGGTGAAGGATATCCTAGAAGCTTGCCACTCTCCTGCCTATGGTGGTCGCCATGGTCCGTCCCGGACTGTGGCTAAGGTACTCCAATCTGGTTTCTATTGGCCAACTTTGCATGCAGATAGTCGCAATTTTGTTGCTTAGTGCGATGCTTGTCAAAGATCGGGGAATATTTCCAAGAGACATGAGATGCCATAGGTAGGCATTCTAGAGGTTGAGATTTTTTATGTTTGGGGCATTGATTATCAAGGACCTTTTCCGAGCAGTCAAGGTAATAAATATATCCTCGTAGCTGTAGATTATGTGTCCAAATGAGTAGAAGCTATCGCTACTCCCCATTGCGACGCAAAGGCCATGATTAAACTGTTTAAAAATATTATTTTCCCTCGTTTTGGTGTCCCTAGGGTTGTCATTAGCGATGGGGGAATGCATTTTAAAGAGAAACAACTTAGTGCTTTATTGACTAAATTCGGTGTCCAACATCGTAGAGATTTGGGGTATCATCCCCAAACTAGTGGTCAGGTTGAGATTTATAACCGGGAATTGAAAGAGGTTTTAGATAAAGTTGTTTCTAAATCACGGAAAGATTGGAGTTTTAAGTTAGATGATGTCTTATGGGCTTATAGGACTGCGTTTAAAACGCCAATTGGGATGTCACAATTCCGATTGATTTATGGTAAGACATGTCATTTACCTGTTGAGTTAGAGCGTAAGTCTTGGTGGGCTATATGTGATTTGAATTTGGATCCTAACCTCTCTCGTGAGAAACGCATGACACAGCTGAATGAGCTGGAGGAATTTAGGCTGCTGGCCTATGATAATGCTAGGATCTACAAAGAGAAAACGAAGCGCTGGCACGACAATAGAATCATCAAGCGCGAGTTCCATATTGGCGATAAGGTACTTCTTTTTAATGCTTGTATCCGTTTATTTCCTGGTAAGTTGAAATCCAGGTGGACTGGCCCCTATACGGTCACAGCAGTTATAAAATTCGGATCAGTTGAATTGGAGACCTTTGCTGGAGAAAGGTTCAAAGTTAATGGCCAATATGTGAAACATTGTCATGGTGCAGACGATTTCGTTGGGCAGGTCGAAGTACTATACTTTGACCTAATTTTAGAAGCTGCAAACTGAGGTAAAAAGGTCGTGCGGGACCTCTTAAACCAGCGCTAACCGGGAGGCAACCCGGCTTGTACATTTTTTGTAATTAGGTTTTTTACATTGTTATTTCATTTGAATTGCAATAGGACTTTCAGCTTATTTTCTTATAATTAGCAATTTCTTGGTTTGAAAAATGTGCGCCTTTGAGATTTTTTTTTCCAGGAATTTATTTTATGCACAGTGCGTAGGGTGATTTACTGAATGTTCATGAGAGAAAGACGGGAAAATGAAGTGGAAAAATAAATTTTTGACGATTTTGTGTTTAATTGCCAGCGTACGCAGTCGATCGACTAAGTTACTCAGTCGATCGACTGAGCAGAAAAGGGCAGAAGCTATTTCCTGGGGAGAGTGGTCGATCGACTGGATAAGATAGTCGATCGACCACCACGCGACATCAGAAGGAAAATTATAGGGAAGTTTTGATTTCTATTTCACTCATTCTTTCTCATTCAATCAAACAAAAAAAAAATAGAAACCCTTGTTCTTCCCCTTTCTTGCGATTTTCCTGCAAATCCCCCTTAATCTCGATTTTTCTTGCTTAAATCTTCAAGTTCTCGTCAAAGGTATGTCTCTAATCTTCTTTTAATCCTTTATTTTCGATTCTCGCTGCATTTCTATGCCCATATTTCGAGACAAGCTACCTTTTGATCGAAAAATCGATTTGGGGAAAATCGATTTCAGGCCAATTTCTTTCGACTTTTATGCTTTAATTGCCTTTGCTACCCTTTCCCCTTGACTTTCGAGAAAATTTAGCAACTAGGAGATGCTTATAGCCTTTTTCCCCAAATTTTTCGAAACCCTAAATTCATGTTCAGTTCTGATTTTGTTTCGGGTTTTCTAAATTGTCAGTGTTAGGGATTAGGGGAAGCTTGTTGCTAATTTGTTGTTTGCAGGAAGCAACAATGACGAAAGGAAAGCAGCCGATGTTCGAAGGTCAGTCCAGTCAGGGAGCTGCCAAACGGCCGCGGGGTCCGCCATTAATGATCGAGGATACTACGGATAGTCTACCTGACTATCCGCAGGTTATTTTCTCCACTTCTACTCTGCGAGCTAAATTCGCTCTCTTTGTCGCAAAAATGAAAGTTCAGGCCACCCGTTTTCTTCATCGGCCTACTTTAGAGAAATTAGGATGTTTCGAGTCTGTTGTGTCTCTGCTAAATGGGACAGGAATGTCGGGTCTTGTGGACATGGCTGAGTTCACTTACTACACTTTGAACCTCGAGTTTTTCTCGTCTTATGTTTTTGACCAGGCTTCTTTTGAAGCCAACAAGGATGGCCCTTGCATTTCTTTTCAGCTATTCAATGTCACCTACTCCCTGACACTAGCCGACTTTGCTCGATTTTTGGGTCTTTATTTCGAGGGTAACACCTCGGAAACTTCTGATGTTCACCGGGTCATGTGGTCGTGTATCTCTGTCTGGAACGGCCCTAAGAGGACGGGCACTTTCGTCCACTTGCTCCCTTTTCGTTATTTTTTACGGCTGATGGGTAATACCATTTTCGGCTGCAAGGAGTCAAATAATTTGAATACTATTGAACTGTCTATCTTGGCGGGCTATCTGAACATTGAAAGTCGGGTAGTCCGTATCTATAACATCGCGTTTTTGACCTCCCCTGTTTTTGGCTGGTTTGGGGAGGTCTTCTTTTGTGAGTTCCGATCCCTTTTGTTAGTTTCCTTTTATTATTTTGTTGCTTTTATCCTTCCCTATATTGTTGTGAATGCTAGTGATTTTCTGCTGAGCACAATGGGGGCATTGTGCGTTTTGGTTTGGGGAGGGTATTTGCATATGTCTTTAGCTTGCATTTGTGTTTCTTTCGGAAAAAAAAATCGAAAAATTCATAAAATTCAAAAATATCACGTTTACTTTTGCATATAGTCGAGTCGGATCGGAGTTTATTAATGATGACATTGCACTATTAGTCAAATATATGCCATTCCTTGCCTTTTCACAACTGCTTAGCGAGAATTAAAAGTGATTTCTCAAATTTTGTTGTGGAATTTACTTCGGGTTATTAGACTTGACTCATTTACTTTTGGCAAACTACTTATACTTTCTGAGATATAGAGCCTATAACTGGTGACATTCATGACCGGTTAGTTTAGGATTGAGAGTAGTACTCCCATCATTTCATGTTTTGCACGTGTATGAGTTTTGATTGCTTATTGCCTATACGCATCGGTTTGTGGTCGGTATTGCGTGTTTTGAGAACTATTGCATCTCCCCCTTTCTCATTTTGCCCCATTAACTCCACTATAAGCCATATCTGCCAGTTGCCCTTAACTACATCCCATACTTAGCCTACCATTGTGCCGAGCTAGGAAGTAGTAGAGGAATTTGTCGAATTATAGCAGTTTTGGTACGTTTCTGTACTGTTAGAGTGAGTATTTATGAGAATTGCAGGAGTTGCTAATGTGTCAGCCTGAAAAAAAAAAAAGAGAGAATGTCAGAAGAGGAAAAGAAAAAAAAACTCAGAAAAATGAAAAAAAAAAGAAGTTGATCTGGGCAGTAAGTATAGTCCAGTGGAGGTGGTCGATCGACTGGGTCTGATGGTCGATCGACTGCCCATCCAGGAAAAAGAAAATGAAAAAAAAAAGGAATTTAGAAAAAAAAAAGGAATTTAGAAAAAAATAACAATTCGGCTGAGTTGAGAATACACCTCATGTGCTTATTTCATGAATTGGAGGTGTCTGTTCTGGGATAGTGTGTTGCCTAGACGTTTAGAGGCAATTGTTTATATTTCGAGTTGGAGGAACGGGATACGGTTTCTGATGGTTTGTTAGGTACTAGCTTGGCTTCTTACCCTCACATTTCCATACTTGTTTCGCCCTTTATTTCCCACTTAACCTCACATATCCAAATCTTGCAATAGTTCGGCATGTAATAGTTCTTGACGGTGGTTATGCGTGTGTACGGTAGCTAGAATCATTATTCATACTAGTCAAGCATACATGTTTTGTCGGTCGCAGTCTAGGTGAGAGTCTGTATTTTCTTCCCTCTCTTCTATATATATTCTTACCATTTGCTTTGCTGAGGGAAGAGTGACCCGGGAGAGTCCGAATTTATGAGTCTTGCAAGGTCGAACGCCCGATTTAATTCCATGATATGCATAAATTTGTTCACTTGCTTTGAGCTTTGCAGTAGTTGATTATGTGCATTAAACGGTTTAGCATTGACTTGTAGCTAGCTCTGAGATATACTCCTTTCCATTAAGTTTTTAGTTGAGTCATAGTGCTTGCTTGGGGACAAGCAAGGTTTGGTTTGGGGAGATTTGATACGTGCATATTCTATACACTTTATTTGCAGTTTTGGCACGTATTTCCATGCGTATTCGTTAGCTTAAAGCTACTATTTCTACCGAAACGGTTTACTTTGCATGTTCTATGATTTATTGTAGGAATGAGTGGAAGTGAGCTAAATCAAGCCTAAATCGTCCTCCGGAGGCAACTTCAGGGAAGCTTGGAAGAAGGGAGTTCGCACTCACTCACTTTGGGATGCGTGCATTGGAGTGAAGTGGCTGATTTGAAGAGGAAAGGAGGTTACTGCACAGCTCAGTTGGTCGATCGACCGTGGACATTCAGCAGGAGTTACTGTACTGCACTGGCTGGTCGATCGACCATGCCCCTTAGTCGATCGACCAGGCCGCGAGGCTGAGATTGATTTTTCGTGTTAGACTTTTAAAAAGCCCAATTCTAATTAACTTTTTGGCATCGTTTATCAATAGAATGGAGGAATAATTTAGGTAATGCTTTTCATTATTCAAGAACTGAGTTTTAGATCTAGTTGGGAGACAAGAAAGTGCGACGACGGATTCCGATTTCTATTACTTTGTTCATCAATTAATTAGTAAGCTTTAATGTGATTTCCTTCTTCTTTCATTTTCTTGTCAATTTAATTCTTGTTGTTACTAATTTATTTTCAGCAATTCAGTTTTAATCTTTTGTCTTAATTTCAATTCCAATCATGTCAAGCTTATTCTTTGCTTTTAATTTTGCAATTGTCATAATTTTAATCATGCATAGCTAATCTTCTTGATTGGGAACGAGGTGAGCCATGGTGTAAATTAGGGTCAATTTTATTAGTATGATTTTCTTGCATATCGATCTTGTTTTCTTTTGATAAACCTATCATGCTAGATTGGAAGATTAGTAGTTAAGTTATCATTAGATTTGGAATTTCCTTTGAACGAAAGTTTTGAGAAATTCTAGGGAATTAGAAGACCGTAAGGTTAATTTGAGCATTGATCGAAAGGCTTGCTCAAATTTCCTGAGACCATATTACAGGACCTATACTACCCTATTGACCTGGCCTTAGCCATGGTGAACCGAAGTTCCTGATCTTCTTTTTATCTTGTTGAGAAATTTCGTATTTTAGCAATTAGTCATTAGAATCAAACAAATTCAAAACCCCCATTTAATTATTACTTTTATAGACTGAAAATAGCAAATAGAATTGATCTTGTCTCTCTGTGGTTCGACCCTTACTATCACTAGCTATAGTTTTAGTTCGGATTTATAAATTTAATTTTAATACAAAACGACGGTATCATGGACCGTGTAGCTGAGCATGTAATGCCGCAGCTTCTCTGTTGACCATACTAGGGCAAGGCATGTCTTTTCCAGTTGGGTGCACCTCGTCTCATAATCGATGAACTTTTTGCTGATGTAGTAGATGGCTCGTTCTTCACCGTCGACTGCTTGTGCTAGCATTGCTCCCATGGTCGTGTTCCAGGATGATCGAGTATAGGGATAAGGGAATCCCTTGTTGAGGTGGCATGAGGACAGGAGGTTTGGATAGGATTTCCTTTATCTTGTCGAAGGCCTTCTGACAGTGGTCGTCCCAATTGGTTTGATCGGAGGCGCGAAGCTTCTTGAAGATTGGTTCACAAATCATGGTGAGCTTGGCTATGAAGCGGCTGATGTATTGAACCTGACCGAGAAATCCACGAATCTCCTTCTCGTTCTTAGGCCGGGGCATTTGCTGAAGGACCTTGATTTTGGTTGGATCAATCTCAATGCCTCTTTTACTGACGACATGTCCCAAGAGTTTTCCGGAGGTGACCCCGAATGCACATTTCTGAGGATTTAGTCTCATGTTATATTTCCGCAGACGGGCGAAGAATTTCTGGAGGGCGTTGATGTGGCCGTCCCAATCTCTTAATTTGAAGATCATATCATCGACATATACCTCTACCTCCTTGTGCATCATATCATGTAAGAGAGTGGTAGCGGTTCTTTGATAGGTTGCGCTGGCATTGATGAGGCCGAAGGGCATGACCGTGTAGTAGTATGTACCCCACTGTGTAGTGAATGCAGTCTTGTGCATGTCTTCCTGAGCCATTTTGATCTGGTTGTACCGAGCATACCCGTCCATGAATGATAAGAGAGCATGTTCGGCAGTTGATACGTGCATTTTATATAGTCTTTTTAGCCTATTTTGTGCACGTATTTCTATGCTTTTATCGTGGTTTTACACTACGAAATGCCCCGAATATGCTACTTTGGGTTATTTTGTCTTATTTACAGGAAGGGACCCGAAAGGAGTGAAATCAAGCTATTTACCGTCCGTTTAGCATGCATTTGGAGGAAGAGATAATTTGGAGCGGGAAATATTGCTGTCTCGGGATGCGTGAAGGTGTTTCGGGAGCTAAAAGGACAAGTAAAGTCAATCTGACGAGAATGATGAGCTGCTGAAGTCAAGTTTCACTTGATCGAGTGATTTATTACTCGATCGAGTGGTGTTAGGTGCAATAATCAGTCGATCGAGTTGTTTGTTTAGTCGATCGACCAGTTCCTTTATAGCCTTACTCGATCGAGCACTATTCTAGGTCGATCGATCTATTTCTGAATCAAGTTCACTCGATCGAGTGATTTAAGTGGTCGATCGAGTGGATTTTTGCTTCGGGCTGGGCTTTTTAGTTATATTCCGTCATTAGGTTTAATCCTACTCCTATTTTCTTATAAAAGGGAGTTAGGGATGTCATTTGTAATCATCGGCGAATCCGGGAATCGACATACGTTACTTTCCCCCCGTCACTTTCATTTGTTACTTTTAATTCTTCATTTTCCGAATCCTTTAATCTAGTAATTTCTTCTTCCCTTTTTCTCTTTCTTTTAATGTTTATTGTTATTATTTATTTTATTCTTGTTTCCCCCATTTCCATGAGTAGCTAATTCCCCCTAGTATGTTAGGATTAGGGAAGCCGTGGTAGCGATGCTTTAACTGTATTAAATAGATTAGCCCTGCGATAGGAATTATATTAGGCAATTTAATTGTTATCCGGTCGAATGAATGCATGCAGGAGACCATAAATTTAGTTAACCCCGACCTAGATCGAAAGATTGGAAGGGAAGGCTTGCTTAATTACAATAGAGTATTGCAGTGAGGGCGAAAGTTAAGCTGTTTACACTCTAGGGCGGTTTAAGGACCGAAAGGTGACGACCATAGCTCTTCTTATCAATAGTCTAATCGCCTTAATATTCCTGATATAATAGATCTGATAGCTGCCACGGTGGACCGACTCTTAGCATACTTCTTTCTCTTACTGTTAATTCTTTTCCCTTGCCTTAATCTCTAGTTTAGTTAAATCGATCAAACCCCTAGCATCGTGACATTAGACAGATAAATAGACAAATAGATAGTACACCGCCTCCCTGTGGAGATCGACCCTACTTGCCGCCGACGACATAGCGTAATCTAGGTATTTTATTTTTGGTACGAAACGACAAAGTATCAAATTTTGGCGCCGTTGCCTGGGAGGCAATCTATTTATTTATTTGTTTAATTTTATCTGTTTTTAGCCTCGAGGGATTTTTCCCTTGAGGCCGTTCTAATCTTTTTCCTTGAGTCTTTTGTTTTGATAGGCCTTACAGTACTACCTAGACAGTTCTAGGTGAAAGACATCAAAGGAAGGCTTGAGTACCTTTGACCCATCACCGATGTCCCATTATATGGAACAGTAGGTGATCTCGCTACGGAGATGTGGTTCTGCTGGGCACAATGCAGTACTGTAGTTGTGCCGCCACATCCACCCTATCAATGGCCGCAAACAAGATCCTCCTGATATACAAGAAGAGGAGATTGCGAGCTGAAATCTTTATTGCGTACACTTGCATCTCAATTGCAAGATCGTGATCGAGAGAGGCAAGATCATGATAGACGCACTTCTTCGCGACTTGAAAAGCTCGAATCGACATTGCTCGAGTTAGCGGTGAGATACAAGAAGAAGAGGTTGCTGAACTGAGGTCTTTAATGGAGATACTTGCATCTCAAGTGCAGAATTATGATCGAGTGAGGCAAGAGAGTGATAGACGTGCGGATGCTCAAATCCTTGAGCTCGAGTCTGTAGTTGCTCAGTTAGCAGCTGAGATGCAAGAAGAAGAGGTATACCTTGTCGAGAGCGGTTTCTCCCCTGAGAAAACCGTGTTACCCAATGTTGAGGATGACTTCTATGACTCGGACGACGAGTTCCTTTCATATTTCACTGCCCCACGTGAAGATTTCAGCTCTATGCAGGAAGAATCACTCGATCGAGTGACTTATAATGGTCGATCGAGTGAATTTCCAGAAGATAGTTCTCGATCGAGTGATGTTGTTACTCGATCGAGTGAGATGCGGGAGGAAGTTGGTCGATCGAGTGATTATTCTGCTCGATCGATCAAATGGTCATTGGGAGCTTTGGTTCGTCATTTTGGTTTGATTTGGATGACGAGTCCGACGATGATGAAGGTTACGGTAAACCTCCCCTATTCACAAATAGTCGGATACACTTGAATCTGCGATTTACGGGATGGATTCCACTGAGGAGGTTGATGAAGAAGCAGTTGAGACGGTAATTGCTCCTAGCACGGAAGAGGTAATAAGCTCTTTTACCTATGATTCCGTCATTGAGAGCGACCGATCTGAGGTAGTAAACGATAATTTTATTATTGTTTGTTCTAATAGTATTTTGCCTCGTTTGACTCGCGCTGTTTCTTTTAAAGTTATACCTCCTCTCATATGGTCGATTAATTTAAAGAATTTTCACCGTCCTTATCATCTCAAAACTGTTAATCTGAATCGGAACCCCCATATATTGACAATTGCTCCCGCGCTCCTTTATTTTGTGGATAAATTTAGGAGCTCACATAGGAAATTTGTTAGACTTAAATGCTCACATAATTTCATTTCCTATTTCTGTATTCCACTTTGGTGCTACTTATCTTTGTTGTGCAGCACATGCGCAATTTTGACAAAGTTGTTTGCGCGCTTTGAGTTGCTTTGATTATAACTAATTATAGTGGCTCGAAGAAAAAGAAGGTCGAGCTGGGACCTGTCTGAAGCTAGCGCTACCCGGGAGGCAACCCGGCGAATTTATTTTGTTTTTATCTCAATTTCAGTTGTAATAAATGGTTTTATACCATAAAACTATCTCAGTGTGCTTGTCTTGTTAGTTTGCGGGCTGTTTTCATTTGCATTTTGCAGGAATTCATCGAGCATCACTCGATCGAGTGGTTTTTTTCTACTCGATCGAGCACTGTAGCTGAAGGATTCACTCGATCGAGTGATTAATCACTCGATCGACCCCCTGCAGAATGAGAAACCACTCGATCGACCCATATTCCTGTCGATCGAGCAGTTTTTGCATGCCCATTCACGTATTGACTTGGATTAGCTTCCTGAGACGGTTTTCCGGGCCTTTAGCAACCTCCCATTTCATGGTCGGTTTGGGGAGGTCCCCTTATTCGCGCAATCTTGTGAGTTTTTCCGCATTTACTCTCTTTCTCCTTTCAGTTTGCATTTCCTTTCCATGTTTTGGTACAATGGGGGCATTGTACGGTTTGGTTTGGGGAGGTTATGCATCCATATCTGTGTCTGCATTTTGTTTTTATTGCATTTCAGTTATCACATTTAATTTATGTTTGCATTGTTGTTTATTTCATAAAAATTCAAAAATCCAATAAAAATCAAAAAAAATTGTTAAAAATTCAAAAAAAAATCACGTTTATTTTAGCATATAGGTTGAGTCGGAACGGTGGATTTCCATGATGATATTGCACTACAACTGTCTTTTTGCTTAAGCCTTGCAATAAACTGTTATCTTATTAGCTTTGTCTCTTTGCATATCTACGAGTTAATGTTTAATTTAGCTGAACGAATAGACTTGACCTGAAATTTTGGCAACCTACTTATAATTTCTAAGGATTAGAGCCTTTTAAACTGGTGTCATTTATGACCAGTTTCATGTAGGATTGTGAGTAGTTACTCCTTGCATAGCATGTTCATTAATTTGCACGTATATGAAATTCAATTGCTTTTTGCTGTCATACATTCGGGTTAGTGGTTGGTGTCACATGCAGGGAGGTGCTTACAATTTCCCTTTTCTTTCATTTTTACCCATTTAACTCCACATTAGCCAAATTTGCCAGTTGACCCTTAGCTACATCCAAATTTAGCATGCCTTATCAAGCTAGTTTAGATTGTTTTGCGGTATATTGTCTATTGTATCAAGTTTGGCTCATATCATATTGATTTGGAGTTGGTAATTTATGAAGAAAAGGAGGATGATGAAAAATGACGTGAAAAAGAAAAAAAAAGAAAAAAGAAGTTGAAAAGAAAAAAAAAGAATTCGAAAAAGGAAAAAATTCGAAGAAAAGAAAAGAAACCGAAAAAATAAAGAAAAATAGAGAAAAGAAAAAAAAGATGTTGTTTGGTTGACGGTTTCTACTCCTATGTTCTATCTTATTTCATATGAGGAGTATGTTTGGTTCGGTTTGGTGAGTTTTATGCCAAGTGAAGGGCATGTGCTTATTCCATAATTGAGTTGGAAACGGATGTTGATATATGGTTTTGTTTAGGTACTAGCTTGATCACCTATACCTCCACATTCCCATAAATGTTTTGCCTTTTCTTACCCATTGCCTCACTTTACCATATCTTTGTAAGCCCTCGGCTGTGACGGACCTTGTTTGGTTGGAATGTATGAACGGTAGCTAGAATTGTTTATCATATTAGTTGCATGCATGTTTATGTGGGTCGTAGTCTAGGTGAGCGACTATTTTTCTTTCCCTCTTACATATATATGCTTACCCTTTGCTTCATGAGAGAAGAGTGACCCGTGAGAGTCCATTGTTAAAGGTCTTGCAAGGTCGACGGTTCAGCTTTATTTATAAACATCTTATAACTCGTTTGCATTTGACTATTTGCTATAAGTGTTAGTTTGCTTGCATTAAATTGGCTTAAGTGGGCATTTGTAGCTAGCTCTGAGTTATCTTTTTCCGTTCCTTTAGTCGCATTTTAGTTTACTCGAGGACGAGTAAAGGTTTGGTTTGGGGAGATTTGATACGTGCATTTTATATAGTCTTTTTAGCCTATTTTGTGCACGTATTTCTATGCTTTTATCGTGGTTTTACACTACGAAATGCCCCGAATATGCTACTTTGGGTTATTTTGTCTTATTTACAGGAAGGGACCCGAAAGGAGTGAAATCAAGCTATTTACCGTCCGTTTAGCATGCATTTGGAGGAAGAGATAATTTGGAGCGGGAAATATTGCTGTCTCGGGATGCGTGAAGGTGTTTCGGGAGCTAAAAGGACAAGTCAAGTCAATCTGACGAGAATGATGAGTCATTGAAGTCAAGTTTCACTTGATCGAGTGATTTATTACTCGATCGAGTGGTGTTAGGTGCAATAATCAGTCGATCGAGTTGTTTGTTTAGTCGATCGACCAGTTCCTTTATAGCCTTACTCGATCGAGCACTATTCTAGGTCGATCGAGCTATTTCTGAATCAAGTTCACTCGATCGAGTGATTTAAGTGGTCGATCGAGTGGATTTTTGCTTCGGGCTGGGCTTTTTAGTTATATTCCGTCATTAGGTTTAATCCTACTCCTATTTTCTTATAAAAGGGAGTTAGGGATGTCATTTGTAATCATCGGCGAATCCGGGGGAATCGACATACGTTACTTTCCCCTGTCACTTTCACTGTTACTTTTAATTCTTCATTTTCCGAATCCTTTAATCTAGTAATTTCTTCTTCCCTTTTTCTCTTTCTTTTAATGTTTATTGTTATTATTTATTTTATTCTTGTTTCCCCCATTTCCATGAGTAGCTAATTCCCCTAGTATGTTAGGATTAGGGAAGCCGTGGTAGCGATGCTTTAACTGTATTAAATAGATTAGCCCTGCGATAGGAATTGTATTAGGCAATTTAATTGTTATCCGGTCGAATGAATGCATGCAGGAGACCATAAATTTAGTTAACCCCGACCTAGATCGAAAGATTGGAAGGGAAGGCTTGCTTAATTACAATAGAGTATTGCAGTGAGGGCGAAAGTTAAGCTGTTTACACTCTAGGGCGGTTTAAGGACCGAAAGGTGACGACCATAGCTCTTCTTATCAATAGTCTAATCGCCTTAATATTCCTGATATAATAGATCTGATAGCTGCCACGGTGGACCGACTCTTAGCATACTTCTTTCTCTTACTGTTAATTCTTTTCCCTTGCCTTAATCTCTAGTTTAGTTAAATCGATCAAACCCCTAGCATCGTGACATTAGACGGATAAATAGACAAATAGATAGTACACCGCCTCCCTGTGGAGATCGACCCTACTTGCCGCTGACTTCTGTTAGCAGTAATCTAGGTATTTTATTTTTGGTACGAAACGACAGTATCAGCAGTATTATCCACCAGAATGTCAACATGTGGCAAAGGGAAGTCGTCCTTTGGACTCGCCTTGTTCAGATCCCTGAAGTCAACGCAAACCCGAATCCTCCCGTCTTTCTTCGATACAGGAACAATATTGGCCCACCCAGTCAGAGTACTCAGACACTTTGATGAACCCGGCCTTGAACTGTTTATCCACTTCTTCTTTGATTTTCAGGGCCCATTCAGGACGCATTCGACGCAGCTTTTGCTTCACGGGTTTAGCTCCGGGTTTAATGGGTATCCGGTGCTCTGCAATTTCCCTGTCAATCCCAGACATATTTTTTTTAGGACCAGGCGAATACGTCCTTGTTTTCGTATAAGAGGTCAATGAACTGTTTTCATTCCGAGGGGTCAAGGGTTGTCCCTGTCTTAAGTTCTTGAGGTGTGTTGTCGGTTCCTACGTTAATAGGTTCAGTCTCCTCAATGATGGGAGTCCTGGTTTCCCATTTGTCAAGTTCTTTGGCTATGTGAGGTGGGTAGCCACTCAAGTCAAATTCCTCATAGTCATTCATAATTGCATTGCAGTTAAATTGAGACGAGTCATAAGCAAACTTAGCGTTCATTAAGTTGACACGAGCGAAAAGCTCGGAGAGGACATACATCTCATGGTCAGTCTGAGGCGACACAACAGAGGAGGTGGCCCCTGGAACAGGCTCCACGTTGTCACCTTCCATGCACTACTACAGATACAAGATATAACAACGGGTAAAAACCGTTGCTAAAACAAAAAGCGGACGTTGTTAAAGCGGCCGTTGTAAAAGGTATTTACAACGGTTAGGTTATTTACTAAAACCGTTGTGGAAATTATTCACAACGGTTAAAAGCCATTGTTGTTGCGAGTAAGTCGTTGTGGAAAGTTTGAAAAACTTTTGGTGGGAAGGATATAACAACGGTTATCATATAAAAAACCGTTGTTGTATCTTTCCCACCAAAATTTTGAATACTTTTAACAACGGGTATACGTAAAATAATCGTTGTTGAAGTTGTTAGTAACAACGGTTCTTCATTTAAAACCTGTTGTTGAATATTATGCGCGGGTATTTGTGAAAGGTATTTACAACGGTTCTTTTTTTAAAACTTGTTGTTGAATATTATGCGCGGGTATTTGTGAAAGTTATTTACAACGGTTTTTGTTTTAGTAACCGTTTGTATTACATTTTCGTAATTTTTTAAAAAATTAAATTTGTTTCATGCCATTCAAAATCCTGCATATATCAGCACCAGCATAAATCACAGTTGGGTTCATCAGAACTCAATAGATTTGATACCGTCGTAGAGTACCAAAGATAAATTTATAAGTCCAAACTACTACTATAGATAGTGGCAGTTAGGGTCGATCCGCAGGGAGGTAGATGCAATTAATAGTTGTCTACTTTTAGTCTGAAGGTAATTGTTTTGAGGGGGATTTGGTTTGAATGATCTATAACTAAAGGCAGTAATATCAAAACTAAACTAAGGCAAGTAAATAGACAATAAATGAAAATATATGAAATCAAATATTAAAAGAATGCTAAGATGGTCGGTTTACTATAGCTTCGACAGCAGTATCCTGGGTAGGTCCGAGAAAATCACGTAAGACGGGAAAATAAGAAGTCCTCTCGGTCCATTCTTAACAGGTAAAAACCTTTCGGCCTAAGCTACGGGTCCCTAATATCACTAATACTAACTTTCGTCCTGAAAAGTGATTTAAAAGTCTAAATTAACTTATCTCTCGATCTTATTAATTTAGTCGTCTTAATTTGGTAGTCTATTTTCCGCCCCTATCTTTCGATCTTATCGTGTCGGTAAATTCCTAAACACTCAACTAGTCGCGTCCACTCGATTCGTCAAATATAGGAATTAAATTAATTAAAACGAAGTAACCCTCACGTGAGCTGGTCGATCGACTAGGGTAGGCGGTCGATCGACCAAGACGCAACTCAGACTAACCTAATCTACGTCGTCTACACTACAGGTCCCCTACATCCTAGCACAAGGGGTTTAGCTACTCATACTAAAAATAATAACAATGATAAAATTAATAATTGAAACAATCGAATTCATAATCGAATTAACTAAATAATTAACAGACATGAAACGATAATTTGGCTTTGGGAAATCTAAGCTAACAATTCTAACTACGGAGGATTTAAAGTAACAAAACTGAATGCAGGAACAGGAGAGTACCGTAAGGATGAATTGAATAGCAAAGACCAAAACCAAGTGCGGATAGTAAACTTTATTGACGGAGAATTAAACTAAAACTAATCAAAAGTTCAACTTTTTTGAAGAACCCTAATTAATTCCTAAAATTCGATGATAAAGACTCGATGCCTCTGGTTACGTTATATAGATAAACATACGTAACTTTATTCTCAAACCTAATTACAATGGGCTTCGGAATTCTAATCCTTTTAATTCACGTCAGAATTACGGTGTGTTCGATCGACCACTGATGCCAGTCGATCGACTGAACTGCGCTGCACAAGAGCTTCTGAAAGTCGTACTCTGGTCGATCGACCATGGGCACCGGTCTATCGACCATTTCAACAGGTACTTGGCTCCAAAAGCTTCGTAAATTCGTCTTTCGGGCTTCGATACGCGCACCAAGTTTGCTCCCCGAGTCTTTACTCCATGTCAAATGCAATGCTAAGTACTCGGGGACGGATTCGACTTGATTTCCGCTGAATTCTTCACATTTTTGCAATATTATACAAAAACACGAAAGTAGACGGACATGGGGACAATGGTAGCATAAACTACATAAATGAGCTCTGAAATGTGTGTAAAATAGGGTGTAAAATATCATATAAAAGATACGCATCAAGATTCAATTCAACCATAACAACAACATCATATATACTTACAATTTGATCACTTTTCATGAACTTAGATTCCTAAAACTGTGCATCCCCCTAGCTCTATCTACAAAGATCATTCCCTAACTTCAACAAAAAATTTACTAAGCTGATCTAAGCTCTAAGTATCATACATTTAGTCTTCATTGCAATGTTCTAAGACGTATATGCCCAACATGTCCCTTACCTCGTCTATTTGGTGCCCTTTGTACTAAGGTACATGTGGCGCGTTGATTACAAACTGCAGAAAAAACAAAGACAAAACATTATTGTAACAACATACATCATTCAGCATAGCAACATCAAGGTATAGCAGCAAGTAAGACAACATCAGCTCTAGTTTTAAAAAAGTAATAAACACATTATTAAATTACTAACCTTTTCTGGAATAAGGATATATCTTCGCATAATAATCTCCAACATGAACCGACAAACGTAGTATCCACATTGTATGCTATCCGGCTGGAGAGGGACCTATTATTACATAAAAAACGAAGAGACGAGAAGGCCCACATCATAATCTTGCACTTTAGGTATTGTATTTGCGCACGTATTATTATTAAAGACAGATTTTTGCACTTAAGGTATTGTATTTGAGCACGTACCCCTGTTATCGTAATAAAAGTAGGGCCATCATCAGAATCTTTCGTGGGTTAATCCTCGTTAGCTCTTTTCTTCTCAAAGGCCCTTTTTTTGTAATAAAAAAAGGAGGCAGAAACTCATATTTTTGGGGCAAAAATGAGCTTTTTACTATAAATAAAAATTGAAACTTAATATTATTATAAATAAATCAGTATTATAAACTTACTTAATAATCAAGCCTTTAAAAGTCTCGTTTGGTTCTCTATGCAAAGTGTCCAACCAAAAAAACTTTCTTCTTGGTCGGCATGATGGCTGCTAGTACTCAATGACTCCTACATCAAGAGACATCATCATTATTAACAAGTACATATATTATTTATGAAAATGCAATTGTAGGTGGAATCGTAATATTAATTTGTTTATTACCCGATTTCATTATAAGGGCAAAAATGACCTTTTTGTTTGTCGCCAATTCCCGAGCAATATAATCTACCTGATCTTCGTACAAAATCAACGTGATATGCATAGATAAAATATAGGGGCACAGAAATCCGTATTGATCACATTCAATCTTGTTCTCGGGGATCACTCTCGATTTCATTAACCTACATTATTACGGTATTAATTCCGGTATTTAAAACACTATCTAGTCAGAATATTAGAATATGAAATGATTTATTAAGAAACTTACTTCATTCAAATAAATAGGTGGTGGACATCAATCTCGAGAAGGCCAGCCCAAATGGCTAGCAGCTCCCATGACAAAATTGCTTCGCGCTCAATCCCTAAAATATCCTCCTTGAGCGGAATAATTATCAATTGTTCGGTTGCTATGCGACGGCTACCTCCAAATACAGTTTCCTCATCGTCAGCGTTCTTACTTTTAGCATGAATTCGCTCCCATAAAAATTAGTGGAGTTCATACTCCTAACATCTTTCAGTGCGGGGAAATAATGCTTTTCTCTTTTTGTGCTACTACCACCAGCCTATACATATAGATAAATAAAATAATAAAAAATCCAAAGGTAACATATCCTAGTTGGAGTAATAAAAATAAAAGAGTACTTAACTAAATACCTCATCAACCTGCTCTTTCAATGATGAGGCAGTAGTAGGTATGTCTGGGGACTTAGGCTTATCTGTCTTTTTTGTCCCCTACACAAAATTTCTATGCTTTTTAGAAATACAGAAAAAATATAAATAAAGGGAGGTTTTTAAAAAAATGGAGAAGTTAATTAAATACCTCATCAAGTTGCTGTTTCGACGAGGTAGTTGGCATATCTGGGGACTTAGGCTTATCCGGCTTATCCGTGTTTTTTGTTCCCTACAAAAAAAATAACATATAAATTTAACATATAAAAATTTAATATATAAAGGTATTTTTTCTAACCCCAACTGCTTTCGGTTGAGGCGGAGACGAACGAGCCAGGAAGATGTGAGAATGAGGCCATTGGATGAAACTTCCAACCACATCTGCCAGAATGGTAATGTCGTCACGAACTGGGACGGGCAGTTGAAATTTTTCATGGCCTTCTAAGACTTGAGTTATCTCCACTTTTCTATGATTCGGCAAAAGTTTTTTGCCATGAACCAATAAATTTTCTGCTGATTTGGTGGGAAAGTCTACGAGACCCCGGCCAACACGCACAGGTTTCGCGGATTTAGGGTTAGCAAGAATAACTACCTTCCTGTTTACGGCCTGAAGAATACACATACATTATATATTATATCCCAAAATTTAATAGAATTCATATAAATTTCACTAATTAAAGACTTCATGCGTACCTTGCCGAAAACTGTGAACTGATTTGAAGGGGATGTATGCTGCTGTTTTCCATCAGTCGCCTTCTCAAGTTGCATCCCCTGTTTATTGTTAGGTGTGGCGGATAACTCAAGTTGCATCTCCTTTTCAGACTCATTTACCTAATAAAATTAACCAATGGCACGATGTCAGAAGTTATAGCATTAGAGGTGGCAGGGAACACACCCCCTGATCTTACCCAAAAAAAAAAGAAAAGAAAAATAAGGAAGTCATATATTTACCTTATCGGCTTTAGTTGTTACAACTTCAGAAGCAGTACGTACCCAATCTTCTGAATCTCGTTGACCGATACTTCCTTCTCAAGTATTGCCAAGGTAGTAGTGTTCTCGGCCTCTTGACCAATCTGTTGTACCTTACCCCCTTTAATAACATCCTCCATCATCTTCAATTCTTCTTCGGAAGGCTTGCCTCCAGAATTCATCTTTAGTATCACGGATGCCAATAACTGAACCTGCGTGCCAAGAATGCAATGTTTCAGCAATTTGTTTAAAATAATAACATGTGAACTTCAATGAAAATAATAGAATAAATGGTACCATGTCAGGCTTCTCAGCCTTGGCCTTCCTTTTCTTCTTTTTCGGGGCAGTTGTTCCATAATATTTCGTGACTCCAACCTATAACGGGATGCCCCTCAATCGACCTGGATGTTTGGGTCGGCCGAGCGCTCTATCAAGAACATCATCACGACTATTGGAAGTGAATTTCCCTTCTTCTACCTCCTTCTTCTACCTTCTCCTATAATATATTAAATAAACTTCAAATTATATTTGTGACTAAAATAATAAAGTTAGAATGAACTCGTCTTAATAAAATAATGCTTACTATGTTGGCCAACACTTCCTGATCATATTTGTCACACGGCCGGGATCTTTTAGGCGTGTGCCCTTCTTTATAAGTTACATGCCGATTCAAGTCGGTCACTCCCTTTGCCACCTACATATTAACATGGTAACAGTTATATATATAAATGTGTATCAAGTCCAAGTGCTATTAAAAAAATCAAATAAACAGGGGGATGCATGCTACGTACAAGTTGGTCTTCTATCAATCTGTAACCGCCTCGATAACCATACCATTTCCCCTTCTTACATGAAATGTTAGCACGATTTATTTTGCTAAAGGCCTTCAAATTATATAAAAGCGCAAGTAGATGAGATAATAAAAAGATTATAGAGAACTCATTAATTAAAAAAATGATAGGTAAATCATTAAAAGGCGAGGATATTTAACCTCAAACTTCTCACTAGTTCGAATCGCTTTGGAAAGATCCTGTTGTTCCTGAGTGATGCTGGGACACTTGTTTGACGGTGGGCTCTTACGCATCTCCCCGTCTCCTTGTCCACATACAACTAATACTTACCAACGTCACACTTCCACTGCCTGAAGACACTCTCTGCCTTCTGTATTAAATACTTATCATATCATTCGACAATATCAAAGGCTTCCTTTATACGATCCAAGAATAACTGCGCCAATTTTGGATTCAAATTCCTAATTTCATCTAAATGGATAGGCACAAACTATCTTGTGCAACATCCAATACAAGTGGATAAATCCTTCGCATTTGGACCAGTAGGGAAACCCTTCGCGTTCCATGTTATTTTAAGCGGTTGTTTAGCCGCTATAACTGTAAGGGCTGCAGGGCACTTCGTAGCACCCCTCTCACCAGGCTTATTATCCCCAGGCTTATTATTCTTTTGACTTCTTTTCCGTTTTTCACCCATGATAATCCCAAAACCCTAAATATGAATGAAATAGGAAATGAACAAGGACATGCAGTGTATCTAAAACCGTAAAGAGGAATAAAAATTTAAAACAACAGTTTGAGCTTATAAAATATTACAACCCTAATAAGAGAAATGAAGCAGATGATGCGGGATGATAAAGATAACAAAGAAGACGAAAAACAAAAAAGATGATCTTAAAACCCTAATGACGAAACACAAAAGTGAACATACCTAATGATGATGATGATGAGAAAGAGAACGAGCAGGATGATAAGGGAAGGCAACAGAATCTGGGCGTCGGAAACTGGGCGACGGCCGGCAATGAGAATATAGAATGGGGGGGAGAGAATAAACTCAGGATACCAACGGTTGAACTGATGTTGTGTGTGTTTGTGCTGTGTTTGTGTGGTATGCTGTATACCTGTATGTGTTTATAAATTAGTTTTTTTATTAAGACAAACTATTAACAACGAGGCCTTAAAACAAAACCGTTGTGATATGTTAATAACAACGGGTCAATAAAAGTCAACCGTTGTCATAAATTTATTACAACGGTTAAAATATACCCGTTGTAATATATTTTCACCCAATTTGCGCCAAAATGAAATATGTCTAAAAAAAAGCAATGACAACGGGTAGAAGTACTACAGCCGTTGTTGAAAGTAATAACAACAGGTAATGTTAATATAACCGATGTTGAAAGTAATAACAATGGGTAATGTTAATATAACCGTTGTTGAAAGTAATTACAACGGGTCATGTCAATATAACCGTTGTTATTGTTTAACACTTTTTTTTAAAAAATTACTGTAATTGCATTACAGTCCAAACCTGTAACGACAATACAGCAGCATAACAACTTTATCAGCAGAAGCACTATATAATTAATCAGCAATTTCAACAACAACATCCACATCTAACAATAAGATCAAGAAATTAAGACAACACCACTAGCCTTCATACTGTATATCTACAGGATTTACCATGCCATGCAAATTTGGGAATATTTAACAATGACCATTGCTTCTATTGGCTTTTTAAAGCTACCAAAAGCTAAAGACGACATACATACACTCCAGCAACATATCCAAACTTGCTATAAATTCAGAGGCTCGACATCCCATTAGCTCAGTATCCATTAGCTCCCCACAACTCACAAATAAACCATCAAATTACTGGTCTGGACTCAAAATGTTGGTCGTCCATATCACTGTGTCTTGATGAATGACCTAGGCCACATAGATATAGACAATGGAAAATTTGCTGCCAAAAGCTTTAATCCTTTGAGGAATAAGCTTATTGAGCTGGGATACTCGGTCAGCAAAATTAAGCCACAATGGGGGCCATGGGGATTCAAAGGGAGTTTACTCATTCAGTTTGGAACATCACCTACACATGCGGAAAAAGCATTTAAGCTTGACACGATGTTTCAACTGAGAGGCCATGGCAGGAACGACTGGAATGCTCCGAATAGATCAACACTCGAACCAAACCTCTGGGTAGCCACAGACGAGGATGCCGAGCTTCTGAAGAATACCGTGGACTATGTCCAAGTGCCGTATGCAACCATCTTTGATGGGCAGCAGTCGGCCAAGTCAGAAAGCGTCGATGCCTACAACCAGGTTGTGGCTGTTTTCCAAGTAATGTACCCCTACAAAATGTGTCCGTGTCCGTGGCTGAAACTTCCAACCAATGTCGTGTGTTAGTTGTTGAGTGTCAAACTGTGTGTGTCTGTATCCGCCTATCATAAGCAGTGTCGTGGGCCTGTATGAAAAGGCAACTTAAATAAAGGTAATGTGTAACCTGTGATCTTGTAAGATTTCCAGTACTGTTGTATAAGTAGCGTCGAGAGCATCAGTGCTTTACGTATGTATTAAATATGCAGTTCCTAAATGCAAATCTGTTTAGTGGAGATAGTTATTTAAAAAAAAAGAAAAAAAATTAAAAGGAAGATATATATATTTAAAAAATAAAAATAAAAATAAAAGCTTATAACTTACATTATTGACCATCTCAGGACCGGGGACGTTTCTTGGATGTCATAGTTTCTTCGTTAACCTAAATACCTTCACCATGGTCATCACGCATATAGATGCTTTCAGTGGCCTCATGATTAGTGTCAACATCATCGAAATAAGATACAGTGGTAGAGTGATCCATTCCCTCAAAAACGACAACCTGATAATCATCACCATTATCGGATGGACTACTCATTCTACTCCTTATAGACAGTACAACAGACCATTTATTATCCATAGGATCGCTGACATAGAACACTTGTTTAGCTTGGGATGCCATTATGAAAGGATCATCCTTATTATTGCCAACCTTACCCAGATTGACCAACGTAAATCCCATCTTATCCTTTCGGACACAATGGATGTTGTTATCAACCCAGTTACATCGAAACAAAGGCATTGTGAAATCAATGTAATCTAATACCAACATTTCTTGAATAAAGCCATAATAAAGGCATTTTCCGCAAATAGGCTTTTTATCTTTTGAAGGAGCAAAGTGCATTGCCTCAAATTCAGAACTCACACCACTATTTTGCTTTGTGCTCAACTCATCTTGCTCGCGGTGTAAAAAGTATATCCATTAATGGCAAAACTGCTGTAAAAGGTTACCCTGGCATTTGGACCTAAACCAAGACGTAGTAACCTAGGAGAGAAGTCATCACCAGTTTGATTCGTATACTCTAAGACAATATTCCTAAACCACTCTCCAAACGTCTTCGTATGCTCATTTGCAATCCACTTCTCGGTCTTGTTTGGGTGATCGTATTTGAGCTCATCTTTGTGTTGTTGAATATAAGGTTGCACCTCATCTTCGTTGTTTAGCACATACGTATGTTCTAAATGCAACATTTCACGTGTCACAATTTTTTTAACCCGGCCCCTAATACCTTTTCCGGTCATCCAGTCACTATGACGATTCTTAGGAACGCCAATCAACTCCTCAGGGAGACATGAGCGTAACAATATGAAAGATCTTCGTCTAAAATAGCGCGTTCATAAAATACAACCTTCAAGACGATACTGATTAGATGTATAGTCCTTGTAGACTTTCATCAATCTTTCGAAAGGATACTGGTATCTCAAGTACACGGGCCCAAGGTACCATTGTTTTCAGAATCCCGATTCGATCCTACGATTCTACGATTTTACGATCTAAAAATGTTTGACCGATCCTGGATGTTACGATTCTATCATGGTTGTAGAATCTTACGATCCTAATCATCTGAAAATTTCTAGAGGCAGAATCATAATACGATCCTACGATCTTACGATTCTACTATCCGATTTCATAGTAAAAAAAATTAATATATATTTTTATATAATGACATCGTAAAACTCAAATTTCGGGTAAGTTGTAAAAACATGTTCATATAATAATATTAAAATCATTAATTCAATATTTTATGGATAAACATTAATAAATAAGTATTTTGATCTTCAATGATATGTTTTTACCAAATAAAAAACTATAATTGGTGAGTTTGTAGAATTTTACGATTCTACGATCCGATTCTACCGATTTGATCCTACCTTCCCAATCGATCCAAAGTAGAATCTCGATCCTGACAACATTGCAAGGTACAAAATCTCCCTAACCAAGTGAATGGTCAGATGAATCATGATAGTGAAGAAAGAGGGTGAAAAATACATTTCCAACTGACAAAGAGAGGTTACAACGAGGTCCTGCGATGAATCCACGTCATCGGGATCGATGACTTTCTCGTATATGGACTGGAAGAAGAGACAGAATCTAGTTATAGCATATCTTACCTTTTCAGGTAAAATGGAACGAATAGCCACAGGTAGTAATTGTTGCATCAAAGTGTGACAATCATGTGACTCTAACCCGGTGAGTTTTAGGTCTTGCATCGACATTAGGTTTTTGATGTTCGACGAATAACCATGTGGCACTTTAATTCCATTCAAGCATGCACATAACTCTTCTTTCTCATTCCGTGAAAGGGTATAAGCTGCTGGCGGTAAAAATGTACGATTACCTCTCTTCTGTACGGTGCCAACTCTAGCCTAATACCCATCATTTTCATATCTTCCCTAGCTGCGGCGTTATCCTTTGTTTTACCGGGAACATTAAGAAGGGTATTGATAATATTATCACAGACATTTTTCTCACTGTGCATGAAATCGAGGTAATGCCTGACCTCCAGGTCAGGCCAATATGGAAGTTTATAAAAAAAAATATGGATCTTTTCTTATACCCACGAGTAGACAATTTAGAGCCGCTCTTCTTCCCACAATCTATCACAATATGCTTTACTTTCTGATAAACTTTATGCCCACTAAAAATTCTAGGAGGTTGACGAAGTTCTTGTCTTCTGTTGAATGCTTTCTGCATCTTGCGATAACAATGGTCATGATACAAGAACCTCCTATTTCCCATATACACATACTTACGAGAAGACTTCAAGTATTCAGATTCGATATCCTCCCCACACAATGGACAAGCCTCTCTCTCCCATGAACTGTGTGCCCAGAAAGGTCGCCATAAGCCGGATAGTCAGATATTGTACACAATAACATCGCTCTCAAATTGAAAGTTTCGTTCTTATATGCATCAAATACTTCTATCCCAGTATCCCACAACATTCGGAAATCATCTAGAAAAGGTTCCAAATAGACATCTATATCATTTCCAGGTTGTTTAGGGCTGGAAATTAACAACAACAACATCAAATACTTTCTTTTCATGTACACGTATGAAGGTAAGCTATAAATAGGCAACACTACTGGCCAAGTACTATGTTGGCTACTCATGTTTCCGTGTGGGTTCATTCCATCAGTGGACAATGCTAGACGTAAGTTTCTAGGTGCATTGCCAAACTCGGGATACTTAGCGTCGAACGATTTCCATTGTATACCATCTGCCGGGTGTCTTAGCTTTTCATCATTTATTCTTCCAGTTTCATGCCAAGTTAACATTTTTGAATCATCGGTATTCGCATAAATCCTTATAAATCTTGGTATCACTGGAAAATACCACAACACCTTAGCCGGCATCCCTTCCTTATCCTTATAATGCCACTCCAAACATTTAGGGCAATTGGTTAAGTTTTGATATAATTTCCGATACAATATGCAATCCTTTGGACATGCATGTATCTTCTCATATTTCATACCCACTCCTTTTATTAGTTTTTTAGCCTCATATGTCTTAACAGGTAGAACATTACCATCTGGAAGCAACTCCTTTATCAAGGCTAAAAAACTAGTGAAACACGTGTCACTCACCCCATTTGCCTGTTGGAATATGTGTCCTCCGACAATAATGCGATCACAATTGTCGATCATATTGAACGCATGTTTAAATCTCATTTTAAGAATACGTAAGGGTTGATTCATTATATAGTCAACTGATCAACATTAATTGGTAACGATTGGCTTGCTAGAGTTTGACGTTACTGTCGTGGGACGGTGGTGTTCAGTTGATCCCTTAAGGTCACACCTAAAGGATGATGCCCTTATCTGTAAAGTTGATTAATTGTATGTCGATACAAACTGATCAATTCCTTAAAATTGAACAATTCATTTGTGAGAGAGAATATTGATATCTTATTATAATGGTATTAAATAAGATTTATTTTAGTAATTGAAATATTTTAGTACTAAAATTGTTTATTGTTTGTGAAACAATAGAGATGAGTATGAATGGTTAATTATAATTACAAGATGTTGTAAATTATAATTAAATGACTCATTTTATTTATGTGATCAAGTATTACTAGTCAATTTGTTGTATGTAAATTAATTAATTCATAAAATGATATTTATGTGATAAATATGCATTAAATTAATTAATAAAATGTATCATACTACATGTGACAATTGAGAAATTGACAAAATAAAATGGAGGTCCATTTTACTCATATGACAGAAAAAATAGAGGGATAATAGTGGATTGTGGGTTGTATTATTTTAAGTGATAAATAATATATTATTAAAGCAATTGTAGACTAGCCTTAAAAGCCTATACTACCTCTTACATACCTATTGACTTGAGAAGAACAGAATGTAAACAAAAGACCATGCATTTGTCTTTCTTATGTCTCCTCCACCGGTTTTGTGCATATGTAGAGAGAATTTTATTCTCTTAAATTTGACATGGATTCATACACATGCAAAAACTCTCTCTCTCTCTCTCACATATTCATATTTTTTCCTTCATCAAAACATGAGATTTTGATTGAATTTGTTCATAGAGATTACTAAAATTATTAATGTAATATATGAGTGTTAATAATCAATTTTAAGGTAAACTACTAAATTAATATCTAGCTAATATTATTTAGTGGAGATAAGGGATAATCTTGGGTGCAATCAAGAGGAGAATCTCTACTTTGGGATTTTGGAGGATCATCCTTATATTCATTGTAGCTCAAGAACTAACAAGAAGGAGATCTTGTTGGTGCCCATAAGACCAAAATTTATAGTAAGGAAAACGATTTCTTTACTTATCTATTTTAGTTTGCATGCATAAGATTTGTATTTAATTTTATGACTAAATTAAATCATCACATATATAAATATGTTAAAATATGAGATATAGATTTCTAACAAGCGGTATCAAGAGCCTTTGGTCGTTTGTATGCAAATCGGTTAAGTTTTTCCGAGTTATACGATTAACATATAAAACTTGTAATTTTGTGTTATTATGATATATCACGAAATATATTATGCATGTTAAAGTTTCTGGTCCTAAAATGTTTTAGGATATTTTAGTTTAATTTATGGATTTTATTGTTCATTTTATATAATATTGGCATTTAAATGTGATTTTTATGATAAAAATGTCATTTTTGGACGAAAATTAGCTAAACTTCGAATTTTCCAGTGGTTTTTGGATATGTTTTCACATATATTATTTTTAGATGATCTGTAAATTTTCAGATTTATTGGAGTTAAATCGGATTCTCCTCTTGATTTTTCATGATAAAAATCGGAGTCTTTATGATAAAAATCGGATTTAGATGAAAAATAGGATTTTATTATCTTTTTCATGATAAAAATCGGATTTAGATGAAAAATAGGTTAATATGAGATAAATTTCGAATCTGGTCATAGAAATTTAGTGTATTGTCCCATGCAATTTTACAAGATGTGTGTAAATTAATAGGCTATATTGAAGTCTTTATGCATAATTTATGAATTTTTGATGAAAAATAGCATAAATAGTGACTTAATTAGTGAATAATTGCTAAAACATACTTCATGACTAAGGAAAAACGTCACATGTTGCATTTTATTATCTTTTTCAGATCTAAAATTGAAAAGTTGATGAATATAATTTTTCTCATGTTTTTATGATTATAATTGATAAATCCGATAAACCGCAACATAGTTTTTCCGATAATTTTTTGAAATTTTTGCCTAAGTTTTTTGAACATTATGAGTGTCATGGTAATTTTCCTGAATGTTCATAAGTTTAAATTTCAAATTTCAAATTTATTTGAAATTTTTTGTGATTTATTTGAAGTTTATAGCATTTTATTGTAATTTTGGGTCCATTAATGAACAATTTTAAGAAATATGAGTTAATTATAGTCAAATAGTTAGTGGAGACTAATTTTGAGTCCTAATTTTGTTAGGGTAATTAACTTGTGCATAAATATGAATTTATGTAATTTAATTGTGATTTTAAAAGGTTGAATCACGCAAATCCGTAAAAACCGTCTAATATACGATATTGGCTCCTTAAAGGCGATTTAGCATAAAATTGGGCATGTTCATACATATTATAATTCTGCATTTATTTATGATTGTCATAATTTTATTTTATGTAATTTTTGAATTATGTAATTTTACTTAGTATGGCCTTAGTTTTTAATTGGTATTACCCAAAATGTATGGGAATATCGATTCGGTTGTAATTTTTTGTGATCTCGTATCACCGTTTTGTAATTTAATAGATTTATTTTATTTTAAATACAAATGTATAATAGGAAATTATGTAATTTGTTATGTAATTTAATTATTTCGGAGTTCCTTGAAGACGGTGTCACTCAAGAAGGTGATACATAAAGACGGTGTTACCTCGAGATGCGTGCCAAAACCGAAGATCAAGGGACCAATGGAGTTGGTTTCCGAATATGTAATAGTTAATTAGATTTTCTATTTTAGGAAGGCCATACTAGGAATTTATTTATGCTGCATTTTATTTATATGTTACATGCATCGCTAAATCGCCATAACTAAACATGCATTTGTAATCGAGTATATCGACCGTGTCAATTACACTTATCGTAGTTCACCGCTTTAGTTCACTTAAAACGTGATAGATAATAAATTGACATGACCTCTCGCTAAAATAAACAATTGAGACTTAGCCTTACCAAAAAGTAGAAACCATGAAAACCTATTTCGCGAGGGAGTGCACTCGGCCACCCCGGGGTACAAACCTTGTTACGTAGGGGAAGTGGGTGATAAATGTCTATCCACCGAATTTATGTTAATGAAGGGTATTTCGGCACACCGTGCCCTAAGTTGATATGAGTTTGGATCATGGACACATTTATTCGAAATTTGGGTTGAACTCAACGAAAGTATTCACGACGATTTCCGGATGGGATTCGGGCTAGAGATAAATATTAATGTAATTTTATCGACCAAGAGTTCTAAAAGTAGAATCGATTAAAGAGTTAATCCACCGAGTTATATTAATAAAGGGTATTTCGGCACATCGTACTCCAAATTAATATGAATTTGGATCTTGGAATCATTTATCATAGTTGGGTAGAGGTCACTATGTAAATGCTTTACTTGTTATTATATTTACAAGTATTATTAT
The DNA here is from genome assembly GCF_048544455.1 of Silene latifolia. Lineage (NCBI taxonomy): Eukaryota > Viridiplantae > Streptophyta > Magnoliopsida > Caryophyllales > Caryophyllaceae > Silene > Silene latifolia. The sequence continues at coordinate 327,675,441 of NC_133538.1, forward strand.
AACGATAAATGTTTTGGTTTTCATTATTCCGTTATCATTTTGTTCTATTTCTTTACCTCAAATCATATAGGATATCATTTCGATTTTTGATTCAAATCTCCATTAACACATCGTAACTTAAGACAAATATGAATTTGCTTCTAAAACCTCAAATGAACCATTGCTAAGGATCTCTTGTAAGAGTATAGATTAAAGTTATTCATTATCAAACAGGTTTTTGATTCTTGACTAAACACATCTACTTACAATGGATTGTTTCTCACATGCTTAATTGAGTAAAGTAACTTGAAACGATAAATTGTTTTGGTAATTAGATTTGTTAGAAATCGTAATTGACCAAAATACCGCAACCACTTCAATGAAAGTTTTAAGACTAAACAAACGAATGAAGAGTAGTCTTCATGAAATTAAATTTTGCTTCTCTAAGCAAAGACTCATTGAAATGAGTGGGAGCATTCTCTTAAACTGTTAAGAAAAAGGATAAGGTTCTAAGAAGTAAAATTAGAATGGAATTGATACAAGGTAATGTTAAAAGTAACGTTATTGAGAATAACAATACTAAACCTATCAATCCCAACCGATAAAGTTTCCATTGTCTTAATCGTTGGACACTAGAAAGGAAATAACCCAAAATTATTGAAGAATCAACAAGTTAGTTGTGGGACATCTAATGAGACCTTCTTCTTTAAATGTTTATTTGATTAACATAATTTTTGCTAGTACTACTTCGTCTATTAGAAACCAGTGGTGGTTTTCATCATTGTTCTTGATACATAGGATGATTAGAATATGACGACTAGCAACAATGATGTAGAGAGATAAGAGTCATTGTGTACTCAATCTAGTTTTTGAGTTTAAAGTTGTACTTAATTGTGACTATTAAGTGCATAAACTCTAAATAAGAATATAAACTTGTTAAGATACAAAGGGAGTTTCACTTTTGTGACCCTTTACACCATGATTTGATGTATGGCTAGCCCATTATGAAGGTGATTATATTCTAAACAAAACTAGATTGATATATCATGAAGATGATGCAAGACTCAAATTGGTAAACTAAGATTAAACCTTAGATTCTGGAATGATGAATGCAAAGAGTTATCAAGTACTCTTGAAACCATTAGATCTTATGGTATATGCGTATCTTGTATTCAAAGCAAGATGTCTCGTGCCTTTTTGGTTAAAAAGGAGATCGAGGTTGTAAATCATTGATCCAAAATAGTTTGATCATTTTCTTTTACCAACGATTTAAGTTGACGCCAATGTGTTCGCTTAATAAGGTAAATGGAGAAATCTTTAAACAAGTTCAAAGAGTTCAAAATCACGATCTAGTCGTGATGAGATTATCAAAGTGAAGAGTTTGATATAAGCCAAATGAAATGTGATATAGTATCACAAGTTAATCTCTCTTAACATACATTATGGAATAATGAGTGGTTGTATAAAAAAAAAAAAAAAAAAAAAAAAAAAAACAAACGCTATTCGATATGGTTTGGACTTCAATCAAGTTACTTTGAGTTACTTGATCCTTTTGGGGAATTTATCATTTTGTCTAAATTATTTTTCCACTAAATCTAAAACGAATCATATGAGATATGCAATGGTAGGGTACCATGTTTGTAAGTTTTCAAAAGAAACAAATGCTCTTTTTCCTTTATTACAATCACGAGTATACCGGGTTTGTGGCTCGTGAAGCTGTCTTTCTAAAATACAAGTTTATTTCTAGAAGACAGAGTGGGAGAAATTATTAAAGAGCCACAAAGAATGTTATGTCGCAAGAAACTGGTCTTTCTTGGCTACATGAGACGTTTTGTGAAAGACGTTGTTTCTAGACGTTGTTTCTTCAAAACCTAGGAGGTTAAAATCATCACTAGTTGAAGATGGTGAATTAGTGTTACTTTTAGAAAATAAATAGATTGTAACTTACAAAGAAATCGTTTGATTCAAGTTTATTACTTCTAGAAAGTAATGGACATATGACTTACATGAGAATGTTTAAGTCACAACTCAATACAAGGCTTAGAGCCATGAAAATCCGAAATAAAAGACTTGATTAGTGTCAAAGGGTTTTGCACTAATAAAAAGATATTTCAAAGCTTGATTGGTTGCAAAGGGTTTTGCACTAATTGAAATGCTTAAATCTATTTGGATCTTCTTAGGGATTGTGTTTCATTATGATGATATACATATAGCAAATGAATCTAAAACCCACTTCTTCAATTAGAAGGAATGTATTCAATACATGTCTTGAGTTTTGTAGATTCTTGCAATCCTAAGATAATGTGAAACTTAAGAGAGAGTGTTAAGTAGGACATCAATGAGTTGGAATCAATGTTTTGATCATTATATAAAACTTCTCTCGATAAGTCGAGAAGTTATGTTTATACATGGAGTTTAGTGGGAGTTACGGAAATTTTAATTAGTCTTATATGTGGATGACATATTGATCATTGCGAATGATTTAAGACTTTGGAGAAATATAGTACATCTTTAATATCCGGATTTATGGAGATAAATATACATGATATTAATGTCAAATAAGAAGTCTTATGTTGATAAGATTCATGACTAGTTCAATAAAGTTGAACATATTTGATTGATTCCATTTGCTTCCACTGCCAAATCAATTAAATAGGAAATGATGTATAACACTTCATATACTTTGAGTATGATGAATTGTTTCAAATCTAATTTAAGTAATAGTTACCAAGTAAGCCATAAAGATTACCGTTATCTGCTTGTAGAAGCATTAAGGAAGTAAAGCAAAGTGTTTTTGACGCAATTTTGTGTAAGAGTGTTACACAAATGACAATTGACAATTGAGATTGCGCATGGTTTCAGACAAAACCTTAATCAAAACACATTAGGACGGTTAAGATACCATTGTGGCTATGTTATTTAATAAATAGATTTTCTAGAATCGTTCTAGGCAATAAAGAACAATGAGAAATATTTACAACGGAAATTGAGTACACTAGCTTGCAATCATGAGATGTGCAAGAAGGATGAGTCCCGCACACTGTGAAAACAGTGGGAGCTATTCTAAGGCTAGAGGGCCTATGTCTTGATTGGATCTCGACACGTACTCAGAAAGTTTTGTAATCGAAATGTATACATTACAAAGGAAAACGAGTATGTAGTAAGGTTGAGTAAGGTACAAGAAGTTAGTAAAACCTACTAACCAAAGCCTTCTCATAGGCTTAACATGATGAGTCATGTCATTTCAATTAAATTGAGATGAACAACTACATTTAAGATCAAACTGGATTATAGAATATGAAGTAGTAATCAGGCATTGACTATTCATATGTGATAATCGCATTTATCGTTTGAGTTTTACTCTAAAACTCTTTTATTATACCTTGTTACATCCAAACGGATTGTAGAGACAATATTGAACCCCGTTAAAGTGAACACGGATTAATATAGTATTCGCCCATAGTCACTTATATGAGGTGACGTCTCGAAGTGACTAGAATGTGATGCGATTGATGGCAAGTTCAAGTGCCATAGAGTCATGTGAGATGACTAGTCGATCACATAGGCAGACTGTTAGGAACACTTTGTCGGGCAGTGACCGCTTATAGAGTTCTGGCAAATTTATATAGCCTGGTCGTGGCGAGAGCTACTATAGTATTCTAATGAGTCGATTCTTTTGACTAAAGACTGTTCGCCTAAGATGGCACAGTTTCAGATTAGCTTTGATTTATGTTACTACGACCTTCGTAAATGGGTTCAAATGGGCATATTTTGGGTTATGATGGCTGTGGCTAGTCGAAGGGAATAAGTGCGATAGGAATTATCCACCCTCTTGTCAGGGTTAAAACTATATCTCAGGGCCACTCGAGGAGTAATGAACTGGAAATGCGTGGCCACGCTCGGAAGCTATCTATGGTAGATAACTCCGGTCAATCAGTTATTCTCCAGATCGAGGAAACCACTCTTGATATGATCACTTCCAAGTGCGACCCGAAAGACACCTTGCATTGAGTGGGAGATAGTAATAGGACAAGAGAATTGGTGACGCACACTTGTCGAGGACAAGTGGGAGATTGTTGGAATATGTGTCCTCCGACAATAATGCGATCACAATTGTCGATCATATTGAGCGCATGTTTAAATCTCATTTCAAGAATACGTAAGGGATGATTCATTATATATTCAACTGATCAACATTAATCGGTAACGATTGGCTTGCTAGAGTTTGACGTTACTGTCGTGGGACGGTGGTGTTCAGTTGATCCCTTAAGGTCACACCTAAAGGATGATGCCCTTATCTGTAAAGTTGATTAATTGTATGTCGATATAAACTGATCAATTCCTTAAAATTGAAAAATTCATTTGTGAGAGAGAATATTGATATCTTATTATAATGAGATTAAATAAGATTTATTTTAGTAATTGAAATATTTTATTACTAAAATTGTTTATTGTCTGTGAAACAATAGAGATGAGTATGAATGGTTAATTATAATTAAAAGATGTTGTAAATTATAATTAAATGACCCATTTTATTTATGTGATCAAGTATTACTAGTCAATTTGTTGTATGTAAATTAATTAATTCATAAAATGATATTTATGTGATAAATATGCATTAAATTAATTAATAACATGTATCATACTACAAGTGACATATTGTGTGACAATTGACAAAATAAAATGGAGGTCCATTTTACTCATATGACCGAAAAAATGGAGGGATAATAGTGGATTGTGGGTTGTATTATTTTATGTGATAAATAATATATTATTAAGGCTATTGTAGACTAGCCTTAAAAGCCTACACTACCTCTTACATACCTATTGACTTGAGAAGAACAGAAGGTAAATAAAAGACCATGCATTTGTCTTTCTTATGTCTCCTCCACCGGTTTTGTGCATATGTAGAGAGAATTTTATTCTCTTAAATTTGACTTGGATTTATACACAAGCAAAAACTCTCTCTCTCTCACATATTCATATTTTTTCCTTCATCAAAACATGAGATTTTGATTGAATTTGTTCATAGAGATTACTAAAATTATTAATGTAATATATGAGTGTTAATAATCAATTTTAAGGTAAACTACTAAATTAATATCTAGCTAATATTATTTAGTGGGGATAAGAGATAATCTTGGGTGCAATCAAGAGGAGAATCTCTACTTTGGGATTTTGGAGGATCATCCTTATATTCATTGTAGCTCAAGAACTAACAAGAAGGAGATCTTGTTGGTGCCCATAAGACCAAAATTTATATTAAGGAAAATGATTTCTTTACTTATCTATTTTAGTTTGCATGCATAAGATTTGTATTTAATTTTATGACTAAATTAAATCATCACATATATGCATATGTTCAAATATGAGATATAGATTTCTAACATTGCCTACTTGATATTATACAACTTCACGACAACCGACATTTTTGTGAACTTACAACCAGGATACAGAGGTGCTTCAGACTCACACAACTTCTCATACATGTTTTTAAGGTCATCCCAATTAATAGTGTCATCACCTACATCTTCAAAAGCATTCGACTCATCATCATTCTCTTCATTATATATAGACCCAACATTCAACTTGTCTGCTTCCAACTAAAAAAACTCGGCAAACTCAGGATCATCAGGTAGCCTTTCGTATACCTCAACATCAGCTTCTTCAACGCTATTCTCGTCCTCTAATGGTTCCCCATAAAAAAACCAACGTGTATAGGATAGACTAATCTCCACTTTTCTAGGTGTATTTTAACGTTCGGAAAAGCCATATACCTAATATTACCACATCTTTCACAAGGACATGGAATACTAGAAGAACCTTTCAAATTGTCCGCAACGACTTCATAAAATTCAGCTAAACCATCCTTATAGTTGGGGTCACTCATATTTGCAGCAATCATCCAAGTTCGAGTCATTTTTCTACATTCGTAATATATAGGCAACTAATTCATAAAATCCAATAATAGGCAAACAAATAAACGAAATTCAGGAAATCAATTAAGCTAAATTATCAACAAATTAGATAATAACCCAAGTAATTCACAAATTCAAAAATAATCGACATTCATAGGCCAGGAAATTGAACAATCCTATATCTATATATAGCTTGAAAATCTTAATAAGAAATAGTTAATAAGCTAAGAAACATATATACCTGATTGATAAACACGATGAGGGCGAGAAGACGGTGACAACAGTGACGGAGATGAAGACAGAGACAGACGATCAGGGAGAAATGGAGGATGATATTTGTGTAGCAGTATTAATTAGCTTGTGTTTGTGTTTTGTAGTGTATAGCAGAATAAAGCGATCTGTTGTTCTTTAGATCTTCATAACTTCAATAACAACCGTTATTGCATCTACAACCGTTGTTGAAACCTAATAAAAACGGGTACTAATATAACCATTGTAATTACTTTTCACTAATTTTGCGCCAAATTATTAACAACGGTTATAATGTATTACAGAGTAAACTGTTGTTATTAGTTTTTATATTAACAACGGCTTTGCAAGTTTAACCCGTTGTTAAAACTAATAACAACGGTTAACAACACATAACCGTTGTAATTAAGTTTAGTAAAATTCGCGCCATCCATTCTACAACGTCTTATGGTGATTTTCGTGAATAAGCATTGTTAAAGGCCCGTTGTAGTTGCCTGGATTTGTAGTAGTGATGGGAGTGGGGATGACCCTAGTTGACTCAGCCTCTGAAGCAGCCACAAGCTTGTGATAAAACAGCGGGAAGGGAACCTTGACTGGGACATGATGAGTGTTAGGAGCTATGACAGACTCTGACTCAGACTCAGACTCAGATTCTTCTTCACTTCCCTCTTTGAACATAGGGCCGTCTCCAGTTGTGATCTTGAGAATGCGGCCTTAGCGATCGGTCCACTTGACGGTCTTTCTCCAGCCTTGTGTAGCTTTCTTCGGGTCGGTAACGGAGATTAAGGCGGTCAGGTCAAATTGGTTGTCCTTCAGGGCGATGTTGATGATGTCCTCATAGTCGAGGTTCTTGATGTTATCCTCTCCAAATAAGAGAGTGACCGCTTGTCCGTCGAGGCATGGGGATGTTAATGCAGCTTCGGTGTTATTGGGGATGAAGTAGCAGTCCTGGAGGACTTCTACCCCCGGGTGTCTGACCTTGGCCACAGAGTTATAGATCGGCTCAGGAAAGCCATGGTAGAGCTCAGACTCTCCCTCTGGGACAAAGTATCCATTGAGGGTCAAATGATAGGGCGGAGGATAATTCCGTGCTTCTTGCGCTTCCGAGCTAGAAGGTTCATCTCCTGGATATCCTCACTGGTAGGTTCATAGCCCAGCCCAAAGGGGATGTTGAGGGACCTTAGCTTGTTTTAAGGGAGCTAAGGCGCTCTTCAGCGGATTGAGGGGTAAACCAGGGAAATAACCCCGGCGCATCAGAATGCGGTTGACTGTGAGGTTGGCAAATGGGTCACAATCAAAGGGTGTTGATTCGTTAGTGCGGGCATTCATAGCTTGAAATCCCCACATCTCGTTGTCGTCCTCCTCAATGGCTTGGGAGGCTATTCCCTTTTTCATGACGGCTTTGATCGAGGAAGTAGGAATCGTGATCGTTTTCCTGTTAAAGGGGACCCTGATTATCTGATGAAGGGTAGAAGTAACCGCTTTGAGGGCGTGAATCCAGGGACGTCCCAGAACCATATTGAAGGAGGCGTCGATGTCGACTACTTGAAAACTGGTTTGCCTTTCCAGTGGTCCGGTTGCGACGGTTATAGTGATAAGCCCTGCGACCTTATGACGAGTGTCGTCATAAGCGCATACTCCTTGATTGGTTGGGACTAAATCAGTTTCTTTGATACCCAGTTTGTGAGCCGTTTTGAAGGGAATGACATTCACCGCAGATCAGTCATCCACAAGGGGCATAAGCACATTCTTTTTGAGGCATTGTACTGTGATGTATAGGGCCAAGTTATGGTTGGCTCCTAAGGGAGGGATATCTTCATCAGAGAAGATGACCGGGTTGCTTAGATTAGAGACATCCCTTGTCATGTGTGCTACCACTTCTTCCGGGGAGGAGGTAGAGGGCACGATCAGTTTTTCCAAGGCTAGTAGTAGAGCTTGTCGATGCTTGAAGGATGTGGAAATCAGTTGCCAAACTGAAATTTTTGCTTTTGCCTTCTGCAGCTGTTTGAGAATCGAATTCTCAGGAGCCTTGGGTTGAGTGTCCACGTCCGGGACAACCTGGTCGCTCGTTGTTAGAACGACTGTTGGGTTTTGATAGGGGCGTCCGGATCGGGTAAGATGACCGATCTCTTTCTCCTGTTTCTCTTTCCCTGGGACAATATAGACATCCTCAACATCATCTCTCCAGATGCCATTGATTTTGGGATCTCGAGGGTACCTTGGAGGGGTATTCCTCGGTGGGCAGTTTTTGTGAGGGAAATTTTTGTGAGGGTAGTATTTGTGAGGGAAATTTTTGTGAGGTTGATTATTGGTGGGGGTGATTATTGTGAGGGTGATTATCGTGAGGTGCATGACAGAATGGTCGCGGGAGCAATCCATCCTGGTGAGGGTAGTTTTTGGTGCCTGGGGGACCTTCCCTTGGGCGTGGCATTGGAGGTATGAAAATAAGTCGGCGGTAAGCATCGTCAAGTCGGGTAATCCTTTCGGAGAGACTGGCTATAGATTCCTCAACTTGTCGGAACATGGCAAGCATGGTTGCGACACTGAACACAAATACCCCGTCCGAGGCATCCCTCTCCAAGGCATTTACCTCGTCATCAATTGGCAGGATGAGGTGTGAGTAGTCCAAGGTCGGCTCATCATCGGAGATAGCTTGGATTCCCAAAGGGTTTGTTTTGTTGTTCGGTTTAGTCGGTGGAGGCAAAGGCAATTCCCCTTTCTCGATTATATCTTGGATGATGTCTTTGAGCTTGAAGCAGGTTTCCGTGTCATGCCCTTTCCCTTGGTGGTACTGACAGTAGGCATTAGGATTCCAGAAGCGGGATTTCTTATCATCAGACGGATCTGGGGTGGGTCCGATCGGTTGTAACTTCCCTTGGTCCATAAGCCTTTTCAGGGCGCTTGCATAAGTGGACCCTATATTGGTGAACACTCTTTGGGGGCGCTCATCTCTCTTGGCGGTTGGTTCAATGAGGTTGACCTCATAAATCTTTTTCGTCTGACCATAGGGGCGAGATCCGGTTGATGTGGACCCCTGGTAGCCTCTACCGGTGGTATTGGCTAGAACACCCTTTCAGAGGTCGTCTTCAATGCGTGTCCCAAGGATTTGTAGATCCTGGAACGTCTTGATGTATTGGTATCTCAGTAAGTTGGCATACACCGGGCGGAGATTGTTGACAAACTTTTCCACCAAGGTTGACTCACTCGGTTTGCTGACCAACTGAGTGCTTACCCTCCTCCAACGGGTTAAGAACTCGGTGAATCCCTCCTTGTTGTTTTAGGTTAGGTACTTAAGAGTACGTGTATTGGCTTGGATTTCGACATTGTCGACATATTGCTTAGCAAATTCAACTGCAACCTCATCCCAAGTAGTGAGGTTCTTCGGATCAAGGGAGTAGTACAATTGGCGAGGGTTTGGTTCCAGAGATGATGGAAAGATCCGGGTGAAGAGTTCTTGTTTGACCCCTTTTATGGCCATGTAGTTTTTGAAGGCTCGAATATGATTGAGGGGGTCCTCCACTCCCTTGAATTTGGGCACATCGGTCAAGGTAAAGTTGTCAGGTAGTTGATCCCCAACAGGTTCAAATCTTCGGTTGTTCTGAAGATGGATATTGTTACTCCGGGCTAGGAGTTGTTCTTCCAATAGCTTGAGCCTTTTCTCAGTTTCAGTCAAGGGTGGAGTGTTGTGCTCTCCAGTTTCCTTATTTTACAGGGTGTCGATAAAGGTCTCGACACGGTCCAGAGTGACCTTAAGAGCAGTGAGTAGGCTGGCTATCTGAGCAGTTGTGACATCTCTGTTGTTATCATTGTTGTTGTTGGACGAAGCAGAAGATGGGGCCATGGTTCAGAGGCAGAGAAAACGGCTCTCATTACAACTCAATCCGACACGGTTCAAAAACTGAACGCGGACAACACAAAGGACGGGACAAAGAACAGACTCAACCAGACGAGGGTGACCGTGTGTGGTACCTCGGTGCTGACTCGTTGTATGACGTGACGGTGTTGACCGAACCTTTGGCACGCGTCCAACGTAGCGGAATGACGCTGTTGGACGAGTCTCGTGGTGAGATGACTCATAAGTAAAGACCTATAAGTACGTTTGCTTCGACTCGATAGACAGAAAATAGAAGTTTTCAAAAAGATTCATTCGTCGCTTTATGGACGGCTTCCGAAGATAGGGATCTCCGCAAGTCGGCCAGTTGAGAAGGTTGTCTTAAGTTTGTTTGCAAAAGACGGTTTTGAGTTTGAGTCGGCTCGGAAAACAACGTATTGTTTCCCAAGACGGTTTTTGAAATTCAAAATGTATGTTTTGAAAATAGAGTTTGAAATGTATGAAAAGGTCTCGAGACAAGGGTGTGTGCTTTTCTCGGGTTTTAAAAGAGCCATTGCCGGTGCGAAACGGGTTAAAATTCGTGTCTTGACGCGGCGATTATAACGGCGTAAAAAGGTGATTTGAAATGGTTGTAGAAAACCGAGTTTGAAAATCGTCATTATAACGGCCTAGGAAGGCGTGTCGAAATGGTCATAAAAACCGGGTTTAAAAATCGTCATTACGAAGGCCTAGAAAGGCGTGTTGAAATGGTTATAAAAATCGGTTTTGAAAATCGTTGTTACGACAACCTAGAAAGGCGTGTTGAAATGGTTATTAAAATCGGGTTTCAAAATCGTCATTACGACGGCCTAGAAAGGCTTGTTGAAATGGTTATAAAAACTGGGTTTGAAAATCGTCATTACGACGGCCTAGAAAGGCGTGTTGAAATGGTTAAAAAAACTGGGTTTAAAAATCGTCATTACGACGGCCTAGAAAGGCATGTTTAAATGGTTACAAAAACCGGGTTTGAAAATCATCATTACGATGGCCTAGAAAGGCGTGTTGAAATGGTTATAAAAACCGGGTTTGAAAATCGTCATTACGACGGCCTAGAAAGGCGCGTTGAAAAGCAACGGTCGACGAAAGACCGATGTTTGAAATGGGCATTTTAACGGCGCAAAAAGGTGTTTTTTTTTTTGAAAGTTTGAAAATGACACGGAAGGACTTATGATCATATAGCACATAAGCACTCACAGTTTCATCATTTTATGCATAATGGTGACACGGGTTTTGGCTTAGAGGGTGGGTTACACACCAAGCAATCAAACCCTGATTTGCGAGAGGGATACGAATCCAAACAAAATGTGTAAGGAGCGTGCCCTAGCCTCGTGCTCGAAGGTAATGAAAGCTCTTTGACGAAACAAAAATGTGTATCGTCAATGGTATACTTGACTCAATCGGGATTCGAAACGCGGGGATGAGAAAACTCACACCGACGAGACGAGCCAATTGGTCGAAAAGGGTTAGGTTATGGGCCAGGACAAGGAACCCAACCGTGACCGTAATATCAATTAATGCATTCCAACCAAGACCTCGTTCGAGTATCACCATCTAGGGATCACAAAGACACAAGTGTCCTAGTTTTCCCCAGCGGAGTCGCCAATATGTGGACATGGCCACCTACACGCCAAGCCAATTTGTGGACGTATAGCGGTCTTTTGAAAGCCACGCTCGGCGGCGTAAAAATGCTTTCGACCAGATCGTTTTAGATCGGTCGGTTTCGTCTCGGGAAGGGTCTCGAAACGATTAGAGATGTTCAGAGTCTCCACGAAGCATTTGTGGGATGCTTGGAACCCGTTCAAATCCACTTTATACCTCGGTTTGAAAATAGGAAAAGAAGTGGCCTGTTTAGGCGCGGGTCAGTCAACGGTATATGACGTGTTCTGACCATTGAAAAACGTTTATAAAACGTGTTGAAAGATGGGTATTTGAACCCGTTTTGGTTTGAAAAGTCCGTTTAGGCCGTATTTGTGTTGATTTGAAGAACGAGACTTGAATAATCGTCATTGTTTTGACGATACTCGATGTCGGGTTCGACTTTGTAAGCTTGACACACTACAAGAAAATTGGTTTCGGGCGACTAAATAAGGCGACTGAAAACAGTCGCCAAAGTGAAATTGGCGACAGACAGTGGTCGCCAATAACCAGTCGCAAGCCTTAGTCGCCTAATGCAACTCGGGCGACTGATTTCAGTCGCCAAATTTGGCGACTGTCAAATTAGTCGCCAAATAGCGAAACTGGCGACCGACATGTAGTCGCCAAATTGGCGACCGATTGTCGTGGTAGTCGCCAAGTTGGCGACTGAAGTCAGTAGCCAATCTCTGACATTCAGTCGCCACTTTTGGTATTAAAAAAATTTAAAAAAAAAATTTAAAAAAAAATTCTACAAAAGTGTAGATCTGCACAAAGAAATCCACTAATCTTATAAAAAAAACGCCACATTCACGAATTTGTATACTAAATTTACATTAAAATCAATTTATATTTACAATTCAAAAGCCACTACAATTAATTTACATACTTAAAAAATTTACATTAAACTACTAATACCATAAACATTAACAAGAAGTTCAAAGAACATGAAAAAAAAAATCCCGAATTTTCGACCTTTATTTTCGTTGTCGAAACAATGCTTCATTTTACTCTACTTTCTTCTTTGTTTCATTGTTCGTCTTCCTCCTTTTACACCAACTACCACACTAATTTTTGAAGTGTGAGATTATGATGAGTGTATTATGAATATTAGACAAGAAGAGTAAACAAATTGAGATTGGATAAAAGAGATAAGTTGGGATTTTTTGGGATTAGGAGGTTAAAAAATGAGAGGAAGGAATTTTTAATATAATGAGAAAATCACATAAGAATAAAAAGGGAAAGTGGAAAAGTTATGAGGAAGATGAGGGAGCCGTATATTGTTTGTGCACAGGAAAAGAGTGAGGTAAGAGTGAGGGGAGTAAGGGACTGGGGGAGGTAGGATCTATTTAGTGTTTGTGTCCACACAATTTGGCGACTGAAATGCACAGTCGCCAATTTTTGCGACTGATTTCAGTCTCTATTTCTAATAATCAGTCGCCAATTTTAATTAATATACGAAAAAGTTCAGTCGCTAATTTGGCGACTGAATACAGTCGCCCGAATTTAATTTCAGTCGCCAAGTTGGCGACTATTGTATTCAGTCGCTCTATATAGTCGCCCGAAACCAGTTTTCTTGTGGTGACATGAATAGTTTTGAAAATGAATATGAACTAATTGTTTTAAGTTCATTTGAATATAATTAGTCGATACTCATCATCGTACTCGGGTTAAAATCCGACATGGTATGTAGAACAAAGGATGACTTTGTGTTGGTGACTAATACATTAATTTTGAAAATGTAAAGAAATGATGAAAGGCTTTAAAATACCTTCCAAAATGAAAAGAAATGAAATAAAAGGCTTTAAAATACCTATTAAATGTAATTAACCAAATATTATCACCGAAACACGGATTAAACCGTCATGTTATTAAGAACCAAGGGTGAAAAATGTTTTATGGTTAAAAACTTGTAAAAATAAAAAGGATTTAAAAATATTTAAAATGGTAAAAACCGTTTACAAATATGAAAATAAGGGGGATGAAGAGACCAAACACGGATTGGACTTAAGGCTGGGCAGGGTGCTTTAGGCGCGAGCCTGTTTGCTGCGTAAGTAGCCTCTGCCTCAACCAAAAAAGCGGTTTTGGCTCATTCTTCCCATGTTTTGGACCATGTTATGCATGATTTAGCATGTTATAGTCATAAAACAAGTAAAGACATGATAAAAAAGGATTTTTACACCCGCATACTTACATGCTTGGCTTATGGCGAGAAACCGACGTAAGTGTAACAACTCGTTTAGTCGGAAAAGACTCGGTTTAAAACCGTTTTAGTAAGTAAAAAGAGTGTTTTGTTAAGTTTAGTGATGGTGTAGTGGTCGAAATGGTCGGTCAAGTGATTTAATACACATTGACGGTACCAAACAATGTGTAAGGCTTGTGTTTACGATCGGTAGGTTGTAAACACGTGTCGGATCGTGACTTAGGAAGTCGAGTCGAAAATTTTAAAGGAGAAAAGAGGGGGCGGACAGTCGCGTAAGTTCTCAAATGGTGGCATTTGAGGGGTATTTATAAGAGAATGAGTGGTTGTGTGAGTTTTGAGCGACGTGGCCACCTGGGCTGCTCAAAGAGGCGCGAGCCACGTCGCACGTCTTCGAGGTGTCTTGTCGCTTTCACACAAATGCAATCATGATTTATTCTGTCCTAGGATTTGTATGCACATGTTTGGTACTTGACAATTCATGATCCCGGGAAATCTTAACATGGAAGCATTAGAATGGTTTGTTTTTTGTGTTTGACAAGGTTTGACTCGTTGTTGGAGTCGGGATTTGAATTTTGAGTCGGTTTTTGGTCCGGTGTCGATTTTGACTCTAGTTAGTGTCATTGCGACCCCGACGTCATGCATTAAACACTCCAGGTACTTTTGAAAAGTTTTAAAATGTTTTATTTTCGAAATCGTTTTAAGTTTTCCGACGTAAAGTTGTACACGAACTGTCGATCAAACGCTGCGATTCCAAAGCATGTTGTAGTCCGATAATCATCGGGTGTTTGTTGGAGTCTCATCAGATACTGGGTATCTACACTAGACAGCTTATACTTTTTCATAATATTCACTGAATCACTGGTTTTGTCAAGTGTTGTTTGAATTATGTTTACTGACAGGGCTATTCGAGAGTGGCTGAGAGGGAGAGAGATATGGCTGGTTCTACACTAATCTATTCCAAAATTACATGCTACTTAGCCAAATACTCATATAAATGAATTTGTTAATAATTACCTTAATCGCGGTATTAATGCGGTCTTACAGTGATGTTTATTTAAATTTTACTTAAGTATTTGTGGAATTACAAGTGCATTTTGTCGTAAATCTCAACAGTGACGATTCGATCTCACTGTTTTTTCTTTTCGGGTCTCAATGATGAAAACTATTCAATTGACTGGCTTGGGATGTGCTTATAGCAGTTTCAAACGGTTATGTATATAGTCAGAAATCAGGAATTAGGGCTTGGGTATCATTAGCCAAAGGCTGCATTATAATCATCTATTAAAAAAAATTGCGTTGCATGGTCTGATTACTCATTAGCTTGTGGCCACTCATATGTTTCAAGGTAGCTTAAGCTGAATAGTAAGGCACTTTAAGTTATCGTGGAACCATGACCTGATAACTACAGTTTAGGGTAGATACAAAAGCCTTTCATATAAATTTTGTCAATTTTGCCTTTGCAAAGTTATCAATATATCATTCCTTCATGTAATATTTTCATTAAGTTATGAACTGCAGATCTTCCCATGTTATATATAAATGTTGTCTATTGTCAATTTCATCTGACGATTAAGCTTAGGGAGGGGAAGAGCGATTGTGCTTGATTTTGCACCATTGATAGGGAAAGGGGGAGAGGGAAGGAGGGAGAGAGACTCTGGCGGTGTTCAAATTTATTTGTGCAGATTGATAGGGAAATAAGCATAAGGAAAGGAGGAGAGAGAGGAAGAGGGAGGGATGACGAGTTCGATGCAAAATATGGTGTTACTTGGTGTTCCAACTATATTGATTGTTATTTATTTTTGCGTAGTATGACGGGTAGATAGGCATACAAAAAACGCTGACAAGTTGACAACCAACAATTTGATGGAAGCTAAAACTTGTGCCCTTCTAGCCAAGGAGTCAGTGGGAGGAAAGGGTATGTCTACAGTGGTCCTAAGGATGCCGGACTTCCCGGGCAAGGTGGCCGTTGTAAGTTTCCCTTGCTATGTTGTACTTTTTTTTGGATGAGTTTTACTATGGTAGGAAGTGTCGTCAAAGCCTGTCTCATGCTATTTTAGAGTAAGATAAACCTATTTGACTATAAATGTTTTCAAATTGCACAGGGCATCGTAAGAGACGTTTCTCAAGTTAGATCCTGTAAATCAGCCCTAAACAATTGGCAGAGTATACAATGACCTACATGTTATTTGAAAGCTATTGGGGCGGTCGTTTGCATCTCAGTAACTAAGAAACTACTCAAGGCATTGGTTGTAAAGTTTTCGTAACAGCCTACTACGAATACTTTGCATTACTGTATTTCTCTTATTTCAAATACGCGCAAGCTAAGTTGTATAGTGTTAATTGTTTTCCGTGTACGTATATGTCCAACTGATGGACTGTTCGTTTACAATACTATTAATTCCTTTGTTTGCATATTGTACGTCGTTTAGTGCTTATCGTCTTCTATCCAAATCTTATGAGACGTAAATCACAATGGCCACTCCTGCTATGACACTTACTAATTAGGTTGTCTAAATGATTAACCAAATTAGGGTTCCACGCCCGGCAGGGCGCGGAGCAACGACTAGGATGTTTATTGTGAATAAGAGAGATCGAGTACATTGTAATTTTTTTAAATAGTACACTGCATTTATCTATACTTTGTGTTATTTATATATTCACTTTGTTACTACTTCGTAGTTTACATATAAGTGGTTCTTTTATTATCAAAACATTAGTTTGAAACGAAAAAAAATCAATGAATTATGTGTTTCAGTATGTGAATTTATTGGATTTCAAAAAAGAGATATGTAAAATGATTGTATTTGCTAAAATATTAATTTGATGAGCTATTAGGGAATAATTTCTACATAAGTAACAAAGTAACATACATTATGCATTTCAATTCATTTTTTCAGAAACAATTGTATTTTATTCCAGTGTAATTTTGCATGGGTTATGCATTTATTGTGTAACACCCCACGGTAATTGAAGGGGTCCATTGATAAGCATAAATGACTAGTGCTTAAAGGGATTGAAAGTACTACTCATATCAACAAAGTGCACTTTCTTTTATGGTCATCCATGCAAAAAGAATTCCACAATTAAGCATGCTTGGCTGGGAGTAGTCTTAGGATGGGTGACCTCCTAGGAAGGTTCCCGGGATGCGCATGAGTGAGGACAAAATGTACTATAAAGGACCCGTGTTGATTTGTGGGCCATGTACACAACATGGTGAGCTATCATAAGTAATCGCTCCCGATCCTAGGTTTGGGCCGAGGTGTTACAAATTATATCAGAGCAACCCTGCGACCGTGTGGTTATGGGAGACAGTTGTTATACGCTTTTGGAGGCATTTGTTATATGCTCCATTATGATCACCTACCTAGCGAGGGAGGATTCTGGGTTAGTGGTTATGCTCCCAGGCGCAACGAGGACGTTGCTTTCTTCAAGTTCGGGTGATTGTAACAACCCACGGTAATTGAAGAGATCCATTGATAAGCTTAAAAGACTAGTGCTTAAAGGGATTGAAAGTACTACTCATATCAACAAAGTGCACTTTCTTTTATGGTCATCCATGCAAAAAGAACTCCACAGTTAAGCGTGCTTGGCTGGGCGTAGTCTTAGGATGGGTGACCTCTTGGGAAGGTTCCCGGGATGCGCATGAGTGAAGACAAAATGCGCTATAAAGGACCCGTGTTGATCTGTGGGCCATGTACACAGCCTGGTGAGCTATCATAAGTAACTGCTCCCGACCCTAGGTTTGGGCCGGGGTGTTACATATTGTGTTATGAGACAAGATTTGTTATAATAATTTTGGGGGCTCGTTTTATTAGGACAAGTGTCTTAACTTTTATTAATAAGGGAGATAAAGCTCATATTGCTCGGATCACGTTAACTCTTTCACATTCAACAAAATTTCCTGTTAGGTCGTCTTTACGATGACAATCAACAAAAGTCATGGAAAATCATTATCCTATGTTGGTCTTTACCTTACTAGACCTAGTTTTAGTCATGACCTAACTTTATGTCGTTGCTATCTCCAGAAGTCCAGAGTGACCAGTAAAAAGAGGTTTGGAAATACTTATTTGGAACAACGAATCGGAACATGTAATGTAACTTCAAATGTAATTTACGAAGAAATATTTGAGTATTTGTAATACTATTTGTATTAATTAAGCATACACTATATGTAACACCCCCATTTATTTAGGAGCCTTTAGCAAGACATTCCCAAATAAATAGGACTTTTACCATCTCGGTTTCCCGAGCTAGTGAATAACAAAGTACAACAAACCAATGTACTCTAGATAAAATTTAGCGATTACATGTTCTTTATAAATTAACCAACTAAAAACTCAATATAAATTTAATTACAACTCGCCGCGAAAATAAATAAAGTGATTAAGAAACTATATGATGTAGACTTTTAGGTAGACTGGCCGAGTCCTCACGCATCCCCATAAGCTCCTAGCTAGATAGTCTCAAACACCTGCAAGTCTGCTCCCCATGTATGGTTCATCACAGGTGTTTATGAATACACGGTCAACCTCGCGGTTGAGTAGGATAACAATCTCAAGACCGATAATATAAATAGTATTAAGATTCAAACACAAATGCCAAATCAACTGTTCTCATAATTCAGCCCTCAACCTCTCGTTGAGTCACAATTCAGCCCACAACCTCCAGTTGAGTAGACTCACCAGAGACAGGTCAACCGAACCAGCCTGGGGCCTTACACCACCACGAAGGTATTAAACGGTGTCTTCCAGTAAGTTTATAATACACCCCAAGAAGGCTCTTACCATGATGTCTACCTCATCCAGTAAGTTTATATCACATCACCCGATGGCTCTTACCATGATGTCCGTCAAAAAACCGATTACCAACCCATTATTAAACCAACACTAACAACAACAAGGCTACCTACCACACCGTCTCAGGAATAACCAATGCAACCACATTTAATCACAATATGCATAATATGCAATAATCCAATAATCCAAACAATTCAATCCACAACATCCAATTAAATGACAAGATACGCAAATAATTATAAGTCTAGTAGAATTGTTATCCTACCTTTTCAGAAAATACTCTCAAATAGCACAATTACTACATAAAAAACCAACTAGACATGCACTTATCATATGCCCATCACGTCCTAATCCTTTTGACAACTTTGAAGCTAAATATCTAATTCTACCGTTTTACGGCACAGTTCAGTCTCACTATAAAATTCATAATTAATTCAATAAAATTTCAAACGACGCTAGAACAATGGAGTTGGAACCGTAAGACTCATATCTACAGTTCTTGTAAAATAGACATTTCTCAAATTCCAGACTTATCAGGATTTTCTTGAAGGATTTATAAATACTGACGAATCCGTCACATAAAAAGTATTGATTCATAAAACAAGTTTAACGTATGATGTTTGAGAAATTTCTTTTTTCTAGAATCATCTAGAATCTTCGAAGTTATAGTATAAAAAAGACCCAACTGAATTTCAATTTATAAATTAGGTTTACGAAATAAACTTTAAACTACTAGTGCATTCGCGGATTCTCAGTGGACATGTTCATAACGAATTTATTCTGGAAAATCTACACCGCCAATTGCTACGCAATTTTACAGGCATTAACTAGGCTTGAAAATAACCTAAGTCTATTCTTTATGTTTTCGAAGATAACGATTCTAAGACGATCTGATAATTCGTTTAAGACAACTTACAGATTTAGAAAATTGTTGTAACTTTATTCTTTACCAAAATCGTCACAACATTAACTATAGATGATTATATTTAATCTAGACATGATTAGATGATGAAGTAAAACTTAAAACATGCTTATAAAGATTAAGATTAAAACTTTGAAAGATTAAAAATGAACTTACGAAATAAAAGATTGAATACAATAAAAGTATATGCAAAATCCTCAAATTGATTGTTAATATCCCTTTTCCCTTTTTTTCTTCCTTCTTATTCTCCCTCCCCCTCTCTAACTTATGTGTGATATTTGTAAAAGTATAAAGTGATTTTTTTTTTAATTAAACCCAAAGGTTTAAGAAATAATGGTAACAGAATCAGCACGAACTACATCAGCGATTTCCAAGGGAATGGACTCAAACCATCTACGAGAACCTATCGACCATGGTCTCACATGAGCAAGCTCATGAGCGACCTTATTAAAGTTTCTACGAACCCAATTAAAAGAAAAACTGTCAAAAAAATTACAAATAGCATAAATGTCATTATAAATTAAATAAATACTGCTACTCCCTTCCGTTGCTGCTGTAGATCATGGATAACATTCGAACAATCTCCTTCCATATAACTCTTGCATTATTCATCCGTCTCGCCTCTTTAAGACCATGCAATATAGCAGATGCTTCAGCTTCTTCTGGATACATCTCGACTGACCCCTGCTCCACCGCACACCATACAACCTATCCCCTATCATTCCGACACACCGCACCCAACCCGACTCCCATTTCAGCTATTACCGCAGCGTCAATATTAACCTTCAACACCCCACTCTCTGGCCTCCTCCAACCCCCACCATCATCCACTACCCCCGGGTCCTCCTCTCACTGAAACTCCCAAACTCCGCCATTTCACATACAAGATCCCTCACCCTTATTACTACTAAATCCGCCCTCCATTCTCCATCTTCAAAAATAGCCTTGTTCCTCCTCTCCCAAATAGCCCAGCAACCAGTCATGTACTCCACTTGCTCTTGCAAACCCATCTCTCTCAGAGCGACTTCCACCCAATCCCTAACCCTCGCAAAACCAGAGCATGACGGCAAATCGAAATCCAGGGCACCCCAGACACCCCCAACCCACCCGCGCTCACTAACTACATGTAAGCAAGACTCCACACAATCCCCACACCGTAAACACTCATTCTCAGCCGACCTCATCCGGGACGAAAGATTGCCTCTAATAGCAATTGCGGCATTACACAGCTTCCAGAAAAACACATTGATTCTTGGTAGAACTAGAGCTCTCCAAATCTTATGACATAGCCAACTACCATTTAAGTTACTTGGCGACCCTTCCAGATCCCCATCTTGCTTAACCAAAAGCCTGTACGCCGAACGAACTGAATAAATCCCATCTCTCTCCCCACACCACTACCACACATCTGGAACCAACTGCTCACATATCCTCATTCTAAGAATTCCCTCCCTCTCAAAAGGAACAAACAACGTTCTGATGAACCCCGTATTCCATCCCTCCCCCCCCCCCCCTCCTCCATGAGGTTTGCAACCCGCATGCCCGGATCCGACTCCCCCTAGGCGAAATGACCTTCCCTGTGTGTGTGCCTGCTACTCATGGATCCCGCCATACCATAGAGGACAACCCATCCCCAACCCTTTGCCGAAGCCCCAGATATAACACCGATTTAGCCTCATAAATACTCCTCCAGGAATAACTCGGATTACTACCCACCATTGCTTCTAAGAAAGAAGAAGAAGAAGGAAAGTACTTACTTTTAAGGAGCCGCGTCATCAAACATCCTTCATCAGTAAGTAACCGCCAAGCCTGCTTCCCTAACATTGCACTATTAAACTTCACATAATCACGAAACCCAAGCCCCCCTGCATTTTAGTAAACAAAGTTTCTTCCACACCACCCATGGGATCTTCTTTCTACCATTCTCTATTCCCCACCAGAACCGCAAAACAAGAGACCGCATCTCGTCACATAAATTAGACGTAATCTGAAAAACACCCATCGCATAAGTAGGTATAGCTTGGGCCACTGCCTTTATAAGCACCTCCTTACCCGCCTTACTGAGTAACAAACCCTTCCAACCCTGTAACTTTTTGCTTAGCTTATCTCGGATCAGATCCGTAAGACCCTTCTTAGACCTTCCCAGAACCGTAGGCAACCCCAAATATCTCTCCTGACACACAACCTGCCGCACCCCTAACACACGACCTATCAGCTGTCTCCTTGCAGCGCTAGTGCCGTGGCTGAAAGAAATAGTTGTTTTCGTCAAACTCACCAATTGCCCTGAGGCCTGTTGATGCCAATCAAGAATTATTAGAACCTCCCTAGCTTCAATCTCTTTAGCTTTGACAAAAATAATACTATCATCCGCAAAAAATAAATGGGACACACTTGGAGCCTGTTGAGCGATTTTAATCCCATGAATAGAACCCATCTCGGTCGCCCTTCTCAACATACCCGATAACACCTCAGCACATAAAATAAATAAATACGGTGACAACGGATCGCCTTGTCAGAGACCCCTGCACGGCGAAAATGGATCAGATATCCGACCATTAACCAAAACTGAATATCGAACCGACCGTACACAACGCATAACCGTGCCTACCCACCTTTCGTGAAAACCCATTCGGACCAAGACCACCTCCAAGAAATCCCATTCAACCCGATCATACGCCTTCGCCATATCAAGTTTCAAAGCCAAATGTCCCTCACTACTCCTTGTATTCTTCATATGATGAAAAAGTTCAAAAGCAACCAGGATATTATCACTAATAAGCCTTCCATGAGTAAAGGCACTTTGATTCTCCGACACAATATTTCCCAAAAACTATTTCACCCTATTAGCTTGCACCTTAGAAACCAACTTATAAAGCACATTACACAAACTAATCGGTCTAAAATACGCCATCTTATCAGGTGCCTTCTTCTTCGGGATTAGAACAATATTGGTACCATTTAGACTAGGCGGAAAAGGAGCACCATTAAGAACATTTAACACTAACCGGACCACCGTATAGCCAACAATGTGCCAATAGGTTTGATAGAAAAGGCCATTCATCCCGTCTGGTCCTGGGGCCTACAACGGATGCATCTGATTCAGCGCAAAAAACACGTCCTCCCTTGTATAATCCGCTGCTAACCCCTCACTCATCTTGTGGACATTGGCCCACCTGCAAGCCCGGTCGATCTACGGACATGCAGCGGTCTTTTGGAAGCCACGCTCGGCGGCTTAAAAATGCTTTCGACCGGATCATTTTAGATCGGTCGGTTTCGTCTCGGTAAGGGTCTCGAAACGATTAGAGATGTTCGGAGTCGCCACCAAGCATTTCTGGGATGCTTGGAAGCCGTTCGACTCCACTTTATACCTCGGTCAAACGAAGCACAAAGCAGGGTTTGACATAGGTACTAAAGATAAGGAATCGTCCCTCTTTAGCATCCTATCTCTAGAATGACTCTCGTACGCCCTGGATAAGGTCGTCCACTATCCAAAGTTTCTGAGTAAGAGGTGAAGATACGCATTGGGAAGCCCTTTAATTAGACACCCAATCCCGCCCGCGGTAGCGGCCTCTACTAATCGATCTTGGTTGGTTGAATGCAAAAGTTGATAAAACGGTATAAATGCATGAATGTGCATCCAATAATTTAAACCTAACACGTGAGAGCTTTCTAAGTCAGTTGATTTAATCCAAGTATCAAGTATAAGATGCCGAGTTGGGTTTATGGTTGATTTGCATGCAAGACACAAATTAAACATCCATTTACCGTATTAGGTTTATGGTGCATAACGCGATCCATTTGTCTTAGTAAGGCATTTTGCAAATGTGATTTTTGAATGAGCAAATAGTCATCTTATCCATCCTATATCCGGGTTGGCCGGAGTCGGGATCGTCCTAGACTAATGCTAGAAAGGGAACAGACCCTGCACCAGGCGGCCACATGAGGCGCGGGCCTGTTGGCGGTGCAAGGGGGTCTCCCCTGGTTTTGAAAATAAGAAAGAAAATGCTTGTTTAAGCGCGGGTCAGTCAATGGTTATATGCCGTGCTCTGACCATTTGAAAAACGTTTATAAAGCGTGTTGAAAAGTGGGTATTTAAACCCATTTTGGTTTGAAAGGGTCGTTTAGACCATATTTGTTAATTTAAGGAACGAGACTCGAATAATCATCATTATTTTGATGATATTCAGTGTCGGGTTCGACTTGACATGGATAGTTTTGAGAATGATCATGAACTAATTGTTTTAAGTTTATTTGGATATAATTAGTCGATACTCATCATCGTACCCGGGTTAAAATCCGGCATGGTATGTGGAATCAAGGATGACTTTGTGTTGGTGACTAATATGTTATTTTGGAAATGTAAAGAAATGATGAAAGGCTTTAACATACCTCTCAAAATGTAAAGAAATGAAATAAAAGGCTTTAAAATACCTTTTAAATGTTATTAACCAAATATTATCACCGGAACACGGATTAAACCGTCATGATATTAAGAACCAAGGGTGAAAAATGTTTTATGGTCAAAATTTGTAAAAATAAATAAAAGGGTTTGAAAACATTCAAAATGGTAAAAACCAATTACAAATATGAAAATAGATTAATGAGGAAGGACGAGAACAAACATGGTTGAGTTCTGACCTGGGCACCCCATTGAGGCGCGGGCCTCTGTGCAGAACAAGGGGCTTCTACCTCAGGCCAAAACTCAGTTTTGACTCGTCTATCCTATGTTTTGGATCGTGTTATGCATGTTTTAGCATGTTATGGTCATAAAACAAGCAAAGACATGATAAAAGAAGGATTTTTACAACCTCATACTTATATGCTAGGTTATGGCGAGAAACCGACGTAAGTGTAACAACTCGTTTGGTCGGAAAAGACTCGGTTTAAAATCGTTTTGGTAACTAAAGTGTTTTATTAAGATTAGTGACAGTGTAGTGGTCGAAATGGTCGGTCAAGTGATTTAATGCACGATGACGGTACCAAACACTGTGTAACGCTTGTATTTACGACCGGTAGGTCGTAAATACGCGTCGGATTGTGACTTAAGAAGTCGAGTCAATAATTTTAAGGGAGAAAAGAGGGGGCGGACACTCGCGTAAGTTCTGAAATGGGGGCATTTGAGGGGTATTTATAGGAAAATGAGTGGTTGTGTGAGTTTTGAGCGACGTGGCCACCTGGATTTCTCAAAGAGGCGCGAGCCACGTCGGGGTTCTTCGAGTTGTCCTGTCACTTTCACACAAGTGCAATCATGATTTGTTCTATCCTAGGATTTGTTGTCACATGTTTGGTACTTGGCCATTCATGAATCCGGGAAATCTTTGTATAGAAGGTTTAAAATGGTTTGTTTTTTGTGGTTGACTCGGTTTGACTCCTTGTTGGAGTCAGGATTTGAATTTTTGAGTCGGTTTTTGGTCCGGTGTCGGTTTTGACTCTAGTTAGTGTCATTGCGACCCCGTCGTCGTGCATTAAACACTCCAGGTACTTTTGAAAAGTTTTGAAATTTTTATTTTCGAAATCGTTTTAAATTTTCCGACGTAAAGTTGTACACAAACTGTCGATCAAACGCCGCGATTCCAAAACATGTTGTAGTCCGATAATCATCGGGTGTTTGTTGGAGTCTCGGCAGATATTGGGTATCTACAGAGCCCCCACTTTGACTGAGGCTTGGACAGGGCGAAAGTCAAAGTAGAGCCCCCAGGTCAATCGAAGATTACAACCTAGAGACCCAAATGACGTTGAGGCGGCTCGAAAGGATTCGGGCCAAGGACCTGCCGTCGGGAAGGGCGACGCCAAGGCGACTAGAGGGTACGAGCCAAGGACCTGTCGTCGGAAAAAGTTTAGAGTCTGTCGATTTTCCATGCGGGTCATTTCAAGTCCGTTAGACTACGTACAAAGGCTCGCCAGCCATAAGAAGGAGTCATACGGCATCTTAGGATACGTCCTTGCGTGTTTGCGGACAAAGGCTCACCAGCTGTGGTGCGTACATGAGGAGGGCTCGCCAGCCGCGATGCGTAGTAAGGCTCGCCAGCCATGGTGCGTATATAAGGAGGGCTCGCCAGTCGCGATGCGTAGTAAGGCTCGCCAGCCATGGTGCCTATATGGGGAGGGCTCGCCAGCCGCGATGCGTAGTAAGGCTCGCCAACCATAGTGCGTATATGAAGAGGGCTCGCCGGCCGCGATGCGTAGTAAGGGTCGCCAGTCATGGTACGTATATGAGGAGGGCTCGTCAGCCGCGATGCGTAGTAAGGCCCGCCAGCCATGGTGCATACGGTTGATCGACGGTGAGAATAGCCGCGTCGGATGGGCTTGTTTTGAAAGTAGCGGACTTATGATGCTGCCGTGGAAATGGTGAATTTTGAATTTCACTATCAATGTTGTTGAAATGAGCGGGTCCCGCGAGGAAGCCCCCTGTTGACATTTTGAAGGAATAGTGAATTTTGAATCTTCACTACTCGTTTTTTGAATTTGAAGTGGCGGTTTTAATCGCCGTTTGTTTGAATTTTTTGAAGGAAATAGCGAATTTTAAATTTGGCTATTAGGTCTGAAGTGACGGTTATGTGCCGCCGTTGACATGTGAAGGAAATAGTGAATTTGGAATCTTCACTATTACGTTTGAAGTGACAGTTTATGTGCCGCCGTTGACATGTGTGGTGAAAATAGTGGAATTTAATTTCCAACTATTATTTTGAAAATGACGGTTTTAATTGCCGTCGTTTGAAACTTGACGAAATAGTGAATTTGAATTTTCACTATTATTTTGAAAATTGACGGTTTTAATTGCCGTCGTTGAAATTTGAAGGAAAATAGTGAATTTGAATTTTCACTATTTGCTTTTGTATTTGAAAAGTGGCGGTTTTAATCGCCGTTTGTTTGGAATTTTGAAGGAAAATAGTGAATTTTGATTTCACTGTTTGTTATTGTATTTGAAAAATGACGGTCCTTAATGTCGTCATTGAAAACTTGAAGTTTGTTATGGGAAATTGGGCCAAAGCCCAAAATTTATTGAAAGAGCGAGGAGCACCTCATTGAGGCGCGAGCAACCTGGCGAGTCAAGAGAGCTTCCCTATTTTTCTGTAAAAGACGTGAGGATGGTCCGCATATCATCCTCATTTAGTCTTCAACCTTCGACACAATCAAACCAAAAAAACGCCATTGTTGGTCTTTAGCTTGCTTCCATTCGTGCCATTATCAACAATGTCATCTCAAGGTATGTATTTCTTCTTGAATTCATTTAAATTTTTTGGTCTTTTAGCTGAATTGAATTAAGGCGAGAATTTTGCCCTCGAAAATCGATTTGGGCATTTTTGATTGAGCCCATTTTGAGTGAAATTGATGATTGTATTAGGTTAGAAACCTGTTTAGGAGTATAGGGGTGCTTTTAGTTTGCATTTTGCTCCCCGTTCCAAAGACACCTATGCTCGAAAAACGTGAGTGAGGTGGAGAAACCATCTCATCTCACAAATCCCAAGTTTATTTGCTCGGGTAGTGGGTCCCACTAGGTTGCATTGTAGTTGGGAAAGACCGTATTTGCGATTGTGGACCTTTGATGGGTATTGCGTGCAAAATTGGAATTTTTGCCTTTTGTGACGGTCTTATGTCTGACGGAATAAGCGTCTGTTTGAGCTTGAATTGAGTCAATTTGCCTTGAAATGGACCTTATTGGTAGTTTAGGTCGCTTTGAGGCATGATAAAATCACGTTGTCTCGTCGTGGTCGTATTTTGAATTTTTGACCGGTTTGCGCTCAAATTAGCGTAGAAATTGCCTTTTTGAGCCTGTAGAAAAATACCCCATTGTATCGGGAATGTATTTTGATTTGTTGGCGGGCCTTATATGGGTTTTGGGGTGCCGTTTTTTGTTGTGGTTGTTTTGACTCGTCTTTTGCTTGAAAAGAAGGACGAGTCGTTTTTTTTTGCGTTTTATTTTTGTAAATTGTTTTTGTTTGGCTGGGCCTTGACGGGATTGCCCTTGTTTTGCTTTGCATGTTTTTTTTGGATTTGTCCATTTTACGCCGTCGTAATGCCAAAATTTCGGCTGACGTTCTTTGTTTACAGGAGAGTGCTCGGGACAGGCTGGGTCCCTTGCTGCGACCTTCGAGGAGCTGTTTGGGACAGGGCGGGTTAACACTCCGGTTAGTGCACCCGCCGCGGTAGTGGAGGATGCTTCCGAGGAGGAGAGGCCCCCTGAGGTGACTGTTGTGGCCTTGTGGCCGAGAGGGCCGTTGAGGAGCGTGAGGGCTGATTTGTGTTTGCTGTATTTGATTACAGGCTTGGTTGTATGCTTACTTCGTCCCT
Organism: Silene latifolia; assembly: GCF_048544455.1. NCBI lineage: Eukaryota > Viridiplantae > Streptophyta > Magnoliopsida > Caryophyllales > Caryophyllaceae > Silene > Silene latifolia. Next base: position 327,703,303 of record NC_133538.1, read on the forward strand.
CTGCGTCCGGAGACTACATGTGTTGTCCCTTCGACCTACCCTGCCGTGAGGGGTTGGACGGTGTCGAAAGAAGTCGATTAAGTCGACTTATGAGGACTGCAGGCATCGTGTGAACGCCCTTCGAGTTGCTGACGCAAGTTGCTGTTCCTTACTCCTTCTCCTTTATAGAGATAGATAGAGATAGGATTACTAGGTACCTTAGGAAGCCTCCAGTCGATTGAGTAGCTTTGTCTTGAATGCTGTTTGTCGGGTGGCCTTGGGAGCACTACACGGAGGTGCCGACTGCTGTCAGGGAGCGTCTGCGACCTCGCAACTCCCAGCGCTTGTACTTGGAGACGGCAATCGAGCCGGTTTGGTAATTGGGCGAGCACTTAGCCCGTCAATGCCTTACTTAGATCTTCATGGTACCGGTCAACCTACCTAGGGTGTTGTTCCAGGAGTCGACCCCCGACGAGGTTGAGGAGCACCTTCACGGTCAGGGTGGTGAGGAGCTGTTGCTACGAGACATTGACTACGACACCTTCCAGTTGTCGAGGCTTGCTTGGTACCCGATCGAGGTATGTTTTCCTCTGTTCTTTTGTTTTCATTGTCTCCTTTGATAGGAGGGTTTGTTACCTTTGATGCGAACCCGAATTGCAGGGGGTTGACGCGTTGATGAGGACTCAGCCCCTAGTTTTCCCGGGGGAGACCACCATTCAGGGAGTGGGCGGTGAGGAGCTACAGTTGCGCCTGCCAGAACCTGCAGTTGCTGAGGTGACCGATGTTGGCATGGAGTGGAGGTTGGTCGTTCTGAGGGCGAGTTCCTGACTTGAACATTTTTCATCATTCGTGTTTTTCCTTGCATTGTATTGAAGGACCTTTTTGGCTGTAGGTGACGACTGTTAGTCATCAGGCTTTGTGGCGGATGGCTAACCGCTGGAGGGCGCTTGCTGGTGACCTGGCTGCGAGAGAGGCTCGGCTTTCTCAGGTACTTTTGTGTGTTGTTTTTGTGTATTTTGTGTTGCATTTCGCGTTTTTAGATCTTGATGATCTGTATTGTGTTTTGCAGGGTACAACGGATCCGGCGGAGCTTGCTCGGGTCCGTGCTGAGTTGGATACAACCAGGTCGACGATCGAGGCCCAGGGGTTAGGGATCACCCGTCGAGACCAGGAGCTAAGGCGTCGTGAGGACGAGTTACAGAGCCGAGACGCGGAGATTGCTTCTCTCACGGCTCAGTTGGCTGCAGCGGAGGTGCTTCATGTCGAGATGGAGCGCGAGACGCTGGAGAGCTCTCCGGAGAGGGAGTCTGAGCAGGTGGTAGTGTCTGCGTTGGCGGCGACTCCTCGCGAGACCGGGACTGGTACGACGGGAGGCGCTGAGTAGTTGTATTAGCTTGTCCGTGTGTTGAACTCTTGTTTGTACATAATTACATTTTGCGTGAGGCGGTTTGTATATATGTGTTTTTGGATTGTGGTTTATTTTGTGATTTTTTGGCTTTTTGTGTTGTGTTTCGGAGGATCGCTGTCGGCTGTCAATTCCCCTTTTGCTTTGCATCAGTTCCTGCATCGTTAGTGTAGAAAACAGGCAACAGGTAGCACGTATGCGTAAACGTAAACACGTAAAAAGCATTTGATTGAAAACAAAGATTAACCACGATGCCACGAAGTTAAAAATTGAAATTTGAAATTTGAAATGAATTTTGGAAATTCCGTGACAGGTCGTCACGTTTGGACTCCGAAAGGAATTGATTTGAAAATTTGAGCAATTAACTCATGTCAAGAATTAAATTGCATCGAAATTATTGAAATTGATTTGTGACTCGAAAAATTCAAACTCAAACCGTCAGGGAAGAATTTTAGAAAAGATTTTTATGAGTATCTTTTATTTGGTTTTTATGAGGTCAAGACTCGAATTTGTGAGCGCTTGAATTTTGAGGAAAACTGATGTCGTGTTATCAATTCTCGATTTTTATTTTTGCTGCAAAATTGCGAAAAAGTGAAAAAAATTTCGGAATTTCGACCGACATGGAAACGATCCGTTGCGGATCGGGGCGACTAGCCCTTCCCCCCTTAAAAAAGAGAGAAAAATACGTATGTTTAAAGCTGCATCATGGAAACCGTGTCGGATTTCGTAAAGCGCGAAAATAAGAAAATGTGAGTGTGAGGAAACACAAAATGTCCTGGATCATCTCGAAGAGGCGCGAGCGTAATGGCGGGAAGTTTGAGGTGTCAGGAGAAAAGACAACTTGAAAGAGACAAGTCAAAGCGGGAATCCTGGGAGAAGGCCTAAAGAGGCGCGAGCGGCCTGGCGATGGGAGCCTGCTCTCTACTTTTTCTGAAAAACGCACTGATTGTTTTTGTATAAATAGTGATGTTTGCGCTTCATTGTTTCATCATCCGAAACACAAAAACATCTCTATAAAACCTCTTCTTCTTCTTCCACAAAAATATTTCATGGATGCCTTTGAGAATGCCTTGCGACAATGGTGCTGGGATTTGTCGCCTCCTGAAAAGTATTAACTTTTTTGCATGGGAGTTGGTCAATTGTTAGTGCTCCTTCAAGTCAAGGTGCAATCCTCATTTCTCGAAGCATGTTCTCGGTTTTGGGATTCGAAACAGCATGTTTTCATTTTCCCGAAAGGTGAAATTTGTCCTCTTGCCGAAGAAGTTGGAGCCATTGGTGGGTGGCCGGGTTGTGTTCCGGTGCTTCCACCGACCCGGTTGTGCTACAAGGAGAAATTTCCTTCAATGTTGGGCTTGTCGACAAGTCAAGTCAAATTCCTTCTCGCTCCACATGGTGTGGACATGTTGGCTCTTATCAACATCTTTTCAAACCGATTAGAAGCCAATGTTTCGGAGGTGGCTAGGAGAAGGGCTCTTGCCTTTTGCCTTATCCATGTGTACCTCTTTGTTGATGCTTTGAAGAAGGAGGGACCGAAATGCTATGGTACCATGACCCTTGTTCATGTGGTTGAGCAAATGGAGCATTGTAGAGATCCATCATGGTTGGTGCTTGGCGAGATCATCCAAGCTTTTGGCAAGGAAGGCTCTTGTGGAGAGGCTCCTTCATTTGGGTCCCCAAGGAACCTCCAAGTGTGGCTATTGGAGAGGCTAAGGTATGTAGAGCCTCCGGTTGATTCTTCTTCTTATTCCTTCCATCACCTTACTATGAGGAAGAAGTTGTACCCGGATAGCTTTGCTTCCACTGAGACTTATTGGGTCGCAAGATTGGCGGAGGAGGGTGGTCCTCACATCTGTTGGGTGGTGCCATGGTGGCACTTAAGGTCCTTCCCGGGGTTGCCCGCTTCGGGTGCTAGTCCTCGTTCTTTGATGGTGGTGGGTTTGAAGGTTGCGTCCTTCATCTATCCCGAAAGGCTCATGAGGCAAATGGGGCGTCAACAAAAGGTGCCCGCTCAAGATACCCTTGTCCAAGAAAATGTTTTACGAAACACCGAGCTTGTGGAGGTCTTTGAAAGATGGTGGGCCACTCGGCCGCTTTGGGAGGTACCAGACCCCGTTGCCATGACATGGGTGACTCCCGCTTATGTCAAGTGGTCAAGAGCTTCGTCCTTGGAAGAGAGGTCCAAATTCCGTAAGGACGAGGCTGTCGACTTGAAGAGGAAATCCCTACTAGGCGGGCCAACAAGAAGAACAAGGGGAAGATGTACCCCGAGGGAAAAGGCAAGGGTATAATGGAAGAGTGAAGACGTCCATTATCCACTTTATTATTATGTTGTATTATTGTTGTGAGTTTTTATTATGTTGTACTATCTATGTTTTGTGTGTTTTGTGCTAGTTTTATTATGTGAGGTATTTTAGTCGACACCTTAGCTTTGACAAGTTGTAAACTCGTCGAGCTTTATTTGTTGTTGAAATTGTAATCCCTCCCATTATTAATTAAATAAGAGGATTGCTTGTGTCAAAAATTGTGAACGCTTGTTTCTTCCATCCATTTTGTAAAGGCAATTCGATTTGAATCGTCCTAAACGTTTGCACTTGGGAAAGTGGGATTTTTGGGAGGAAGGGAGAAAGGCTTATTGTTGGTATTTTTTGTGGGGAAAAGAGAATAATGATCCTTTTTTTTTTTGATAGGGATGTTTTTTTGTATGTCGGTTTTTTTTATTATGGGGATGGTTGTATCCTTCCTGTGTAGGAAAGGACTACCTACGTATCAACCTGGAGAGGTGAATTCAAACCATGATCGTATTTCGAAATGTTCTGTAAATTTGATTGGGTTTTGTGGTTGTATCCCTCATGCATAAGAGGGACTGCCTACGTATCCACCTGAAGATGTGAAATCAAACCATGCTCGTAGTTCAGGGTGTTTTTGTTAATTTGTTTTTAGTGCAAATTGATGTTGCCTTTGATAGATCAAAGGACATTCGAAACGGGCAAGGTGCCGCAACTTAGACTCGATAAAACATGCAATTTCAAACCAGAACGCGTTGAGGAACTTGACTTGAAAAAGGGTATTGGTGAACGCTAGTTGTAAAGCTAGGATGAGGTCGTTGGTTGCTATTGTTCAACGGTAGTATTTCTTGAGTTGGTCTAGGTTGGTCGGGTTTGTAAAATCCTCCCCGTCTAGGTCACTCAGTCTCACTGCGCCCCCCGAAAGTAGTTTCTTGACCAGGTATGGCCCGGCCCAGTTGGGTTTAAATTTTCCCCTCGGATCGACGGGTAGCGGTGCTCAGACCGACTTGAGGATCAAGTCGCCCTCCTTAATGTTCTTGGGTTTTACCTTCTTGTTGAATGCCTGTTGGATACGTCGTTGGTATAGCTGGACGTTGTGCAAGGCGTTGAGTCGCCGCTCGTCTAGAAGAGTGAGTTGCTCGTACCTTTGACGGGTCAAATCCGCCTCAGGAACTTGACTCTCTAACAGGATACGTATGAGAAAGGACCTCTAACTCTACCGGTTGAACCGCCTCCATGCCGTATGCTAGGTAAAAGGGTGTGGCGCCTGTCGGTGTTCGAATGGAGGTTCGGTATCCCCAGAGTGCGAATGGGAGTTTGCTCGGCCAATCGCGGTAGTTGTCTTGCATTTTCTTGATAATGGTGACAAGAGTTTTGTTAGTTGCCTCCACCTCTCCGTTAGTTTGGGGACGATAAGGGGATGATCGATGTCGTTTGATCTTGTATTTGTCCAACAAGGCCTTAGTTTCCGCCCGGAATTGAGAGCCTTAATCGCTGATGATTTCATGGGGTACCCCATATCTGCAGATGATGTTGTTTTGGATGAACTTGGCCACTTGTTTGGTGGTCAGGACTGCATATGACAACGCTTCTATCCATTTGGTGAAATAGTCGATGGCGACGAGGACGAAACAATGCCCCTTGGTGCCTACCGGGTTAACTTTCCCGATGATGTCGATGCCCCAGGTCGAGAAAGGCCAAGGTGATGTCATGGTGTATAAAAGGGATGGTGGTATGTATTGTATGTTGACGAAGATTTGGCAATTGTGGCAATGTTTGACGTAGTTACGGCAATCGGCTTCCATGGTGGTGTTAGAGCTTGTGTCCTCCACAATTAGTGTGATAACATTTATAAATATCTTATAGGTTCACAAGGGTATACTTAGTATTTTATCAGTTGATTAACGATTACTTAATAACGGTTGGCTTGCTAGAAAGTTTGACGTTATTATCATACGATAAGCGGTGATCAACTGGTCCCTAAAAGTCACACCTAAAGGATGTGTTTGAGAGATGTGATTATGGAAATGTAATCACATTGATGCCTTATATGACTAAAAGGTTAGTCCATGTTTTTGACTAAACAGTTAGTCAATGTGATGATGAGACGATTATTTAATACAATTAAATAATATCAGTTGAGACGAATTAACTGTTAAATTCGTAAATTGAATATAAACTGTTATATTTAATTAATGTTTATAATGTTAGCTTAAACGAATTAAGATGTTAATTCGTAATTAAATGTAACCAGTTATATTTAATTAACAAATTATAAATATGTTATATTTATAGTTAATGTATATATTACGCAAAATTGTCATAATAAAATGTTGACAGACCGGTATTAATAAATTGACTACAAACTGTTGTGTGTAGACTTATTAATACATGTCGACATAAATAGACAATTGAGAAAATAATACACATTAATACATTTTGAGAATTACCAAAATAAGAAGATTTTCTCCTCATTTTTGTAGTTGGGAAAAACCGAAAATAAGGAGATAATTCTCCTTATTATTTTCGGTGGTCAAACAAGAAAAAGGAAGAAAAAAAATATCTCCCCTTTACTTCTCCTATTTCGGTTATATAGGGAGAAGGAAGATCATTTTTCTTAACTGAATTTTGACCTAATATTCTCTCATCAAAAAAACACAAAACCCTAAATTCTTGTTTCCATTTTGATTTATTCATATTGTTGTTTTATTTTGTTAAGATGATAATATGATAAAATTTGTAGATGTTTTGATTTAATTAGAATTAAATTGAAATGTAAATGGAAATTGTTTGATATTGTTCAATTATTTTTGCTATATGGTTTTTGGCAAACAAGTTAATTTAACATTCAAATCAATTGTGATGATCGGTTCAATCATGATTTAGATGTTCTTTTAATAGGTTAAATTGAATCATCAAGTTTGAATATATGTTTAATTAAAAAAGATGATCATGTCAATCTTGTTCTAATAGCAATTATAAATAAAATTATTTATATCGAAATAAAACCTTGTTTTTAGGGCATGAATGCCGAAAAAAAAAAAGGTTATTGGGTTTATTTTTGGCAATATGCCGAGAGCAGAAAAAAGGAAAAAAATTTGTTTTTCGTTTTTTTTAATCTGCCGAGTGCACAAAAAGAAAAAAAATTGTTTTTTTTGTTTTTCCTGTTTTACCGAGACAAAAAAAAAGGATTTTTTTTTTTGTTTTTGTTTGTTTTGTTTTGGCAAATATTGATTATACATTAAATTTATAATGTATGATTAATTGTTGTGAAGAGGTTCACAAATCATAGATACCTAATTATTTTAAAGAGGTTTAAAATAATGTTGAATTAATTCATATTACAAGATTAATATGTATTAAGATTAAAATTATTGTGAGTAATTGAGGAATTGTCACATAATTTGATCATTTAAATAGGTGGTTTGGATAAATTACTCTGCATAATTAAGGAATTATGTCTTGAATGTTTAATTTATAGTTGATGCATTTTTATTTTAGTTGAATGAATCGTTGAATGGATTTATTTACGTATTTTTTCAATCGGTTGTAATTTGTAATACCTAGTGTGGCCTTAGTTAAATTATGTTTTCGTAATGATGGAAACATAATTTTATGTAATTTGAGATGTAATATGGTTTTGAAATTAGAATGTAAATAGGTTTATTATGTAATTTTTAAATTTTAATTTTGAGAAGACTAAAGATGGAGATTGGATTGCTCACTCCCGCTACATGGACCAAGATGGAACATCAAGACAAGCTTCTCGGGTCCAAGGATGGATTCCAAAGTTGTATTTATGTTCATTTTGGTAGATAGACCACACTAGGACTTTATTTTGTTTTACGTTTTTTCATTCTTATTGCTTTTCATTCACATGATAGTTAGTGAATCATATTCCACCTAAACCAAACCACCTACTAAAATGCATGAAAATTGACTCATATAGATTGAATGTTAGTTTTCATTGACATACAGATGTCACACAATTTTAAGCCATCATCTTAGTTTATTCATTCTCGCATGCTAGATATTAGTTCATTTAAAATGAATTAAAATAAAGTTGATGGGATCTTCCTCTAAAACTGAAATTGAGACTAGTCTTTATAAGGGTAAACAGCTATGAATCCCTTCTTCGTCGGTAGGCATATAGGACCTTACTCTCCATATAACCCCTTCTACGTTGGGTAAGTAGTTTGTGTTGACTTAGTTTACCTGAACATTATAATCCGAAGAGTTTCTCGTGATTATGATGGACTATAGATAGAATTTACAGAAATTTATCGACCAAGAATTCTAAAAGTAGAATTAGCCAAAAGGTTGGCTTATCAATTTACAGATAATTGAGTCTTGGGATCATTTATATAATTCTTGAGGGAGGTCAATTGTATAAGTGCTTGAGTCTTCGCGTTATAACAGTATTGCATTAGACTTAAATCATTACGATGAGAATGCTTATTATATTTTTCTTCTTTTCGCAGTGTAGAATACGTTTTATTTTGATAATACTGTTACAACAAATGGCTGGAAATAACGAAATCCTAATGCCAATTGCCACACTTGGACGCGAGTCCTGACTAAAAGCTTTCATGGACCACATGAATTAGTTCCCTCGACTGAAGAATGACGGGTCCAACTTTGCGAACTGGGAGGCATCATTACGGAATGCTGCCATTGCTGACGGTAAGCTCAAGTACATAATTGAGCCAATACCGGTAAACCCAGGCCCCAATGCAAGAGTTAACGAGTCACTTGCTTATAGTGACTTCGTCATAGAAGCGGGTGCGATAAAGAACGTACTCATTTTTACAATGGAAACCAATTTGCAAAGACGCTTCATTGCCCAAGGTGCAAACAAGATTTTCACCACGCTCACTAACGAGTTCTCAAAAGCACCGAGAATCGTTACTTATGAGCATACATGTCGCTTCTTTGATGCGAAACTCCAGAAGGGCCAACCGGTTAGCCCACACATTCTCAACATGATTGAGAATGTCGAGAAATTGGAGGCACTTGATTGCAAAATCAGTGAGAGCATAGTCATTGACCGTATGCTTCATTCACTTCATGATGGTTTTGCCCTCTTCAGGGCAAATTACAATATGAATGACATGAAGAAAAGTCCTCATGAGCTACACTCACTTCTCGTACAGACCGAGAAGGATATGAAATTGAGTGGGAGGATGAAGCAAGATGTTCTCATGATTTCCAACAAGAATAAGGGTAAGGGCAAAGCTCCCGGCAACCTAACTGTAGGAAAGCCAAAGTTTAAGAAGCCAGGAATGAAAGATCATAGATCCATATTAGACTCTCTAATAAAATTAATTTATCTCATAAATTGTTATTTAGGTGATCTATGTAACATGCATGCTAATATGAAAGCATAAAAGGAAAGTATAAGGAAAAACAATTTCCTTACATTGAATATATGGTAAAATGGGCACAAACTAGTTCTCCTTACTAGTTTGTTCTTGAGATAAAATGATATGGATGATCCTCCTTGAAAAACCTTCAAAAAGAAAGTCTCCTTCAAGTTGCACCCAAGAACTAACCCAATAATAATAACAAGTTTGTACTAGTAACTTGTTAATATTGCTCCCTTGATAAATATTAGTAATATCACTAACTTTTCTTAGTAATATTAATAATGTATACTAGTTGATGAATTATTATTGTAGAGAGATAGAGAGAAAAGTTCACATGTAAAAATGTAGAGTGTGTCATAAGGTAAGGTAGAAATGTGAACAATATATGGAGTGTTGAAGTGGGGAAAGTGGCGGGTGGTGTAGTATATTAGTGGACAATTTTTGTCTTATAATTTTATCTTACATCACATGCAAAATCTTGTATAAGATAAATTATGGTAGTATACAAAATAAGGTAAAATGATTATGTGACTAATCATCCACTACACTTATTTTACACGGTCCACTTGACCATATACGGGTCCATGTTGGTTCTTATATTTATCGCACAAATCCGTGTAATTTTTATTTTTAAACATCATATCCTGTTTAAATACTTCCATAATTAAATCGTCCAATTCACTCCGTAAATATACGTGTACCACTACACATATTATTTACGTACTAATATTAATCACATTAATCAATTAGTACAATTTTAGTAAATTAACAGTTAATTAACTAAAACCCGTCTCCCAAAACTTACTATTCAATTATCACATAATTAAATAATAATCACGCTCCTCGAGTTCGCAACTCGAAATCTCTCTAATAATAATCGACTAACCTCTTAGTCTATAAATCAAGGGACTAAACAAATTGTCGGTACTCTCAGGCCTATCTGGATGTTTGACTATTAATGAATTTCGACTTTGTCGTTAGTTATTAGCTTTATTGCTTATATGGAAAAACTATATAATTTATTGTATGGTTTGATTTGAAGGGACAATTTACTTGTATGTAGTTGGATTTGAATCTGGGATTATATATTTGAGACGGTGTCTGGGAGATTTGAAATTATGGTCTGGTTTGATCTTGAATCTCTCGGTATTTTATTTGTGTTGCTGGTTTGCGTGTTTTTGGCTCCTCTGGAATATTTGTGTCCGTCCCCTCTGTTGTATGCTTTTCAGAGTATTTATAAGGGGTTGATGTCACGTACACTATTATGATGATAATCATAATCTTGCTTGATGCCAGCTAATTAGTATTTGTTCATGATAAAGCTTTATCCTAAATTTAGAAGTATCCATATTTCTTTATTCTTTATAGTGTGGCCCGAATTATATTTCCTCCCGGCTCATGTTGTTTACTCCGTATGTAACAACTTTTGTATTATCTTGATAAAAACTAATCCTCACTTATGATAGACTAGTATGGTAAACTTAATCTTATTTCCTTGCGAATTCAATCCTTGTCTTACTACATCACGTTTTCTGTTTCTTGGAGGAATAAGAAAGTCAATGTATTTCATAGCCTTTTTAAGTGAAGTAAACACGTCGTTTGGGACCAATAATGCGGATAAGGCCCAATTGATTAGTGATAAGGTGGGTTGCTTTATTGATCGGTTTAATTTAGGTAAAGTTGTCATTGGAGAATGCTAATATTTGATTTGGTAATCGAACTGGTTGGATGGAAATGGATGGCTTTAAGGGTGGTTTTATGTCATTTTACTGGTTTTTCGGGAAATAAGCGTAAAGAAAGTAAATTATAACGTTGTCATTATTTTCATTTAGTCATTAAATTTTAGCCTCATCATCATCGGGTACCATTACGCTTTGGTAGATATTTTGAGGTGTCTACAAAGCCCCCACTTTGACCGAGTCCGAGTAAGGCGAAGGTCAAAGTAGTCCCGACTCGGAGACAGGATAAAGGATAAGAAGCGTACCTGGGCCTCTTATATTACCTGTCTGGAGTAACTGGAATCTAGAATTGGCTTAGCAAAACTTTGTTTTACTAATATGGAATGAAGCTGGAACTGGTGCAACGAACCTTTGTTTTGTTGGTCTGAAACTGGCATAGTGAAACTTTGTTTCACCGGTCTGGAACTGGTATAGCCAAACTTTGTTCAGCTTGTCTGGAACTGGCATGACAAAACTTTGTTTTGTCAAACTGGAATGGAGTTGGTAAAACTTTGTTTTACCAATCTAGAAACTGGCATGGCAAAACTTTGTTTCACGGCCTGAATCTGCAAAAGCAAAACTTTGTTTTGCTGCTGGTCTGGAATCTGGAATAGCCAAACTTTGTTTAGCTGGTCTGGAATCTGGATTAGCCAAACTTTGTTTAGCTGGTCTGGATCTGGTAGAGCGAAACTTTGTTTCGCTGGTTTGGAATCTGGTTAAGCAAAACTTTGTTTCACTTAAGAGTGAATCTGCAAAATTTGATTTCACAAGCTTGAATGCGTGTCAGGGCCCGCCGACCGAGGATTCAAAATTTCATTTTGAAAAGAGAATGTAAAATTTTATTTTACAAACTAGGATCTGCAAAATTTTATTTCGCAAAAAAGGAAAGTTCATAAAATTTTATTTTAAGAACTCAGATGCATGTCAGGGCCTGCCGACCAAGAAATTCAAAATTTTAATTTGAAAAGGATGAATAAGATCGTAAAATTTTATTTCACAAACTTTGATGCGTGTCAGGGCCCGCCGACCGATAAGTTTGAAAATTGCAAAATTTTATTTCGCAAAAAAAAAAAAAAAAGCAAGTTCAGAAAATTTTATTTTAAGAACTTAAAATGCATGTTAGGGCCTGCCGACCAAAGGATTTGAAAATTGCAAAATTTTATTTCACAAAAAGGCAAGTTCAGAAAATTTTATTTTAAGAACTCGAAATGCATGTCAGGACCTGCCGACCAAGTTTAATTTCAAAATTTTATTTCGAAAAAAAACTAAATTTGAGAATCGTAAAATTTTATTTCCCGAAAAGAGCTGGAAAGTTGCAAAATTTTATTTCGCAGAAAGATTAGAGTGGGATTTCTGACAATCATTGACTTTGAAATTCGCAAAATTTTTATTTTACGTGAAGATGAGACTTTATGAGAAGCCCCCACTTTGGATGAACTGGAAGGCGAGTGACAAAATAGTTAACTGGAGATCTGGAATAGTTAGTTAGTGACAAAACTTAAGCAGTTAGTAACAAATATATGACACCTAAAATGCAAATGCATGTCCTAGATATGACGTTATGATGAATGCAAAATGTTGTTTTTGAAAACATTTGAATTGAAATTCTTTTTTGAAAAGATTTTGAAAAAAACGGGGTCTTACCCAAATGTGATCCAAGTAGAAAGACTGAACATTATTACTCTGGAAATATCTCTGGTGTGGAGAATATTTATCATTTTTACTTGAACTGTTAATTTGAGTTATATTTTAATGAGTTTTGCCCTCTTTAAAGTAAAAAGCTCTACTAATTAAGAAAAACTAATAGCATAGAAACAAAATACTTATGTGACCGTATAAAATTAGTGTACATCCCCCGAATTCTTAGTTGCTGAACGAGGGTGATAAATGGAATGGAGTAGAAGGTTCTATGGTGTTAGAAGACACTGGAGACCTGTGTGCCTCTCTCACTCACCTAAATGAATGAAAGGATCGTCCCAAGAGGAATGGAGACAATATAAGTGTGGATGGAAAATGACTACTCTGAAATTTGAATTGCAACTTGACTGGAATTGTTTTGTCTTGTGAAATTTTGAAAGTTTTGAGACTTTTGATATTGTATCTATTTGAGATCATAATTTTTTGTCTTTGGCTTTTTTTTTAGACTTTTGTCACTACAGTTGTATCTATTAGAGATCATATTTTTTTCTTGTCTGACTTTTTTGAGACTTTTGACATTGGATTTGATTGCAACTTTGGCTGAAATTTTTTTGTCTCGTGAATTTTTAAGTCTTTTGACACTGGATTTGTATCTCTTTGAGATCATAATTTTGCTCTTTAAATATTTGAGAGTCTTGAAACTGGATTTGAACCTATTTGAGATCATTTTGGTCTTTGACTTTTGAGACTTTTGTCACTCGAGTTGATTGCAACTTTGACTGAGTATTTTTGTTGACTTATGAGAGTCTTTACTTTGAGTATTTTTGAGCTTGTATTGGAATTTGGACTCACATCTTAGGTTCATTTTAAGGGACTAGTGGTCACCTATAAAACAGCACGGAGTGCGCGCTCCCTTGTCTTATTTGGTAAGTTTGGACACGGGTGTACTGAGAATCTGGTTTGAATATTTGTGAGCTAGTTTTCTAGCACTAATGGGAGTGAATGATAATATATGCTAAAATTGTCGATTATATGAGTTGTGCTCATTTGTGAGTGATTTGAGATATGAGAGATTGATTAATCTGGTAGATAGAGAGTTGTGCTCATTTAGTAGTCATTTGAGATATGAGAAATTGATAAATCTGGTAGATAGAGAGTTGTGCTCATTTAGTAGTCATTTGAAGTATAGAAAATTAATAGATCAGGTAGAAAGATTGAGTCTCCAAACCTAGAGGTCACCTAGCTAGAGACACGGCGATCAAGGAATTATCACACCACAGGAGATGGAAAAGGTGATCAAATGCACGCCCTCGTTCAGGCTGATTCTAAGAGGTCGATTGATCTACACTAAATAGATACGCCCTAAAGTATTTCAAGTATATTCTACTAGTTAAGGGTAAAAAGTAGAACAAGTGACTAATAAAAATGACATATGCTCTTTTTATTTATTCAACTCAAAAAGGACTAGGATGGTCTTGTGTTTATTTAATTTTGAATCCGATATTGCATTAGTCAGACTAAGAAAAACGGAGCGGCCAGCGAATTCCAAAGAGCATGTAATCAAATGCCCTTTAGAAATTGTAGAAATACAAACCCTCGTAGTCAATTAAGTACTATATTTTTCAAATTTGACCCACTAATATTTAACAAGTAAACTGGGAAATGAAGAACCCTTTAGAGAAACAAGCCTTTATATTTAGCTACCCTCTTTTAGTCATTTGCTTTTCTTTGTTTAAAACTCAATATCATACCTAGAGAATACATTCCCAAGATTATTCATGACTGACCTAGAAACCCGCTAAAGTTCTTGGAAAACTTTGATTTGGAAAAGAAAAATTGCGAGTAATGAAAGGGATTTAAAGGTAGTGGGTTCTACAATCTTATACAGTGGATCACAAATGTGCCAAAGCGAAAATTGTAAAGGAAGAAAAAGGTAATGAAAACGACTTTTTTTTTTTTTTTTAAAGAACATTCTTTTTTTTCCATAGAATTAAGCTTGACCCCATTTGTTTGAAAAAAGGAAAAAAAAAAATAATATGTATTTTATACAACCCAAGTTAAAAAAAGATTTTTGTTAACTAAAAATTTTTGTTAGAAATTTGCATGCTGTATCCAAAAGATGGTGTATCTAAAAGATGTTATATGTACAATGACTCATGCATGGCTAAGGTAACCGTTTTAATTATGACGTAGTCTAGCTTATATACTTTTTTTTTTTTTTTTGATGACGAGAAGGTTGGATCCTTATATACTTGGTTATCCTTTCTAATTAGACAATGTTAAATGATTTTTATACACAACTTACGCATTAATACATGTTCCTACATGAGATCTGAAGTAATGCATGATGTAATAGTCTATGGCCTATATGAGACTTAAAGTGATGTAAGTGTATATGGAATCAAAAAAATCTCATTGAAGACATGATATATCCGTCACAAGCTTGTGACGGATACCACTTTATCTCATAATGTACCTATTTTTTCTCTCTCTGCAACACTATTTATGTGGTCCCCTTTCTCCACTAACCCATTTTGTTACCATTTTATCTCACAAAATATCCGCCACAAATGGTAACCCGTCACAAGGGAGACCAATTGATATGGCGTGTTGAAATGGTTATAAAAACCGGGTTTGAAAATCGTCATTACGACGGCCTAGAAAGGCGCGTTGAAAAGCAACGGTCGACGAAAGACCGATGTTTGAAATGGGCATTTTAACGGCGCAAAAAGGTGTTTTTTTTTTTGAAAGTTTGAAAATGACACGGAAGGACTTATGATCATATAGCACATAAGCACTCACAGTTTCATCATTTTATGCATAATGCTGACACGGGTTTTGGCTTAGAGGGTGGGTTACACACCAAGCAATCAAACCCTGATTTGCGAGAGGGATACGAATCCAAACAAAATGTGTAAGGAGCGTGCCCTAGCCTCGTGCTCGAAGGTAATGAAAGCTCTTTGACGAAACAAAAATGTGTATCGTCAATGGTATACTTGACTCAATCGGGATTCGAAACGCGGGGATGAGAAAACTCACACCGACGAGACGAGCCAATTGGTCGAAAAGGGTTAGGTTATGGGCCAGGACAAGGAACCCAACCGTGACCGTAATATCAATTAATGCATTCCAACCAAGACCTCGTTTGAGTATCACCATCTAGGGATCACAAAGACACAAGTGTCCTAGTTTTCCCCAGCGGAGTCGCCAATATGTGGACATGGCCACTTACACGCCAAGCCAATTTGTGGACGTATAGCGGTCTTTTGAAAGCCACGCTCGGCGGCGTAAAAATGCTTTCGACCAGATCGTTTTAGATCGGTCGGTTTCGTCTCGGGAAGGGTCTCGAAACGATTAGAGATGTTCGGAGTCTCCACCAAGCATTTGTGGGATGCTTGGAACCCGTTCAAATCCACTTTATACCTCGGTTTGAAAATAGGAAAAGAAGTGGCCTGTTTAGGCGCGGGTCAGTCAACGGTATATGACGTGTTCTGACCATTGAAAAACGTTTATAAAACGTGTTGAAAGATGGGTATTTGAACCCGTTTTGGTTTGAAAAGACCGTTTAGGCCGTATTTGTGTTGATTTGAAGAACGAGACTTGAATAATCGTCATTGTTTTGACGATACTCGATGTCGGGTTCGACTTTGTAAGCTTGACACACTACAAGAAAATTGGTTTCGGGCGACTAAATAAGGCGACTGAAAACAGTGGCCAAAGTGAAATTGGCGACTGACAGTGGTCGCCAATAACCAGTCGCAAGCCTTAGTCGTCTAATGCAACTCGGGCGACTGATTTCAGTCGCCAAATTTGGCGACTGTCAAATTAGTCGCCAAATAGCGAAACTGGCGACCGACATGTAGTCGCCAAATTGGCGACCGATTGTCGTGGTAGTCGCCAAATTGGCGACTGAAGTCAGTAGCCAATCTCTGACATTCAGTCGCCACTTTTGGTATTAAAAAAATTTAAAAAAAAATTTAAAAAAAAATTCTACAAAAGTGTAGATCTGCACAAAGAAATCCACTAATCTTATAAAAAAACGCCACATTCACCAATTTGTATACTAAATTTACATTAAAATCAATTTATATTTACACTTCAAAAGCCACTACAATTATTTTACATACTTAAAAAATTTACATTAAACTACTAATACCATAAACATTAACAAGAAGTTCAAAGAACATGAAAAAAAAAAATCCCGAATTTTCGACCTTTATTTTCCTTGTCGAAACCATGCTTCATTTTACTCTACTTTCTTCTTTGTTTCATTGTTCGTCTTCCTCCTTTTGCACCAACTACCACACTAATTTTTGAAGTGTGAGATTATGATGAGTGTATTATGAATATTAGACAAGAAGAGTAAACAAATTGAGATTGGATAAAAGAGATAAGTTGGGATTTTTTGGGATTAGGAGGTTTAAAAATGAGAGGAAGGAATTTTTAATATAATGAGAAAATCACATAAGAATAAAAAGGGAAAGTGGAAAAGTTATGAGGAAGATGAGGGAGCCGTGTATTGTTTGTGCACAGGAAAAGAGTGAGGTAAGAGTGAGGGGAGTAAGGGACTGGGGGAGGTAGGATCTATTTAGTGTTTGTGTCCACACAATTTGGCGACTGAAATGCACAGTCGCCAATTTTTGCGACTGATTTCAGTCTCTATTTCTAATAATCAGTCGCCAATTTTAATTAATATACGAAAAAGTTCAGTCGCTAATTTGGCGACTGAATACAGTCGCCCGAATTTAATTTCAGTCGCCAAGTTGGCGACTATTGTATTCAGTCGCTCTTTATAGTCGCCCGAAACCAGTTTTCTTGTAGTCACATGAATAGTTTTGAAAATGAATATGAACTAATTGTTTTAAGTTCATTTGAATATAATTAGTCGATACTCATCATCGTACTCGGGTTAAAATCCGACATGGTATGTAGAACCAAGGATGACTTTGTGTTGGTGACTAATACATTAATTTTGAAAATGTAAAGAAATGATGAAAGGCTTTAAAATACCTTCCAAAATGAAAAGAAATGAAATAAAAGGCTTTAAAATACCTATTAAATGTAATTAACCAAATATTATCACCGAAACACGGATTAAACCGTCATGTTATTAAGAACCAAGGGTGAAAAATGTTTTATGGTTAAAAACTTGTAAAAATAAAAAGGATTTAAAAATATTTGAAATGGTAAAAACCATTTACAAATATGAAAATAAGGGGGATGAAGAGACCAAACACGGATTGGACTTAAGGCTGGGCAGGGTGCTTTAGGCGCGAGCCTGTTTGCTGCGTAAGTAGCCTCTGCCTCAACCAAAAAAGCGGTTTTGGCTCATTCTTCCCATGTTTTGGACCATGTTATGCATGATTTAGCATGTTATAGTCCTAAAACAAGTAAAGACATGATAAAAAAGGATTTTTACACCCTCATACTTACATGCTTGGCTTATGGCGAGAAACCGACGTAAGTGTAACAACTCGTTTAGTCGGAAAAGACTCGGTTTAAAACCGTTTTAGTAAGTAAAAAGAGTGTTTTGTTAAGTTTAGTGATGGTGTAGTGGTCGAAATGGTCGGTCAAGTGATTTAATGCACGTTGACGGTACCAAACAATGTGTAAGGCTTGTGTTTACGATCGGTAGGTTGTAAACACGTGTCGGATCGTGACTTAGGAAGTCGAGTCGAAAATTTTAAAGGAGAAAAGAGGGGGCGGACAGTCGCGTAAGTTCTCAAATGGTGGCATTTGAGGGGTATTTATAAGAGAATGAGTGGTTGTGTGAGTTTTGAGCGACCTGGCCACCTGGGCTGCTCAAAGAGGCGCGAGCCACGTCGCACGTCTTCGAGGTGTCTTGTCGCTTTCACACAAATGCAATCATGATTTATTCTGTCCTAGGATTTGTATGCACATGTTTGGTACTTGACAATTCATGATCCCGGGAAATCTTAACATGGAAGCATTTGAATGGTTTGTTTTTTGTGTTTGACTAGGTTTGACTCGTTGTTGGAGTCGGGATTTGAATTTTGAGTCGGTTTTTGGTCCGGTGTCGATTTTGACTCTAGTTAGTGTCATTGCGACCCCGACGTCATGCATTAAACACTCCAGGTACTTTTGAAAAGTTTTAAAATGTTTTATTTTCGAAATCGTTTTAAGTTTTCCGACGTAAAGTTGTACACGAACTGTCGATCAAACGCTGCGATTCCAAAGCATGTTGTAGTCCGATAATCATCGGGTGTTTGTTGGAGTCTCATCAGATACTGGGTATCTACACTAGGCAGCTTATACTTTTTCATAATATTCACTGAATCACTGGTTTTGTCAAGTGTTGTTTGAATTATGTTTACTGACAGGGCTATTCGAGAGTGGCTGAGAGGGAGAGAGATATGGCTGGTTCTACACTAATCTATTCCAAAATTACATGCTACTTAGCCAAATACTCATATAAATGAATTTGTTAATAATTACCTTAATCGTGGTATTAATGCGGTCTTACAGTGATGTTTATTTAAATTTTACTTAAGTATTTGTGGAATTACAAGTGCATTTTGTCGTAAATCTCAACTGTGACGATTCGATCTCACTGTTTTTTCTTTTCGGGTCTCAATGATGAAAACTATTCAATTGACTGGCTTGGGATGTGCTTATAGCAGTTTCAAACGGTTATGTATATAGTCAGAAATCAGGAATTAGGGCTTGGGTATCATTAGCCAAAGGCTGCATTATAATCATCTATTAAAAAAAATTGCGTTGCATGGTCTGATTACTCATTAGCTTGTGGCCACTCATATGTTTCAAGGTAGCTTAAGCTGAATAGTAAGGCACTTTAAGTTATCGTGGAACCATGACCTGATAACTACAGTTTAGGGTAGATACAAAAGCCTTTCATATAAATTTTGTCAATTTTGCCTTTGCAAAGTTATCAATATATCATTCCTTCATGTAATATTTTCATTAAGTTATGAACTGCAGATCTTCCCATGTTATATATAAATGTTGTCTATTGTCAATTTCATCTGACGATTAAGCTTAGGGAGGGGAAGAGCGATTGTGCTTGATTTTGCACCATTGATAGGGAAAGGGGGAGAGGGAAGGAGGGAGAGAGACTCTGGCGGTGTTCAAATTTATTTGTGCAGATTGATAGGGAAATAAGCATAGGGAAAGGAGGAGAGAGAGGAAGAGGGAGGGATGACGAGTTCGATGCAAAATATGGTGTTACTTGGTGTTGCAACTATATTGATTGTTATTTATTTTTGCGTAGTATGACGGGTAGATAGGCATACAAAAAAGGCTGACAAGTTGACAACCAACAATTTGATGGAAGCTAAAACTTGTGCCCTTCCAGCCAAGGAGTCAGTGGGAGGAAAGGGTATGTCTACAGTGGTCCTAAGGATGCCGGACTTCCCGGGCAAGGTGGCCGTTGTAAGTTTCCCTTGCTATGTTGTACTTTTTTTTGGATGAGTTTTACTATGGTAGGAAGTGTCGTCAAAGCCTGTCTCATGCTATTTTAGAGTAAGATAAACCTATTTGACTATAAATGTTTTCAAATTGCACAGGGCATCGTAAGAGACGTTTCTCAAGTTAGATCCTGTAAATCAGCCCTAAACAATTGGCAGAGTATACAATGACCTACATGTTATTTGAAAGCTATTGGGGCGGTCGTTTGCATCTCAGTAACTAAGAAACTACTTAAGGCATTGGTTGTAAAGTTTTCGTAACAGCCTACTACGAATACTTTGCATTACTGTATTTCTCTTATTTCAAATACGCGCAAGCTAAGTTATATAGTGTTAATTGTTTTCCGTGTACGTATATGTCCAACTGATGGACTGTTCGTTTACAATACTATTAATTCCTTTGTTTGCATATTGTACGTCATTTAGTGCTTATCGTCTTCTATCCAAATCTTATGAGACGTAAATCACAATGGCCACTCCTGCTATGACACTTACTAATTAGGTTGTCTAAATGATTAACCAAATTAGGGTTCCACGCCCCGGCGGCGGGCGAGCAACGACTAGATATATATATATATATATATATATATATATATATATATATATATATATATATATATATATATATATATATATATATATATATATATATATAGATTTGGGATCCGGTGAGAACCACATACATATTGGTGTATGTGTTTCCTTAATTTTTGTGTCAAAATAAATTAGGATGTTTATTGTGAATAAGAGAGATCGAGTACATTGTAATTTTTTTAAATAGTACACTGCATTTATCTATACTTTGTGTTATTTATATATTCACTTTGTTACTACTTCGTAGTTTACATATAAGTGGTTCTTTTATTATCAAAACATTAGTTTGAAACGAAAAAAAATCAATGAATTATGTGTTTCAGTATGTGAATTTATTGGATTTCAAAAAAGAGATATGTAAAATGATTGTATTTGCTAAAATATTAATTTGATGAGCTATTAGGGAATAATTTCTACATAAGTAACAAAGTAACATACATTATGCATTTCAATTCATTTTTTCAGAAACAATTGTATTTTATTCCAGTGTAATTTTGCATGGGTTATGCATTTATTGTGTAACACCCCACGGTAATTGAAGGGGTCCATTGATAAGCATAAATGACTAGTGCTTAAAGGGATTGAAAGTACTACTCATATCAACAAAGTGCACTTTCTTTTATGGTCATCCATGCAAAAAGAATTCCACAATTAAGCATGCTTGGCTGGGAGTAGTCTTAGGATGGGTGACCTCCTAGGAAGGTTCCCGGGATGCGCATGAGTGAGGACAAAATGTACTATAAAGGACCCGTGTTGATTTGTGGGCCATGTACACAACATGGTGAGCTATCATAAGTAATCGCTCCCGATCCTAGGTTTGGGCCGAGGTGTTACAAATTATATCAGAGCAACCCTGCGACCGTGTGGTTATGGGAGACAGTTGTTATACGCTTTTGGAGGCATTTGTTATACGCTCCATTATGATCACCTACCTAGCGAGGGAGGATTCTGGGTTAGTGGTTATGCTCCCAGGCGCAACGAGGACGTTGCTTTCTTCAAGTTCGGGTGATTGTAACAACCCACGGTAATTGAAGAGATCTATTGATAAGCTTAAAAGACTAGTGCTTAAAGGGATTGAAAGTACTACTCATATCAACAAAGTGCACTTTCTTTTATGGTCATCCATGCAAAAAGAACTCCACAGTTAAGCGTGCTTGGCTGGGCGTAGTCTTAGGATGGGTGACCTCTTGGGAAGGTTCCCGGGATGCGCATGAGTGAAGACAAAATGCGCTATAAAGGACCCGTGTTGATCTGTGGGCCATGTACACAGCCTGGTGAGCTATCATAAGTAACTGCTCCCGACCCTAGGTTTGGGCCGGGGTGTTACATATTGTGTTATGAGACAAGATTTGTTATAATAATTTTGGGGGCTCGTTTTATTAGGACAAGTGTCTTAACTTTTATTAATAAGGGAGATAAAGCTCATATTGCTCGGATCACGTTAACTCTTTCACATTCAACAAAATTTCCTGTTAGGTCGTCTTTACGATGACAATCAACAAAAGTCATGGAAAATCATTATCCTATGTTGGTCTTTACCTTACTAGACCTAGTTTTAGTCATGACCTAACTTTATGTCGTTGCTATCTCCAGAAGTCCAGAGTGACCAGTAAAATAAGGTTTGGAAATACTTATTTGGAACAACGAATCGGAACATGTAATGTAACTTCAAATGTAATTTACGAAGAAATATTTGAGTATTTGTAATACTATTTGCATTAATTAAGCATACACTATATGTAACACCCCCATTTATTTAGGAGCCTTTAGCAAGACATTCCCAAATAAATAGGACTTTTACCATCTCGGTTTCCCGAGCTAGTGAATAACAAAGTACAACAAACCAATGTACTCTAGATAAAATTTAGCGATTACATGTTCTTTATAAATTAACCAACTAAAAACTCAATATAAATTTAATTACAACTCGCCGCGAAAATAAATAAAGTGATTAAGAAACTATATGATGTAGACTTTTAGGTAGACTGGCCGAGTCCTCACGCATCCCCATAAGCTCCTAGCTAGATAGTCTCAAACACCTGCAAGTCTGCTCCCCATGTATGGTTCATCACAGGTGTTTATGAATACACGGTCAACCTCGCGGTTGAGTAGGATAACAATCTCAAGACCGATAATATAAATAGTATTAAGATTCAAACACAAATGCCAAATCAACTGTTCTCATAATTCAGCCCTCAACCTCTCGTTGAGTCACAATTCAGCCCTCAACCTCCAGTTGAGTAGACTCACCAGAGACAGGTCAACCGAACCAGCCTGGGGCCTTACACCACCACGAAGGTATTAAACGGTGTCTTCCAGTAAGTTTATAATACACCCCAAGAAGGCTCTTACCATGATGTCTACCTCATCCAGTAAGTTTATATCACATCACCCGATGGCTCTTACCATGATGTCTGCCAGGCTAAACCTGATTACCAACCCATTATTAAACCAACACTAGCAACAACAAGGCTACCTACCACACCGTCTCAGGAATAACCAATGCAACCACATTTAATCACAATATGCATAATATGCAATAATCCAATAATCCAAACAATTCAATCCACAACATCCAATTAAATGACAAGATACGCAAATAATTATAAGTCTAGTAGAATTGTTATCCTACCTTTTCAGAAAATACTCTCAAATAGCACAATTACTACATAAAAAACCAACTAGACATGCACTTATCATATGCCCATCACGTCCTAATCCTTTTGACAACTTTGAAGCTAAATATCTAATTCTACCGTTTTACGGCACAGTTCAGTCTCACTATAAAATTCATAATTAATTCAATAAAATTTCAAACGACGCTAGAACAATGGAGTTGGAACCGTAAGACTCATATCTACAGTTCTTGTAAAATAGACATTTCTCAAATTCCAGACTTATCAGGATTTTCTTGAAGGATTTATAAATACTGACGAATCCGTCACATAAAAAGTATTGATTCATAAAACAAGTTGAACGTATGATGTTTGAGAAATTTCTTTTTTCTAGAATCATCTAGAATCTTCGAAGTTATAGTATAAAAAAGACCCAACTGAATTTCAATTTATAAATTAGGTTTACGAAATAAACTTTAAACTACTAGTGCATTCGCGGATTCTCAGTGGACATGTTCATAACGAATTTATTCTGGAAAATCTACACCGCCAATTGCTACGCAATTTTACAGGCATTAACTAGGCTTGAAAATAACCTAAGTCTATTCTTTATGTTTTCGAAGATAACGATTCTAAGACGATCTGATAATTCGTTTAAGACAACTTACAGATTTAGAAAATTGTTGTAACTTTATTCTTTACCAAAATCGTCACAACATTAACTATAGATGATTATATTTAATCTAGACATGATTAGGTGATGAAGTAAAACTTAAAACATGCTTATAAAGATTAAGATTAAAACTTTGAAAGATTAAAAATGAACTTATGAAATAAAAGATTGAATACAATAAAAGTATATGCAAAATCCTCAAATTGATTGTTAATATCCCTTTTCCCTTTTTTTCTTCCTTCTTATTCTCCCTCCCCCTCTCTAACTTATGTGTGATATTTGTAAAAGTATAAAGTGATTTTTTTTTTAATTAAACCCAAAGGTTTAAGAAATAATGGTAATGTAGAATCAAAGACGAACTACATCAAATGTATTTCCAAGGGAATGGACTCAAACCATCTACGAGAACCTATCGACCATGGTCTCACATGAGCAAGCTCATGAGCGACCTTATTAAAGTTTCTACGAACCCAATTAAAAGAAAAACCGTCAAAAAAATTACAAATAGCATAAATGTCATTATAAATTAAATAAATACTGCTACGTCCCTTCCGTTGCTGCTGTAGATCATGGATAACATTCGAACAATCTCCTTCCATATAACTCTTGCATTATTCATCCGTCTCGCCTCTTTAAGACCATGCAATATAGCAGATGCTTCAGCTTCTTCTGGATACATCTCGACTGACCCCTGCTCCACCGCACACCATACAACCTATCCCCTATCATTCCGACACACCGCACCCAACCCGACTCCCATTTCAAATATTACCGCAGCACAATATTAACCTTCAACACCCCACTCTCCGCCTCCTCCAACCCCCACCATCATCCACTACCCCCGGGTCCTCCTCTCACTGAAACTCCCAAACTCCGCCATTTCACATACAAGATCCCTCACCCTTATTACTACTAAATCCGCCCTCCATTCTCCATCTTCAAAAATAGCCTTGTTCCTCCTCTCCCAAATAGCCCAGCAACCAGTCATGTACTCCACTTGCTCTTGCAAACCCATCTCTCTCAGAGCGACTTCCACCCAATCCCTAACCCTCGCAAAACCAGAGCATGAAGGCAAATCGAAATCCAGGGCACCCCAGACACCCCCAACCCACCTGCGCTCACTAACTACATGTAAGCAAGACTCCACACAATCCCCACACCGTAAACACTCATTCTCAGCCGACCTCATCCGGGACGAAAGATTGCCTCTAATATCAATTGCGGCATTACACAGCTTCCAGAAAAACACATTGATTCTTGGTAGAACTAGAGCTCTCCAAATCTTATGACATAGCCAACTACCATTTAAGTTACTTGGCGACCCTTCCAGATCCCCATCTTGCTTAACCAATAGCCTGTACGCCGAACGAACTGAATAAATCCCATCTCTCTCCCCACACCACTACCACACATCTGGAACCAACTGCTCACATATCCTCATTCTAAGAATTCCCTCCCTCTCAAAAGGAACAAACAACGTTCTGATGAACCCCGTATTCCATCCCCTCCCCCCCCCCTTCCTTCCATGAGGTCTACAACCCGCATGCCCGGATCCGACTCCCCCCTAGGCGAAATGACCTTCCCTGTGTGTGTGCCTGCTACTCATGGATCCCGCCATACCATAGAGGACAACCCATCCCCAACCCTTTGCCGAAGCCCCAGATATAACACCGATTTAGCCTCATAAATACTCCTCCAGGAATAACTCGGATTACTACCCACCATTGCTTCTAAGAAAGAAGAAGAAGGAAAGTACTTACTTTTAAGGAGCCGCGTCATCAAACATCCTTCATCAGTAAGTAACCGCCAAGCCTGCTTCCCTAACATTGCACTATTAAACTTCACATAATCACGAAACCCAAGCCCCCCTGCATTTTGGTAAACAAAGTTTCTTCCACACCACCCATGGGATCTTCTTTCTACCATTCTCTATTCCCCACATGAACCGCAAAACAAGAGACCGCATCTCGTCACATAAATTAGACGTAATCTGAAAAACACCCATCGCATAAGTAGGTATAGCTTAGGCCACTGCCTTTATAAGCACCTCCTTACCCGCCTTACTGAGTAACAAACCCTTCCAACCCTGTAACTTTTTGCTTAGCTTATCTCGGATCAGATCCGTAAGACCCTTCTTAGACCTTCCCAGAACCGTAGGCAACCCCAAATATCTCTCCTGACACACAACCTGCCGCACCCCTAACACACGACCTATCAGCTGTCTCCTTGCAGCGCTAGTGCCGTGGCTGAAAGAAATAGTTGTTTTCGTCAAACTCACCAATTGCCCTGAGGCCTGTTGATGCCAATCAAGAATTATTAGAACCTCCCTAGCTTCAATCTCTTTAGCTTTGACAAAAATAATACTATCATCCGCAAAAAATAAATGGGACACACTTGGAGCCTGTTGAGCGATTTTAATCCCATGAATAGAACCCATCTCGGTCGCCCTTCTCAATATACCCGATAACACCTCAGCACATAAAATAAATAAATACGGTGACAACGGATCGCCTTGTCAGAGACCCCTGCACGGCGAAAATGGATCAGATATCCGACCATTAACCAAAACTGAATATCGAACCGACCGTACACAACGCATAACCGTGCCTACCCACCTTTCGTGAAAACCCATTCGGACCAAGACCACCTCCAAGAAATCCCATTCAACCCGATCCTACGCCTTCGCCATATCAAGTTTCAAAGCCAAATGTCCCTCACGACTCCTTGTATTCTTCATATGATGAAAAAGTTCAAAAGCAACCAGGATATTATCACTAATAAGCCTTCCATGAGTAAAGGCACTTTGATTCTCCGACACAATATTTCCCAAAAACTATTTCACCCTATTAGCTTGCACCTTAGAAACCAACTTATAAAGCACATTACACAAACTAATCGGTCTAAAATCCGCCATCTTATCAGGTGCCTTCTTCTTCGGGATTAGAACAATATTGGTACCATTTAGACTAAGCGGAAAAGGAGCACCATTAAGAACATTTAACACTAACCGGACCACCGTATAGCCAACAATGTGCTAATAGGTTTGATAAAAAAGGCCATTCATCCCGTCTGGTCCTGGGGCCTGCAACGGATGCATCTGATTCAGCGCAAAAAACACGTCCTCCCTTGTATAATCCGCTGCTAACCCCTCACTCATCTTGTGGACATTGGCCCACCTGCAAGCCCGGTCGATCTACGGACGTGCAGCGGTCTTTTAGAAGCCACGCTCGGCGGCTTAAAAATGCTTTCGACCGGATCATTTTAGATCGGTCGGTTTCGTCTCGGTAAGGGTCTCGAAACGATTAGAGATGTTCGGAGTCGCCACCAAGCATTTCTGGGATGCTTGGAAGCCGTTCGACTCCACTTTATAACTCGGTCAAACGAAGCACAAAGCAGGGTTTGACATAGGTACTAAAGATAAGGAATCGTCCCTCTTTAGCATCCTATCTCTAGAATGACTCTCGTACGCCCTGGATAAGGTCGTCCACTATCCAAAGTTTCTGAGTAAGAGGTGAAGGTACGCATTGGGAAGCCCTTTAATTAGACACCCAATCCCGCCCGCGGTAGCGGCCTCTACTAATCGATCTTGGTTGGTTGAATGCAAAAGTTGATAAAACGGTATAAATGCATGAATGTGCATCCAATAATTTAAACCTAACACGTGAGAGCTTTCTAAGTCAGTTGATTTAATCCAAGTATCAAGTATAAGATGCCGAGTTGGGTTTATGGTTGATTTGCATGCAAGACACAAATTAAACATCCATTTACCGTATTAGGTTTATGGTGCATAACGCGATCCATTTGTCTTAGTAAGGCATTTTGCAAATGTGATTTTTGAATGAGCAAATAGTCATCTGATCCATCCTATATCCGGGTTGGCCGGAGTCGGGGTCGTCCTAGACTAATGCTAGAAAGGGAACAGACCCTGCACCAGGCGGCCACATGAGGCGCGGGCCTGTTGGCGGTGCAAGGGGGTCTCCCCTGGTTTTGAAAATAAGAAAGAAAATGCTTGTTTAGGCGCGGGTCAGTCAATGGTTATATGCCGTGCTCTGACCATTTGAAAAACGTTTATAAAACGTGTTGAAAAGTGGGTATTTAAACCCATTTTGGTTTGAAAGGGTCGTTTAGACCATATTTGTTAATTTAAGGAACGAGACTCGAATAATCATCATTATTTTGATGATATTCAGTGTCGGGTTCGACTTGACATGGATAGTTTTGAGAATGATCATGAACTAATTGTTTTAAGTTTATTTGGATATAATTAGTCGATACTCATCATCGTATCTTTTAAAATCCGGCATGGTATGTGGAATCAAGGATGACTTTGTGTTGGTGACTAATATGTTATTTTGGAAATGTAAAGAAATGATGAAAGGCTTTAAAATACCTCTCAAAATGTAAAGAAATGAAATAAAAGGCTTTAAAATACCTTTTAAATGTTATTAACCAAATATTATCACCGGAACACGGATTAAACCGTCATGATATTAAGAACCAAGGGTGAAAAATGTTTTATGGTCAAAATTTGTAAAAATAAATAAAAGGGTTTGAAAACATTCAAAATGGTAAAAACCAATTACAAATATGAAAATAGATTAATGAGGAAGGACGAGAACAAACATGGTTGAGTTCTGACCTGGGCACCCCATTGAGGCGCGGGCCTCTGTGCAGAACAAGGGGCTTCTACCTCAGGCCAAAACTCAGTTTTGACTCGTCTATCCTATGTTTTGGATCGTGTTATGCATGTTTTAGCATGTTATGGTCATAAAACAAGCAAAGACATGATAAAAGAAGGATTTTTACAACCTCATACTTATATGCTAGGTTATGGCGAGAAACCGACGTAAGTGTAACAACTCGTTTGGTCGGAAAAGACTCGGTTTAAAATCGTTTTGGTAAGTAAAGTGTTTTATTAAGATTAGTGACAGTGTAGTGGTCGAAATGATCGGTCAAGTGATTTAATGCACGATGACGGTACCAAACACTGTGTAAGGCTTGTATTTACGACCGGTAGGTCGTAAATACGCGTCGGATTGTGACTTAAGAAGTCGAGTCAATAATTTTAAGGGAGAAAAGAGGGGGCGGACACTCGCGTAAGTTCTGAAATGGGGGCATTTGAGGGGTATTTATAGGAAAATGAGTGGTTGTGTGAGTTTTGAGCGACGTGGCCACCTGGATTTCTCAAAGAGGCGCGAGCCACGTCGGGGTTCTTCGAGTTGTCCTGTCACTTTCACACAAGTGCAATCATGATTTGTTTTATCCTAGGATTTTTTGTCACATGTTTGGTACTTGGCCATTCATGAATCCGGGAAATCTTTGTATAGAAGGTTTAAAATGGTTTGTTTTTTGTGGTTGACTCGGTTTGACTCCTTGTTGGAGTCAGGATTTGAATTTTTGAGTCGGTTTTTGGTCCGGTGTCGGTTTTGACTCTAGTTAGTGTCATTGCGACCCCGTCGTCGTGCATTAAACACTCCAGGTACTTTTGAAAAGTTTTGAAATTTTTATTTTCGAAATCGTTTTAAATTTTCCGACGTAAAGTTGTACACAACCTGTCGATCAAACGCCGCGATTCCAAAACATATTGTAGTCCGATAATCATCGGGTGTTTGTTGGAGTCTCGGCAGATACTGGGTATCTACAGAGCCCCCACTTTGACTGAGGCTTGGACAGGGCGAAAGTCAAAGTAGAGCCCCCAGGTCAATCGAAGATTACAACCTAGAGACCCAAACGACGTTGAGGCGGCTCGAAAGGATTCAGGCCAAGGACCTGCCATCGGGAAGGGCGACGCCAAGGCGACTAGAGGGTACGAGCCAAGGACCTGTCGTCGGAAAAAGTTTAGAGTCTGTCGATTTTCCATGCGGGTCATTTCAAGTCCGTTAGACTACGTACAAAGGCTCGCCAGCCATAAGAAGGAGTCATACGGCATCTTAGGATACGTCCTTGCGTGTTTGCGGACAAAGGCTCACCAGCTGTGGTGCGTACATGAGGAGGGCTCGCCAGCCGCGATGCGTAGTAAGGCTCGCCAGCCATGGTGCGTATATGAGGAGGGCTCGCCAGCCGCGATGCGTAGTAAGGCTCGCCAGCCATGGTGCCTATATGGGGAGGGCTCGCCAGCCGCGATGCGTAGTAAGGCTCGCCAACCATAGTGCGTATATGAAGAGGGCTCGCCGGCCGCGATGCGTAGTAAGGGTCGCCAGTCATGGTACGTATATGAGGAGGGCTCGCCAGCCGCGATGCGTAGTAAGGCCCGCCAGCCATGGTGCATACGGTTGATCGACGGTGAGAATAGCCGCGTCGGATGGGCTTGTTTTGAAAGTAGCGGACTTATGATGCCGCCGTGGAAATGGTGAATTTTGAATTTCACTATCAATGTTGTTGAAATGAGAGGGTCCCGCGAGGAAGCCCCCTGTTGACATTTTGAAGGAATAGTGAATTTTGAATCTTCACTACTCGTTTTTTGAATTTGAAGTGGCGGTTTTAATCGCCGTTTGTTTGAATTTTTTGAAGGAAATAGCGAATTTTAAATTTCGCTATTAGGTCTGAAGTGACGGTTATGTGCCGCCGTTGACATGTGAAGGAAATAGTGAATTTGGAATCTTCACTATTACGTTTGAAGTGACAGTTTATGTGCCGCCGTTGACATGTGTGGTGAAAATAGTGGAATTTAATTTCCAACTATTATTTTGAAAATGACGGTTTTAATTGCCGTCGTTTGAAACTTGACGAAATAGTGAATTTGAATTTTCACTATTATTTTGAAAATTGACGGTTTTAATTGCCGTCGTTGAAATTTGAAGGAAAATAGTGAATTTGAATTTTCACTATTTGCTTTTGTATTTGAAAAGTGGCGGTTTTAATCGCCGTTTGTTTGGAATTTTGAAGGAAAATAGTGAATTTTGATTTCACTGTTTGTTATTGTATTTGAAAAATGACGGTCCTTAATGTCGTCATTGAAAACTTGAAGTTTGTTATGGGAAATTGGGCCAAAGCCCAAAATTTCGCTGAAAGAGCAGGGAGCACCTCATTGAGGCGCGAGCAACCTGGCGAGTCAAGAGAGCTTCCCTATTTTTCTGTAAAAGACGCGAGGATGGTCCGCATATCATCCTCATTTAGTCTTCAACCTTCGACACAATCAAACCAAAAAAACGCCATTGTTGGTCTTTAGCTTGCTTCCATTCGTGCCATTATCAACAATGTCATCTCAAGGTATGTATTTCTTCTTGAATTCATTTAAATTTTTTGGTCTTTTAGCTGAATTGTATTAAGGCGAGAATTTTGCCCTCGAAAATCGATTTGGGCATTTTTGATTGAGCCCATTTTGAGTGAAATTGATGATTGTATTAGGTTAGAAACCTGTTTAGGAGTATAGGGGTGCTTTTAGTTTGCATTTTGCTCCCCGTTCCTGCACCCTATGCTCGAAAAACGTGAGTGAGGTGGAGAAACCATCTCATCTCACAGTCCCAAGTTTATTTGCTCGGGTAGTGGGTCCCACTAGGTTGCATTGTAGTTGGGAAAGACCGTATTTGCGATTGTGGACCTTTGATGGGTATTGCGTGCAAAATTGGAATTTTTGCCTTTTGTGACGGTCTTATGTCTGACGGAATAAGCGTCTGTTTGAGCTTGAATTGAGTCAATTTGCCTTGAAATGGACCTTATTGGTAGTTTAGGTCGCTTTGAGGCGTGATAAAATCACGTTGTCTCGTCGTGGTCGTATTTTGAATTTTTGACCGGTTTGCGCTCAAATTAGCGTAGAAATTGCCTTTTTGAGCCTGTAGAAAAATACCCCATTGTATCGAGAATGTATTTTGATTTGTTGGCGGGCCTTATATGGGTTTTGGGGTGCCGTTTTTTGTTGTGGTTGTTTTGACTCGTCTTTTGCTTGAAAAGAAGGACGAGTCGTTTTTTTTTTTTGCGTTTTATTTTTGTAAATTGTTTTTGTTTGGCTGGGCCTTGACGGGATTGCCCTTGTTTTGCTTTGCATGTTTTTTTTGGATTTGTCCATTTTACGCCGTCGTAATGCCAAAATTTCGGCTGACGTTCTTTGTTTACAGGAGAGTGCTCGGGACAGGCTGGGTCCCTTGCTGCGACCTTCGAGGAGCTGTTTGGGACAGGGCGGGTTAACACTCCGGTTAGTGCACCCGCCGCGGTAGTGGAGGATGCTTCCGAGGAGGAGAGGCCCCCTGAGGTGACTGTTGTGGCCGAGAGGGCCGTTGAGGAGCGTGAGGAGCCTGTTGTTGGGACTACTGGTGTTGAGAGAGCTCAGACTGGGTCTGAGGCCGGTACCTCTGGGAGGAGGGTTCCTACGAGGAGGCGGACTCCTCGGCTGACCAAACGGACGTTACGGAACGTCGCTAGGATCGTTGAGATGCCTTCCATCCGTCACGTTGAGTCTCGTGGTCAGAATAGACGGAGGGCGGAGACGGTTGAGGATGATGCAGACGTTGCGAGTTGGGAGGCTAGATGGGTTACAGCCCCGCGGGGGCTGAACCTGCGGGTGGTGCCTGCTTGGGCCGAGGGTTTTAACGGTAGCTAGTTGCTGCTTCGACTTGACAGGCACATTTTCTACCGTGCTCACGAGGGGTTGGTGAGTCGTGTCACCTGATTGAACGTTCGTCACTTTTGAAGTATCAGACCTGGATAGGTGTTCTGACGTTGTTTGTTTTTGATTTCAGGAGATCGGCACCATGAGGACTTTCTCGGGCTTCACTACCTCCCTGGGCTTTTACGACGTTCTTCGAGCCGGGACGAGGGCGTTGATAGAGAGGTCGGCTTTTGGGCCGTTGGTGGCCGCTTGGCGGGATATTCACAGGTCTTCGATTAGGTCGAACCTGTGTCTGATCCGTGCCATGTTGGATCGGTACTGGGACACGACGTCGTCGTTCCACATGGAGTTCGGGGAGGTCGGCGTGACCTTAGAGGATTTTTCCAAGATATCTGGCCTCCCTTGTGGCGAGACACCTGTCGAGTTCACAGAGACACCGAAGAGGGTGTCTTCTCGTGCGTTTACTCATCTGATCGGTACTGTTTTGCCTGAGCCTTCCGACATTACTCCGTACCTAAGCGCGAGTTCGTATGTGAGAGAGCACTTCAGAGGGAGAGTGGTGGGTGCTGCTCCGGTGTTGTTGGCGAGTCCGGAGGCTGAGGCTAGAGCTGACGCGCAGGAGGCGCGGTTGTGGTTGTGGTACTTCTTGGGTGCTACGTACTTTAGCGACAAGGGTGAGCGCTTGTCGACCAAGGTACTTCCTCTCCTTGTTGACCTTGACACTTTGGGTCAGTTTGACTGGGTTACGCCGGCCTTGACGAGTTTCACCTGGTACTTGCACGCGGCGGTGCGTCCGGAGTCAGTGGGGGATGGTAGTGCCCCTGCTTTGGTTGGTCCCGGCCTCATCTTTGAGGTACGAGCATTTTTTGTAGTTTCGAGTTTGATTTTGATTTTGATTTTGATTTTGGCAATTTTTTGGAAAGATTGGCTGATTTGTGTTTGCTGTATTTGATTACAGGCTTGGTTGTATGCTTACTTCGTCCCTCTGCGTCCGGAGACTACATGTGTTGTCCCTTCGACCTACCCTGCCGTGAGGGGTTGGACGGTGTCGGAAGAAGTCAATTAAGTCGACTTATGAGGACTGCAGGCGTCGTGTGAACGCCCTTCGAGTTGCTGACGTAAGTTGCTGTTCCTTACTCCTTCTCCTTTATAGAGATAGATAGAGATAGGATTACTAGGTAGCTTAGGAAGCCTCCAGTCGATTGAGTAGCTTTGTCTTGAATGCTGTTTGTCGGGTGGCCTTGGGAGCACTACACGGAGGTGCCGACTACTGTCAGGGAGCGTCTGCGACCTCGCAGCTCCCAGCGCTTGTACTTGGAGACGGCAATCGAGCCGGTTTGGTAATTGGGCGAGCACTTAGCCCGTCAATGCCTTACTTAGATATTCATGGTACCGGTCAACCTACCTAGGGTGTTGTTCCAGGAGTCGACCCCCGACGAGGTTGAGGAGCACCTTCACGGTCAGGGTGGTGAGGAGCTGTTGCTACGAGACATTGACTACGACACCTTCCAGTTGTCGAGGCTTGCTTGGTACCCGATCGAGGTATGTTTTCCTCTGTTCTTTTGTTTTCATTGTCTCCTTTGATAGGAGGGTTTGTTACCTTTGATGCGGACCCGAATTGCAGGGGGTCGACGCGTTGATGAGGACTCAGCCCCTAGTTTTCCCGGGGGAGAGCACCATTCAGGGACTGGGCGGTGAGGAGCTACAGTTGCGCCTGCCAGAACCTGCGGTTGCTGAGGTGACCGATGTTGGCATGGAGTGGAGGTTGGTCGTTCTGAGGGCGAGTTCCTGACTTGAACATTTTTCATCATTCGTGTTTTTCTTTGCATTGTATTGAAGGACCTTTTTGGCTGTAGGTGACGACTGTTAGTCATCAGGCTTTGTGGCGGATGGCTAACCAATGGAGGGCGCTTGCTGGTGACCTGGCTGCGAGAGAGGCTCGGCTTTCTCAGGTACTTTTGTGTGTCGTTTTTGTGTATTTTGTGTTGCATTTCGCGTTTTTAGATCTTGAGGATCTGTATTGTGTTTTGCAGGGTACAACGGATCCGGCGGAGCTTGCTCGGGTCCGTGCTGAGTTGGATACAACCAGGTCGACGATCGAGGCCCAGGGGTTAGGGTTCACCCGTCGAGACCAGAAGCTAAGGCGTCGTGAGGACGAGTTACAGAGCCGAGACGCGGAGATTACTTCTCTCACGGCTCAGTTGGCTGCAGTGGAGGTGCTTCATGTCGAGATGGAGCGCGAGACGCTGGAGAGCTCTCCGGAGAGGGAGTCTGAGCAGGTGGTAGTGTCTGTGTTGGCGGCGACTCCTCGCGAGACCGGGACTGGTACGACGGGAGGCGCTGAGTAGTTGTATTAGCTTGTCCGTGTGTTGAACTCTTGTTTGTACATAATTACATTTTGCGTGAGGCGGTTTGTATATATGTGTTTTTGGATTGTGGTTTATTTTGTGATTTTTTGGCTTTTTTGTGTTGTGTTTCGGAGGATCGCTGTCGGCTGTCAATTACCCTTTTGCTTTGCATCAGTTCCTGCATCGTTAGTGTAGAAAACAGGCAACAGGTAGCACGTATGCGTAAACGTAAACACGTAAAAAGCATTTGATTGAAAACAAAGATTAACCACGATGCCACGAAGTTAAAAATTGAAATTTGAAATTTGAAATGAATTTTGGAAATTCCGCGACAAGTCGTCACGTTTGGACTCCGAAAGGAATTGATTTGAAAATTTGAGCAATTAACTCATGTCAAGAATTAAATTGCATCGAAATTATTGAAATTGATTTGTGACTCGAAAAATTCAAACTCAAACCGTCAGGGAAGAATTTTAGAAAAGATTTTTATGAGTATCTTTTATTTGGTTTTTATGAGGTCAAGACTCGAATTTGTGAGCGCTTGAATTTTGAGGAAAACTGATGTCGTGTTATCAATTCTCGATTTTTATTTTTGCTGCAAAATTGCGAAAAAGTGAAAAAAATTTCGGAATTTCGACCGACATGGAAACGATCCGTTGCGGATCGGGGCGACTAGCCCTTCCCCCCTTAAAAAAGAGAGAAAAATACGTATGTTTAAAGCTGCATCATGGAAACCGTGTCGGATTTCGTAAAGCGCGAAAATAAGAAAATGTGAGTGTCAGGAAACACAAAATGTCCTGAATCATCTCGAAGAGGCGCGAGCGTAATGGCAGGAAGTTTGAGGTGTCAGGAGAAAAGACAACTTGAAAGAGACAAGTCAAAGCGGGAATCCTGGGAGAAGGCCTAAAGAGGCGCGAGCGGCCTGGCGATGGGAGCCTGCTCTCTACTTTTTCTGAAAAACGCACTGATTGTTTTTGTATAAATAGTGATGTTTGCGCTTCATTGTTTCATCATCCGAAACACAAAAACATCTCTATAAAACCTCTTCTTCTTCTTCCACAAAAATATTTCATGGATGCCTTTGAGAATGCCTTGCGACAATGGTGCTGGGATTTGTCGCCTCCTGAAAAGTATTAACTTTTTTGCATGGGAGTTGGTCAATTGTTAGTGCTCCTTCAAGTCAAGGTGCAATCCTCATTTCTCGAAGCATGTTCTCGGTTTTGGGATTCGAAACAGCATGTTTTCATTTTCCCGAAAGGTGAAATTTGTCCTCTTGCCGAAGAAGTTGGAGCCATTGGTGGGTGGCCGGGTTGTGTTCCGGTGCTTCCACCGACCCGGTTGTGCTACAAGGAGAAATTTCCTTCAATGTTGGGCTTGTCGACAAGTCAAGTCAAATTCCTTCTCGCTCCACATGGTGTGGACATGTTGGCTCTTATCAACATCTTTTCAAACCGATTAGAAGCCAATGTTTCGGAGGTGGCTAGGAGAAGGGCTCTTGCCTTTTGCCTTATCCATGTGTACCTCTTTGTTGATGCTTTGAAGAAGGAGGGACCGAAATGCTATGGTACCATGACCCTTGTTCATGTGGTTGAGCAAATGGAGCATTGTAGAGATCCATCATGGTTGGTGCTTGGCGAGATCATCCAAGCTTTTGGCAAGGAAGGCTCTTGTGGAGAGGCTCCTTCATTTGGGTCCCCAAGGAACCTCCAAGTGTGGCTATTGGAGAGGCTAAGGTATGTAGAGCCTCCGGTTGATTCTTCTTCTTATTCCTTCCATCACCTTACTATGAGGAAGAAGTTGTACCCGGATAGCTTTGCTTCCACTGAGACTTATTGGGTCGCAAGATTGGCGGAGGAGGGTGGTCCTCACATCTGTTGGGTGGTGCCATGGTGGCACTTAAGGTCCTTCTCGGGGTTGCCCGCTTCGGGTGCTAGTCCTCGTTCTTTGATGGTGGTGGGTTTGAAGGTTGCGTCCTTCATCTATCCCGAAAGGCTCATGAGGCAAATGGGGCGTCAACAAAAGGTGCCCGCTCAAGATACCCTTGTTCAAGAAAATGTTTTACGGAACACCGAGCTTGTGGAGGTATTTGAAAGATGGTGGGCCACTCGGCCGCTTTGGGAGGTACCAGACCCCGTTGCCACGACATGGGTGACTCCCGCTTATGTCAAGTGGTCAAGAGCTTCGTCCTTGGAAGAGAGGTCCAAATTCCGTAAGGACGAGGCTGTCGACTTGAAGAGGAAATCCCTGCTAGGCGGGCCAACAAGAAGAACAAGGGGAAGATGTACCCCGAGGGAAAAGGCAAGGGTATAATGGAAGAGTGAAGACGTCCATTATCCACTTTATTATTATGTTGTATTATTGTTGTGAGTTTTTATTATGTTGTACTATCTATGTTTTGTGTGTTTTGTGCTAGTTTTATTATGTGAGGTATTTTAGTCGACACCTTAGCTTTGACAAGTTGTAGACTCGTCGAGCTTTATTTGTTGTTGAAATTGTAATCCCTCCCATTATTAATTAAATAAGAGGATTGCTTGTGTCAAAAATTGTGAACGCTTGTTTCTTCCATCCATTTTGTAAAGGCAATTCGATTTGAATCGTCCTAAACGTTTGCACTTGGGAAAGTGGGATTTTTGGGAGGAAGGGAGAAAGGCTTATTGTTGGTATTTTTTGTGGGGAAAAGGGAATAATGTTCCTTTTTTTTTTGATAGGGATGTTTTTTTGTATGTCGGTTTTTTTATTATGGGGATGGTTGTATCCTTCCTGTGTAGGAAAGGACTACTTACGTATTAACCTGGAGAGGTGAATTCAAACCATGATCGTAGTTCGAAATGTTCTGTAAATTTGATTGGGTTTTGTGGTTGTATCCCTCATGCATAAGAGGGACTGCCTACGTATCCACCTGAAGATGTGAAATCAAACCATGCTCGTAGTTCAGGGTGTTTTTGTTAATTTGTTTTTAGTGCAAATTGATGTTGCCTTTGATAGATCAAAGGACATTCGAAACGGGCAAGGTGCCGCAACTTAGACTCGATAAAACATGCAATTTCAAACCAGAACGCGTTGAGGAACTTGACTTGAAAAAGGGTATTGGTGAACGCTAGTTGTAAAGCTAGGATGAGGTCGTTGGTTGCTATTGTTCAACGGTAGTATATCTTGAGTTGGTCTAGGTTGGTCGGGTTTGTAAAATCCTCCCCGTCTAGGTCACTCAGTCTCACTGCGCCCCCCGAAAGTAGTTTCTTGACCAGGTATGGCCCGGCCCAGTTGGGTTTAAATTTTCCCCTCGGATCGACGGGTAGCGGTGCTCAGACCGACTTGAGGATCAAGTCGCCCTCCTTAATGTTCTTGGGTTTGACCTTCTTGTTGAATGCCTGTTGAATACGTCGTTGGTATAGCTGGACGTTGTGCAAGGCGTTGAGTCGCCGCTCGTCTAGAAGAGTGAGTTGCTCGTACCTTTGACGGGTCAATTCCGCCTCAGGAACTTGACTCTCTAACAGGATACGTATGAGAAAGGACCTCTAACTCTACCGGTTGAACCGCCTCCATGCCGTATGCTAGGTAAAAGGGTGTGGCGCCTGTCGGTGTTCGAATGGAGGTTCGGTATCCCCAGAGTGCGAATGGGAGTTTGCTCGGCCAATCGCGGTAGTTGTCTTGCATTTTCTTGATAATGGTGACAAGAGTTTTGTTAGTTGCCTCCACCGCTCCGTTAGTTTGGGGACGGTAAGGGGATGATCGATGTCGTTTGATCTTGTATTTGTCCAGCAAGGCCTTAGTTTCCGCCCGGAATTGAGAGCCTTAATCGCTGATGATTTCATGGGGTACCCCATATCTGCAGATGATGTTGTTTTGGATGAACTTGGCCACTTGTTTGGTGGTCAGGACTGCATATGACAACGCTTCTATCCATTTGGTGAAATAGTCGATGGCGACGAGGACGAAACAATGCCCATTGGTGCCTACCGGGTTAACTTTCCCGATGATGTCGATGCCCCAGGTCGATAAAGGCCAAGGTGATGTCATGGTGTATAAAAGGGATGGTGGTATGTATTGTATGTTGACGAAGATTTGGCAATTGTGGCAATGTTTGACGTAGTTACGGCAATCGGCTTCCATGGTGGTGTTAGAGCTTGTGTCCTCCACAATTAGTGTGATAACATTTATAAATATCTTATAGGTTCACAAGGGTATACTTAGTATTTTATCAGATGATTAACGATTACTTAATAACGGTTGGCTTGCTAGAAAGTTTGACGTTATTATCATATTGATGGCGGTGATCAACTGGTCCCTAAAAGTCACACCTAAAGGATGTGTTTGAGAGATGTGATTATGGAAATGTAATCACATTGATGCCTTATATGACTAAAAGGTTAGTCCATGTTTTTGACTAAACAGTTAGTCAATGTGATGATGAGACGATTATTTAATACAATTAAATAATATCAGTTGAGACGAATTAACTGTTAAATTCGTAAATTGAATATAAACTGTTATATTTAATTAATGTTTATAATGTTAGCTTAAACGAATTAAGATGTTAATTCGTAATTAAATGTAACCAGTTATATTTAATTAGCAAATTATAAATATGTTATATTTATAGTTAATGTATATATTACGCAAAATTGTCATAATAAAATGTTGACAGACCGGTATTAATAAATTGACTACAAACTGTTGTGTGTAGACTTATTCATACATGTCGACATAAATAGACAATTGAGAAAATAATACACATTAATACATTTTGAGAATTACCAAAATAAGAAGATTTTCTCCTCATTTTTGTAGTTGGGAAAAACCGAAAATAAGGAGATAATTCTCCTTATTATTTTCGGTGGTCAAACAAGAAAAAGGAAGAAAAAAAATATCTCCCCTTTACTTCTCCTATTTCGGTTATATAGGGAGAAGGAAGATCATTTTTCTTAACTGAATTTTGACCTAATATTCTCTCATCAAAAAAACACAAAAACCCTAAATTCTTGTTTCCATTTTGATTTATTCATATTGTTGTTTTATTTTGTTAAGATGATAATATGATAAAATTTATAGATGTTTTGATTTAATTAGAATTAAATTGAAATGTAAATGGAAATTGTTTGATATTGTTCAATTGTTTTTGCTATATGGTTTTTGGCAAACAAGTTAATTTAACATTCAAATCAATTGTGATGATCGGTTCAATCATGATTTAGATGTTCTTTTAATAGGTTAAATTGAATCATCAAGTTTGAATATATGTTTAATTAAAAAAGATGATCATGTCAATCTTGTTCTAATAGCAATTATAAATAAAATTATTTATATCGAAATAAAACCTTGTTTTTAGGGCATGAATGCCGGAAAAAAAAAAAAGGTTATTGGGTTTATTTTTGGCAATATGCCGAGAGCAGGAAAAAGGAAAAAAAATTGTTTTTCGTTTTTTTTAATCTGCCGAGTGCACAAAAAGAAAAAAAACTGTTTTTTTGTTTTTCCTGTTTTACCGAGACAAAAAAAAAGGATTTTTTTTTGTTTTTTTTTGTTTTGTTTTGGCCAATATTGATTATACATTAAATTTATAATGTATGATTAATTGTTGTGAAGAGGTTCACAAATCATAGATACTTAATTATTTTAAAGAGGTTTAAAATAATGTTGAATTAATTCATATTACAAGATTAATATGTATTAAGATTAAAATTATTGTGAGTAATTGAGGAATTGTCACATAATTTGATCATTTAAATAGGTGGTTTGGATAAATTACTCTGCATAATTAAGGAATTATGTCTTGAATGTTTAATTTATAGTTGATGCATTTTTATTTTAGTTGAATGAATCGTTGAATGGA
This sequence comes from Silene latifolia, assembly GCF_048544455.1. Classification (NCBI taxonomy): domain Eukaryota; kingdom Viridiplantae; phylum Streptophyta; class Magnoliopsida; order Caryophyllales; family Caryophyllaceae; genus Silene; species Silene latifolia. Next base: position 327,743,741 of record NC_133538.1, read on the forward strand.
TTTATTTACGTATTTTTTCAATCGGTTGTAATTTGTAATACCTAGTGTGGCCTTAGTTAAATTATGTTTTCGTAATGATGGAAACATAATTTTATGTAATTTGAGATGTAATATGGTTTTGAAATTAGAATATAAATAGGTTTATTATGTAATTTTTAAATTTTAATTTTGAGAAGACTAAAGATGGAGATTGGATTGCTCACTCCCGCTACATGGACCAAGATAGAACATCAAGACAAGCTTCTCGGGTCCAAGGATGGATTCCAAAGTTGTATTTATGTTCATTTTGGTAGATAGACCACACTAGGACTTTATTTTGTTTTACGTTTTTTCATTCTTATTGCTTTTCATTCACATGATAGTTAGTGAATCATATTCCACCTAAACCAAACCACCTACTAAAATGCATGAAAATTGACTCATATAGATTGAATGTTAGTTTTCATTGACATACAGATGTCACACAATTTTAAGCCATCATCTTAGTTTATTCATTGTCGCATGCTAGATATTAGTTCATTTAAAATGAATTAAAATAAAGTTGATGGGATCTTCCTCTAAAACTGAAATTGAGACTAGTCTTTATAAGGGCAAACAGCTATGAATCCCTTCTTCGTCGGTAGGCATATAGGACCTTACTCTCCATATGACCCCTTCTACGTTGGGTAAGTAGTTTGTGTTGACTTAGTTTACCTGAACATTATAATCCGAAGAGTTTCTCGTGATTATGATGGACTATAGATAAATTTACTGAAAATTTATCGACCAAGAATTCTAAAAGTAGAATTAGCCAAAAGGTTGGCTTATCAATTTACAGATAATTGAGTCTTGGGATCATTTATATAATTCTTGAGGGAGGTCAATTGTATAAGTGCTTGAGTCTTCGCGTTATAACAGTATTGCATTAGACTTAAATCATTACGATGAGAATGCTTATTATATTTTTCTTCTTTTCGCAGTGTAGAATACGTTTTATTTTGATAATATTGTTACAACAAATGGCTGGAAATAACGAAATCCTAATGCCAAGTGCCACACTTGGACGCGAGTCCTGACTAAAAGCTTTCATGGACCACATGAATTAGTTCCCTCGACTGAAGAATGACGGGTCCAACTTTGCGAACTGGGAGGCATCATTACGGAATGTTGCCATTGCTGACGGTAAGCTCAAGTACATAACTGAGCCAATACCGGTAAACCCAGGCCCCAATGCAAGAGTTAACGAGTCACTTGCTTATAGTGACTTCGTCATAGAAGCGGGTGCGATAAAGAACGTACTCATTTTTACAATGGAAACCAATTTGCAAAGACGCTTCATTGCCCAAGGTGCAAACAAGATTTTCACCACGCTCACTAACGAGTTCTCAAAAGCACCGAGAATCGTTACTTATGAGCATACATGTCGCTTCTTTGATGCGAAACTCCAGAAGGGCCAACCGATTAGCCCACACATTCTCAACATGATTGAGAATGTCGAGAAATTGGAGGCACTTGATTGCAAAATCAGTGAGAGCATAGTCATTGACCGTATGCTTCATTCACTTCATGATGGTTTTGCCCTCTTCAGGGCAAATTACAATATGAATGACATCAAAAAAAGTCCTCATGAGCTACACTCACTTCTCGTACAGACCGAGAAGGATATGAAATTGAGTGGGAGGATGAAGCAAGATGTTCTCATGATTTCCAACAAGAATAAGGGTAAGGGCAAAGCTCCCGGCAACCTAACTGTAGGAAAGCCAAAGTTTAAGAAGCCAGGAATGAAAGATCATAGATCCATATTATACTCTCTAATAAAATTAATTTATCTCATAAATTGTTATTTAGGTGATCTATGTAACATGCATGCTAATATGAAAGCATAAAAGGAAAGTATAAGGAAAAATAATTTACTTACATTGAATATATGGTAAAATGGGCACAAACTAGTTCTCCTTACTAGTTTGTTCTTGAGCTAAAATGATATGGATGATCCTCCTTGAAAAACCTTCAAAAAGAAAGTCTCCTTCAAGTTGCACCCAAGAACTAACCCAATAATAATAACAAGTTTGTACTAGTAACTTGTTAATATTGCTCCCTTGATAAATATTAGTAATATCACTAACTTTTCTTAGTAATATTAATAATGTATACTAGTTGATGAATTATTATTGTAGAGAGATAGAGAGAAAAGTTCACATGCAAAAATGTAGAGTGTGTCATAAGGTAAGGTAGAAATGTGAACAATATATGGAGTGTTGAAGTGGGGAAAGTGGCGGGTGGTGTAGTATATTAGTGGACAATTTTTGTCTTATAATTTTATCTTACATCACATGCAAAATCTTGTATAAGATAAATTATGGTAGTATACAAAATAAGGTAAAATGATTATGTGACTAATCATCCACTACACTTATTTTACACGGTCCACTTGACCATATACGGGTCCATGTTGGTTCTTATATTTATCGCACAAATCCGTGTAATTTTTATTTTTAAACATCGTATCCTGTTTAAATACTTCCATAATTAAATCGTCCAATTCACTCCGTAAATATACGTGTACCACTACACATATTATTTACGTACTAATATTAATCACATTAATCAATTAGTACAATTTTAGTAAATTAACAGTTAATTAACTAAAACCCGTCTCCCAAAACTTACTATTCAATTATCACATAATTAAATAATAACTGTCCCTCCTCGAGTTCGCAACTCGAAATCTCTCTAATAATAATCGACTAACCTCTTAGTCTATAAATCAAGGGACTAAACAAATTGTCGGTACTCTCAGGCCTATCTGGATGTTTGACTATTAATGAATTTCGACTTTGTCGTTAGTTATTGGCTCTTATGCGCTTATATGGAAACTGTATAATTTATTGTATGGTTTGATTTGAAGGGACAATTTACTTGTATGTAGTTGGATTTGAATCTGGGATTATATATTTGAGACGGTGTCTGGGAGTATTGAAATTATGGTCTGGTTTGATCTTGAATCTCTCGGTATTTTATTTGTGTTGCTGGTTTGCGTGTTTTTGGCTCCTCTGGAATATTTGTGTCCGTCCCCTCTGTTGTATGCTTTTCAGAGTATTTATAAGGGGTTGATGTCACGTACACTATTATGATGATAATCATAATCTTGCTTGATGCCAGCTAATTAGTATTTGTTCATGATAAAGCTTTATCCTAAATTTAGAAGTATCCATATTTCTTTATTCTTTATAGTGTGGCCCGAATTATATTTCCTCCCGGCTCATGTTGTTTACTCCGTATGTAACAACTTTTGTATTATCTTGATAAAAACTAATCCTCACTTATGATAGACTAGTATGGTAAACTTAATCTTATTTCCTTGCGAATTCAATCCTTGTCTTACTACATCACGTTTTCTGTTTCTTGGAGGAATAAGAAAGTCAATGTATTTCATAGCCTTTTTAAGTGAAGTAAACACGTCGTTTGGGACCAATAATGCGGATAAGGCCCAATTGATTAGTGATAAGGTGGGTTGCTTTATTGATCGGTTTAATTTAGGTAAAGTTGTCATTGGAGAATGCTAATATTTGATTTGGTAATCGAACTGGTTGGATGGAAATGGATGGCTTTAAGGGTGGTTTTATGTCATTTTACTGGTTTTTCGGGAAATAAGCGTAAAGAGCCGTAAATTATAAAATTGTCAATTTTCATTTAGTCATTAAATTTTAGCCCATCATCGTCGTGTCTTTAAGGCTAGGTAGACATTTTGAGGTGTCTACAGAAGCCCCCACTTTGACCGAGTCTGAGTAAGACGAAGGTCAAAGTAGTCCGGTCGGGACAGATAAAGGATAAGAAGCGTACCTGGGCCTCTTATATTACCTGTCTGGAGTAACTGGAATCTAGAATTGGTTTAGCAAAACTTTGTTTTACTAATATGGAATGAAGTGGGCGGTGCAACGAACCTTTGTTTTGTTGATGAATCGGCATAGTGAAACTTTGTTTCACCGATGCAGAATCTGTATAGCCAAACTTTGTTCAATTTGATGCAGGCGGCATGACAAAACTTTGTTTTGTCAAATCGAATGGAGTTGGTAAAACTTTGTTTTACCAATCTAAAATCGCATGGCAAAACTTTGTTTCACGGTGCTGGAATCTAGTAAAGCAAAACTTTGTTTTCTTTCTTGTCTGAATCTGGAATAGCCAAACTTTGTTTAGGTTGGTGCCGAATCTGGATTAGCCAAACTTTGTTTAGGCTGATGTCGGATCTGGTAGAGCGAAACTTTGTTTCACTTTGGTTTGGAATCGGTTAAGCAAAAGTTTGTTTCACTTAAGAGTGAATCTGCAAAATTTGATTTCACAAGCTCGAATGCGTGTCGGGGCCATGACGAGGATTCAAAATTTCATTTTGAAAAGAGAATGTAAAATTTTATTTTACAAACTAGGATCTGCAAAATTTTATTTCGCAAAAAAGGAAAGTTCATAAAATTTTATTTTAAGAACTCAGATGCATGTCAGGGCCTACCGACCAAGAAATTCAAAATTTTATTTTGAAAAGGATGAATAAGATCGTAAAATTTTATTTCACAAACTTTGATGCGTGTCAGGGCCCGCCGACCGATAAGTTTGAAAATTGCAAAATTTTATTTCGCAAAAAAAAAAAAAAAAAAAAAGCAAGTTCAGAAAATTTTATTTTAAGAACTTAAAATGCATGTTAGGGCCTGCCGACCAAAGGATTTGAAAATTGCAAAATTTTATTTCACAAAAAGGCAAGTTCAGAAAATTTTATTTTAAGAACTCGAAATGCATGTCAGGACCTGCCGACCAAGTTTAATTTCAAAATTTTATTTCGAAAAAAAACTAAATTTGAGAATCGTAAAATTTTATTTCACGAAAAGAGCTGGAAAGTTGCAAAATTTTATTTCGCAGAAAGATTAGAGTGGGATTTCTGACAATCATTGACTTTGAAATTCGCAAAATTTTTATTTTACGTGAAGATGAGACTTTATGAGAAGCCCCCACTTTGGATGAACTGGAAGGCGAGTGACAAAATAGTTAACTGGAGATCTGGAATAGTTAGTTAGTGACAAAACTTAAGCAGTTAGTGACAAATATATGACACCTAAAATGCAAATGCATGTCCTAGATATGACGTTATGATGAATGCAAAATGTTGTTTTTGAAAACATTTGAATTGAAATTCTTTTTTGAAAAGATTTTGAAAAAAACGGGGTCTTACCCAAATGTGATCCAAGTAGAAAGACTGAACATTATTACTCTGGAAATATCTCTGGTGTGGAGAATATTTATCATTTTTACTTGAACTGTTAATTTGAGTTATATTTTAATGAGTTTTGCCCTCTTTAAAGTAAAAAGCTCTACTAATTAAGAAAAACTAATAGCATAGAAACAAAATACTTATGTGACCGTATAAAATTAGTGTACATCCCCCGAATTCTTAGTTGCTGAACGAGGGTGATAAATGGAATGGAGTAGAAGGTTCTATGGTGTTAGAAGACACTGGAGACCTGTGTGCCTCTCTCACTCACCTAAATGAATGAAAGGATCGTCCCAAGAGGAATGGAGACAATATAAGTGTGGATGGAAAATGACTACTCCACTAGTAGAAAAACATTAATTTGCGGCTCTTCATTTGCGGCGTTTTTGCCAAAAAGCAGCAAATAAAAATTGAATTAAATTTTTTTTTTTTAAACACAAGGTTATTTGATGCGTTTACTGAAAAAAATGCCGCAAATAGAACAATATGAGGCGTTTTATCCCCAAACGCAGCAATAAGATAATGGATATTTACAAGAAAAGCAAGTAACACTTCCTCATTCACTCATCCCTGTCAAAGACAACAAGTCCAAATCCCTAATTTTGTTTCATTATTTCTCACTTTCTCCCTCATCCCTCACAGTCTCACACCTCTCAATCTACCGCGTCGACCAAGGCGGTCGCCGTTACGAACCACCAAGGCGGTCGCCGTTACGAACCACCGTCCTTCTCCTCAGGTTTGTACACCGACAGACGACTTAGCCGGAGGCCCGGAGCCCCACCTACGAATTGTTTTGTCTTGTGAAATTTTGAAAGTTTTGAGACTTTTGATATTTTATCTATTTGAGATCATAATTTTTTGTCTTTGGCTTTTTTTTAGACTTTTGTCACTACAGTTGCATCTATTAGAGATCATATTTTTTTCTTGTCTGACTTTTTTGAGACTTTTGACATTGGATTTGATTGCAACTTTGGCTGAAATTTTTTTGTCTCGTGAATTTTTAAGTCTTTTGACACTGGATTTGTATCTCTTTGAGATCATAATTTTGCTCTTTATATATTTGAGAGTCTTGAAACTGGATTTGAACCTATTTGAGATCATTTTGGTCTTTGACTTTTGAAACTTTTGTCACTCGAGTTGATTGCAACTTTGACTGAGTATTTTTGTTGACTTATGAGAGTCTTTACTGTGAGTATATTTGAGCTTGTATTGGAATTTGGACTCACATCTTAGGTTCATTTTAAGGGACTAGTGGTCACCTATAAAACAGCACGGAGTGCGCGCTCCCTTGTCTTATTTGGTAAGTTTGGACACGGGTGTACTGAGAATCTGGTTTGAATATTTGTGAGCTAGTTTTCTAGCACTAATGGGAGTGAATGATAATATATGCTAAAATTGTCGATTATATGAGTTGTGCTCATTTGTGAGTGATTTGAGATATGAGAGATTGATTAATCTGGTAGATAGAGAGTTGTGCTCATTTAGTAGTCATTTGAGATATGAGAAATTGATAAATCTGGTAGATAGAGAGTTGTGCTCATTTAGTAGTCATTTGAAGTATAGAAAATTAATAGATCAGGTAGAAAGATTGAGTCTCCAAACCTAGAGGTCACCTAGCTAGAGACACGGCGATCAAGGAATTATCACACCACAGGAGATGGAAAAGGTGATCAAATGCACGCCCTCGTTCAGGCTGATTCTAAGAGGTCGATTGATCTACACTAAATAGATACGCCCTAAAGTATTTCAAGTATATTCTACTAGTTAAGGGTAAAAAGTAGAACAAGTGACTAATAAAAATGACATATGTTCTTTTTATTTATTCAACTCAAAAAGGACTAGGATGATCTTGTGTTTATTTAATTTTGAATCCCATATTGCATTAGTCAGACTAAGAAAAACGGAGCGGCCAGCGAATTCCAAAGAGCATGTAATCAAATGCCCTTTAGAAATTGTAGAAATACAAACCCTCGTAGTCAATTAAGTACTATATTTTTCAAATTTGACCCACTAATATTTAACAAGTAAACTGGGAAATGAAGAACCCTTTAGAGAAACAAGCCTTTATATTTAGCTACCCTCTTTTAGTCATTTGCTTTTCTTTGTTTAAAACTCAATATCATACCTAGAGAATACATTCCCAAGATTATTCATGACTGACCTAGAAACCCGCTAAAGTTCTTGGAAAACTTTGATTTGGAAAAGAAAAATTGCGAGTAATGAAAGGGATTTAAAGGTAGTGGGTTCTACAATCTTATACAGTGGATCACAAATGTGCCAAAGCGAAAATTGTAAAGGAAGAAAAAGGTAATGAAAACGACTTTTTTTTTTTTTTTAAAGAACATTCTTTTTTTTCCATAGAATTAAGCTTGACCCCATTTGTTTGAAAAAAGGAAAAAAAAATAATATGTATTTTATACAACCCAAGTTAAAAAAAGATTTTTGTTAACTAAAAATTTTTGTTAGAAATTTACATGCTGTATCCAAAAGATGGTGTATCTAAAAGATGTTATATGTACAATGACTCATGCATGGCTAAGGTAACCGTTTTAATTATGACGTAGTCTAGCTTATATACTTTTTTTTTTTTTTTTTTTATGACGAGGAGGTTGGATCCTTATATACTTGGTTATCCTTTCTAATTAGACAATTTTAAATGATTTTTATACACAACTTACGCATTAATACATGTTCCTACATGAGATCTGAAGTAATGCATGATGTAATAGTCTATGGCCTATATGAGACTTAAAGTGATGTAAGTGTATATGGAATCAAAAAAATGAAGACATGACATATCCGTCACAAGCTTGTGACGGATACCACTTTATCTCATAATGTACCTACTTTTTCTCTCTCTGCAACACTATTTATGTGGTCCCCTTTCTCCACTAACCCATTTTGTTACCATTTTATCTCACAAAATATCCACCACAAATGGTAACCCGTCACAAGGGAGACCAATTGATATGGAATGGACTTTTATTTACACTAACTATTTGACACAAGCAAAAGGACGGGTTCAGAATCTTAGTTTTAACCAAGCTACATCACGCTTCGACCCTGTTCTTTTGGACTGAAATTTATCTGATCTGAACTGAACTGAACTTATAGGATCTGAACTGAACTTAACTTAACTTATAGGATCTGAACTGAACTTATTGGATCTGAACTGAACTGAACTTATAGGATCTGAACTGAACTAAACTTATAGGATCTGAACTGAACGGAACTGAACTTATAAGATCTGAACTGAACTTAAATTAAGTGAGGTATAGGATCTAAACTGAACTTATAGAATCTGAAGTGAACTGAACTGAACTTATAGGATCTGAAGTGAACTTATATTAAGTGACTTTAAATCCAAAAGAACAGGGCCTTCTACTGTCCACTTTGTTTAATACAGTTCATACGTGATTATTAGAGACTATGTCAAAAATATTAACAAACAAGACATATAATATGACCTAACAAAGGTGCTACGGGATCTATGGTTAGGTTTATCGGTTGGAAATTAGGTACTCACAACATTAAAATACCCGAGGGTATCTCTCGCTTTTGTGCTCACCCAGTCATATGGACCAAACGAGTTGCCAAAACACGACGTCATGAGGTGGAAAATACGTGTAAGGCCTAGTCGGTCGAATGGACCTTCTAAGTATACAACGCACTTTACCGAGAGTGAATAGTGGTAGCTTAGATGGCATAATATTAACTTACGGAGAGCCTATGCCTTTTTTGTCTATACAAAATATAAAAATAAAATAAAACTATATACCATACTGATGTACAATCACAAAATCAACGGCAGAAATAAAATGAGAAAAGTAAATAGTCATATTTAGAATTTCGTGAATCATTGCATGCAAAATCTAGGACACGTACGTATAACTCTTTTTTTATTTATCACATTCTCTGTCGGGCAGATTATTTCATATGCAAATTAGTACGCTAATTAACATATCTTATTGTAACGAGCTTAAATTAGGCGTAGTTTTATAATAAACTAAAAAAAAATCAAATATATAATATTACAAATAGAGTTCGAGTCTTACCCTCTTAATAAGTCCCCAACGGAGTCGCCACTGTGAGATCCCTAAAAAAATCTCCTTTTTCGAAATAAATTAATAAATATGGAGTCGCCAGTAGGTTTTATAAAAAAACATACAAAAACAAAGTTAACGGAAAAGACCCCTTTTTATCCCTGGAATGGGGACTGATCCGTCACTCCTACTTTGAACCAAAGATTGCGGATTCGGGGTAAAGGTACGCAGACGAGGGAAGGTGTTAGGCGCCGGACCGCCCATCAAATCAAGGCCTCTACTATTTATTTGTAATATTATATATTTGACGAAACTAACAATAAAAAAGATTAATTATACAATTTTATACATAAGACGATATAAATAAATCGAGACAAGACAAATTAACTTGGTTAGTAAATACAATAAAATAGACAAAATAAATAAAAGACAAAATAAAAGAATTAAGAAAAAAGAAAGAGTAAAGAAAAATTTATTTGATGTCGGTACTCTCAGGCCTATCTGGATGTTTGACTATTAATGAGTTTCGACTTTGTCGTTAATTATTAGGCTTCTTATGCGCTTATATGGAAAAATCATATAATTTATTGTATGGTTTGATTTGAAGGGACAATTTACTTGTATGTAGTTGGATTTGAATCTGGGATTATATATTTGAGACGGTGTCTGGGAGTATTGAAATTAAGGTCTGGTTTGATCTTGAATCTCTCGGTATTTTATTTGGGTTGCTGGTTTGCGTGTTTTTGGCTCCTCTGGAATATTTGTGTCCGTCCCCTCTGTTGTATGCTTTTCAGAGTATTTATAAGGGGTTGATGTCACGTACACTATTATGATGATAATCATAATCTTGCTTGATGCCAGCTAATTAGTATTTGTTCATGATAAAGCTTTATCCTAAATTTAGAAGTATCCATATTTCTTTATTCTTTATAGTGTGGCCCGAATTATATTTCCTTCCGGCTCATGTTGTTTACTCCGTATGTAACAACCTTTGTATTATCTTGATAAAAACTAATCCTCACTTATGATAGACTAGTATGGTAAACTTAATCTTATTTCCTTGCGAATTCAATCCTTGTCTTACTACATCACGTTTTCTGTTTCTTCGAGGAATAAGAAAGTCAATGTATTTCGTAACCTTTTTAAGTGAAGTAAACACGTCGTTTGGGACCAATAATGCGGATAAGGCCCAATTGATTAGTGATAAGGTGGGTTGCTTTATTGATCGGTGTAATTTAGGTAAAGTTGTCATTGGAGAATGCTAATATTTAATTTGGTAATCGAACTGGTTGGATGGAAATGGATGGCTTTAAGGGTGGTTTTATGTCATTTTACTGGTTTTTCGGGAAATAAGCGTAAAGAGTCGTAAATTATAACATTGTCAATTTTCATTTAGTCAATAAATTTTAGCCTCATCATCGGGTACCCTTAAAGCTAGGTAGACATTTTGAGGTGTCTACAGCTATAAATCAAGGGACGAAACAAATTGTATCTCATACAATTAATTAGTTATCAATTGGGGTTCGTTCCTTTAGGTGTGACCGAAAGGGGTTAGTTGATCACCGCCGTCTCACGACAATAACGTCAAACTCCTGTCAGCCAACCGTTATCGATTTACGTTAATCAACTGACGAGGATCAAATAATTAAATATTTGATGATATTCTATTAATGAGATTTATTTATGTTAACGCACTATTGTGGAGGACACTAACTCCAACAATCTCCCACTTGTCCAACACAAGGTGTGCGCTACCAATTCTCTTGTCCGTTTTAATATCCCACTCAATGCAAGGTGTCTTTCAGGTCGCACTTGCACTTGAACATATCGCGAGTGGTTTTCTCGATCGGGAGTGTGACTACCTGGCCGGAAAAATCTCTCACAGAGTACTTCCGAGCGTGGCCACGCATTTGTAGTCATTTACTCCTCGAGTGGCCTTGAGATATAGTTACCCAACGTGGGTGGACAATTCCTGTATGCCCTATCTATCCTATTGCACAATACAGCTCACCATGACCTAGTAAATGCCCTTTTGGCCTCCTTTCACGGCACGACCTAGGACAAAAACCAAAGTCACTCGGAAATTGCACCTGCTCAGATAATAGTCTCCAGTCAAAAGAATCAACTCATTAGAACATCTTAGAGATCCCCGCCACGACCAGGCGTCTATAATAGAACTTAGGGACTCTCTAAATGGTCACTGTCCGGCAAAGTGTCACACACTATGCCTATGTAATCGACCAGTCATCACATATGACCTTATGGTGTTGAACAACCATCAAGCGACTTACAATCTAGTCACTCCGAGACGTCACCTCATTAAGTGACTAGGGACAAAATACAATGTTTATCTTATTCACTTGAATAGTGTTCAACATTGTCTCCACAACTTATTCAGATAAACAAGGTATTAAAATTTAGTCACACTAAATAAAGATTCATAAAAGAATGAATACGAAAACAATGAATGTGATTATCATATATATATAATAAAAGATACACTATCCAATTATTACATAATCATAATCTAAAGAAAATCTGGTACTCGTCTCAATCCCATAGATACGACATGACCATCATGCTTAGCCTTTGATAAAGGCTTGGTTAAAGGATCAGCAATATTGTCATATGTCCCCACCTTACAAATGTCAATTTCCTTCCTTTCCACATAATCTCTAATTACATGGTATTTCCTTTCAATGTGTCTAGATTTGTTACTAGACTTAGGCTCTTTGGCTTGAAAAATAGCTCCACTGTTATCACAATATAGAGTGATAGGATCTTTGGCGGAATGGACTACTCCTATCTCCTCCATGAATTGCCTAATCCAAACAGCTTCCTTCGCAGCGTCAGACGCTGCAAGGTACTCAGCCTCTGTTATAGAATCCGCAGTAACACTTTGCTTGAAGCTCTTCCAGCAAACAGCTCCTCCATTTAGCATAACCACATAGCCGGATTGGGATTTCATGTCATCCCGATCGGTTTGGAAACTTGCGTCCGTGTAACCTCTTACACGCAACTCAGTTTCTCCTCTAAACACTAAGAACGAATCCTTAGTCCTTCTCAAGTACTTAGGGATGTTCTTTACGGCTATCCAGTGACTCTCACCAGGTTTAGCTTGATACCGACCAGTCATGCTCAAGGTATACGCAACGTCGGGGCGAGTGCAAATCATAGCATACATGATAGACCCAACAACGGAAGCATAAGGGACGGTCGTCATGTGTTCAATTTCCTTAGGGGTAGAGGGAGACTGTGACTTGCTCAAAGTAATCCCTTGGCCCATAGGTAGAAATCCTCTCTTGGAGTCTTTCATATTGAACCGGTCAAGAACTTTGTCAATATAAGCTTCTTCACTCAATGCTAGTATCCTTTTGGACCTATCCCTAAAGATCCGGATACCTAAGATTCGTTGTGCCTCTCCCAAGTCCTTCATTTGGAAGTGTTTCCCTAGCCACTCCTTAACGGAAGTGAGTGATGGAACATCATTCCCAATGAGCAATATGTCATCCACATATAGGACAAGGAATGCAACCTTACTCCCACTAAACTTCATGTATAAACACGGTTCTTCCACACTTCTAGTGAAACCGTATTGTTTAATGACATGATCAAAGCGATGATTCCAACTCCTAGATGCTTGCCTAAGACCATAAATAGACTTCTTGAGCTTACACACCTTCTTAGGGTTAGATGTATCCACAAAACCTTCGGGTTGTATCATGTACACCTCTTCTTCTAGTATCCCATTCAAGAAGGCGGTTTTGACATCCATTTGCCAAATAACATAATCATGAAATGCGGCAACCGCCAAGATTATCCTAATGGACCTAAGCATAGCGACTGGAGCGAAGGTTTCGTCATAGTGTAAACCAGGAACTTGGGTGAAACCTTTTGCCACTAATCTAGCTTTGTAAACATCCACATGTTTATCCACGCCGAGTTTAATTTTATATATCCATTTACACTGAAGAGGTCGCACTCCCTCAGGTAATTCCACCAAGTCCCATACTTGGTTCTCGTACATGGAATCCATTTCGGACCGCATGGCTTCTAGCCAAAGCGAGGAGTCGGGACTAGACATGGCCGATTTGTAGGTAGTGGGTTCATCACTTTCAAAAAGTAACAAAACACCATCCTCTTCGATGTTACCAAGGTAACGGCCAGGTGGATTAGAAATCCTACTTGACTTTCTAGGAACAATTACCGTTTCAAAGAAAGAGGGAATGCTTTCCTCCACATTCTCCTCTACCTCATTCTCGGTTTGTGGCTCTCGAACTTCTTCAAGTTCAAATTTTCTCCCACTCTGTCTCCTAGAAATAAACTCCTTTTCTAGAAAGACAACATCACGAGCCACAAACACTTTGTTCTCGTGTTTATTGTAGAAGTAATAGCCATGTGTTTCCCTTGGATATCCTACAAAAGACATTTGTCGGACACAGGTGCAAGCTTATTGTCAGACTTGATCTTAACGTACGCTTCGCAACCCCAAATACGCATGAATGACAAATGAGGGACTTTCCCTGTCCATATCTCATATGGAGTCTTATCGGCCGCTTTAGTCGGGCTTCGATTTAGTGAAAATACTGCAGACAATAGGGCGAAACCCCAAAATGAACTAGGAAGCTCTGTTAGACTCATCATTGACCGAACCATATCAAGTAAAGTTCGGTTTCTCCTTTCGACCACACCATTTAATTGCGGTGTGCCAGGAGGAGTCCATTGTGATACTATACCACAATCTCTTAGGTGTGAATCAAATTCAATATTTAGATACTCACCACCACGGTCGGACCGTAGAGTCTTTATCTTTTTATCCAATTGGTTCTCTACTTCCTTTTAAAACTCTTTGAACTTGTCAAAGGCTTCACTCTTGTTCTTAATTAAGTAGACATACCCATATCTACTTAAGTCATTAGTAAAAGTAATGAAGTAGTGAAAACCTCCTCTAGCGGTGATGGTTAATGGTCCACACACATCCGTGTGTATGAGAGCCAAAACCTCACTAGCTCGTGTCCCTTTTCCCGCAAAAGGTGCACGAGTCATCTTGCCTAGAAGGCAAGACTCGCATGTACCATAAGATTCAAAACCAAATGGTTTGAGCACTTTTGATGAAGCAAGTCTCTTAATGCGTCTTTCGTTTATGTGGCCTAAACGACAATGCCAAAGGTAGGATTCGTTTGGATCACCCTTTTTGAGCTTTTTAGTTTCCATATGATAAACGTCATTAACATCATTTAAAACATAAATGCCTCCAATTGAAATGGCCTTGCCATAAACCACATCATTAAAAGAAAAAGTACAACACTTGTCCTTAATCATAAAACAAAAGCCTTCCGTGTCTAATGCGGAAATGGAGATGATGTTCTTAGTTAAAGTTGGTACAAAATAACACTTATTTAAATACAACTCTAAACCACTAGCTAAAGTGAGCACATAGGTCCCTACGGCAACGGCGGCTACTCTAGCTCCATTGCCCATGCGGACATCCACATCACCTTTTGCTTGTACTTGCATGTCCCTTATACCCTGCAAATGGTTACAAAGGTGAGAGCCACATCCGGTATTAAGTACCCAAGTGGAAGTACAAGCATAATTAACGTCTATCACATAGGGAGAGGAAATCATACCAATAGGCGTCACACGCCCTTCCTTGAGATCCTCCAAGTATTTGGGACAACTCCTCCTATAATACCCCTTCCCATTACAATGGAATCATTCGGCCTCGGAGAGCTTGACACTTTTTGCCTTGGGATTTCCATTCTCAACGGCCTTCCCCTTTCCCTTGTCTTGTTTATTTGACAAATTTCTTAAATTGGGACTTTTCTTTCCCTTTTCCTTTCTTAACTCCAAGAGACATGTTCTTTAACTTCATGGTTAAAACATCTCCCTTTTCACTCCCACTAGCCTCCATATCCCTCTCCGCTTGGGTGAGGAGTGCATGAATTTCATGGTAACTCTTATCCATGTCATTCATGTTGTAGTTTACCCTAAAGTGGGCAAACATGGTGGGGAGTGAGTGAAGGGTACGATCCACCACAAGAGTCTTAGGAATATTACACCCTAGACGCTCTAGGATGTCAACATATTCGACCATTTTTAGTACCTGGGGACCAACCTTTTGGCCCCTCTCAAGCTTAGCTTCAAATAAGCGTGCCGCCACATCGTATTGACGGACTTTAGGTGTTTGTGAAAACATAGTGATCATACGAGTGAATATCTCGTAAGCATTTAAAGAAATGCATGATAGCTTGAGCTTTGGCGATATTGACCATATCAACTCATTCTTGATATCATTCAACATCCTCACATAGTCATCATACGCGGTCCGCACCGCCGATGAAGCTCTTGCACCGGGATCAATTGGAGGAGCATCGGTCAAGTAAGTGAGCACATTGCCGGACAACGCGACACTTTTGATGTTGGATTCCCATTCAAGAAAGTTACTACAGTCATCTTTAGAAATACATTTGTCCATTACGGACCTTAGCCATGAATATTTGCCTAGTGAAGTAGTCGATGGAGTTGATGAAGTTGCCATTGCGAATTAAAATGCTACAACAAAAAGGAAAAATTAACATTCACAGTTTTTAAAAAATTACTTGTAAAAACATGTTTAGCAAGTTTTAGCATTTATATAATGACCTCCCACTAAATTATATAAATGATTCCAAGACCCAAATATTAAACAAAAATGAGCATCGCTTGGGCGAAACATCCCATAATTGCTTATATTCGGTAAGTCACATTGACTAATTCTACCTCTAGAACTCTTGGTCGACGAATTTCCTCAAATTCATCTACTAGCCCCGGAACACAAGACCGTCTTATATCCCGTTGAGTCCAACCAATTTTGGCGTGTGATAACCGCTTACCACCCTACTTACCCAAGGTAAAAACAGAACAGTCCGCTTGGGCAAGCGTGGCTCTAATGAACAAGAGATTCATAGGTGTTACTAATTGGTAAGGCTAATCTCAATTTTAGTTATGTGAGAGATCTTGTCAATTTAGTCATAAATTCCTTATAAGTGAATTAATTCGGTGAATGTAAATGACGTGAATTGACAATCGCGAAAATAAAATGCATGTGAATGGCGATTTTGGCATGCGCGAAAATAAAACAAGCAAACATGTAAGCATATGAATAAATCCTAGTATGGCCACCTAGTTAATAAAAACTAGTCTATTACATTTCGTAAACCAACTCCTTGGTCCCTTGCCTCTTCATTCCAAAAGTGGCTCTTCCTAGTGGGATTTGGAACACCTTCCAAAAATAGACTCCTTGTAATCCGTCTTTTGGAAACGCCGGTAAAATAACTATTACAATTGAATTACATAGCTATTCTTAATTAAATACAAACCGACGATACGAGATCGTAGTTAATTACAAACAAATCGATATTCCCATTCATTTCGGGTAATAACGATTAAAATTAACTAGGCCATACTAGGTACAAAAAGATAAATACTTTAAACAAATGACAATCATTCATTCAACTTAAATAAACATGCTTAAAATGCTGTAAATATGATGCCAAAATCGCCCTATCTATCAATCATTGGTATCCATCTCGGTTTGTGTGGATTTAATCGATTTTTAACATGTAAAAATCAATAATTAACTCTTAAGTCTCATTTAAGTCCAAACTAATTGTCCAAACTGATTTGAACCTCAAAATTAGTCCTCACTAATTTTATGACAAATTATTAGTTTGATTTGGTGATAATTTGCTAATTTAATCGATAAAATCATAATATTTAAGTAAAAATCCAAAATAATTGAAAAATTACCCAAAAATTGAAACAAAAATTTTAGTATTCTGGAACACTCCCAAGAACACCAAAATGTCAGAAAAATTACCCAAAAATTCCGGATAAATTTTGTGACGGAAAAGATCGATATTTATCGGTTTTTAACCACTAAAACCAATAAACATCAAAACATAAGTGAAAACACACATGCAAAACAACTTTTGACATAGAAATAATATTCTTAAATGTACATAAATTTATCACGGGCAGAATCAAAAGTTTCAAAATTATGATTAATTAATTTGACTTTTATCGACTTTTAACTCAAAAAATCAATAAACATGCAAAAATTCGAACCAACCTTCAATTTTTTGCATACAATCAGTAGAAAACATGCATGAACTACCATAAAAAATCCATGCACCTAATCAACATTTAACTAATTTTAGTCAATTTTTCAATAAAATGCAACATTTTGACTCGGTTTTCTACCAAAAAACATTAAAAATAGCAAAATAACTTCAAAAATCACCAAAAAATTCCACAAACCTTTTGAGATCAGTAGGTATGCATGTTCCAAAAATTTCATGCTAAAACCTCTTCTAGCATAATTTTTGAGTTTTTACTAATTATCTCATAATTCATTAAAATGCTTAAAATCAACATGCAAATTACAAGCCTAAGCTCTGATACCACTTGAAAGATCATAGATCCATATTAGACTCTCTAATAAAATTAATTTATCTCATAAATTGTTATTTAGGTGATCTATGTAACATGCATGCTAATATGAAAGCATAAAAGGAAAGTATAAGGAAAAATAATTTCCTTACATTGAATATATGGTAAAATGGGCACAAACTAGTTCTCCTTACTAGTTTGTTCTTGAGCTAAAATGATATGGATGATCCTCCTTGAAAAACCTTCAAAAAGAAAGTCTCCTTCAAGTTGCACTCAAGAACTAACCCAATAATAATAACAAGTTTGTACTAGTAACTTGTTAATATTGCTCCCTTGATAAATATTAGTAATATCACTAACATTTCTTAGTAATATTAATAATGTATACTAGTTGATGAATTATTATTGTAGAGAGATAGAGAGAAAAGTTCACATGCAAAAATGTAGAGTGTGTCATAAGGTAAGGTAGAAATGTGAACAATATATGGAGTGTTGAAGTGGGGATAGTGGCGGGTGGTGTAGTATATTAGTGGACAATTTTTGTCTTATAATTTTATCTTACATCACATGCAAAATCTTGTATAAGATAAATTATGGTAGTATACAAAATAAGGTAAAATGATTATGTGAGTAATCATCCACTACACTTATTTTACACGGTCCACTACACTTATTTTACACGGTCCACTTATCCGTGTAATTTTTATTTTTAAACATCGTATCATGTTTAAATACTTCCATAATTAAATCGTCCAATTCACTCCGTAAATATACGTGTACCACTACACATATTATTTACGTACTAATATTAATCACATTAATCAATTAGTACAATTTTAGTAAATTAATATCTAATTAACTAAAACTCGTCTCCCAAAACTTACTATTCGATTATCACATAATTAAATAATAACTGTCGCTCCTCGAGTTCGCAGCTCGAAATCTCTCTAATAATAATCGACTAACCTCTTAGTCTATAAATCAAGGGACTAAAAAAATTGTATCTCATACAATTAATTAGTTATCAATTGGGGTTCGTTCCTTTAGGTGTGACCGAAAGGGTCAGTTGATCACCTCCGTCTCACGACAATAACGTCAAACTCTAGTCAGCCAACCGTTATCGATTTACGTTAATCAACTGACGAGGATCAAATAATTAAATATCTGATGATATTCTATTAATGAGATTTATTTATGTTAACGCACTATTGTGGAGGACACTAACTCCAACAAGGAAACGGTAAGAGTGGGCCTGGTGAGACTAGTGGCTCACAAGGTAAGACAAAGAGCAAGGGCGGTGACATTGAGTGCCACCATTATCACAAGACTGGATATTGGAGGAGGAACTGTCCCGTGTACCGTGAGGACATAAAAGCAGGCCGCGTCACTCCTGTTGGTATGTCATCTTATATTCATATGATTGAGATTAACCATGCAAGTTTCGGAACTTGGGTACTTGATACTGATTGTGGTTCTCATCTGTGTAATCATTTGCACGGCCTAAAAAACATCACACCTCTCGGAAAGGGTGATGTCGACCTGCGAGTCGGGAATGGAGCTAGAGTTGCTGCAGTCTCGAAGGGAACATACGTAATCCAACTCCCTAGTGGTTTTGAGTTATATTTATATAACTTTTACTATGTACTCAGTTTGTCTAAGAACATTATTTCTCTTTCCGTACTTGATAAAGACGGTTTTTCATTTTCAATAAAGGATAATAGCTGTATTTTCTATTTCAATGAAATGATTTATGGCAAAGCAGTTTCCATGAATGGAATTTATATCTTAGATCAAACCACAAATATATTACACGTGAATAATAAGAAATTAAAGGTTGGTGACAAAGATCAAACTTATCTATGGCATTGTCGAATGGGACACATAAATGAAAAACGTGTAAAGAAACTCGTCGAGAATGGGACTATTCCCGCATTCGATTTTTCTACATTTGGCACGTGTGAATCATGTATCATCGGCAAAATGACTCGAATTTCCTTCAAAGGTGTTGGAATGCGCGCTAGTGACCTATTAGGACTCATACATACTGACGTATGTGAACCTATGTCAATTACCGCTAGAGATGGCTATAGATATTTTATCACTTTCACGGACGATTTGAGTAGATACGGATATGTCTACTTAATGAAGTATAAAAGTGAGTCCTTTGAAAAATCCAAGGAATACCAGAACAAGGTTGAGAACCAACTGGGAAGAAAGGTTAAAGCACTCCGTTCAGATCGGGGTTGCGAATATCTTTCAAATGAGTTTGATCAACACCTTAAAGACTGTGAATCGTTTTATAGTTAACTCCACCTGGAACACCTCAATTAAATGGTGTGTCCGAAAGGAGAAATCGAACATTACTTGATATGGTTCGATCCATGATGAGTCACACGGTAGTGCCTGATTCATTATGGGGTTTTGCTCTTTTGTCAGCTGCTCTTATACTTAAGTTAAGTCCGACTAAAGCTGTCGACAAGACTCCATATGAAATGTGGAAGGGAACGGTCCCCAACTTGTCCTTTATTCGGGTTTGGGGCTGCGAGGCTTATGTCAAGTGGAGAAACGAGGATAAGCTCGGCCCGCGATCGGTCAAGACATACTTTATTGGTTATCCAAAAGGAATTTTTGGTCATTACTTCTATTCGCCTACCGAACATCGAGTTTTTGTTGCGGCTAGTGCGACGTTCTTAGAGAAAGAATTTCTCGAGAACAAGTCAAGTAATAGAACCTTTGAGCTGCGGATATTCCAGAACCAACAACCGAGGAACAGATGGAGGAAGTTGTTCCTTCAACTGATGATACCGTTAACATTCCTTAGGAACCGAGGAGGTCGGGTAGAGTCTCTAATCCTCTGGACAGATACATTGGTATGGTCGAGGAGAATGACATTTTGCTCCTAGAGAGTAATGAACCCGCTACTTTTAAAGATGCCATGACCTTTTCCGACTCAAAGCTATGGCTTGAAGCCATGCAATCCGAGATGGACTCCATGTATGAGAATAACGTATGGGATCTTGTTGATTTACCTAATAAGGTAAAACTTCTACAGTGCAAATGGCTTTACAAAATAAAGTGTTCTGTAGACGGGCAACCAGATACCTATAAGGCACGACTAGTAGTTTCACTCAAGTGCACGGATTGCATTATGATGAAATTTTTGCACCCGTAGTTATGCTGCGTTCCATTCGGATTATCTTAGCGATTTCCGCTTTTCATGACTATGAAATTTGGCAAGTGGATGTGAAAACTGCTTTCTTAAACGGTTATTTGGAGGAGGAGTTGTACATGGTGCAACCCGAAGGTTTCATAGATCCTGAAAATCCTAAGAAAGTGTGCAAGCTTATGCGTTCCATTTATGGACTTAAGCAAGCTTCTCAGAGTTGGAATCATCGTTTCGACCAGGTGATAAAAGTGTATGGTTTCACTCGATCAGTCGAAGAACCATGCTTATATATCAAGTCGAGTTGGAGCAAGATTGTTTTCTTGATATTGTATGTCGATGACATACTCTTGATTGGGAATGACATTCCTCTCTTATCTTCGGTTAAAGGATGGTTGAAGAACCATTTCCAGATGAAAGATCTGGGGGAGGCACAATGCATATTGGGAATCCGTATCTACCGAGATAGATCACGACGGATCTTATCACTGAGCCAGGAGTCTTATTTGGATAAGATTCTTGAAAGGTTCAACATGACCAACTCAAATAAGGGGAACCTTCCAATGACTTCTGGGATGCATTTGAGCAAGTCTCAGTCACCCACGACGCCTGAAGGGATTGAGTGCATGAGTCGTGTTCCTTATGCATCAGCCATAGGATCAATCATGTATGCCATGATATGCACATGTCCAGACGTGGCATATACATTGAGTATGATGAGTCGGTACCAAAAGAATCCAGGTGAAACACACTGGATAGCTGTTAAAAACATCATTTAGTACCTACGGTAGACTAAGGATAGGGTATTGACTTATGGAGGAGATACTAAGCTATGCGCGATCGGTTACGCAGATGCTAGCGTCCAAACGGATCGAGATGATTCAAAATCTCAGTCCGGGTTCGTCTTCACTCTTAATGGTGCTGCGGTCAGCTGGAAGAGTTCCAAACAGGATGTTGTAGCGGATTCTACTACTGAATCTGAGTACTATGCCGCTTCGGAAGCAACAAAGGAAGCTATATGGATACGTCAATTCTTACAAGGACTTACGATAGTTCCTAGTTCGAATGACCCAAAACCATCTATTGTGACAATAGAGGTGCCATCTTCCAGGCTAAGGAGCCTAAGTCTAGCAACAAGTCTAGACATGTACATCGAAAGGCTCACCTGATCCGTGATTACGTGGAGCAAGAAGTGATAGTGATTGACAAGATAGCTTCAGATGGCAACATCGCGGACCCTCTCACTAAACCATTGTCATATGATAAGCATGAAGGGCACGTTATTTCCATGGAAATTAAACGTGTTCCTGAGTTGTAGTAGTTGATTATGGATTCGATACATTATCTTTTTCATATACTATTTATAACTTCATCGTTTTATTTCATATTTTGTTTTTCTTGTGGATTGTACTGACAACATTGAATGCCACAAAGTGAACTGAATTACATTATATTTGTTTTGGTCCGTAATCGCCTACATGAGTTGATAACTTTGGCTATTATTTTGTGAAGTTGATTGATGGTGGGTTCAACGAGCCATAAGTCAAACAGTTGGCTGATCGATCACAGATACGAGTTATAATGATACCTCGTAGGACAATTTTTGTGACAACGTAATGGAGTCTTAAATGTTTAAAACATTCGCTGCCAGGTCGTGAATTGGACGTCCATTGTGTTCCTAGAGTCTATTCATTTGACTATCGACTGTCTCTTGAGAATAAGCCAGTTTTTAGGTGACTTTGGTTTGGTCGACCGTAACTGGAGGCTAAGCAGATTTTTTTCTGGGTCATTTCATAGTGTGCTTATATCTGCAGGACAAGTGGGAGATTGTTGGAGCTTGTGTCCTCCACAATTAGTGTGATAACATTTATAAATCTCTTATAGGTTCACAAGGGTATACTTAGTATTTTATCAGTTGATTAACGATTACTTATTAACGGTTGGCTTGCTAGAAAGTTTGACGTTATTATCATACTGATGGCGGTGATCAACTGGTCCCTAAAAGTCACACCTAAAGGATGTGTTTGAGAGATGTGATTATATAAATGTAATCACATTGATGCCTTATATGACTAAAAGATTAGTCCATGTTTTTGACTAAACAGTTAGTCAATGTGATGATGAGACGATTATTTAATACAATTAAATAATATCAGCTGAGACGAATTAACTGTTAAATTCGTAAATTGAATATAAACTGTTAGATTTAATTAATGTATATAATGTTAGCTTAAACGAATTACGATGTTAATTCGTAATTAAATGTAACCAATTATATTTAATTAGCAAATTATAAATATGTTATATTTATAGTTAATGTATATATTACGCAAAATTGTCATAATAAAATGTTGACAGACCGGTATTAATAAATCGAGTACACACTGTTGTGTGTAGACTTATTAATACATGTCGACATAAATAGACAATTGAGAAAATAATACACATTTATACATTTTGAGAATTACCAAAATAAGAAGATTTTCTCCTCATTTTGGTAGTTGGGAAAAACCGAAAATAAGGAGATAATTCTCCTTATTATTTTCGGTGGTCAAACAAGTAAAAGGAAGAAAAAAAAATATCTCCCCTTTACTTCTCCTATTTCGGTTATATAGGGAGAAGGGAGATCATTTTTCTTAGCTGAATTTTGACCTAATATTCTCTCATCAAAAAAACACAAAAACCCTAAATTAATTAGTGAATTTGGGGATCTCATTCTAGCAATTTGAGGGGCATTTCTCGGAGCATCGGAGTGCAACAATTAGGAGAATATCATTTTGATATTGTTCTTAGGCCATTTTGCTAGGACCAAAGGTTGATTATTAATCTCTTCTCCTTTTGTTTATGCAAATTCTTTTATGACTAGTATTCATAATTATAATTTCGTTATAGGCCTTATAATCTTAAAGGAAGTATACCGATATTTCCTACAGGTGGTCCAGTAGTAACCTAGCCGTATGATTTTTCGGGTAAGCATCATTGCGCTCATTTGAGGGCCACATTCTCCGTCGTGGACTTCTCCCATGACTTTTTTGGCTTTGTGATGGTCAATGCAAAGGAGGAGAATCCCTTGGGGTGTTCTTTTGTATAATTGATTTTGGTTTATCACGAATTGTGATGCAAGTAAACGGATGGCTCTTTGTCCTCTTGGGCCAGAGTTAGGAGGGAATTCGTTTTGGTTTTGTAGTTGAGGATGGCTTGGTACCAAGGTTCGACATGGCTTTCCTCGTCGTTGTTGATGGCGGAAATGTGAGCTGGCTTGCTCCTTCTCTCGACACATAGGGGCATCGATGTTATGTCGATAGGTATGTTGACGAGCGCGGCAAGTTTTGCCAGGGCATAAGGAAATTGATTTTCCTCTCGCGGCAAATGGAAGTAGTCGACTTGGTCGAAGATCTCGGCCTCTTGATTGATCTTTGCTCGGTAGGGAGCTAAGCCGTCACTTTGGATTTTTCATGATCCGGACACCTGATTGATGATGAGCGAGGAATCGCCAAGGACCCTTAGTCTCTTGATGCCAAGTGTGATGGCTGCTTGTAGGCCGATGAGGCATGCTTCATATTCAGCGGCATTGTTGGTGACGATGAAGTTTAGCTTGACTAAGATCGGAACATGTTCTCCCTCTGGTGATATTAGAAGGATTTCTATCCCGAAGCCTCTCAGATTAGATGCACAGTCGAAGTATAGGTCCCAGGCGTCGGAGTCGGCACAAAGGATGTCTTCATCAGGAAGTGACCATGTGTCGGTCGTTTGATCCTCGTTGACGGGATTTTCTGCCAGGAAATCGGCGACTGCCCTTCCCTTGATAACCTTGAGGGGTACAAACTTGAGATCAAACTCGGACAGCATGAGTGTCCACCTAGACAACCTTCCGTTTAGTACGGATTTCTCGAAGATGTATTTGATTGGGTCCATCTTGGAGTAGATGTGGACCGTGTAGCTGAGCATGTAATGCCGCAGCTTCTTTGTTGACCATACTAGGGCAAGGCATGTCTTTTCCAGTTGGGTGTACCTTGTCTCGTACTCAATGATCTTTTTGCTGATGTAGTAGATGGCTCGTTCTTCGCCGTCGACTGTTTGTGCTAGCAATGCTCCCATGGTTGTGTCGGTAACAAGTCAGGTATAGGAATAAAGGAATCCCCGGTTGAGGTGGCATGAGGACATGAGGCTTGGATAGGATTTCCTTTATCCTGTCAAAGGCTTTTTGACAGTCGTCGTCCCAATCGGTGTGATCAGAGGCACGAAACTTCTTGAATATTGGTTCACAAATCATGGTGAGCTTGGCAATGAAGCGGCTAATGTATTGGACCTGACCGAGAAATCCCCGAATCTCCTTCTCGTTCTTAGGCCATGATATTTGTTGGAGGGCTTTGATTTTGGTTGGATCAATCTCAATGCCTCTTTTGCTGACGACATATCCCAAGAGTTTTCCGAAGGTGACCCCGAATGCACACATCTGAGGATTTAGTCTCATGTTATATTTCCGCAGACGAGCGAAGAATTTCCGAAAGGCAACGATGTGGCCGTCCCGTTCTCTTGATTTGACGATCATGTCATCCACATATACCTCTACCTCTTTGTGCATCATACCATGTAGGAGAGTGGTAGCAGTTCTTTGATAGGCTGCTCCGGCGTTGATGAGACTGAAAGGCATGACCGTGTAGCAATATGTACCCCACAGCGTAGTGAATGCAGTCTTGTGCATGTCTTCCTCAGCTATTTTAATCTGGTTGTACCCAACATACCCGTGCATGAAGGATAGGAGGGCATGCTCGGCAGTATTGTCCACCAGAATGTCAACATGTGGCAAAGGGAAGTTGTCCTTTGGACTCGCCTTGTTCAAATCCCTGAAGTCGACGCAAACCTGAATTCTTCCGTCTTTCTTCGGTACAGGCACAATGTTGGCCACCCAGTCAGAGTATTGAGAAACTTTGATGAAACCAGCCTTGAACTGTTTATCCACTACTTCCTTGATTTTCATGGCTCATTCATGACGCATTCGACGCAGCTTCTGCTTCACAGGTTTAGCTCAGGGCTTAATGGGTATCCGGTGCTCCGCAATTTCCCTGTCAATCCCAGGCATATCGCTGTAGGAGCAGGAGAATACGTCCTTGTATTCGTGGAGGAGGTTAATGAACTGTTGTATTTCTGAGGGGTCCAGGTTTTTCCCTATCCTAAGTTCTTGAGGTGTGTTGTCGGTTCCTACGTTAATAGGTTCGGTCTCCTCAATAACAGGGGTTATAGTTTCCCGTTTTTCAAGTTCTTTGGCTAGGTGAGGTGGGTAGTCACTCAGGTCAAATTCCTCATAGTCATTCAGAATCGCATTGCAATTAAATTGAGATGAGTCATAAGCAAACTTAGTGTTCATTAAGTTGACAGGAGCGAAAAGCTCGGAGAGGACAGACATCTCATGGTCGGTCAGAGGCGACACAGCAGAGGAGGTGGCCCCTAGAACAAGCTCCAAGTTGTCACCTTTCATGGGAGTGGGGGTGACCCTATTAGACTCAGCCTCTTAATCAGCCACGACTTTGTGATAAAACAGCGGGAAGGGGACCTTGACTGGGACACCAAGAGTGTTAGGAGCTATGACAGACTCTGACTCTGACTCAGACTCAGATTCTGATTCTTCTTCACTTTCCCCTTTGAACATAGGGCCTTCTCCAGTTGTGATATTGAGAATACGGCCTCGGCGATCGGTCCACTTGGCGGGCTTCCTCCAGCCTTATGCAACTTTCTCCGGGTCAGTGTCGGAGATCAAGGTGGTTGGGTCAAACTGGTTGTCCTTCAGGGCGATGTTAATGATGTCCTCATAGTCGAGGTGCTTGATGTTATCCTCGCCAAAGAGAAGGGTGACAGCTTGTCCATCGAGGTATGACGACGACTTAGACTCGGTTGATGCAGCTTCGGTGTTGTCGGGGATGAAGTAGCAGTCCTGGAAGACTTCCACACCGGGGTACCTAGTCTTGGCCACAGAGTTATAGATCGGCTCCGAAAAGCCATGGTAGAGCTTGAACTCTCCCTCGGGGATAAAGTATCCATTGAGAGTCAGATGATGGGGACGGAGGATAACCCCGTGCTTCTTGCGTTTTCGAACTAGGAGGTTCATCTCCTGGATATCTTAATCGGTAGGTTCATATCCCAGTCCGAAGGGGATGTTGGGGACCTTAGCCTGTTTCAAGGGAGGTAAGGTGCTCTTCAGTGGATTGAGGGGCAGACCCGGGAAGTAACCCTGGCGCATCATGATGCGGTTGACTGTGAGGTTGGCAAACGGGTCACAATCAAAGGGTGTTGATTCATCAGTTATGGCGTTCACGGCTTGGAATCCTCACATTTCATCATCATCCTCCTAAATGGCTTGGGAGGCTATTCCCTTTCTCATGTCGGCTTTGATCGGGGAAGCCGGAATCGTGATCGTTTTCCCGTTGACG
Source organism: Silene latifolia (assembly GCF_048544455.1). Classification (NCBI taxonomy): domain Eukaryota; kingdom Viridiplantae; phylum Streptophyta; class Magnoliopsida; order Caryophyllales; family Caryophyllaceae; genus Silene; species Silene latifolia. The sequence continues at coordinate 327,771,044 of NC_133538.1, forward strand.
GGATCCCTGATTTTCTGGTGGAGAGTTGAGGTAACTGCCTTGACAGCGTGAATCCAGGGACGTCCCAGGTGCATATTGAAGGAGGCGTCAATGTCGACCACCTGAAAACTGGGTTGCCTTTCCAGTGGTCCGGTTCCGACAGTTAGAGTGATAAGCCCTACGACCTTGCGACGAGTGCCGTCATAGGCGCGTACTCCTTGATTTGTCGGGACCAAGTCAGCTTCCTTCATACCCAGTTTGTGAGCCGTCTTAAGGGGAATGACATTCACTGTGAACCCGTCATCCACAAGGACCATGAGCACATTCTTCTTGAGACATTGTACGGTAATGTACAGGGCAAGATTGTGATTGGCTCCGAAGGGGGGGATATCCTCGTCAGAGAAGACGACCGAGTTGTTCAAGTCAGGGGCGTCCCTTGTCATGTGTGCCACTATTTATTTAGGGGAGGAGGTGGAGGGCATAGTTAATTTTCCCAAGGCCTGTAGCAAAGCCTGTCGATGCTCAAAGGATGTCGCGATCAGTTGCCAAATTGAGATTTCGGCTTTTGCTTTCTGGAGCTACTTGAGGATCGAATGCTCGGGAGCCTTTGGTTGAGTGCCCATGTCCGGGACAACTTGGTCATTCGTTGTTGGAACGACCGTTGGATTGTTTGGGTTCTGATAGGGGCGTCCGGATCGGGTAAGGTGATCGGTCTCCTTTGCCTGCTTCCTTGGGACGATATAGACATCCTCAACATCATCTCTCCAGATGCCATTAATTTCTGAATTCCGAGGGTACCTTGGAGGGGTATTCCTCGGTGGGCAGTTTTTTTGAGGGACATTTTTGTGGGGGTGATTCTTGTGACGGTAGTTATTGTGAGGCTGATTATTGTGGGGGTGATAATCGTGAGGCGCATGCTAGAATGGTCGCGGGAGCAATCCATCCTGGTGAGGGTAGTTTTGGGCGCTCGGGGGACTCTCCCTCGGGCGTGGTGGTGGAGGATTGAAGATAAGTCGACGGTAGGCATCGTCAAGTCGGGTGATCCTTTCAGAGAGACTGGCTATAGCTTCCTCAACTTGTTGGAACATGGCAAGCATAGTTGCGGCACTGAACACAAATACCCCGTCTGAGGGATCTTTTTCCAAGTCATTCACCTCGTCATCAACTGGCAGGATGAGGAGTGAGCAGTCCAGGGTCGGCTCATCGTCGGAGTTGGTGTGGATTCCCAAAGGGTTTGTTTTGTTGTTTGGCTTAGTCTGCGGGGGTAAAGGAAAATCCCCTTTTTCAATCATGTATTGGATGATGTGTTTGAGTTTGAAGCAGGTTTCCGTATCATGCCCTTTACCTTGATGGTACTGACAGTAGGCATTGGGGTTCCAGAAGCGGGATTTCTTAGCATCAGTAGGATCCGGGGTGGATCCGATTGGTTGTAACTTCCCCTGGTCCATGAGCCTCTTTAGGGCGCTTGCATAAGTTGACCCTATATTAGTGAACACTCTCTGGGGGCGCTCAGCTCTCTTGGCGGATGGTTCAAGGAGGCTGACCTCATCAATCTTGTTCGTTTGACCATAAGGGCGAGATCCGGTATCCTTGGTAGCCTCTACCAGTGGTTTTGGCTAAGACGCCCTTCCGGAGGTCATCTTCAATGCGTGTCCCGAGGATTTGCAGATCCTGAAAGGTCTTAATATTTTGGTACCTAAGTAAGTTGGCATAAACTGGGCGGAGATTGTTGACGAACTTTTCCACCAAGGTTGATTCACTCGGCTTGCTGACCAGCTGAGTACTTACCCTCCTCCAACGGGTTAAGAACTCGGTGAATCCCTCCTTGTCGTTCTGGGTTAGACCTCAAGAGTACGGGTATTGGCTTGGATTTCAACATTGTCGGCATATTGCTTGGCAAATTCAACTGCGACCTCTTCCCAAGTAGTAAGGTTCTTCGGATCAAGGGAGTAATACCATTGGCGAGGGATCGGTTCCAGAGAGGACGGAAAGATCCGGGTGAAAAGTTCATGTTTGACCCCTTTTATGGCCATGTAGTCTTTGAAGGCACGGATATGATTGAGTGGGTCCTCCACTCCTTTGAACTTGGGCACATCAGTCAGGGTAAAGTTGTCAGGTAATTGATCCCCAACAGTTTCGAACCTTCGGTTGTTCTCAAGATGGATATTGTTACCCCGGGCTAGGAGCTGTTCTTCCAAGAGCTTTAGCCTCTTCTCGGTTTCCGTTAAAGGTGGAGTATTATGTTCTCCAGATTACTTGTTTTCCAGGGCATCGATACGGGTCTCGACGCGATTTAGGGTGACCTTAACAGCGGTGAGCACGCTGACTAGCTGATCAGTTGTGACATCTCTGTTGTTATCATTGTTGTTGTTGTTGTTGACAGACGAAGTTGAATATGGGGCCATGGCTCTGAGGCAGAAAAATGGCTCTCATTACAACTCAATCCGACACGTTTTAAAGATTGAACGCATAGTTCACAAAGGGCAAGACAAGGACCAGACTCAACAAGACGAGGATGACCATGTGTGGTACTTCGGTGTTGACTCGATTTATGACGTGACGGTGTTGACCAAACATTTGACGCGCGTCCAATGTAGTGGCGTGGCCCCATTGGACGAGTCTCGTAATGAGATGACTCATAAGTAAAGACCCATAACTATGTTTGCTTCGACTTGATAGACACGAGGCGGAATTGGAACGATGGACTGAAGTTTTCGAAAATAGAAATTTCCAAAAAGATTCGTTTGTCGCTTTATGGACGGCTTCCGAAGATAAAGATCCCCGCAAGTCGGTCAGTTGAAAGGGTTGTCTTGAGTTTATTTGTAAAATACGGTTTCGAGTTTGAATCGGCTCGGAAAACAATGTATTGTCTCCCTAGACGGTTTTTTGAAATTCAAAATTGTATGTTTTGAAAATCGAGTTTGAAATGTTGGAAGAGGTCTCGAGGACGGTGCATGGTCCTCGGGATCTTGAAAGTGTCTCGAGAAAAGGGTGTGTGCTTTTCTCGGGTTTTGAAAGAGCCATTGTCGGCGTGAAACGGGTTAAAATCCGTGTCTAGGCGCGCCGACTATAACGGCGTAGAAAGGTGATTTGAAATGGTTATAGAAAACCGAGTTTAAAAATCGTCATTACGACGGCCTAAAATGGCGTGTTGAAATGGTTATAAAAACCGGGTTTGAAAAATCGTCATTACGACGGCCTAGAAAGGCGTGTGGAAATGGTTATAAAAACCGGGTTTTAAAAATCATCATTACGACGGCCTAGAAAGGCGTGTTGAAATGGTTATAAAAAAAACGGGTTTTGAAAATCGTCAATACGACGGCCTAGAAAGGCGTGTGGAAATGGTTATAAAAACCGGGTTTGAAAAATCGTCATTACGACGGCCTAGAAACGCGTGCAATGGTCGGCAAAATCCCGAGGTTTGAAATGGTCATTATAACCGCGCAAAAGGGTATTTTTGAAAGTTTGAAAATGACACGGAATGACTTATGATCAAGTAGCATATAAGCACTCACAATTTCATTATATTATGCATAATGCTGACACGGGTTTTGGCTTAGAAGGGTGGGTTACACACCAAGCAATCAAATCCCAATTTGCGAGAGGGATATCAATCCAAACAAAATGTGTAAGGAGGGTGCCCTAGCCTCATGCTCGAAAGTGATGAAAGCTCTTTGACGAAACAGAAATGTGTAACGTCAAGGGTAATCGGGATTCAAAACGCAGGGATGAGAAAACTCACGCCGACGAGACGAGCCAATTGGTCGAAGAGGGTTAGGTTATGGGTCCGGACAAGGAACCCGACCGTGACCGTAATATCAATTAATGCATTCCAACCAAGACCTCGTTCGAGTCTCACCATCTAGGGATCACAAAGACGTAAGTGTCCTAGTTATCCTCCGCGGAGTCGCCAATCTGTGGACATCGGCCCACCTGCAAGCCCGGTCAATCTGCGGACGTACAACGATCTTTTGAAAGCCACGCTCGGCGGCGTAAAAATGCTTTCGACCAGATCGTTTTAGATAGGTCGGTTTCGTCTCGGTAAGGGTCTCGAAACGATTAGAGATGTTCGGAGTCGCCACCAAGCATTTGTAGGATGCTTGGAACCCGTTCGAATCCACTTTATACCTCGGTCAAACGAAGCACAAAGCAGGGTTTGACATAGGTACTAAAGATAAGAAATCATCCCTCTTTAGCATCATATCTCTAGAATGACTCTCGTACGCCCTGGATAAGGTCGTCCACTATCCAAAGTTTCTGATTAAGAGGTGAAGGTACACATTGGGAAGCCCTTTAATCAGACACCCAATCCCGCCCGCGGTAGCGGCCTCTACTGATCGATCTTGGTTTGTTGAATGCAAAAGTTTATAAAACGGTTTAAATGCATGAATGCGCATTCAATAATTTAAACATAACATGTGAGAGCTTTCTAAGTCGGTTGATTTAATCCAAGTATCAAGTATAAGATGTCGAGTTGGGTTTATGGTTGATTTGCATGCAAGACAGAAATTAAACATCCATTTACCGTATTAGGTTTATGGTGCGTAACGCGATCAATTTGTCTTACTGATACGTGTCTAAAATATGATGTTTCACACTTTATTCTTCACGCATTTCAGAGCTCAAATGTGAAATATATGCCATTATTTCCCTATTTTCCTCTACTTTTGTGTTTTTGTCTATTATTGCAGAAATATGAAGAATTGAGCGGAAATCGAGCCGAATCCGTCCCTAAGTAATTAACATTGCATTTGACATGAAGTATTGAATCGAGGGACGAGCTTGGTGTGCGTTTTAAGGCCTAAAGATAGCAAAAGCACGGGTGCGTACGAGTTTAACATGCAAAGAAGCACTTCACAATATTGCAGCCTGCTTCATATGGCAATATCTCGGATTCTAAAGCTGATAATCGAGTGATTCCAATTGGAGGTGAAAGCTTATCCTCTTAGCTTTCCAACGCCGTGTAGAACGCCTGATTTGACCAAGGAACGAAGAAATGGCAGCTGTTTTAAGATCGGTGCGCGCTGCAGAATTCGTCAGAATGCACTCTTCGTACAACAACCTTGGTCGATCGATCGATGCTTATGGTCGATCGACCAGAGCACGACATCGAAGCTACTGTTCAGTATAGGTTGGTCGATCGACTGAGCAACATGGTCGATCGACCAAGTTACGAGCTGATACGCGGATTTAAACATAAAGATCGAGAAATACAAAGCCCAAAGCTATATTAGGTTTAAGGATTTAGTTAAGTTAGTTTGCTATATAACGTAACCTGACTAAGAACTTTAATCATTCAGTTTTTCATTAGGTTCTTTATCAGTTTAGTTTATCAAATAATTAGGGTTTGGGAAACTATTTCGCATTGGATTTTCGTTGTGCTTTCAATCATTCCGTTACAATTCTTCTGCGATCTTGGTATTCTTCTTATTCCAGTTTATTACTTTATTTGCATTCATAGATTTAGAATTGTTAGTTAGTCTCCCGAACCCAATTTATCATTATTGTTAATTGTTTGTTCATTCGTTTTAAGCATGAATTCTTCTACCTATTTCGTTAATTTCATTGTCGTTATCATCGTTAGTATGAGTAGCTAATTAGTTTGTGCTAGGATGTAGGGGAATTATAGTGTAGGCGGCAGAATAATGAACACGGCCTGATTCGCATGTCAGTCGATCGACTGACATACTTGGTCGAGCGACTGACCTCGTGGGGTTTTATTTTCGTTTTAATTGTTTTAATTCTTTATTCGACGAATCGAGTGCACACGACTAGTTGAATGATAAGGATTTGACTGACCCATTAGATCGAAAGATAGGGACAGTTATTAGATCACCAATTAAAATGACTAAACTATACTGAGATCGAAAGATAGATAAAGTTTAGACCGTAAATCACTTTTCAGGACGAAAGTTAGTATTAGTGATATTAGGGACTTATAGCGAGATCGAAAGATGCTATTTGTTAAGAGTGGACCGAGAGGACCTCTTTATTTCCCGCCTCATGTGTTTTGATTTATACCTGTTTAGTATGCTGTCGCCGAAACTATAACGAACCGACCATCCTTGCACCCCTTTTATTATCTATTTTTATCCGTATTTTGTTTATTGTCTTTATTTGTTGTTAGCTGTAGACCAAATCAATTAAACCCCCACTTTCGTTACCTTAGACTAAATTAGACAGCTATTAATTACTTTCGCCTCCTTGTGGTTCGACCCTGTTACCACTAGCCTAGGTTAGTCTTAATAGGAAATTATAAATCTTATTTTTGGTACTCACAACGACGGGTATCAAATTTTGGCGCCGTTGCCGGGGAGGCAATTGTTCTAATTTTTGGTTGTCTTTATTTTAGTTTGATTTTCGCCTCAAGGGAAGACTGAGTACCTTAAGGCAGTTCTTATCTTCTCCTTTAGTGTTGTTTAATTGCGATTGGAGAGTCCACTCATGTTCCATTCTTGGGAGCAAACAGTGGAGATTTGTGGGAGATGTGGCGCCGAGGGGCATGCTTCTCACATTATGTGTCGAGCGGATATGGACCAAGTCTATGCTTATTGGCATTATAAACAAGATCATTATGCGCCGCCACATCCGTGCTATCAGCAAGGCTTCCAAGAGCCTTCATATTCCTTTGCACCGCCTCGGAAGGCCCTCTTCCTTCTGAAGAGAGTGCGGAATTGAAGTCTACGATGGAGATGCTTAAACTCCAAATGCAAGAAATGGCTGAACAGAGAAAGCTTCTTTCAAAAGACTTGAGCTTCTCTTGGCTCAAGTAGCTGCCGAGCAAAATGATGATGTGTATGACTCGGAGGATGATGATTTGGGGAAGATGAAGCGTCAATTGAAGACTTCAATGCTTGTGCCACATGAAGAATTCGATCAAGCGATTTATGTGGTCGAACGAATGACATTGCGAGAAGGAAGAGCGGTCGATCGATGGAACCGGTGGTCGATCGACCGATTATCTTTGGAGGAGGAAACTACTCGATCGAGTAGTGATGCTGTTCGATCAACCCCTGCAGCCTTGGGAATTGTTAAATCGTCACCAACGCCTATTTCGGATGACGATGAGAAGGTAAATGAAGACCACTTCTATCCGATTAGAGGTAATTCCACTCCTTTAGTCGATTATGTGTACCTTCCTACTCCTTCTGTTGAACCATTTGCTGCTGTAGGATTGACGCCTCCGTCCCGGTTTGGGAACAAATTGGAGGAACATCGCTTTGTTTCTCTTTCTACAGGTCTTGGCAAGTTCAAAAACCCCGGAGGTGAGTTGGGTGTTCCTAGCTTGAAGTCTGGCACTGCCCGGATATATGATCCAGGAGGAGGTCCTGATGAGGATATGCCGTCTAAGAAGAAGCTGTGCGCTGAGGTGAAAAATTGGGATCCGGATGCCTCGAGACGTTGTTGTTCTTCCGTTGCCATGTTGTGGAGGCCGGGAGTAGATTTGACGGTTTCTGAAGCCACTGCATTCAGTCAGAAGCCTAGTAGTGGGCCATTCCGTGGCCGTTCTTGATCAACTATTAGTTGATCAATTGCTTCCTCATAAAACATTGTTTTTGTTGCTTTTTGTTAGACTTCCTTTTTAGTATTTTGTGTGCGCGAGACTTCGCGTTTTATTTCGCTTATTTAGGATTTTTAAGTACTTTCGACTTTATTCTGGGTTTTGCGCAATTTTGGGCGCGTATTTTTGTGCACTTGCAGTATTTAGAGCTTGTTAGCTCAAATCATTGAGCAATTACGAAGAAATAAGAGGTTGCAAAAGAAGTGTTTTGATCGATCGACGGTTCCGGGTCGATCGACGATCTGCAGTTCCAGGAGACACTGTTCGTGTTTACCTGGTCGATCGACTGCTCTTCTTGGTCGATCGACCACCTGTCGCTGCTGTACCTGTTCACGACCTCTCCCCTGCTGTGTTTGGTCGATTTGCGGACTTAAGGGAGTTTTCTACTCCGCTTTACTTTCCGTCAAATTATTTATTTCTTCTATTTTCTCAATTGTGCACAATTTTACCGCTTCATTATTGTCTTTCTCGATTTTATGCGTGGTTTTTATTTGTCTTTCAGGTACTTATTGGTGGCACTGCTGGCCACTGAAACCTCCTAGCTCACGCTGGTTTGGGGAGGTTTCCCTTGCTGCGCTTAAAGTCTTGTGAGTTCCTGATTTATTTACTTCATGTCTTATTTTATTTCTCGCAAATTCCCATTTCTCTTTTCTTCATTATATGATTTTGCACAATGGGGACATTGTGCGATTTGGTTTGGGGAAGGGTTTTGCGTCGCATATCATTTGTTTGCATTCACGTTTAATTTTGTTTTGCATTGTTTTCTTTCATTTCTCTTATATATACAAAAATTCAAAAAAAAAATTGAAAAATTTCAAAAAAATTCCATAAAATGCACGTTTATTTTAGCATATAGGTCGAGTCGGAACGGTAGTATTTCCATGATGATTTTGCATTTGCACCTGTTTTGCCTGAGCCTTGCTAGATTAACATGTTATTAGTAGAATCGTTTATGCATACCTACGAATTTTCGTTAATTTATTTGCTGAGTTTGAGACCTGACTTAGAAAATTGGCAAGCTACATCATATTTCTGAGTTTTAGAGCCTATAACTGGTGACATTCATGACCGGTTTATCTAGGAATGTGAGTAGTACTCCTTATGAGACATGTTTCCTTAATTTGCATAAATATGAACCTAATCTACTTAATACCTGTATGCGTTCGGTTTGTGGATTGTCGACACATGTGGTAGAGGTTTCCTTTTATTCATTTTGCCCATAAACTCCACACTGCCAAAAATATCCTTTTTGTCCCATTTACTACATCCTACATTTAGCCTGTCCTTTGTCAAGCTAGTAGTCTGTTTTCTTGGGGTTGTTACTCATTTTTGGTGGCATATGCTCTGTTGAGACGTTATTGGGAAGATGAAATAAAGGAGGGAAAGAAACAAAGTGAAAAAAAAAATGAGAAAAGATTCGAAAAAGAAAGAAAAAAAAAAGAAAAAAAGAGTTCTGTACTGTTCAAGGCAGTCGATCGACTGCCAATTATAGTCGATCGACTGAAGATCCGAGGAAAAAAAAAGTCAATTCGCATAATTTAATCCTTATCTTTTGGCGATTTTTGCTCCCATGTTTCATTTATATCCTATGGGGAGTTTATTGATTTGTTAGTTTGGAGATTGTGAGTCTTGTGCTTGCTATAGCACCGTTTCGTTTGATTATGAGCAAGAAGTTGGATGTTGCCATTTGGTTCCGTTTTGGTACTAGCTTGATCACCTGTACCTCCACTTTTCCATAAAACGTTTTGCCTCTTTTTACCCATACCTCACATTTCCATATTTATACCTCGGCATGTGTCATTGGTCATCTGCTGGTTGGAATGCATATGTACGGTTATAGAGATCATTTTCATATTTTATTGCTGGCATGTCTTCATAGGTCGTAGTTAGGTGAGAGTCTTTACAAATTTAATTCTTTCTATCTTTCACATATTCACCTGTTCTTATGAGAGATTTGAGCGACCCGCGAGAGTCCAATTTGATAAGTCTCTACAGTTGACGGTTCAGCAGTTTTTAACGACTTTATAATTCGTTTGCATGATTCATACACTAGTTGATTGTTGGCTATGCATTAAACTGGTTTAGGCTTGACAGGTTGCATTTCGCTCTGAGACTGAACTCGTTCCATTAGGTTATTAGATCGAGTCTAGTTCTTGCTTGGGGACAAGCAAGGTTTGGTTTGGGGAGATTTGATGCGTGTCTAAAATATGATGTTTCACACTTTATTCTACATGCATTTCAGAGCTCAAATGTGCAATATATGCCATTATTTCCCTATTTTCCTCTACTTTTGTGTTTTTGTCTATTATTGCAGAAATATGAAGAATTGAGCGGAAATCGAGCCGAATCCGTCCCTAAGTAATTAAAATTGCATTTGACATGAAGTATTGACTCGAGGGACGAGCTTGGTGCGCGTTTTAAGGCCTAAAGATAGCAAAAGCACGGGTGCGTACGAGTTTAACATGCAAAGAAGCACTTCACAATATTACAGCCTGCTTCAGATGGTAATATCTCGAGTTCTATATCTGATAATCGAGTGATTCCAATTGCAGGTGAAAGCTTATCCTCTTAGCTTTCCAACGCCGTGTAGAACGCCTGATTTGACCAAGGAACGAAGAAATGGCAGCTGTTTTAAGATCGGTGCGCGCTGCAGAATTCGTCAGAATGCACTCTTCAGTCAAAGAACCTTGGTCGATCGACTGATGCTTATGGTCGATCGACCAGAGCACGACATCAGAAGCTACTGTTCAGTATAGGTTGGTCGATCGACTGAGCAACATGGTCGATCGACCAAGTTACGAGCTGATACGCGGATTTAAACATAAAGATCGAGAAATACAAAGCCCAAAGCTATATTAGGTTTAAGGATTTAGTTAAGTTAGTTTGCTATATAACGTAACCTGACTAAGAACTTTAATCATTCAGTTTTTCATTAGGTTCTTTATCAGTTTAGTTTATCAAATAATTAGGGTTTGGGAAACTATTTCGCATTGGATTTTCGTTGTGCTTTCAATCATTCCGTTACAATTCTTCTGCGATCTTGGTATTCTTCTTATTCCAGTTTATTACTTTATTTGCACTTATAGATTTAGAATTGTTAGTTAGTCTCCCGAACCCAATTTATCATTATTGTTAATTGTTTGTTCATTCGTTTTAAGCATGAATTCTTCTACCTATTTCGTTAATTTCATTGTCGTTATCATCGTTAGTATGAGTAGCTAATTAGTTTGTGCTAGGATGTAGGGGAATTATAGTGTAGGCGGCAGAATAATGAACACGGCCTGATTCGCAAGTCAGTCGATCGACTGACATACTTGGTCGATCGACTGACCTCGTGGGGTTTTATTTTCGTTTTAATTGTTTTAATTCTTTATTCGACGAATCGAGTGCACACGACTAGTTGAATGATAAGGATTTGACTGACCCATTAGATCGAAAGATAGGGACAGTTATTAGATCACCAATTAAAATGACTAACCTATACTGAGATCGAAAGATAGGTAAAGTTTAGACCGTAAATCACTTTTCAGGACGAAAGTTAGTATTAGTGATATTAGGGACTTATAGCGAGATCGAAAGATGCTATTTGTTAAGAGTGGACCGAGAGGACCTCTTTATTTCCCGCCTCATGTGTTTTGATTTAGACCTGTTTAGTATGCTGCCGCCGAAACTATAACGAACCGACCATCCTTGCACCCCTTTTATTATCTATTTTTATCCGTATTTTGTTTATTGTCTTTATTTGTTGTTAGCTGTAGACCAAATCAATTAAACCCCCACTTTCGTTACCTTAGACTAAATTAGACAGCTATTAATTACATTCGCCTCCTTGTGGTTCGACCCTGTTACCACTAGCCTAGGTTAGTCTTAATAGGAAATTATAAATCTTATTTTTGGTACTCACAACGACGGGTATCACTTACTAAGGCATTTTGCAAATGTGATTTTTGAATGAGCAAATAGTCATCTGATCCGTCCTATATCCAGGTTAGCTAGAGTCAGGATCGTCCTAGACTAATGCTGGAAAGGGAACAGACCCTGCACCAGGCGGCCATATGAGGCGCGAGCCTATTGGCGGTGCAAGGGGGTCTCCCCTTGTTTTGAAAATAAGAAAGAAAAGGCATGTTTAGGCGCGGGTCAGTCAACGGTTATATCACTAATGGAAAAAACCCCTATTGCGTCAGTTGTAAATGGCCTTTTGCGTTGGTTTTGGCCTGACGTATATCGAGGGGTCGTATTTGTAATGCGTCAGTTGTAAAACTGACGTAAATGTTGATCATTTGCGTCAGTTGTACGTACAGAACCGACGCAAATAGCTTACATTTGCATCATTTCTTAGTAAATAACTGACGCAAATATACTTAGAACTGACACAAATAAGTCATTATTTGCGTCTGTTATTTGTAAAACTGACGTAAATGTTGACTATTTGCGTCAGTTGTACGTACAGAACCGACGCAAATAGCTTACATTTGCATCATTTCTTAATAAATAACTGACGCAAATGTACTTAGAACTGACGCAAATAAGTCATTATTTGCGTCCGTTTTTCTCGTGACTGATGTTATTGACATTTGCTTTGGCGCCAAATTGGGTAACCTTTTGCGTCATTCCTTTACAAGATATAAAAACTGACGCAATTGATTATCATTTTTTTTAAAAAAAATATAAAAATTTGCTACCAAAATTTTGGCAGCACCTCCCCATAATAATCATCAAAATGCCAAAAAATTTCAACCTGCAACAAGATATTCAACCAAAGGACATTACATCTCATTCCAACCAACAAGGTTCCAAAATCAATCCAACCAATAACGGTCCAAAATACAATCCAACGAACGTAGTTCCATAATACAATAATCTAACCTAACTAAGTTTCCAACCAACAACGTTCCAAAATACAATCCAATGTATAAAAATCCAACAAAAGTTATAGTTACTAAGGTCATAGTTACCGATGTAATCTATACTAAATGTATGTTATCTAAACATTTATTCGCCCAAACTTCTCTTGCCATATTCATATCGATCATTGACATGGATGAAGTTGCAATATTCTGCATTTTCAAAATCAGTATTATAGTAATAAACGTAAATGAAGAAAGAAAATTGACAATGAAAACTTAAAGTAAGATTGAATTACCTGTACAAATTGTATCTCCGCAGATTTACAATAGTTGAAGGTTATGTCATACATCCATTTCATGACATAATAACCACACTCATAATCCTCTGGTTGTTGCGGACACTAAAATTTTAAAAAAATACAATTAATAATAAGTATTAGTAGATACATAAAGTAAGATTAAATTACCTTTTCTTTTTTAGAATTGCAAAAAAAGAGTCTAAATTTTGTTTATGTCAATCTTAACTAAGTTTACAAAACACCATATTTACTTCACATCTTATCATCACATTCATACAACTAAAGATGGGTTTCAACGAAGGAGTGGGGGGACACGACTCATAATAAGAAAATCATAACCAGGCCAAACATAGAGTACTTGCTAAATTGACTTAATGACGCGTACAAGAGATTCCTCATAAGGCACTAAGATACCTAATTCGCTATTCAAGACACCATAACGCTCCTCATAGAGATCATACGAGACTAGCCAACCGTCACCTTTTCCACAGTAAAACCGGTCCCTAACAATACCTAAATACCGACCACAAATCCCATCTGGTAGCGAGACATGGTATAAAATCGTCCAGGATTTTGTAACTTCATATTCAGCCATAACCCACATGTCAAAAGACGAGGACATAAATCCCTTCATATTATGTCCTCTCTGTGCATTGACCAAACCAACACACCCATTGAAGGTGACAATAAACATATCGGACCAAGCATATTCATCTCCTACAATAGGAAAAGCTATCATTCTATACAACTCAGCATTTAGCGCATCTACGTTTCCAGGATCACCATACTTATCTAATAAGAAGGCGTAAATTAAAACAAACTAATAATCGTCCATAGTGTCGTTTGAGGAATCAAAGGGAGTGTGTTGCCTTAGTCCCTCTCCCTGACAGTATTTGTTTGATGTAATTTTGGGACTGATTTCTTTAATTCTTATATATAACTACACTCACATTTCAACAACGTGTTGGACAATATCGACAGATGAAGGGAAGGGAGTTCATAAAAATCATTTGGGTAAGAGAGGAAAAAAAATGACAAGGGTATAATTGTTACGTACCGTGATCTCTTTGATATATAGTTTAGTATTTTTAACATTATAGTTGCGTCGTCCTCCAAAAGCACAATATAGTATTCAAGCACCTTCAAGAACCTTTTTTATGTCCATTGTCTTAAGATCCCTTTTTTCGTGAGTCCAAAATATACATTGTGTTGAATCCCACGCAAACGACAACCAACATCCAATGATTACTGTGATCAAAACATGACAAAATCATTACATATGACAATACTACTATTGAGTTGGTTAGGTTAAAGTCTGATCATGAATTTACTAAATTTGAATTTGCTAAGGAAAGATTGATTTTGTTAGGTCAATATGATGCTCGTAAGATTGCAAACAGTGGTCTATGACTTCAAGACTTGGAGGGAACTGTATATAAAAAAAGGCATGGAGAAAGTAATAAGTCACTAGTTAACTCTAAAAGCAAGAAGAACCTTCAATCACAAATTAAAGTTGCGTTCCCAAGCCTTGTCTATGGTCTGTGGACTAGAAATGAGATTATAATTTTCAAGGAGATAATTAAAGAAATAACCCTTCCCTTCGCTCTTTATTATTGGAAGCGAACTAAGCATTAGCCAGTCATGCGCTTCCTCTTAGCATTTCAAGTTAAAATGTGAGTGTTATTCTACCACTAGTTCATAAGCTAATCCACAAGCAAATACCTCAAGTCCTCACACCTCATTCGACTTGACCAAATGCTCCCCTTCACTCAAATTCGCAGATTCGGACATTCAACCAAAATTTGCATTACGATTAACTAGACATTCCAGGTTCCTCAGGATTACATACATTCATATAAGCATTACCAAATGAGCTTGAAGCATCGGTTGGGAAATAAGGAACCAACACCTCCCCCAGGTACACTACCAAACCAAATCCCACTGATTATTGACTATCTAACCTGAGGGAATGGGAAAGGGAGGTGCTACAGCTACAGATATAACTTAAAAAGCTAAATAGCAGCCAGTTTAATACTTACCCTTCATGAAATGCTCCCATGATATATTTCTTTTCTTCTTGAATTTTCATTGCATGGGCAATATACGCTTCACATTGTTTTGGATTATGCATGTACTCCAAAAGTTTCACGGGGCACAAGTATGCAACTAATTTAGTAGTTTCGATTGTAGTTGCACACTGATACAAGAAACTACAATTTCCATCATAAAACCGTGAGGAAATTAATAACCAAACGATTAGTGAACAAAAGACCAATAAATGAAATAGGTTTATATATACATACCTTTCCCAAGCTTGAAGCATAACAACATTTAGCCATAAATATCGGAACATCTGCCTAATTTCAACGACGGTCAAATAGCATTCAATATCATTTTTCTCTCGGTAATTAAATACTGAGGCATCAATCACAATTTTGATGCAGGCAGTGGTCGACAAGGAGCACAACTTCTTCTCTAAGATCTGACAATGATAACTCAAGGTTTTAACTTCCTCTACACTAAGAGGTGCTCTATCATCTTCTTCACCTCTATCTTGTCCCCCCTTGTCCTTTTCAAGGGATGTTGCCTATTATAACATAAAAAGAGTAAATAAAAAGTGCCCAAATATTACCATGCAATTAATCTAACCTTAGCATCAGAATCTATAAATAAATATAATTGAACTTAACTACCTTCTTTTGAACCTTATTGCCAGATTCTTTAGTATCTTTGGACTTGACTTTTCTCTTTCGAGTCTTCTCTCCTTTATTGGCCTAATAAAAATAATAATATTTGAAATATTTATTTGATGAGAGTAATGTTAGGTTTCTCACTAAGTATGACAATGGTCTAAATGTTATAGATGAAAATCAAGTTACCTCATCATCACCTAACAAAATCAAGGTTTTCGGCCATTGTGCAAAACTCCCTTCCACTTCTCCAACCTTACTAAATCCATTCCATGAAAATGGAAGTAGTGCATCAGCTTTAATAACTTCATCGATGGACACATGGGCGTTCTGCATGGTCAATTGTGTGTTGTGTACCTTTTTGCCTTTAACCCATGGTGAAACCATCCCCTGAGAAGCAACCTTCACTTCTCCGTCTTCAATGATAGAAAGTCGACAAGGAACTCTCTCCTAAGACATTGTCATAATACAATTAAAAATCAAAAGATCTGTATCAAAAGATCAGGAAAAATAACCCAGTTTGTCAGTTGGTTAGTTGGTGAGTATACTGTCCACAGAACAAAAATTCACAGTCTGAATGATGCACATTGTCCAGATCAGTCTGAATGATGAACAAAAATAACAACTTTTATCTTATTTTAGCCTACTGCCATTTCTGTCCCTACTTTATGCTAATCATTGTTTTCTAATTTATTTGCAGTATAAACTATAACACATCACCGAAACCTCCAGCAGTTTGTGAGTTTGTTAGTTTGTGTTAGGTGTATCATATCTGATGCCTATCAATTCATGGTTTCAAACTTCTAGTTTCAAAGTCGAGTATGTTATGCGTTCTGTTTCAGATTGTTTCAGATTGTTGGGTTGAAGCACAAAAATTCAGTAATAAACAAATTCTACTACTATTTAAATAGTTTTTGTATAAATAATTTTTGATGATAACTTACCTTTAATTCGATGAATGGGTCACTTAGATGAGTTGAATGACAACTACTATTATCATGTTCATCAGGAGAATGATTCTTTGGCAAATTCTCCAAAGTAGCATCAGATAATAACATTTTCCCACCATTTCTCAAAGCTTCAGCTATTTTCTTTTCCATCAGTGCATTCATTTGCTCCATAGCTTCACTCTTTGCCTTCTCAATAAGCAACTTGATGTCATCATCTGTATACCGCTTTCACGATTATCTCGACTCAGTGGTTTTCCAAAATAAGTTTGGAGACCAACAGAGCCGCCAACTCCTCTCGTTCTCCATGAGTGCTCTGGTTTCCCTAATGCTTTCACCAACGCATCCTCAAATCTAGAAGGAACAAGCTCCCCTTTTTCCTCCTTTTCCTTCCAAATCCCCTATTAT